>NC_079322.1:38573541-39288541 GCF_029931775.1 Euleptes europaea
GGATAAGACTGCGCCCTGTGGAATGCCGCAGGATAGGTCCCACACTGATAACTGATCTCCATTATCCTCCCTTTGGGTCTGGTCTGAGAAGAATAATTTGAACCAATCCTGTGCAGTTCCCCTAATACCTGCTTCTGCCTACAAACACTTCCACATGATGGCATGGTCCGCTGTATGAGAGGCTGAAGATAAATCCAGTATAGGCAACAAAGAGGCATGGCCTTTGTCTACATTCAGATGGAGGTCATCTACTAAAGCCAGCAGGGCCATTCTGTCTATAGCCCAGCCTGAAGCCAAGCTGAGCATGGTACAGAGCAGACGAGTTATCCAAGAACACTTGGATCTGGGTCTGCTTCTGCTTTTGATGATTTTTTAAAATACATATGAACAGTTTGTCAGTAGTTCAACTGTATTGCTTTGCAAACTATGCAGCGCAGGCCTTTGGGGTTATGAGGCATCTCTGACTAGAACTGAGGAGATCAAGGTTTAAATCTCTACACGGCCATGAAGCTAACTGGGTGATATTGGGCTAGTCGCACATTCTCAGTTAACAGATTCTGGTAGTGTGGTGGTAAGTGTAAAATAGGTGTGCAGGGAGTCATGGTCACTGGGTGAAAGGGCAGGATAAAATGTGATAGATAGCACCCCTTTAACTAGCCCTCTTACCTCTTTCGGAACATCCATCATTGTTTGCCTGTAGTGTTGTCTTCTGGCATATGGACAGTGGCATGAAGCAAGTTCCATAAACCAACAGAAGAGAATCTCTTACAGATTCCCCCTCCCAGTGTCAGCATTTTTAGATTTAATATTTTTTTTGTCTCTGCGCCGACAAATTAAAATGCTCTCTGTAGAAGTCGAGGCTTGCAAAGTTCTGTTTGGGAGTAAGGTGGAATAAAATATGGCTCCTTGTTATCACTTACAGTATACTAGTAAAGAACCCTACTGTTTTTGTTTTGTTTTGCTTCTTAAAGCCCCCTGCTGCTGTTGATTACACCTAGATCTGCTACTGATTGGAACTGTTAAAAGGCAAAGATAGTGTGGATGGTTGCTGAATCATTTAATTGTAGCACTAATAAGATGTTTTCCCTGGGACATGATGGAACTGATGATATTAATAAATGTGTAAAGTGTCCATGAAAATTCCCATTGCCTCCATATTTTTGTACGTGTGAAACTGGTGATTGCAGGCTTAATGTGGCGCATCAGTGTAAGATTTAAAAAAAAAAATAAACAGGGTGGTTTTATATATAGTTGAAAGGGAACTCTAAAAAGGGAGAGCGTTCCCAGAGGTATCTCACATGTGAGAAATTTTGAATGTTGGATACATTTTTGTATTAAAATTGGTGCTACTGTAGAGCATGTGACATATATATCTAAATGTTCAGACACCTTGACATAGCTGTGATTAAAATGTTACAAATATAGGGTCAGAGGAACATGTTAAATTCATGCATTGTACAGAAGAATATTTTTGTGAAAGACTGCTGTTTTAAGGTGCGGAGTGGAAGGCGGACTTCCTTGCCACTGCCTTTCCCCCCTGTCCTGTTGTATTATATACTTTACTCACATTCTTTCGAATGCTTTGTTTAAAAAACAAACTGGTGTTCAGAAATGCCTGAATAGTTTAGGGCCTATCTGTGTACTTACATTAGTGTGTGAGTTTTGTGTAGTTTTATATCAATTTATCATTTTGGTTTAAGTAGCTCTGGATCATGTTCTTTGTCAGTTAGTAAATACTAGAGAGACAGCCATGTAATTATCTTGCAGCCAAAAGACCCAAAAAGACTTAAAACAAACTTTTATGGCTCTCAGATTCTGTATTCAGGCTTTTTTCTGCCAATCCAGTTACCTATACATCAGAATTCAGCCAGGAAAGGGGATTTGATAATAATCCCACTCTACTCCTTTCCTGCAGCTGGCTCCTCCACTGCCTGAACCCCAGACAAGTATGTCCTCATTGGCCTCTTCCTGACTTTTAAAGGCCAGACTAAAGATGAGGTGGGTCTACCCACAGCTTCCTGTGGGTCTACCCACAGCTCTCACAGGCTCTCTACTGTGCCATTAAGGTAATCATTTTATTACATTTTGGAGGAAATTTGGTTATTTTGCTGTTGGGAGACAGCAGAGCATTTGGCATTTACAGCTATCCTAGGAATGGATCTTCAAGAATTGTAAGGGTCTACTGTACCAGTTTCTGAGGGGAAACAATATTAGGTAGGCTTTGGCCTTTGTGCCGCTGCTTGTGGGCCTTCAAGGTCATCGGTTGACCACTGTTGAAACAAGATCCTGGACTAGATGGACTGTTGGTCTGATCCAGCAGGACTCCTCTTATATAATGCAAAGCACAGTTCATCATGCATCTGACAGTGTGAGCTTTGCCACAGGAAACCTTGTGTGTGTGTGTGTGTGTGTGTGTAAGTTGTCGTCAACTGATTCATCCCTTTCTGCCCTCCCTCTCATGATCTGCCTAAATTCACAGAATCAGCCTTGCTGTCTGATGGCCATCTAGCCTCTGCTTTAAAACCTCCAAAAAGGAGAGCCCTCCAACCTCCCGAGGAAGCCTGTTCCACTGAGGAATTGCTCTAACTGGTCTGACCTTCTGGGGCAACAGAAAACATCTCCGCACCATCTTCTGTTTGACAGCCCTTCAAATACTTCAAGATGGCTATTATATCACCTTTCAGTTGTCTCCTCTCCAGGTTAAACATACTGAACTCCTTTAACCTTTCCTCATAGGACTTAGTTTCCAGACCCCTCACCATCTTCGTTTCCCTCATCTGGACATGTTCCAGCTTGTCAACATCTTTCTTAAACTGTGGTGCCCAAAAGTGAATGCAGTACTCAGAGTAAAATCTAACCAAAGCAGAATAAAACTGATCTGGATACTACTGTTGATGCAGCTCTAAATCACATTTGCTTTTTTTACCTACCTCATCACATTGCTGACTCGTGTTCAATGTATGGTCTGCTAAGACCCCTAGATCCTTTTCACACATCATTCTGACTTTTACCACAATGTTCAGTACATTTGGACAATGGACATTTTTTATGTACACTGAACTTCCTCTAACCGTAACATATGTAAAAGCCAGTTCACAGGCTTCATTTCACTCTACCATCAACCCCACCACTACCTGTTTAGCACAAGGAGATACAAGTGAAAAAAGAGATCCTCAGTTGTCGTCACTACATGAGGAATATGATTTGGGACACAGGTGATGAGACACTTGACAAGAGGCAGATATAGTTCCCCATCCAGTGGTATTGCTGACTGGTATCCCTTGCTTGATTGAAAGGTGGCCCAGCCCTCTGTTCCTAACCCCCACTGACAGGGACGCTGTGTGAGTGCACTATTTATTGATCTGACTTCTGGTCATGGCATAGTGGCGTACATTTGGTTAGGGTGTGTGTATTTTGGCATGTTGCATGTTTTGTTTAGCCTTTTGTCCTTTCTTCCTGTGTAGGGAGCAGAGGGGAAGCAGTGTAGCATTAGGCATTGTGCAGTCTCATGATGACATAAGAGTCTATCTTTTTCCCTGCCATACGTAGTTTGGACTGGTCTTCCAGTCCTAGCATGGCCAGGGGTAGGGAAGCCAGGTTTTCCTGCCATGCTATGCATTGCCTTGGTGGGAATGCCTTTCCTCTTCTTCTTCATATCTGTCTAGATCAGAGATGCCCTTTCAGTAAGAATAATTAAGGCATATGCTCATCCAGCTTCTTGATACCAGTCAGTGACTATATGATATGTATATATGGTATCGCTAGCAAAATTGTAGGTACTTCATTGCTTGAGTCCCTACATCTGTAATGCATGTTTCATGACACAAATTATTGTACTAACTCTGATTGTATTAGAACATATCTAAATGCAGTTTAGCATAAGTCTCCTGCAGCACAAGTATTTCCACTGCTCAGTCTAGTATTTATAGCATAGTATCATCAAGGTCTATCTTAGATAATTTGGGGGGGGGGGGATTCTGTGAAAGAAAACTAGCGAAAGCTGAAATGTATATGAGAAAAAAGATGTTTACCCATCTGAAATTTTCCCAGAGGCAATCTACATTCATCCATGTCATGAGAAGCAATCTCCACCTGTTTGTGTGCCTTACAGTGTTTCCATATGTTAGAGCCTCGATTTAGAAAGAAGGAAACTGGAAACATTTTAATTCTATGTGCAGAATGTTATTTGTCTAAGACACAGTAGTCCTCCCTCATCTCTCCACATCTTTTGCTAGTAATGCATTTCTCCACAGCTATATGTTCTTATGTTCTTATATTTAACAGGAAATAAAATTTGTAGACATAACTACAAAAGCCTTATTTTAACTCAAGTAAGCCGACAAGTCTGCATGTCAAGAGGTGCACTTTTTTGCTGGAAGTTTGCAGCAGCTGATCTGTAAAGAAACAGAACTCTTAATTGCCAGTCAGGGTTTAGGCCATCACTCATTCATTCCTTCATTCATTCCTGGAGCAATAAACTATTCATATGTTGCCACAGTATGTTACTTACACAAGAGTGACAGTGAGGGAAGTAAGAGCTGGGATGCCTCACAGACATAGACACTGGGGGATTAACATGTCTACTTCATTAATATATATGCCCATAAATGAATGTTGGAGTATTGAAACTAGTTTGCATGAGATCTAAATAACTACTGTCTTTGAAGAGAGCTCAGTAAAACCTATGAGAAACTTAACATTAGCTTTCAGATTAACAGGTCCTTTTATTAGAATTCTGCTCTAGAAACCAGGGTTTTTTGTGCCGGGATGTGCCAGTATGGCATACCGGCACCTCTTTTGGTGGATGGGGCTTGGGCAATCTGTACTGGGAAGCTGCGGCTTGGCCCATCCTGCAACTGAAGTTGTACCTGCTGGGGTGCGATGGTTTACATCAGCTGTGGTCCCTTTTTTCTAGCCCACTAGCCTGGCCTTCTGGGTCCTCCTCTAGACCTATGTTTCTGATGCTAACAATTCATGGATGTGCAGAGACTTGGACATGTCAAGTAGCTTCAAAAGTTTCAAGAAGAAAGTTGCTGACTTTCCATTCATTTCTTTGAGATCCCTTCTAGAAATATGGCAGCCCAAATAGAAAAATAGCTATGGCTTAATCTCTTAATTCTTTATATTTTGTTTATTTAAAACATTTCTGTGCTGCCTTGCCACCAGTGAAGGGGGTCCCCAAGGTGGCAAACATCATGAGTACTGGCACTTTAAAAGCGAAAATGTACTGCTAGAAACCATCAGGATATTATTCCATATATGGTTTCTCTGCTCTTTTCTGATAGTTTAGACTATCCTAATTTTTGGTGCTCAAGAGTGTGCTTGTTTTGTTGTTCTTTTAAAATTAGTTGGCGGCCAATCTTAAAAGGAGTGATAGTTCTGGCAGCAGTTTCTCTGTGCATGGCCTGACTTTAAAAAACACTCACATTTCATAAGTCTTGTTTAGTTCATGTTAAGAGTACACAATACTGCTGAAAAATTCAGCACACTTCCATTTGGAGTCCAGGATCCTCTTGCTTTGCAAAAGGGTCCTGATGCACATGTAGACTTGTCACCTTGCCCAAAGTAGGAACATGTACTAAGGAGGCCAATCATAAAGCATTCACTCATGCTTGCTTAAAGATGTACAAATTAGAAATTTCCTGTCAGCTCAGCTTTTAAATCCACACAAACAACTGGGTGGGAAAGTGAATAGTTATAGGTTTAGGGTTGCGAGGTCTGTCCTAGAAACCAGTGGGAGGCCAAGTGGGGCAGAGACATGGGGGGGAGCTGTCAGTGACACAACGCCTCTCCACAAACTCTATTGTGACAAGTCCACATGTGCATTTGATGCACCACCTGGTTTCCTACTGGTTGCTAGGCCCTGCGGGCACATGGCATCCTTATACAGGTTATCCCCCCCCCCCATCTTTTCCATCAGTTGCAGAGTTTAGGATTCCCTTAATATTTTAGTATTAGTGACAAAATACTTATCTAATGATTTTTCATCTTTGAAAACAGTGTTTAAAATTGTTAATGTACATTTGGGCTCATATCCTAATGAGATTATAGGATACATCCTATAAGGTTACAATTTGAAAGTAAGATTTAAAAAATTTGGGTGATGCACATTAATTTTACTTGAACAACTTTGGTGTTTTATAGGGTGGGCTATAAAGATTAATACATAAAATAGGTGCCTTTGAAATAACTAAGTAATCAGAGCTAAGTCTGATAATTTCCGTGCTATTACTGTTGAAAACTTTCCCAAATGACCTGCATCTTTATAATCTAGTTCCTGAATATTGCAAATATTCACAGGGTTTTTTCTCTTCTTTATCATTTGCTTTATTTCAAAAAGGACAATCCTGTATAATAATATAGATACATCTGCTAATTTGTTCATTATAAGCTATGTAGCTATTCATAGCTTAAGTATATCATTCCTCCTAATCTTTTAAAACTGCAGGGCACTGAGAACTTCTGGGACCTTCTGTCCACCACCCTTGACACATTATCTCTGAAATTCCCTAATTCCCATCTTGTCTTATGTGGGGATTTCAATGCTAGAATAGGACCTGGCATTTCTAACCCCTTAGTCAGCGTCAACTATCAGGTTGCAGTGCAAGCCTGTCTTTTAGACTGATCATCACAACACCTGACTACAAATAAGTCAGGCCTAAAATTACTAGAACTGCTATCCATCCATCAGTTGCATATTCTTCATGGCACCAGGTTCGACACCTCCAGTGGTACATTTACATTTTATCATCTCGGGGAGCCAGCACAATTGACTACATAGCAACTTCACCCTTGCTTTTAAGCCACATCCTCAGTTTTGAGGTTGGTAATAGAGCTGGATGGCCTAGGCTAGCCTGAGCTCGTCAGATCTCAGAAGCTAAGCAGGGTTAGCCCTGGTTAGTATTTAGATGGGAGACCACCAAGGAAGTCAAGGGTTGCTATACAGAGGAAGGCACTGGCAAACCACCTCTGTTAGTCTCTTGCCTTGAAAACTCCATAAGGGGTCGCCATGAGTCGGGTGCGACTTGACGGCACTTTACACACACACACAATTGAGCTGAGAGTGACCATTGCCTATTAAGGTTTTTGCTGGGTTTCAGGGATAACATTTTTCTCTGCCCCGCCTCCAATCCTTTAGATGGGTGTTTGCCTGGTACAAGGAGACTTAGGTGGACGACACAGCTCCAAGCCAACCTAGCCCATCAAAGGATGACTTGTGGTCCAAACACCAAGAACTATTGCGGGAAGGCTTGGATGCAATTAAGTATTTTGAAGATATAGTACAACTTATTAAACCTCTGCTCTCCAACAATAGGCCCTTCAAAAATACTACTCTAGCAGAGGGTGGTTTGATCAGGAATGCAGAACTGACAATAAAGAGTTAGTTTATTATACCCGAAAGATCCGCCTTCTTAAGAAAGGAACATCTATAAGCCATCTTATCTTGTTAAGATCAGCATACAAGAAGCTCCTCAGGCAGAAAAAGTCTGACCACGCTAAATTACAGTGGCAGGAACTAGGATTGGCTTAAGTATATAGAAGAAGAGGAAGAAGAAGACTTGGTTTTTATATGCCGACTTTCTCTACCATTTAAGGGAGACTCAAACCAGCTTACAATCACCTTCCCTTCCCTTCCCCACAACAGACACCCTATGAGGTAGGTGAAGCTGAGAGAATGTGACTTGTCCAAGGTCACCCAGCTGGCTTCGTGTGTAGGAGTGGGGAAACAAATCCAGTTCACCAGATTAGCCTCCGCCGCTCACATGGAGGAGAGGGGAAACAAACCCAGTCCTCCAGATCAGAGTCCACCACTCATTCAAAACAAATTTCAAAATGATATATATGTCTCTGTATCAATATTCTTAGGCTTTGGTTTTATGATCTTGTTTCCTCTGTGGAAGCCTGAGCCTACTCTTGAAACCCAGGTGGAATGGGAGAACTGGTAGAGTGAAGGAAACATGCACAATTCTCCCCTTTCTTTGGCTGGAGTGTAGCAACAGAAAAGAGTGAGAAAGGAGTTGTACTTGATACTTTCCTTAATTACAAAAATAACTTTTCAAGGAACCAATAATGCACACATAAGCTACTTTTTTTGGTTCTGGTCTATTTGTGCAACTTCAGGGGATATCCTTATACTTTGTCCAGGGAAACGTATCTCTGAATTGTTGTTTAATACAAACAAACAAAAAACAAAACAGAACACCAAGGCCTTCAAAAAGAGTTGTGGCAAATGCAGCACAAGTATATAAATTATCATTTCACTCAATTTTCCCCCCCCTCTCTCTATAACTCTTACTATAATTAGCTAACATTAACAGCAAATGTTTGCTTTGGTTAAATTATTCAGAACATTTATTTTTCTTGTCAAAGGTTAGATCAAGTTGTTGTTTGAACTGGTAATTAAATGCAGACTAATACACTATCATATTTATATGCACTGTAAGCCCAGTTTCCTTCTCCTTCTGTATAATTTTATAATGTTGAGGGTTGACATTTAGAAATACTTTTCTACTCAAAATGTGTTAACCAAGTGAAGTAGGCAGATTTGCTTTGTGCATGGTTCCAGTAAAGCATGTGCTTATGTGTTCAGAATTTCATTTATGGATTCTACATTTAGGGAGTTTGTTGTTATGAATTACCTTCTATGGAGGTTGCTTCCACCTACCCTATACTGTAAGGCAATTTCCCTTTACAGCTGCAATTCTCAGCTTGTCGTCTCTGTAAGCCATGAATCTTAGAACTTGCAATTCTAATTGGCTTATGGGGCTGAATTAAGAGGTAGGCCAGGAGAGGCTCCCTACTCTACATGCCAGCGCTATAGGGCTGTTTACCTGTAGGACTGCTTTTAGGACATTTGAAGAAGAAGAGTCCGTTTTCATACCCCGCTTTACCGAAAGGAGTCTCTAAGTGGCTTAGAATCACCTTCCTCCTCCCCACAACAAGCACCTTATGAGGTAGGTGAGGCTGAGAGAGTTCTGAGTGAACTGTGACTAGTTCAAGGTCACACAGCAGGCTGCTTGTAGTGAAGTGGGGAATCTAATCTGGTTCTAAGTGCCTTCAGTGTGCTTTTCCCACCAGCAAGGAACTTTGGCTCTTGCCCTAAGTCCACATGGCATAGAGCTGTCAGACAGTGTCTCATGCCACGCATTCTATCTCATATATTGTGAGGTACCCTAGCTGGGGGATTTGTAGGGCCAGGATGGCTGTGATAGGGTGCTCAGGAGGGGTCTTGGCTGCCACAGGGGAGGGAGGTGATTGGTCATGCTGTTAGCATCCAGAGCTGCTTGGGGCCTCATGGGTGTGGCCACAGCAGTGGGAGGGCAGTTTTTGCCACTATGGGGCCGCCTAAGGGCGGCACCACCTTTTTTCTTGGTGCAGTTTTGTGCCTCTGTCGGGGCATTCCTGAGCTGAAAGGCATCAGGGAGTGCTGTAAGTTACAATGATCCAAGGAACATGCCACTTTTTTTGTAGCACACTCTCTATGTGAATTGACTTTCAAGAGTCTTCAGACGCTACAGTGAGTCCAAAATATATTGGGTAGATTACAAACTGGCACTTGCTATGTAAAAGTGTTTTACTGTCTTTGCAATCCTATAGAGCCAGCGTGGGTAGTGATTAAGAACGGTGGTTTGGAGCAGTGGAGTCTGATCTGGAGAACCGGGTTTGATTCCCCACTCCTCCACATGAGTGGCGGAGGCTAATCTGGTGAACTGGATTTGTTTCCCCACTCCTACACATGAAGCCAGCTGGGTGACCTTGGGCAAGTCATTCTCTCTCAGCCTCACCTACCTCACAGGGTGTCTGTTGTGGGGAGGGGAAGGGAAGGTGATTGTAAGCCGGTTTGATTCTGCCTTAAGTGGCAGAGTAAGTCGGCATATAAAAACCAACTCTTCTTCTTCTTCTTCTTCTTCTTCTTCTTCTTCTTCTTCTTCTTCTTCTTCTAGTACAAAGTATCATCAAAGCAGTAAATAGTGTGGGTTCAAGCTGTTTTTTTAACAACACTTCCTTTTTATTTATTTTAGATTATTACAATGCCACCTCTCCAGGGAACCTGCTTGAGGCAGCTTACAGAATAAAACATAATAAATATAATAAAACATAAAACATTAAAAGTTCTTGATTAAAATCTAGCATTACAAACATATCAAGAACACAATAGCAGAGATCATAAAAGTAGAGATCATTGAGCAGCTCAAAAGAACCCTTCTCAGACTAAAAGCGGACTAAAAGAAGGAGGAGGAGGAGAGTTGGTTTTTATATGCCAACTTTCTCTCCCACTTAAGAAAGAATCAAACCAGCTTACAATCACCTTCCGTTTCCCTCCCCACAACTGGCACCCTGTGAGGTAGATGGAGCTGAGAGAGTGTGACTAGCCCAAGGTCACCCAGCTGGCTTCATGTGTAGGAGTGGGGAAACAAATCCAGTTCACCAGATTAGCCTCCGCCACTCTGTGGAGGAGAGAGGAATCAAACTCGGTTCTTCAGATCCGAGTCCACTGCTCCAAACTTCCACTCTTAACCACTACACCACGCTACAAGATGGCTTTCCTTTTAGATCATCTTTTTAGATTACATGCATGCCCTCTGCTTTGTGTCCCTTTGTCATCAAAATACAGCAAGTTAGGATGTCTTCAGTGATGATATCATGTATGGGAAGTTCTGACTGTTGCAAAATAGAATTAGTTTTACTGCTGATTTTTTAATTGATGTATAAAGACAGGTTTGTTTAAGGAAGGCCTCTAGCCTTGCCTGATATTAAATTGCTTTTTGCCCTTCTCCTATGGTCCAGTACGTGTTGAGTGTAATTGACTGCTGTGGTTTAATTGGTTAATAGTTTGAATTAACTAGATATACATGCACACTTAAATTGGTTAGCAGTTTTAGAAAATTCATGAAGCAATTTAAAAAACATTTTAAACTTAGCAAAATAAAACAGCATAAATAGGGGATGGGTCCTACCTCTATCCTTCTATTCTGATGAGCAGAATTTGAAGCTTTTCTCCAGCCTAAGAAACAATACTCCAACTTAAGTAGCTCTTCCATTTGAAGGCTGGAAGGAGGCTGTTTGGAGGGTGGTTGGATCCACACCAGAGTTCATGAGCTTGATTTGAGTCCAGCAGCACCTTAGACACCAATAGGATGCTCAGTGTTTATTGTTCATGCTTCATAGAGAACATAAAATTGTGAAGACAGACAAGAAGGGATGTTCTATAGTTAAAGAAATCATTGGGGGGAAGTAATGCTTTCAGTGAAAGACAAAATACATTTTTTTCAAATCTTTTGTCAAAGTTCCCATTGACTGGTTCTTGTAGGTCTCTGGCTAATAAAAAAGGCCAGTGTCATTACTTCCATCTCTCAAAACACTGGCTAACCAACGGAGTAAAGCAATCCAGTTCATTTTTTTAAATTAAACTAAGATTAATTTCCGTTTGTTTAAGCTTTATTTGTGATTTCTGCTTTATGGCAAACAATCCAGCTACCTAGTTAACCACTCAGGGTGTATAGTCTAGTTTCATATAACATCCAGTATTCAGGAAGTGAGGGCAGTCTACTTACGGTTAAATTCTAAGAACAATCTCCTGGGAGTAAGTCTCGTTGAATAGACCTGAGTGGGATCCTGAGTAGAACTGCTTCGGATTTCTCTCTTATTCAGTTTAGCTTGACATACCTCTCCATTGTCGTAATAGTTCTGTCATACGTCAATTTGAAACACTGGCAAGTAAGGATTTTTAATAATTTGTAGGCATTTTGACATGTATCCTAGTGTGTATCCTAGTGGTTATGGCCAATCTAAAATAGAAGACATAATATACTTTTAAAGTAGGCAACTGTTGTGCATCTAGTTTTATGCTAAGAATCATTACAAAGTTGCTGCTATCTTTATTAATAAGTTGTGTCTGTTGCTCCCTTATATATTTTGTGTTGAAGATGGCAGAAGTCAAAATTTACATATAAATAAAGTACTAAACACTAGTCCTGGATTGTTCTGTACTTATGAGGCAAAAATTGACTTCTGCCAGTTAGTTACACACAAAAAACTAAGAACAAAAAAGTCTTGTCTGGACAGTATTTTAAAACTTCACCTTGGCTGCTTAGTAGCCATTTAAGAATAGTAGTAATAGTAGTTTATTGTATAAGACCATAGGCCATTACAATCTAAAAACAATATAACAGCCATTTAAGAATAAGAGTGGTAGTACAAACAAAGAAGCAGATTACAATACTTTTCTAAAAAACAAAAGAGGTAAAAAAATCAATCAAGAAGATTTATGACTATCACTTGTTTACATCTCTTGTATTTTTTAATAAAACAGGCTTAAAAGATTAGTCACAAGGTGCTACAAGATTTATATAAAATATAAAACCAGATGTTGTTCTAGTATACTACTTAGACTCACGTTAAGTGAAAAAAATTAAATTTCTGTCTTGTCTTTGTTGTACACATACAACAGCAAAGCAAAGCTTCCATGAAAATTAGTACAAAGAGCAAATTCCATACCCGCATTAGTGGTTTAGAGAATTGTTGGTGTCTGAATTGGAGATACATTATGTGTGTGTGCTTGTCCTGCATCATGGATTCCCAGATCCATTTGCTCCTTGGAAATCGATGCACAAGCTGTGGACACGCTTCTTAAAGTTTCCTCAATGGGATCTCAAGAGTCCCCAATAGCTTGTTCAAGCCAAAAATGCACAACGCCTGGTGATTTTCTGCTACTACAGAATTTTTGTCCCAATAAAATCAAATGTCCTTAAATAATAATGGTGATATATTGCAGAGAGAAGCAGATAATGGTTTTAAGGGAAATTAAGAGGATATAAAAGAATGTAACAAATACTACATACAGTATCTTTTTGCAGATCGCTGAATGGCCATGCTTTGAATTTTATGTGGTGGTTTATCAAGGCAAACAGAATTCAACAGAAGTTGGAAGAGGAATGGGTGACACAAGTGTAATAAGGCCCAAATGTAAGCAAATGGAGCTACACCCATGTATATAAAACGGTTCATTTTTAAAAGAGGGTAATTTTTTTGGGGGGGTGAGGACTAAAGGGTTAATCCAAAGGCTTCACTTGGTGTAGCTGGAATCTGAAGGGCGATGGCACCACTTAGAATTTCTGTAATGGACTCCAGGGATATTTTATTTTGCAAAATGTTTAATGCGAAGTTTCATCGTGGTGTACAATCTACAACATAACAATTAAAAGAACAATAAAATGAAAAAACATGATTTACTTTGCTTCTGCATTTCCTTTGAACATTATTGATGTAACAGAACAAAAGACTAAAAACTGTAATGCCAACTGAAAACAGACTTCCACCCATTCTGAGAACCTCTGCAAAGGTAGGCCCTACTGAATTTCTTGAGAAAGGCATTCAAGAACACTGGATGGATCACTGAAAAGTTAGAATTTGAAACAGGGTTTCTTAACTGATTTTAGGATTTGAGGCTATTCATATGGGAGTAGACACTCTTTGAGAGATCAGAAGGCCAGGACATTATAGGCTTAGACTATAATTCTTAGACGCATGTAGAGGATTAAGCCTCACCTAGAGACTTAGAGAAGATGAAAGAAGAAATAGAGCTGGGTGTTGTTTGCAAATAGATTGCATGACAACCCATAATTTTGATCCTTTTGTCCCATGGCTTAAGGTAGTTAAGAAGCCTAGATGGTAGAGGTGATTTCTGTGGAATCACAGAATAATTCCCATGTACATTAACAGAACCCTCCCGAAACAACAGATGTCATATTATATGTTATTATAAAATAACAGAATCACTGCAAAGCCATGCCCGCAGTCCCCAATTCTTAATATCACCGTATGAAAAGCTGCTGAAAGAACTAAAAAAAGTAATTCTCAGTACTGGTTCTAGGCTAACCAAAGCAGGCTTCATCGTGAAAGCCCAACTGAAAAAGATCAAAATAATGACTTCCATAAAAGAACATTTGGATGTGGCCGGATCCTGTTTGACACTTTGCCCAGGGATAGTTGGAAACTGCCTATATTCACACACATAATTAATGAGCCATAAGGAGAATAAGGAGTTGAGAGAAGGGGAGATAAACTTGGTGTAGTTGGGGATTGTAGATTTAGAGCTCATTCCTGAGCCTTGCAGCGACCAGGGACAGAGAGGCTGAGGCACCGCCGCAGCGCCTCCAAAGAGGTTTCCAAGATGCTGCAAGGATTAAAAAAAACCTTTTAAAATTCAAAAATGGGGGGAGAAGCCCCATTGAAAAATTCAGACCAGACTGGGAACCACTGCCTCATGCATAAGCCAAACATTTTCTGTGCAGCTATACACATGATAGGATTTTTTTTCTTCCTTATCTCACTGGAATATGCTCACCTGCCTCAAGTGTTCCTAGTGAGCTCTATCATCCCAGAGTCTATTTCCTTCAAGAACACATGTCACTGTGTTCGTCCATGATCTTTATTCTTTGGGCTTTGGGGGTGTTTTTCTCTCCCTCTCCCAGAGAGCATTTCTGATTGCCTATGAACCTTTAAGCAACTGGTTCCCTTGACCTTTCAAGTAGAGATGCAAGATTTAATGCTTCCGCTCCCATGGCACAAGAAACAGCGCCAGATAGGGCTCTTGGTTAAAGGAGAAGTTGGTTGTGGCCTTTCTTAAGAGGTTGATTCAGAGCTGAGGTTCTTAGAGGGTGGGAATGTTAGCTCTGGGGTATTTAATAAAACATTATTAAATATTGAAACATGGTGAAAGTATTGAAACATGGTGAAAGAAAGGGAGGTGTTCTTTCTGTCAAAATTTCAGGCTGCTCTAGACTTGAATAAAAAAGGAAAAAGCAGATAATAGGTAGTCAGTAATATTCACTTGTCAGTTAATATGGGAAAGTGAATGATATGGCTGTCGGGTTCTGAGCAGATCCTTGAAGAATAGCCCTGGAACAGAATGTTGTATTTCCTCAGTCAGTAAGGTAATGTTGATGGAGCTTGAGTAAGGCACAGCCCTCTGGCTCACCAACTAATCCACAGTGCTTTTGTATTAGACCATGGGCAAGAAGTTATTTTGATGTAGACTTTTCCCATTTAGCTGCAATGTCAAAAGTTTGAAACCTACGCAAAAGCTGCTAGCCATATGCCTTCTGTTTGTTCTAGGAGATTCATATTGTCTTTCCTGCCTGACATTTTAATTCACTACAGAGTTTGTACCCTTAGTGTTAAGTGCTGGAAAGATACAAAAGAATGTAAACCAGCAAATATTGTTTTAAATCTCCTGTGATGATTGTTCTTAGGTCTGCACTGTAGCTAGACAGACAACTATTTAATAGACAACATTTGAATAATACAAATGTGCGGTTGGTAAAAATGGATTAAGGTTTCAGGGTGGTACCAATGGGTGATATTTAATATTGAATGACATGTATTAAGACAAATGCTTTTATATATAATTTATTGGGCATTGTAAATGCATTTATCGTGTGAGATACAGACCCCCTGATGCAAAATGAAGTATTCTGAAAAGGTTTGGAGTAAATAAATAATAAAACCACTTTGATACACTATCTAACAATATTAAATATTAAGACTTTCACATGATTGATTTTAATACTTAATTAACTTATTTAAAGTCCAATACAACTCTCTTTTGTGTTAAAGCTCAGACTCGATAGTACTATAAAGTCCAGGTTTTTACTAAACAGAATGAAAATTACCTGCATTTTATGATCACTAGATTTTCTAGTTACTAGTGACAAGTCATTTAGTGACATGGGCTTGTGCACTTCATTTTGGAATCCTGCTGATCAACTTCAGAGCGTTAGGCTGTGCTTTTTTTCTATTTGCATCATTCCATTTTAATGATCTATAATCTGATACAGTTTATGAAAGAAAACATGCTTGCTTTGCGCTATCTAAAATGTGTCAAATTGTGCAAATTTTTTATATCTAAAAGAAACACTTCCTCGGTGACAGATGGTTGGTAGTGAATTATGAAAGAAGCTTGGTAGGTGAATTAAGAGAGAAATGCAGTCCTTGATTACTTTTCCTGCTGTATGCTATGGTAAGTGAGATAGTGATGGCTGCCATATTCGTGTGGATGGCATTAGTGGCAGGGGATTGTTGACAAGGCTTTGCACTAGCAGATTTTAAAAAGCTATGAAATGTAGAATGGTGGGGAGCATTTGTGGAGTGCATCTTGCTGTTTGCCCAGCATACGAGTTTCTTTCATTAGAGCCAAGCACATTTAAAGAGTATTCACATGGGTGACGTTGTCTTTGCAAACATACTTTGAAGGGGGGGTTGCAGGTGCTGATTGTTCTAGATTTTTTTTCTTCAACATCCTTTTACATAGGTGATTTTCCTCTTTCTGCCATCTATTGTAGGTTTTTCTGTCCTATTCTGAGAGTGGATTTGCCACTCTCTAGATGCACATTTCCCCCATCTGAATTCTCAGAACTCTGCATGGGGCTTATTTTGGAGTTTTGACATATTTGGATGGGGAAAATGTGCATCTAGAGAGGGGCAAAACCAAGGCAAAACCTCCCATGCATAAATGGCCATTGTCATCACCCACCTGCAGGATGAGTTCAGCTGAGCAGAGCAGTTCAGTTGAGCAGAGCTGCCTCAGGGGGGACATTTACAGGAATAGAGAAGAAATTGACAGTTTGTTTTAAAAAGAAATATGTAAATGTTTGAAGAGTTTGCCTGAGAGAAATATAGTAGCTAAGTTTCAAATGTCTGACTGGGAAGTAATTCTCTGACTTGTAGTAGGGGGGCATTTTCTAGCAGGAAACCATTAAAGTGCAGGTATTTCATATGCCAGTATTGTTACTTTTTAAAATCTGACTTACTTGCTGAACTGCAGAGGAAAACATGGAACTTACTGATGCTTTTAAAAAATCCTATAATGTAACGTTCTTCTCAGGGGTTTTAATTAAACCTTCACCTGTGCTTCCCCCTACACAGTGACCTGCCTCAGGGATATGTTGACGCCCACCATCTCCCTTCCATGGGCTACCAGGAAACCCTGCACCTCACTCTTTGTCAGGAATGGGATGGATGCTGTTTCAGCCTGTTGTTATTTAGGAAAGCATAAGCCATAGGAGGCTTTTTTTGCTTCTCTTTCAGCAGGGCATGACACTTAAAATAAGAAGTATTTTTAATCATTGAAACTGTCAGAGAATACTTGCAAAGAATGGGAATGGGGGGAGAGGCTGCATGTTCAATTTTGACAAATTCAGTCTGCTTTGTGTATGTGGACTTGCAAACCACATTTGATTTCTTGTGGTCTTGATCCCACTCTAAATACACACACCAATTATTCATATTTGCATTTCTATGGAAGTTATAAACCTTTAAAAAAAACAGAATTCCTGTGAACTTTAAAGTGGTATGTGTGTGATCACTTAAATGTTCTTTTATTATTATGTAAGCCTCCATACACTGACCGTGACCTGGGTGGCCCAGGTTAGCCTGATCTAATCAGATCTCAGAAGCTAAGCAGGGCTGATCCTGGCTAGTACTTGGATGGGAGATCACCAAGGAATGCCAGGGTTGTTGTGCAGAGGAAGGCAATGGCAAACCCCCTCTGTTAGTCTCTTGCCTTGAAAATCCTGCTGCGTTGCCATAACGTGCCATCAATTCACAGTCAGCTGTGAATTGATGGCACATTAAACACACACACCATACACTGAGTGGGAATACTGAAACAGTGCTGGCATTGCATGGAGGATAGAACCCTTATCTGGAAACTGGGTTCCAGTTGTGTTATTACTTTAGCTTGGTTACTACCTCTCCTTCTCACATTGCCAGGGCAATATGAGATGTTCAAAGAGCCCATGTTGTTGCTCCTGTCCACACCGGTTTCCCATGTTACCCCCGTTGCATGGAAAGCAGTAGCACTGCTCTTCACGCAGATTGCCAAGGAAAAATAAGAATACAGTCTAAGGTGCCTTTATTTTTGCACTCATGATAAAGTGGTAAATCCTTTTAGGGCAAGAAAGATGAAACAACAAGAGAGAGATGAATAGTGGTTTCAGAAGCGCGTATCAGTAGTCTCTACATATTGTTAAAAATATTTGGTAATGATTTTGCTAAATTGCATTTATGCAACTAGAACAATATCTTGTAGAGTATTATAAACCTGCAATTCTGTAAAGAATAAATCTTTCTTTAAGAAATGTCCCATGAGCCATCGTAATGATTTAATTTTATTTGCTGTTGTTTAAAAATTAAAGGCTGAAACCATCAAAAGGATTGCTTGGTATTCAGAGTGGTTAGGTTAATAGGTATTGTTCATTGATTGTTTTTAACAGCAGAGTTCATACAGAACAGCTGATATAAAAACAGCTCTCTATTGGCTGGCCTTTGTAATCTTTGCGTTGCTACTTGGATAGAAATTTGATCTTGTCCCTTTCTTTTGCATGTATTCTATAGCAGTGCCTTTTAGAAGACTTTGGCAGTGTCTTTAACCTCTTGATTGGGATCCTAGAAGTAACGGTTACTAATGTTAACTTATAAACAGTGGCTGTAAAGTGGCTGAATATTAATGTACTCCATATAGTAAATTAAGCTACCATATAAGGAAAAGTGGCAGTCTCCTTTATATGGTGACAGGCTACTAGAAAAACATAGTTCACAGAAAAAACAACAATTATAAGTGTTTAGTATGATGATTTTGGAATACAGCAACATTTTCCTGTACAAACAGCAACATTTTGTGAAAAAATAAGGATGTCTTAGATCATCTTAGAGTGTCAGCACCATCACCAGTGGTTTGAAGCAAAAAGTAACTTAAATGTAACCATTAAAATTTATCTTTCATCCAGGAATTCTAAATATAGAGAAAAGCAATGGTTCAGTGGTAGAGCACCTGCTTTGCATGCAGAAGTTCCCACATTCAGTCCTTATCTCCAGTTAAAAGGATCAGGTAGTGTATGATGTGAAAAACCTCTGCCTGCAAAGCCTCCTGACAGTCAAATCCTCCTGAACTTGATAGACTAATGGTCTGATTCACTATTGGGCAGTTTGGGCGATCCATTAGAAAAGGCCAATCCAGGATCTCCAGACAAACAATTGTATAGAACTCGATTCTGCTTTCTTGGGGAGGGAGACAGTTCAAGCCAACTGAAGAGATGACACACAGCTGGAGAATGGAAAACCAGATGAGCAAGAAAGATTGGAGAAAGCAGCCCCTAGAATTCTGTACAACAATCTATCTCTCTAGAGTTTAGGATGTGAGTTTTATTTGTTTCTTTAATTCATTTATACCCAGACTTTCTCCCCAGTGGGGACCCACAGCAGCTTACATCATTCTTCTCCATTTTTTCCTCACAACAACCCTGTGAGGTAGGTTAGGCTGAGAGATTGTGACTGGCCCAAGGTCACCCAGCAAGCTTTCATGGCACAAGTAGATATTCGAACCAGTGTCTCCCAGATACTAGTCCAACAGTCTTAACCACCACACCACAGTGGCTCTCTACAAGAACAGTTAGATATGATTATGTCGTGCATTCCATCAGAATACTTCTGGTACCTTTGCCAGCGTTTCTAAGCATTGGCACATGGTAGTGATGGCAGCATGCTTGGAGCTCAGATATGTCTGATGTAGCCTTCATCAAGTGGCATGCTTATTTAAGCTGGGTACATGGATTACACCTTTCCCTCTCATCCAAGATATACACAGTTCTCTTGTAACTGCTTTTTTGAGTTGCAAGAGATATTAATAACTACCCTGAGTACATCTGAATAGCATAGACTTGGTCTCCAATAATCATCTGCTTCTCTGGCACCCCATTGGTCACCTTAGCATGGTTGGAGAAAAATGTTCCTAAAATTGTTAGCCACCAGAGAGAGATCCAAAACATAGCCATGTTGTCTTTCCTGCTAGACACTCTGACAGACAGGTCCATGAACATTCTGTTAGAGTCTACCAGAGCTTGCAGTGCTGTACTATAGCAGAATTTTACGTTATAGTACTCTTTGCCGGGGACGCTGCTAAGGTGCTAGAATCCTTAAAAAAAATTAAAGTTTTTTTTCAATACACAAACAATACATACAAGATAAAACATAAACAATCATATCCATAGAATTTATGTGGAGCTTTTTAAATTTACGTTTTAATAGTTCACTTCTTTTTGAGTTAGATTATCTTCTCAATATATCTTCATATCTAATAACATATTTGTTGTAAAACATGTATTACCTCAGTCTTTCTTCTTCTATTTTGATTTAATTTTATTCTTAATTTTCAACTATATAATAAAAAAAGACATTCCATTTTGCCTAAAATTGGTCTATTGTGTAGACAGGATGTTAGTTTGGCTATAGTCGCATATTCAGTTAATGTATTCATCCATTCAAATCTGGGTACTTTTCTGCTTTCCATTTTGCTGCATTTGTTACTCTTTGCCATGATGCTGCGGAGGTGCTAGAATCTTGACATGCATACTGCTGATGTATTAAACTGCAGGCACCTGACATCAGTTGTTCCTCATGGACCAGTTTTGTAACAAAGTGCAAGAAAAGTTTGTTGATGACAAGAATAAACTTCAGAAGAACAAGGCAGCAGTGAACATTGTCAAAGTTGCAGAAGAAAATATAGATAAAACTTAAATGTTAAGGGACACTCTTCACTATGCAGTAAATATAGTGGGTAAAGTTTCTATCATAAATTGCTAAACAGGAAGGGAACAACCATCGAGAAGAGGCGGTAGAAGGTCCACGGTGATATCAACTTCCGGAATACTTCCTGATTGACCCGACCTAGAGCGGCCGGCAAAACTCGCTGGTATTCCAAACTTTAAAAAGCTGTTTTAAAGTGAAATAGGGGTCTTTTTAAAGCGAAAAAATTATTAAGCTGATCATTGAAACATTTTCTATCAACAACTAATCAGAGGGTCCTGATTGAGGACATGTATTTTACCAGCCTTATTTCAATGTAAATGTCTGCATCTCGACCCCGTTCTGGCTCATTACATAGCCCTGCCTATACAAAACTGAAAGAAGCGACACAAACCTTAACCATGGAAAAGAAATTGCAAGACATGTTAGCCAAGCAAACAGAGGCAACAACTAAACAGTTTGAACAGATGTCTACACAAATGACACAGCTGACTGCTATGATGACAAATCTTGGCCAAGCATCTCAAGCTATTAACCAAAAGCTAGATGTGGTTACAGAAGACCTTAAAGTTGTAAAGACCCAAATGAATACTATGAAGACGGACATGCAAGCAATGGATTCATCAGTAAAGAAAGTGATGGAAGAACACAAGGATACAAAGAAAAAATTAGCAAGCCAAGAGAAGCAGATTGAAACAATACAAACTAATCAGACAGCTGTTAAAGATCAGATAGCAATGATGGAGATGAGAGTTAGAGAAACCAACCTTCGTCTGCGCAATTTTCCAGATATGATGGGAGACAACAAAGAAACTGTAGTCCCAAATCTGGCTTATTTATTTCAAATAGAAGAACAAGAATTGAACCAAGCCATCAACAGAGTTTACAGAATACCATTACCTGCTAGAATGAAAAGATCTAAACCAAGAGATCTCATGATTGTTTTTTATGACACTAGGATCAAGGACAGGATCATGAAGATCCACTATGACAGTCCGGTTTCAGCAGGAGATATTCCTCTAATATTATTAAAGGACATACCAAGACATTTACTCTCACAGAGGAATAATTACAAAGAATTTGTGTCTGTTTTGAAAGCTAATGGTATCAAATATCGTTGGATTATGCCACAAGGCTTGGCTTTCACCTACAAAGAAATGAAAATGACAATCTTATCTCCATCGGATGTGGGAAAATTTCTGAGGAAATACAAGACAGAGCTTAAAGGACTAACCCTGGAACAAAAGGAAGAGGAAGAAGAAGAAGAAGAAGAAGAACCACAGGGAGCAGAAGGAGGCACTGTGTTATAGACTGAATATTTTGCTTCAATAATTACTACATCATGGCAAAAGTAATTTCTTGGAATGTGAATGGTTTGAATGAAAAAACCAAACGGGCTAGAATTTTTAAATATCTACAGAAATACAAATACTCCCTAATTTGTCTGCAAGAGACTCATATAGTAACAAAACACAAAAAATACCTGGATAGGCAAATGCTTGGACAAGCATTTGTTGCATCGGCTAAAACAAAAACAAAGGGAGTTGTGATATATGCTCATTCTAGCCTTAGTCCTGAACTACTGTACAAAGACAATGAAGGCAGAATTGTAATTATCAAGACCAAAATATTGGGGCAAAAGACGATTGTAGTAGGAATATATGCACCTAACGAAGGAAAAGCTAAATTTTATGGACAACTACATGAACTGATTTCTCAGTATGCAAAGGATCAAATTCTTTTGATGGGCAATTTCAATGGTGTTACTCTCCCAATTTTGGATAAAAAATCAAAAGCAAAAGACGAAAACGAAGGATGTTTACCTAAAACTTTCTTCACCATGGCTTCAGAATTGGAAATACAAGACATCTGGAGAATAATGAATACAACGGCTAAAGAATATACTTTTTATTCAGCGAGACACGACTCACACTCCAGAATAGATATGATATGGGCTAGTAAATCTATTTTCACGCAACTACGTAAAATCCAAATTGTACCAAGAACTTTTTCTGATCATAATCCAGTTACATTTGAATGGAACAATAAACAAGCATTTAGATGGCGACTAAATGATAAACTTTTAAAGGATAACAAGATTCAAAAAGAACTACAGGACTTAATTAAAGATTTCTTTGAAATTAACCTTAATGGGGAAACTTCGCTGAATACAGTTTGGGATGCATTTAAAGCTGTTCTAAGAGGATTTATGATACAGAAACACACGGCCTGGAAGAAAACTCAACTACAGTTTACCAATAATATACTTTGGGATCTACAAAATTTGGAGCAAAAACTGGTTATGGCCTTACATGAAGAAGAGAAAAATGACATACAAATGAAGATTTCTGTATCTAAACACCAACTAAATTTGATAATAATGGAGGAAATGAACAAAAATTTAAAATCCGCTAAACAAAAATACTTTGAACATGCTAATAAACCTGGAAAAATTTTGGCGACCCAACTGAAAGACTCATTTCAAAAGAAGATTATAACAAAAATTCAATCCGTTAAAGGACCAGTTTATACAACTACAGATATACAAAAAGAATTTGTTTCATTCTATACTAAGTTATATCAGAAAGAAAATATCTCAAAAAAGAAAATAGACAAGTTTTTAAATTCAATACAGATGAATGTCCTTTCAAAGCCCCAACAAGAATGGATAGATGCACCAATTACAAAGGATGAAATACAAGAAGCAATAATGAAACAAAAAACGGACAAGACACCAGGACCAGATGGAATTACTGCACTATTTTATAAAACATTTAGTGACAATTTAGTGAACTTTTTTGTATTACTTTGTAATACAATTTTGGATAAGGGAGCATCCCCAGAGACTTGGTCACATGCATTTATATCGTTGATACCTAAGGAAGGAAGAGATCCAGAAAAAACTTCAAATTATAGACCTATCTCGCTGTTAAATGTGGATTATAAGATTTATGCTTCGGTCTTATCGAATAGGATAAAGCATTTTATTAAGGACCTTATACATGAAGACCAAGCAGGTTTTGTTCCAGGAAGGCAAATTAAAGATAATATAAGAGTTTTATTAGATTCATTGGAATATTATGACCAGAATATTCAACAAACGGCGGCCTTTGTATTTTTGGATGCAGAGAAAGCCTTTGATATGGTCTCATGGGACTTTATGAAAAAGATATTGGAAAAATTAAATTTTGGAGACCGTTTCTTGAGAGGTATATCGGCCATATATACATCCCAACAGGCAAAAATTCTGGTGAATGAATCGATGTCCGACAACTGCGCAATCAAGAAAGGAACCAGACAAGGATGTTCTCTGTCTCCATTATTATTTTTGTTGGTGTTGGAATCACTATGCTGTAAGCTAAGGAGTATGGAGGACATTCGCGGATTAAAAATTAAAAAACATGAATTCAAATTGAGAGCATTCGCGGATGATCTTCTGTTAATCTTGGAGAATCCAACACAATCAATGAAGATACTGTTGGAAACTTTGGACGATTTTGGAAATGTATCGGGATTTAAAGTTAATCAAGAAAAAACAAAGACAATATTTAAGAATTTATCAGAAACAGAACAACAGGAATTTATATCATACACAGGTTGGGAGAAGGCTAATAAGATCAAATATTTGGGAATCTGGATCTCTGCAAAGAATAAAGACTTGATAACCAATAACTATCATAAACTATGAGACAAAATAAAAACTGATATGATCATTTGGTCAAATAAAAAATTGTCACTTTTGGGACGTATATCAACAATCCAAATGAACATTTTACCAAGGATGCTTTTCTTATTCCAAAATTTGCCTATAATATCACATGTTAAATACTTTGATACCTGGAGGAAAGACGTATTAAATTTCATCTGGCAAGGGAAAAAACCGAGGATTGCTTATAAACATCTGGTGGACTCTAAAGTTAGAGGAGGTTTAGCACTACCTAACTTTCAACTTTACGCTGGAGCGGCCGCTTTAGTATGGCTAAAGGACTGAATGAACTTATCCAATTCGCGTTTGTTAGATCTTGAAGGTTTTAACAATATAAGTGGATGGCATGGCTATTTATGGTATGGTAAAATTAAGATACAAGCATCATTTCGTAACCATATAATCAGGTCCTCCTTATTTCATATATGGATGAGATATAAACATATTCTTGAACCAGTAACACCGATGTGGATATCACCTCAAGAAATGTTGACATTACGCCCACTTAGATTGGACAAATTTATCACCTACCAAGAGTTAATTAACTGGGAAGGAAAGAAAAGCTCACTAAAAGACTTTCAGTTACTTAAAGACGATTTACAATGGCTTCAATATCATCAAATTAAATCAGTATTTACACAAGATATGAAGAATGGATTCTCTAAAGAAAAATCATCTTTTCACAGGATGCTATTAGATAATAATACTCAACTGATTTCTAAAATGTATAATCTTCTTTTAACAATTTATTGTGAGCAGGAAATAATCAAACCAACAATGATTAATTGGGCTCAAACTGTGGGACATGATATTGCCCTAAACAAATGGGAAAGACTATGGGCGAAAGACCTGAAAGGAATAAATGCGCAGTCAATTCGAGAAAATATCTATAAAATGATGTATAGATGGCATTTAACGCCTAAGAAGATTGCAAAGATCTACAAAGTGACATCCCCTAAATGTTGGAAATGTAATAAAGAAGTTGGTTCTTTTTATCATATGTGGTGGACTTGTGACAAAGCTAAGGATTTTTGGGATATGATTTATAACGAATTAAGACTAATAGTACAAAAAAACATACCCAAAACACCAGAAATGATGCTATTAAGTATGATACCTGATGATTTGTTAAAACACAGGACTTTTTTGATTTACGCGACTACAGCTGCAAGACTGCTTTATGCAGCAAAATGGAAAGGGGCAGACACTCCTGGGAAAAAAGACTGGACTATGAAAATGTTTGAACTGGTGGAAATGGCAAAACTTACAGCTATTTTAAATCAAAAAGACAATGTTCAATTTATGGGGGAATGGGAGGCGTGGATGAAATATTGTGAATATGAACTAGAACTGGGGAAAATGGAAGAATACCTTTTAATCTGATCTAGATGACATTGTTAACATAAAGAAACGTAATCAATTATATTGATAGTATAATGTGATTGAAACCTAATTGAGATATAAGAATAATTAAGATCAGACCATATCACGATGGGATAGAATACTTTATTAAGAGGCGGACGGAGGTGATGGGGAAGTCAATAAATTTTCCTTTATTTTTTATTTTTATTTAGCACTTAAACAATTATAACAACATTACCTATGATTTAGTTTTTAATACTACGTATATTGTTGTTTGTTAACATGGAAAATTTATATTATAAAAACCAATAAAAAAATTTCAAAAAAAATAAATAAATTGCTAAACAGGCAACTACACGCATATTTAGAATTCAGAGGACATGCTTTATGTTAACCATTATTATTATGTTAACCATTATTATTCAATTTTATTATTCAATTTTATGAAATCTTTGCTACCTTAGTACAATGTAGAACTAGTAGTTATGATTAATCATTTGTTTTTTTTACTTTTTCTTCCAGGTAATTTTCACTGACTGAACTTTACAAGAGCCAATATGTATTATTCCACCATTGAAACAAAACATCCTTTGCAGACAGAAGAACAAGAAATTGGCATTGACCCCTTGCAGAGTTTTGTGAACAAGCCTGAAGATGGTGAGTTTCACTCGGTTACTGATGTACTTAATTTTCTTTCCCCAAAGCTGCTGAACAGGATGCGTTTTTAAGAATATTTCAGTGTAAAGCACTTTGCTAGTAATGAAAACCATGACACATCAACTTAAAATTGCATACCAAAACAGTAGCCAAATGTTTAATTCACTTTCATCCTTTTTTAAACCGTAAGGCAAACAATAATTTCACCATCACAATACTGAAATTCAATATAGCCCTTACTAAACAATGTGCAAAGATAATTTCTTAGCCAGCTTTGCACTGTTTGCTTGTTTTCCTATTATTTTATGTGGTTTTGATGATGCCTTTATAATGCACTGGGTAGCTGCTTTCTACTAAATGAAAATGCAGCATTTTATTTTGGGTGGTGTTAATAAAATTCTATCAGCCTTTTGTTTTTACTTACAGTTTTTAAATGAGTTTAGATTGGCATCTGTATCTTTAAAAGCTGTATTATTAGGTCTTTTAATATCAATCTTCAATACCCAGGCCACACCATGGTCTGTGATACTATCTAGCATGTTTGTAGATACACTACTGAGGCCATGGATATTCTGGTGAAATTTCCCAGAAGGCAGTATTTAGAATGCAACGAAGAGGAACTACCTGGAATGATGCAAGTGTATACATGTGTTAGTTGTCTTCTTCCTGTGATCATTGAGTACATAGTTAACTAGAGGAAAGTAACAAGATGCTTGAAATCTTATCCTTGTCATTTAAGACCATTTTGCAAATACTTCACAACACACTGTGACACCTTTACTACTTGTAATCTTTTGGTCCATGAATTCACGTGTCAGAAATGTGACTTAATTAATTTTGTGGTATGTTTCCAGAGTGCCTTTTTTGAATAAAAAATTCTGTATGAGTATACATGTATTGACCACACATCATACAGTAGTAACAAAACATGTTGTTTGCTGATAGAGTTGCTTGATATATCATTGATAGGTATATTTATATAACGCCAGTGATCACTGAGAAAGCAGTTTTATATTCACTGGTATCTAAACATTTGTAAAATATGCAACATTTCTAATAGTGGCCAAATCATGCTGTAATTAGCTCATTTCTTCCAAGGAAAGGTTTCTGCATAGAGGGCACAAAAAAACAATGAAATCTTGATATTACGGTATTTGAGTTATCCAAAATCAACAACCTTCAGAATTCTCTCTCTCCTTCCCGGAGTGTCTGTCACATATAAATTTTGTTCCCAACTACCCAGATATGTGACGATTCATATGTTTTACATCCCAAGAACATACCATTTGTTTTTTTTTGGGGGGGGGGTTTAAGTTGGAAGTACTACGCACCCACTATCTTTACGATATATTTGTATTTCGATATGACATCCTGTTTTCATGCCATCGTTAATCAGAAATTAAAAGCTTATTGTTCTGAACTCAAAAACTGATATCTGCACATTTCATTCCTTTGTGATAATTTTTTATCTCTCTGAGAAACATTTTTAATTAGTGCACCCTTTTTTTTGCCCAGGAGCAATTAGTTGCCTAGCCCTTTTTGTAACCTGAACCTTAACGTTGCTTCGACATATAAAGTTATTAGGATCGAATTGATGTTTAAAAGTGCCATTAATTCATTTACCCCAAATGTTCATTAACAATGTAAATGTATGCTGATGTTCTACGAGACAAGGAAGTGACTAATGACTCTTCGCACTAACAACACTTAAAATGAATAGAAACTTAAGATAGCTAATCTTGAAGTAATCAAGACCCTCATTCAGCTTGGCATCTCTGTATGCTCTAAAACAGCTGTCAACTGTTAAAAATATATACACAACACACAGATACGCACATGCAAAGATAGAGATATGTAAATACATGGTTCCCCAAAGTCATAAAGGTTACCAACCATAGTACATTTTTTACGTTCTATATGTAAATATTTTATATAAAGCATCCATTTCATCTTCATAGCTTTTTTACAGTGAAACACAGACTGCATTTTAATTTGGTACCATATGTATACAAGATTCATCATCTCTCAGCTTTATGCTATTATTTAAAATAAGATATGCTCTGAATATTGGGGGTGGGGTGCACTTAAGCATGTAATTTTCCTAGCCCAAACGCTACAACTCAGGAATTCAACATGAGGAAGCAGCAACTGCTCTGTGACAAAGAGATCATCAGATTGCTAGAACCATTTAATCTGCTGTGTGGAGACCTTCTCTGTTAGTGCTGTTAAGGGCCAATTAGTATTCATGTACCTATGCACATAACTTGCCCCCCCCCAAAAAAAAATCCCTTTGCCTTTTGGTCCACTAAACAGCATCTTTGATTTAAATATGGAACCTACATTTAAATGTCAACTCCAATAAGGATAATGTAAACATCATGCATATAGGTGATTGTTTCAGTTCCTTTCCAGCAGAGGGACCTGGCTTCTTCTAAACATAGGTAGCAGTGTGAAGGTGAACATGAGAACACTAGTAGTCAGTTATGGATGGGATTGAGCAATCATGGAGTTTGCAGCCCTTCATTTCTTCCAAAGGAGCAGATTTATAGATTAACGCAAGGCATAAATGTCTGCATAATTTGGTACTACGTGCTAGAACCCATGCAGAGAAATTCTAGCCCATCTTGCCTAATACTGGGTCTTAGTAACTGTGGTGAAAATAATGCTGATGCTAATCTTTACCATAGTACCAGTGCAATCCAGGATCAAGAGGTCTCAGGGTAGAAATTCTGAAGTGTTTTCAAGTATGACCTTTTAACGAGATTTGTGATACAATCCTAAATCGAGTTAAGCCATTTAAAGCCCATTGAAGTCAATGGATTTAGAAGGACGGAACTCTATTTAGGACTGTACGGCTAAATATAGATTATATATGTATGTATAGTTGTGTGTGTGTTATCCAGAGGGTTATTGTATGATGTATATGTGCATGAGTATAAAAATAATTGTGCCTTTGACTAGCTTGTTAAGTAGTGTTCTTCTGTTAATCATTTTCACACACACTCCATCCAAAAAGAATAAGGTATTTCATTGCTTACATATTGATTGTGATTATGTGTAATCCATGCCATTTATAAGTAATGGTTACATGGTAAAGCTTGCACCTGTGAGATCTGTACTTCAATCCCTATTTGAACTGTGAAGTTTCCTGAGTGACCTAGAGCCAATCCCTCCAATCTCACATATTTCACAGGGTTAATATATTGGGGGGGGGGGAACAATCCCACCTATATATGCCACTCTGAGCTCCCGGGAAGGATGATGGAGTATAAATGTGAGAAGCATACTGACCCCACAGTCTAAATTTCAAAACAAAAGTATTGTTGGAAAGTATTGTTCATTTAGGGTTCTTCTTCGTGTGCATGATCCTCAAACCGCTTTAGTACACCAGATATAAATCTGAAATAAATGAATGTGTTGCTCAGGTATCAGAGTCAACTATGGAGCTATATACTAAGCAAAACTATCATTCATGCTAGTGATTTGATGTTCAAGATAAGATAAGAAATATGTGTTTTAGAGTAAAAGGCTGATGTATGATAAAGATGTGAGCAGAACATTCACCACTGAAACCTATCCAGCCTGCCATATTTTATCCTCTCTAAATAGAAGCAAAGCTTTCTTCTGCTTCTTCCAACACCAGATGCTTACTTAGCAAGCTTTTAATAGTCATTTATTAATAATAGCTTCTGTGTAGTTTGCTTTTACTTAAACAGCTAAAGATCTGTAGTGACAAAGGCCACTGGTATATCACTTCTCTACTTACATCTTGTAATAATTGTGCCTGTCACTTTCTTCTTAAAATAGTGTTCTCCTGACTTGTAATCACTTTAATATTTTCTCATGCTGTATGGGAGGAGGGGTAGACAATTAACTACAATGAGCAGCATTGATTTAGGAATTAATATGATTGCTTAAATAATATATTTAAATACATTTCAGCCACTTTAATCAGATCATACCACCTATGTTGGGTCATATCTTGAGACAACTTGGACTGGAAGTTGATCCTGCATTTGAACTCAGTTGAAGTACCAAAGTACCTGTTTAGAATATTCTGCTTTTGATGAGCAATTCTAGGACCTGACAGTCAACTTCTGGTCACTTTTTAAAGCATCCACTTATAACAGTAGAATGACTGGTTAAAAGAGCTCACAGTAGACTTTAACTATTGATCTACAGTTGCATGAAAAAATACCCATTGTTATAGCTTTTTTAACTGCCTCATAACTTGTTCTTTCACCTCAACAGTCAAATGGTGGTATCACAAGCTTTGTGGTCTTTCAGTCCTTTCTTGAAACTCTCTATATATGGATATGTAAAGTTTCACACATGAAGAAGAGTACACTGAATATGTGATTTGCTGATGATAATTGTAGATTTTTATTGAGTAAAGACACTTAACCTGTAAAATTTAGCAGTGAAGATTTATAAATATAGTGTTTGCCATCACTTGTTGGTTAATATCATCTGCAATATAACTGCCTTGTATACATTCTAACAACTAGTTTTACACAGGACCTGTGACACATGGCTGGCGTCCTACCAACCCCCAATTCTGAGGCCTGAGATGAACCAATGTGGAGAACACAACAACTACTAGTTTTACTGACCAGTTGATGTCCATTTCCCCCACCCCCAAACTTTCAGGGTTTATTGAAATTCCAAATAAGTTGCATTATTTCTGTCTTTACTATCTTAGGAATGGGACTCTATTCTGGGTGTTTCATTTTTCCAGTTCAAAATAGATCCTGAAATCTAACCATTTTAAAAATGTTGGACTAAAGCTTGGCAATGCAGATGAAATTTGTGCATGTGTGTTATGGGATTTGTGTACTTGCACATTGTTTTCTTTTTTGTTTTCTTTTTTGTTGTCATAGCTCCTAGTAGTAAATTGGCAATGCACTTAAACTAAAGAGTGGTTTTGGTGATTCAACACTTAGGGGCCAGCTGATGAAAAACTAAAGCAAAAGCTCCAGATGCACGTGGATGTTTGAACCTTTCTGGATTTGCAGCTCTTAATTATCATTCAAATGTTAAGTTGCAATCCAAATGCCAAAATTTAGGCTCTGGACCAGTTGGCTTAATTTCGCCCTAAACTTCCATCCTCCTGTATTTTTCCTGCCATTGTCCTTAGTATCGCTGTTTTGATCAGAAAAAGACATGACATGGAGGAATTTTTAAATGCCATCATATGTACCTGATGATTTCTTGCCATTTTAAACAAGGTGTACATTATTATGGACAAGCTGGCCTTTTTAACAAAGAAAAATACGCTCATGTTTATACTGCTACTTCTGCAGTCAAAACAGCTGATACTTTAATGAACACCATACTGAGGGCCATGCAGGACATAAGGCAAATTAAGGAGGTTACAAACTGCACATCTTCTATTTAGATATAGGAGATCTTCCCAGCCTGAACAATTAGTTGTACTAATCAGACAAGCCAACAGTTAGAAACAGAAGGAGACCATTTGTATCAATTTGAGCGACATAGCTGTTAATGAAGTGAAATAGCCACACTGAATAGTTTTCACCTTTACTTTGGATTATATTCTTCTAATGGATTCTTTCATCACCCTAAAAAGAAATACACATGTTTAACAAAGCTCACTAACTGGTTTTTTTTTTTTTACAAATTGAGATTAAAGGAATATTGTGCTGTGAACCTTGGTTTTTTTTTTTTTTTTAAGAGGAAAATGTTTAATGGACAAACAATATTGAATCTTGGTAACCTTGAACAGCTTTGTTTAAATGTTGACTGTAGATTTTCTTTTCTGAGCCATCTTTATAAATTGTGTGTGTGAGTGTGTGTGTGTGTGTGTGTGTGTGTGTGTGTGTGTGTGTAAAGTGCCATCAAGTTGCAGCCGATTTATGGCGACCCCTTTTTGGGGTTTTCATGGCAAGAGACTAACAGAGGTGGTTTGCCACTGCCTTCCTCTTCACAGCAACCCTGGTATTCCTTGGTGGTCTCCCATCCAAATACTAACCAGGGCTGACCCTGCTTAGCTTTTGAGATCTGACGAGATCAGGCTAGCCTGGGCCATCCAGGTCAGGGCCTTTATAAACTACAGCAATATAATTCTGAAGACTGGAATACATACTGTACATTACTGATGGCAAAGAAACTCCAGGATGAAAAATACATTGTTTTTGTGTGTGTTACAACCTTTTTGATCAAATGCACAACAAATACATTGTTAGTTATTGTAACTTCCCATTTACAGTTATTGATAACAAACATCTTCATTTAATTTATACACCTGTATAATGAATTCTGATTATTTTATTCATGTTGTTACTTCTTCCTGCATTGTGAGACAAAATCCTGCTTCCATTACTGACTTGCAAAATTTCCACTGAAAGCAATAAAATAGGCATTAAAGCCAAAGCATTTTCTGTAATTGAAGCGGTACTTGAGCCAAATATGACTAATCATATTGGGTATTCCAAGATTTGGGAAATGTTTTTCAATATGGACAGAAAATTATCCAAGTGAACTGTTTGTTTTCATCTTCAGCTCCAAGATGGCAGGAGAAGTATATGTGCACACATATGCACATTTTACCAGAAGTTTAAAATAATAAACTGTACTTCAAATAAAGTTCATCCCCACTATTCATTGATATGCATTTCATTTTAACTTTGAATTGATTGTCGGATCTGTTCGTATCTCTGAAGCAGTAATCATAAAGCAGTATTGTCTGAAAATATAGTGCAAATGACACAGAAGAATGTGTAGCAGATGAGATTTAGATTTACTTTGTGATGGCCTCTAATATGTCTTATTGTTGTTGGTACAATATATAATTTTTGTTTTGAAGTGTGATCTGTTTATAAATACAAATGCCATAATTTCAATTTTCATTCTCACATACTTAAACATAAACCTTTAGATAGTGTACATGTGCCCTTTTGCCTTTGTTCTTGTAACTTCATTAGAATTTGTTATTGCTATTTAATGAATTAAAAGATAAGGGTGAGTTCTTGGATAGATGAATTACAATATCAATGACATAAAGTAAGTTTTGTACATCTGAAGCTGAGACCATTGGATGCAATTATGATGTAGTTATTTGTAAATAAATCCCTGGTCCAACAGCACCACTTGGTCCCAAGGACAGTATTTCTACTGCATAGTGACCACTTTAAATTAATCCTTGTAATGGCTTGTTCCACAGGACAAACCATTAGAGGATAGTTACTCATCTTTGGACCTTCATGGTTGGATATAGTCCACTTATTCCTCATCATTTCATAAATTCCAAAAAACTTAAACTTAAGATTGGGAAGAAGGGGCAGGGTTTCCTCTGATTTCTCCCTCCCACTATAGACCTCAAATTTATCCCATCCTGCTGTTGATGGTTCTGCGGTTATGGGAACAAGATGGGGGGGGGTGCTCATTGGACTACCACAGGAAGCAGAAATTGGCAGAAATTACACCCCCTCTTCTGAAAACTTAAATGCCCTTAAGTCTTCAGAAATGCATGCTTTGCTATTGGCCGTTAGCTTTGATCCACACTGTCAAAGGAACTCAAAAACACAATAAAATGTGGGGGGAAATGCCTCGATACAGTTGATATGATGGAAGGGAGCAATTTATAATGGCAGTAGATCGGTTTGCACTCATTTTATTTCACTTTTATCACAGTAATTCTTACATCAACATGGCAATGTAGGTCAGTATTATCATCCTCTGAGAGTTTGCTTTAAAATCATCAGGTATGTTCATGTTCATCATTGCAACATGATTTGAACTTGGATTTTCCCAGCATACAGCTTATTTTTAGCCACTTTACTACACTAACTTGCCAGCTTCTAGCCATGGTAATTAAAGGAAACTTTCACATTCATATTCAGTAAACCTGTGAATACTATTGCTAGGCAGGGCATGTCCAAGAAGCCTCGGCCTCTGTGTTGTGTTAGTCGTCCATCCAGGGCCATTTGTTGTCCACTGTGAAATTAGATGCTGGACTAGATGGACTTCTGGTCTGATCCAGCAGGGCAGTTCTTGTATTTTTACAAGTGTTGTAGCAGTTGGAAATGCCTAGTGTGGTTCTTCACTTTGTTTGTTTTTTTCCTTTTGAAGAGCAGATTCTTGTATCATATCCTGTCATAGATGCTTGAGGCCCTCTAGCTGACTGTGAAGTAGACAAAAGGGTGAGATACAAGAAAGAGGTAGGCTTCTTCATTCTAAGGGGATGCCCCAGGCATACAGAAAAATACTTTAATTTCTTCTGACCATGGAAAATGCTGGAGAATCTCTGTCTCTGAAGTGGTTCATGGGAGGTTCCATGAAAGGCAGGGAGAGAAAGGACACTGTTTTTTGCATTTATGCCTTCAAGAGCCAGTGGGGTATAGAGGTTAAAGTGTTGAACTAGAACTAAGGAAAGCTAGGCTCAAATCCCTTCTTGCCATGAAACTTACTGAGTGATAATTGTTCAGTCATTCTGTCTTCAGTCTAACCTTGTGAGGATAAAATGGAGGCAAAAGAGCCATGTGTGCTTCTTCCAAGGAAGCAGAGCATGTTAAAATATAGTAAACATAATAAGAAATCTTTTCCGTCCTATGCTGATACTGTAGGTTTGGACCTGGCATCTTCTGAACTGTCACTACAGAGCAGATGGGATAGGGGTCTGGGGGTGATAAAAAAGTAGTATCCCTTTTATTGTAACCCCCCATGCCTGCTCAGGCGTGTTTTATGGTTCTAATGTTCTTGTTGGAGACTGAATGGAGTCCACAACAAAAGCATGCCTACCTAGTGGCTGGGGGACACATAACACTTTTTAATGGGTTCCCACCTATCTAATTTTAAAACAATAGTTTGCAAAGTAGTGTGGGGCTGCTGTTTGAGAAATCATGTCTAAGTCCCTTAGAGATGTGGTCCCAAGGACTTCAGTTCCCCTTACTTCAACCCTGTTGTTGTAAAATGCTAGGTCAATTAGGAATATAATCTCCATACTCCCTGCTTTAGTGACTGAAGAGGACATTGACCTGGTATGCATGATTGAGATCTGGCTAGATGATCAGGCTAATGTTGTTCTGCCTCGGTTATCTCCACCTGGGTTTCTAGTCCTTTACCAACCTCAAACTGGAAGACGGGGAAGAAGATACAGCCATAATATTTTGGGAAACTTTCTTCTTCATTAGATTCCAGGTGCAGAATATTGTTGGCTTTAATTGTGTGTACCTAGTGTTGGGATCCAGGGATAGGTTTGGCTATCCTTTTGCTTCACTCAACAGAAGAGTATTGCGGAGGTTGTCTCTGATGTGGTTTTCAGAGTCCTCAGGATACTGGGTGACTCCATGCGAAGGCTGCCTTGTTTGGTCAGGTTCAGGACTTCATGACAACCCTGGGCCTTTTTTAGATTGTTTTGAGTTTGATGCAGGAAAAGTGACACATGCTAGAGTTAACTTTCTGTACTTGAGCAATTTTGGGGTGGTCTAGAAGGGCCAAAGAATATGTCTGTGCCATAGACCTGCACAGTGGGTTTTAAAAGAGTGCATGTTTTGTGCTGGTTGATTTAATCTAATTCTAATTGTGTTGTTTTTAAGAATTATTTTTATCATCTTTATTAATATTAATAGAAATCTTGTATTGTGGTAGCATATATAGCTGTCTCTGTAAAATAGGGATTCTGCTACTATAGTAATTGTTGAAATTAGTAGAATGGTACTGGAACAAAAACATAAAAAGTATTAAATAATAACAGTTCTCAATAATTAACAAACACATTCCAGCAAAGTAAAACAGAGCTTCAGACAGCCCAAAACAAACATTGTACAGCCTACTAGGCACACAAAATGGCCAGTAAGAACCAGTGAGGGAGTTAATGGATCACTTAGGAAAAGCCCTTGAAACAAAGTCCGCTTACAAGATCTATGGACTCTGAACAAGGAGGCAGCTTTATGGACTTTCTCAAGTATGCCATTCCATAGAGTGGGAGCCACTGAGGAAAAAGCCATTTCTCTAACTGAGGCTAATTGCACTTCCCGCATAACTGTTGGGCTGAGTAGAGTCTGTGATCAGGCAGATCTGGATGGAGCAGGAATGGTCAGTCAAGCCAAGTATAAAGAACATATATGTAGTACTGATAACCATAGGGTAAGTTGATTTTACCCCAGGAGAGTGCTTTGTGCTTTCTTATGCACAGTTGTATGGTTTAGTGGTTCCTAACCTTTTTTTGACCAGGGACCACTAGGACTTTTTTGTTCGATGCAGGGACCCCAAGGTTTAAAATAAAAATTCTGATAATTTGAAAATAAACTTTAATCATAACTGTTAGTTAAACATTAAACTTAGAATAATATTTGAATATATATTTTTATAATAGAGAACTTTTAATTGAAAATATTAATTTATTATGGGTTTATAACTTTGTTTCGCGGACCTTAATTTAGTTCTCGCGGACCCCCAGGGTTGGGAACCAGTGGTTTAAACCATAAAACCCAGGACAGTTGATCTTATTATTCATGAAAACTTTTACTGAAATACATTTTGTTAATCTTGAAAGTGCCATTGGACTCCTGTTCTGTTTTGCATCTACAGAACACAGCTACTGATCTGGAATCTTTATTTGACTTTGGAAGTTTCTTCCGATAGTAACAAAGGACTTCTAAATGAAACCATAGCAGAATTATTCAGAGGGACCCTAGAGAATCACTATTGCAATTTTGTTTTGTTCTGTTTATCACATATTATGAACTTGTTATGCAGTAGTCTGTAGCCTAATGATAGGCAGTGTTCTGACTGACAGGGAAGGCTCCATTGCACCAACACAAACTTTTACAGTGTTGAAATGAATGGCAAAAACTCCTTGGTGGATTTGTTTGATTGTGCACTATATGGAGCAGTAGGAGAAATACGGATGCAACTAGGTATGATGATAGTATGAACTATGAAAGGTAAAGCAAGGGTGCAGTTATTGGTTAGGAATGGAAAGGAAGCTGATTCAACCCTTCTGATATCCATGCCCCCCACAAATTCCCCCTCCTGCTGCTTTTCTCCCAAAGAGCTTACATTCTATTTGAAAGTCTAGCTGGAGAGAGGGATTTTTAGCAACATTCAGTAGCACCCTGTCCTTTCTCCACACGAAATGCCCTCGTTCAGTATCAGTTTGGTGACCTGCACTCTAAAGTATTGGTCTTCCATTGTCTCATGCAATTATACCTTATGTACTCTCAGTATTCATCAAGCAGATTTAAAAAAATTACAATATGTTCTAAATAAAATACAGCATTAGTATGATAGCAGAAAATATTTCATTTATACATTGTCAGTGTTAGACTTAATAGATCATTGTGTAAAGAACATGCTAATGTTTTCAATCTTAGAAGAGCTACACACTGAGCCTTAGAAATTCAGAGGTGGCTCTGTGGCTCAACACACTTAATTTTCTTCTCTCTTCCATTAAGATAACATCTGTTCTGGCCACCAGTCAGCAAATCAAATTTGATGAGAATTCATCTGAGCACAAGGTAGAAATGCCTGCTAATGGACAGATTTATGATTCTTTCCCCTTCTTAACAAAGCTCTTAAATTTTTGAATTAAAAAGTAAACAAAAATAACTGTAGTATCCCGATAACATAATTGAAAGGACAGTCTTATTGGTGTTTTTTGCCTTAATCTTTCATTTAAAAATGATGAAATATGAAATAGAAAAGTAGTAAAATAATAAAAATCTAGTTTTATCTATGGTGTGTTTGGTTTTATTCACAGTCAATTGAAATGTTGATTTCCCTCATTCAGATATGTTTAATTACATAGAACTAGTGAGTATTATATTTTATATCTTGAGATACTTCATTCCAAAAGTATAATCTTGTTTTAACTTTTCCCTAACCTTCCTCTCTAATAAAGTAAGGAAACAAACTTATTAATGATTGTAAGGTTCAGTTAGTAGTTCAGAAATGGAAAAGATTAGTCCATTCTTTGCACAGCTACGAATAGTTGAGGTAATGGTAACACTAGTTCACTTTGTACATACAAACATGTTTGTGAGTGTGTAAAATATTCTGTATATACTTGTCAGGTCTTTGCTAGAATGCTTTTATACTGTAACCTACCCCCATTAGCAACCTAATGTCAGCTCAGGTGTCTATCGCTAGCGTCCCATAAACAGACACGCTCAGGCAGGTGAACCTAAGCAATGCTAATTTTTTAGGAGCAAAAAGACAGATTTAGAGAAGTTGACTGCCTCTCCCGCAGGAGAGGTTGCTAATGGAGTCTGTGCAGGTAGGTTACAGTATAAAAGCATTCTAGGCAAGAAAGTAAAACAAAGTGAAACCACAGTGCAGTAACGGTTCCCAGAGAATCGCAGACATAACATCAGTGATAAACCGTACACAGGATTTGCAGCATGAGAACAAAACCTTGACTAGCAGCCAGAACCTGGCCTTGACAGGAAGCCAGCCTCTGGCCTGCAATTGCCAAACTCCTATTCCAAAGGTAGCAAAGACCTGACATTACTCTTGCCCCAGTCCAGTGGGGCTGCATACATTATTCTAGTTGCTGAATCAAAAACCTGTGGGCAGTAGTGAACAGATGTTCAGCATTGTCAACTTTGGCCAGTGCTGGTCACCTCTTTGCAGTGGTAGAATATGGTAGGGCTTGGTCCATCCCACAAATGATTATACTGTTGAAATGTACAACAGTGTTGAATGGGGTTCTGGGCCTTGTTATCTTTGGATCAAACCTGTGCCAGTAAATCATTTTGTGGTAGAAATTTGATTATGCAAAGTGTTTACTTGTGTTCATTTGTTCATTGAAACCTACAACTTCCAGTCTCTGACACACAGACATTTACAATTCACAGTGGGTAGCCGTGTTAGTCTGTCTGCAGTAGTAGAAAAGGGCAAGAGTCCAGTATCACCTTAAAGACTAACAAAAATCTTTTCTGGTAGGGTATGAGCTTTCGTGAGCCACAGCTCCCTTCTTCAGATACGAGTAATCTTTCCTTTGATGTTGGCCAGTTCCTTACCTAGGGATGTCCTGTCCGCATCTTTCCTGTTCATTTGTTGTTCCTGCAGTGCTGCTGCACCAGCAGCCAAACAGAAGGACACCATGAGCCGTGTGTTAATGCAGGATAAGAATAGACACAATGCCAGCATGATAAACTTCTATAATTTGTGTACATCAAAGACATTTTCATTTTCAAGTTTAATAACTTTAAGTAAAATTATAATCCAAATGTTCTGTCTTTTTGCAAATCTGCACTTAAATGTCATAATGACGCCACTTCTTAAAAAGTTGTATAGTCCTACTATGGGAATATTTTAGGGTAGAAGTTTTAATTGCCTGATGTAGCAGCAAGAGACTTCTTCAACAGCAGTCTTGAGATTTTAAATGATAGACCTTTATGCATACTGGTAAGAAACAGTTCCCTAAGCTATGCAAAATGTGGTAGTAGTCTACAGTGGTATACTCTTGATTATGATTTCAGACTGAAACTGGTGGGTCACATTTTGGAGAACTCTCCCATATGAAAAGTTCCCCATGTGGGGGAGAGAGCTCTTCTAAACCTTTTCTCACTAGTTTTCTGTGCGCCAAGAGTGTTTTGTGAAGTGGGTCCTTCAGCAATTCAACCCCGTCAACCACCACCTACAATCTGAAATGGCGCAGTCAAGAATTTGGCCTAATGTCAGCCTAGTCTGCACTTTAGCAGGATGAGGTGGTAGAGTGCCCTATATCACTTCTGATTTACGGTGCTGGAACTCAGAGCTGAACTAGATGAGACATCATTCCCAAGTCTCATTCCCAAGTCTCAATTCCCATGTTGCTGGAGTAATTTAGAAATCTACTCTTGTTGAATGATTTGCAGACTGTTGCCTAGATTGGCATTTCAAGTGTGTGGAGGGCAGAACTACCTGTGTGCTTAAACTGTAACCCAGAACAAGGTACTGGAGGTTTTTTTAAAAAAAAAATGCATTGTGTATATTGAGATGTTCACAAAGCATCACAATTAAGGATTTTTAAATTATTAAATCAGTTTTCTGAGCATATAGATGGCTTAAGGTAAAATCAACATATTAACCAACAGATTTAAGTTTGGTAGCCTTTACCTTCAGACTGAAAGAGGAAGTATACCAAAGCTAAGATGGTTAACGAACAGAACTGCAGGTTCATTTGATCTTCCATTTTAATGATTTTTTCTTCTGCATAAGTTATGCTCTAATAAAAATTAAAGAGCAAGTTGCATTTGGAAGATCAGGTCATCGTAATTCATTGACATTAGGCCACATAACTGAATAATGTCTTACTTCAGTGAAATACATCAAATGAGATCAACAATTATGACTCATAAACATGCCTCGCAGGCATAAAACAGCAGGGAATTAGCATGTGAGGCTGATAAATATGCATGTAAATAAGCTCCCAAAGGAATAACATGGGTTTGATTGATAGGTTTAGAATTGGAACATATGTAAACCCCTTTATTCCTCATTCTGGTGTAGCTAAGTAAAGATGCACTTTACTTGTTAAAAAAGTTTCAATAACTTTGTAAATCTTTACTTCACATCTGTGTGTGTATGATTGTCACTTGTAAGATAAATGGAACTGTCTGCTGGGCGGAAGGCTAGAGCATGTATAAAAGGATTGTTTCTACATGTTTAAATTATGAGTGAACATATTTTGCCCTTGTGACGATATATTTTATTGTATCTCTGTGTGTAGCACTGTGTATGAGTCCTTTAACACTTCCTTCAAAACCTTTCAATTGTTGTTGTAGTATTCGATTAATCGTGTATAAATGTTTTGTGGCAGTTTTCTGAGGATTTTAAATTGTAAATGATGTGATTTTAACTGTTATTGGAATTTATTGTGAGCCACTCTCAGCCTGACTTGGTCAGGAAAGGGCGGGATTAGGGCTGTTGATTCGGTTCGGCCCGAACTGAAAATCAGCCGAATTTCCCTTGATTCGGTGGTTTTTAGTTCGGGACGAACCGAACTAAAAAATGGCGGGCAACCGGGGGGGCCGAATTCAGCGAGTTCGGGAGTTCACGAATAAATCCGGCAAATTCGGCCGTCAGTAAGCAGCATAACCTTCAGTAAGCAGCATTCTCCTCCCCCGGCCAATCGGTGGCCAAGCTGGGTCTTCTTCTAGCCAATCAGTCAGTATTGAGTACTGGAGGAATCAGCTGATGTGCGGCCCGGCCGGTGAGAGAGAGAGAGAGAGAGAGGGAAATCTTTGTGTGTGTGTGCGGGGGTTCTTGTGCACATTCGCTCCTTTCCGTGGCTGCAGGGGGCTCATTTTTTGGGGTACAAACCCCAAACTTTCAGGGGATATTCAGACAAGCCTTCTTAAGAGACCACCCAAGTTTTGTAAACATTGGGTCAGGGGGTCCCGAGATATGGGCTCCCCCCTTTTTCTTTCCATGGCTGCAGGGGGCGCATTTTTGGGTGTGCCGACCCCAAACTTTCAGCGGAGCATCAGACAAGGCTTCTTAAGAGACCCCCAAGTTTTGTAAACATTGGGTCAGGGGGTCCCGAGATATGGGCTCCACCCCTTTTTCCTCTCCCCCTTTTCCATTTCCGTGGCTGCAGGGGGCGCTTTTTTGGGGGTGCAGCCCCCAAACTTTTATCATAGCTTCAGACAATCCTTCTTAAGAAACCACCCAGGTTTTGTAAAGATGGGTTCAGTGGGGGCAGAAATATCGGCTCCCCCCCTTTTCTCTTTCCGTGGCTGCAGGGGGCGCATTTTTGGGTGTGCCGATCCCAAACTTTCAGCGGAGCTTCAGACAAGGCTTCATAAGAGACCACCCAAGTTTTGTAAACATTGGGTCAGGGCCCCCCGAGATATGGGCTTTCCCCTTTTCCCTATTGGGATGAATGGATCACCCTCGAGAGATGCATACATATGGATCTCATATTGGATACAAATGGAATCATATTGGATTACCCAGCCTCCCAGCCGCTCCTGATGGAACAGAAGACAACCACAGTAAGACCCCTTTGGGGGCTTTAATCTGTAATTTTTCTTTTCTCTGTGTGTGTGTGTGGGGGGGGGGAAAGCAGAGTCTGTGTGTGTGTGGGGAGGGAGCAGTTTCTGTGGGTGGGGAAGCCAAAGGGGGCTTTTGCCGGTTCTGCCTGGGGTGTGTGTTCCCCCTCCAGTCTCTCTCTCCCTGGTTTGAGGGGGGGCCTTCATTTTTATGTCTTCAGGTTTTCCCTCATTCATAAGATCAGTTAGGTTATTTTGATGCTTGCTCAAAACTGGTTTTCAAATGGTGACTTAAAGAATGCATCTGCCTGGTCCCAAGTCCAATGCAAAAGGAGAAATTCCACCCCCTCCTGCTCATTATGCATAGCTAGCTGCCTCTGTCCCTTTCCATGGTTTGCAAACTCCCAGGTGTCAGGTGTTGCTTTGCACTGTTGCAAAGGTGCTTGTGTTGCTTTGCACTGTTGCATTGCGTGCTTGTGTTGCTTTGCAGTTGTATTGTGTTGCTTTGCACTGTTGCATTGCGTGCTTGTGTTGCTTTGCAGTTGTATTGTTTTGCAAAATTCTTCACACCTGCCCCGCCCTTTGCATGTTTGCAAAGGTGTTGCTTTGCAGTTGTATTGCTCTGCAAAGTTCTTAGCACCTGCCCCGCCCTTGCTCTCATCAGCTGTTTGTCGGGGCTGGGAGCTTTGTGCATGGGTGGCAAGCTCTGCCCAGAGATGCACATTAAGGGTGGGGGGGACCCCTTTCGCGGCCCATATCTCAGCCCCCCCTGACCCAATCTTTACAAAACTTGAGGGGTCTGGCAAGAAGGGTCCTTTGAAGCTCCTCTGAAAGTTTGGGACCTCTACCCCCAAAAATGCCCCCCCAGAGCCGCGGAAAGGCGCGGTTGTGTTTTTAATGGCTTTATTCGGCCGAATTTTTTTCCCGAACTTTGAATTCCCGCCGAATTGCACGGACCCAAAGCGGGGGAGTTCGGACTTCGGCATATCCTGAATCTAAACGGGCCGAAGTCAGCCGAATCCGAACTATACCGATTTTTTTTTAATTCAACAGCCCTAGGCGGGATAGAAGTTTAATTAATTAATTAAGGGCTCTAGATGGTACACAAATTAGCAGTGGCTAGCAAATTAGTGATAGGAAAATTTCATAGGTACACGCTCAGTGACACAGCCCCCAAGTCATATAACTTGAAATCATATGATAGTGATGGTGTTTTGGTAAGAGTGATAGTCAGAGTTATGAGGGCCATTGATGTTTTCTGTAAATATCTGTCTTTAAAATGTTAAGAGCTAATAGTGAAAAATGTGTCATGTAAGTGTAGTCCATCCTTTCAGAGGTAGACTTGTCCTAAGATCACTGTCTATGGAAATGATCTAACATCTTCCCCTCTGCCTTTTTTCTCCTACTATATTTCCACTTCCTTTGCACTTGTTTTTTTACATATTCAGTTGCCTTGACAGAAGAGGAAGTGCAATGTTCTTAAAAGGGATTTTTGCCTTCTAAACGTACAGTATGCCTTGAACAGTGCTAAGACATTAATAGTGCAGTCTTATGGAAGTGTTACTCCATTCTTAGGATTGCACTGATAATTTTTATTTAATAAAAAAAGCTTCATATTCTCCCTGATGAATCCTTTTTTACACTGTTTACTAAACTGCAGTATTTAAGACTCTAATAAATGCTTTATAACTTAATGTATTTAATGAAAATAAGATTAAGATGTTTTATATCACATATGTAAAGAAAGAAGCCTTATTTTTCAGTCTAAATTTTATTCACATTTTTTACGTGCATCACGTATGACCCTTTGTCACAATTGTGTGGAAATCTTTGTTTAGCTTACAAGTGTCCAAATTTGCCTCTTTCCCCCTAAAATACTTGATTTACCCATTGACTCCTTTGGCGTACCTTACGCTAAACAGATAATTTGTAATTTATATCTCTCACACAGTTCCCAGTTGGATTTCTCATGCACTGAAAAGTCAGAAGCCTGACATTACTGTTCAAAGTTAAGTGCTTGGGGTTAATGAACAGCATTAAATTTTATGAGGCCATGTCCACTAGATGTTAAAAGAAGCTTAAGGGAACTTTCTCACAGATAGAAATTAACACTGGCGTGAAAGAATGCCCGAGGGAGCACAGTTCTAAGTAAAATACAGTTTGGTGGCATATAGATTTGCTATTATTAGTATAAATATTTTTGATAGGAAATTGCTTTTCTCCCTGTAAAATAAATTGCTATTTAGATGTATAGGTACCATTTAAAATATAGACACAGTAAACCAAATAAACCCGTGTAAGTAAATATTTGCATTCTGTCAGGGCTTATGGTATTGAATAGGCATATTTTAATTTATTTATAGCAGGTTATATTTAGGCCATATATGCAAGAAGAATTGCACAGATTTCATTTGGTCCTTGTTTATGTCTTATATTTTAAATGCTTTAATGTTTTTGTGTTTGCTGCCTTGTGGACCCTTATTGGGTAAAAAAGTGGCATAAAATGTTTTAAATAAATAAAATAATTGGGGCCCATACATACAGCTGTGAACACATGAAGCTCCCTTATACTGAATCAGACCCTTGGTACATCAAAGACAGTATTGCCTATTCAGACCAGCAGCGGCTCTCCAGGGTCTCAGGCAGGGGTCTTTCACATCACCTACTTGGCTGGGGATTGAACCTGGGACCTTCTGCATGCCAGGCAGATGCTCTGCTACTGAGCTACAGCCCCTTTGCTTATCCAAAAGGCCACTTCAAGTCTGTTAAGTGATAATATCTAAACCATATTCTTAAGAGTAAATCAGTTTTGTACAATTTTTGTACAATGAGGAAAGGTTTTGTACAATGAGGAAAGGTTGAAGGAGCTGGGTATGTTTAGCCTGAAGAGGAGAAGACTGAGAGGGGATATGATAACCATCTTCCAGTACTTGAAGGGCTGTCATATAGAGGATGGTGCCAAGTTGTTTTTTATTGCCCCAGAAGGTCAGACCAGAACCAACAGGTCAAAATTAAATCAAAAGAGTTTCCGTCTAGACATTAGGAAGAATTTTCTAATAGCGGTTCCTCAGTGGAACAGGCTTCCTTGGGAGGTGGTAAGCTCTCCTTCCCTGGAGGTTTTTAAGCAGAGGCTAGATGGCCATCTGTCAGCAATGCTGATTATATTACCTTAGGCAGATGATGAGAGGGAGGGCATCTTGGCCATCTTCTGGGCATCGAGTAGAGGTCACTGAGGGTGTGGAGGGGAGGTAGTTATGAATTTCCTGCGTTGTGCAGTGGGTTGGACCAGATGATCCTGGTGGTCCCTTCCAACTCTATGATTCTATTAGAGAAAGGGAGAGGCAAACAGTTCTAAGTTCCCTGCCTCAAGGTGGCTTATAAACATAAAACAATAACCTTTTACAAATTGTGAATCAAACAATTACTACCACTAGGGGAAATTAATCACAAAACCACCTGCGCGTTTAGTTCCAAAGCTTTCTTAATGTGAGAATCAATAAACAGTTCCAGTAAAGGCAATAGTTCCATAATGATGGTGCCATCACTAAAAAAGGCAGGCTCCTGTTAGTTGATGATCTAGCTTATCTCCATGAAGTAATCTACCGCATGGGTTTATTTGATGAGTCTAAACAAACCAATGATTCACAAAGAAATGCCCTATATGTTACCCATGATTTACACTCTTTACAGTGTGACTGGTTAAAACCAGTCTCGTTAATTGTGCCCAGAAGATAAACATAAACAAGATCTTTCAAAGCTGAATAGATGTGCCCCTTGCAGCCACATTCTGGACTAGTTGGAGTTTCCAAACAGTCTTAAAGTGTATTACATGAAGTGTATTACAGTAATTTTACGTTGGGGCTAAGCAATCTGGCAGTTACTGTACTCTAATACGGGGCTCATCTGGCTGTATGGCAGCGGCCAAGTTTATTACTAAGAAAGAGGCAGCATTGATACGACAGCCAAAGCTGACGAAGGGTGCCCCTAGCTACAGACCTTAAGTTAAATTCAGACTAAATATTCCAGTGGCAGCATGGAACTCCTGTCTTCCCCCTCCCAGTGCTGCTCCTGGAGGATGAGGGACCCTGAGTGATTATATGAGAGGGATCTGCAGTTACTTTTTCCTTCACAATATGGGTGGTCTAGGTGCAAATGCAGAATCCACCACCACCTCGCATTTTCATGAGACAGAGTCAGCAGCTGACAAGGCAGTAGTGGTACCTGGAGGAGGTTTCTCTTTGTGAGGAGGAAGAAACAGCAGCCACAAAGAGGATTCAGGGGCTGCCTCAGTCTCCGTGCTTCAGCAGCCACTGCCTCAGCACTTCCTCACCTCAGCCACTAAGAGGATTTTGATACTAGACAGAGGGTGATATGTTTTTTACGACATTTACTGGTCACTGCCAGGTGTAAGGTGATGTGTTTGTTATGATATTTACTGGTCATGACATGTGGGGTGGCCATGTGGCAGTGGTTCCAATGCTATTTTGATGTTCCAGTCCACCCTGAACTTAATTGCAGTGACTCCAAATAAGTGAAACATTTTGTAATATCATGTTTTCCTTTGGCAATCTGGCTATCGGAACCCAGATTTCAGGTAGATATTTTAGAATTCCCATGTGAATATGCAATAATGTGTGTCTGTAATTAAGAGGTCAAGAGCATTATACGCAAAAAAAAAAAGTTGAAATGTTGTGTGAAATTTGCCTATTCTTGTTTCATGGTTTTAGAATTCTGGCATTTCCCGATAATTTTCCTCTTTTTTCTTGTTTCTTAGATGATTTAAAATGAATTGTGTGGAAACTGTAAAATAATAGGACAACAGATGTGCAGGGAGACAAAGAGGCTTTGCCTATGTAGAGTAGGCCATGCATCAACAGCTGGCATGTTGGGGGAGCTGCTGAGGATCATGGAACAGAAAAGATCTGCTGTTGACCTGAGACAACTCAGACTGAAGTCTGGTGTCCAGTTTAGCCACAACTAAATAAAAATATCCCCAAACCCAGCTTGAGCTGCACTCACATATGTGCCTGGTTCCTCCCTCTTGTATAGAGTGCAATGAAAGAATTGTGCTTTAGACCGGCTATCTGAAGCATAGGAATGAGGGCTCATTGCTTTAACTGGAGTTAGTTTTCCCAGAATAAGCTGGGATTCTCAGCTAGGGTTTAATTATGGCTAAGGTTCTGGATAAATGGAAGGAAAACGAATCCTGGTTAAGCACTATACCCAGATGTATATGTCGTGGGTAACAGAGTTCATCTTTGTGGAGAAATACCTTCTTACTTTGGATTTTTGGCTTGACAAAAACCCCACATTTAGATTTAAAGATTTTTGTTTCTCCTAGCAGAAGACAGGCCAGAGGAAAGAAGTCCTCTGCTCCCAAGCATCACCCAAGTATCAGCCATAAAAGCTTTGGAAATGCTAATGGCCTCCTGTCCAGAGACAATGAAATGGCCAGCTTCACCTTAGCTTGAAACTGACACCTAAAAGCTGACACTGAGGCTTGGGAGTATGAGAGGCAAAATTGCATCTTCTTGAAGACCTCGGGAAAGGATCATTTGACCCACAGGGGGTGGGTCCCTTGCCACGGAGGGAGAGGGGTTCCTTTTGGCTGATTCCATCTGTAGGAAAGAGCTCTCACACCTGAGCTTCATTTTCATGTCCACCATTGCCACATGGATATGACAAAGGACTGGCTGCTCCAACGGAGACTCTAAGGAAGTGGGAAACCTTTAGCAAACTGACAAGCAGGAAAGGGCTGGACAGAGGTGAGCCAACTGCCAGTCTGCCAAGTTATGCAGTGCTACACTGCAGCCCACCTGCTGAACAAAAGACAGGTAAAAGTGCTTGTGAGGCGGAGTTTCATGGAGGAAGGAAGGAATGGTAGGTCCACGTAGGTATTTCCTCAGCTCCACCATAGCTGGAATTCGACCTGTTTGGGGGGTGGACACTCCACTGTGAGCACTGGTGTCAGTCTACAGGTCTATTGAAAGGTCTTTTCAGACTTTCCAGTTCTAGGACTTTGAAGAAACTGCCCATGCACTTTCAAGTTTATTTTCTTGTGACCTTGAGAATTAGAAAGATTCTCTTTTTAAAGATCTGAAAGCTGTGTGCCTTGGGAAATTAAAGACATCTTTGTTAAGCGCTAACTTGCTGTGTAGTTGTCTTCTAGAGACGTTGCATGTGAAGCTACTTAGAAGAGCATTTTTTCAGATACTCCTGCTTGCTTTCATTTATCAATGTCAGATCAAAGAAAAATAATCCTCAGAAAATTATCAATCTGTAGGTAATTCTAGACCTTAGTGAATATGTCACAGTGATACCCGCTGAATGTTTACAGAAACTTGTGTAGGCTTGCCCTTGTAGTATGTGTGCTGCTGTAGCCATGCAAAGTCTAAGAAGCTTTTCCGTTTGAGATTTTTTTCCTGTCAAACAAGCTGTCATTCTACACTTCTATGTGTCAATTTCACTTTCCCACTTAGCAGTTCATCTAGCTTCAGCTGCTACAAATTTAGGCTGCTCTCCAGAGGGGCTTGTGCACCCATATTCTTTCAGTTTCCCTTGTATCAGCTGCTCTTCGGTGCTTTAACTGCCTCCACCACCACCAGAGGAGTCAAAACATGTTTATTAATTAAACTTTTGCATGTGTTTACAAAAGTTGGTTTCATTTTAGGTATGACCAAGTATTAGATGCCCTGGCCTGGATGGCCCAGGCTAGCCTGATCTCATCAGATCTCAGAAGCTAAGCAGGGTCAGCCCTGGTTAGTATTTGGATGGGAGACCACCAAGGAATACCAAGGTTGCTATGCAGAGGAAGGCACTGGCAAACCACCTCGGTTAGTCTCTTGCCATGAAAACCCCAAAAGGGGTCGCCATAAGTCGGCTGTGACTTGAAGGCACTTTACACACACACACACAAGTATTAGATGAGATATTCACAACATGTTTTAAATTGCATTTTGATTTTACTGGTATTGTGATAATAAATCTTGCACCTCAGCATACCACAAATCTTTTTTTAAAGGATCCTAACTTGTATGTAACATTTAATGATTTGTTTTAGGGATTACTTCCTTTCTTTAGAAATTTGCAAATCTCTGCGCTTGTCGTAGTCCCCTAGCACACACACCCAAACAGTTTCAAACCACAAAGGGGCAAGTCCAATGGTACTCCAAAAATCCAAGTCCAAAGGTTCAAGCCGAAGTCCAAACAGAGCAAACAGTTCACAGCAAGGTCAGGAGTAGATAGACGTGTTGCTTCCACACAGCTAGGCCCTTTCTAGCTGCTTAATCAACAACATGCCACTCAGGCAGCCTGTAATGCCATGCACCTGCCAGCCACCTCAGACCTGCTCCAGCAAACACTCATCCCCGCTGTCAGAGCTGGGTTGGTACTGAGCTGCCAATATAGCACTTCGCCTTCGATCCTGTAAGGTCCTACGTGTTCACCTCCTGCGCCGTTCCTGAGGCTCTGGTGACAAGGGGGGTGAGCAGGCAGGCAGCTGGCTTTCTGCAGCTGGCTCATAGCTGGAGGGCTGAGGAGCTGCTACACTGGTTCTTGGCTGCGGGTTTGGGTTTGGCCCCACAGGGGCTGCTTTTTTCTGTGCCACCTCAGCTGCTGGCTGTATATAGCAGCCAGGGCTGCTGGCTGACTCTTCATCAGAGGAGTCATTGGTGTCCCCTGGACCCAGCTGGGCCATGATAGCACTCTGTTTTTGTGCACTGAACCTCAGTCTAAGTTTTCTCCTCTCCGCTGGGTGACCTTGGGCTAGTCTCTTAGAATGCTCTCAGCCTCACCTACCTCACAAGGTGCCTTTTGTGGGGGGGGGGAGCGATTGCAAGCTGCTTTGAGACTCCTTATGGTAGAGAAAAGCAGAGTATAAAAACCAGCTCTTCTTCATGGTGGAAAAGCATGCCCCCTTTGGAATCCATTTGCTTTTCCTGAGCATTCCCTTGAAAATATTACAAAAAATCCTTGAATCTTTCAAGTTTTCATTTTTAAGAAAGTTCAGTGGAAGCAATCCCACTGAAGGGAAAGACATTTCTCCACAATTAGAAAAGCACAAAGAAATGCTCAATACATAAAGATAGGTCTTTAACTGGAAATTATTCAACTGAGTACAGAAGTCTCATTTCCTAGTGGTGGACAATTCATGGGATTTGTCATTTCTTCTGCCTATCCAGTCAATTCATTGATGTTTATTAGAGTACAGAAGAGTTCAGGTTCTCCCAGTACATGCACACACTCTCCACCCCTGCTCACGTTCTTTTCCCAAATTTTATTTGGCCATAATTGTAGTAATGGGCTGCCTCATGATGAAGAGGGCTGGGTTTGATGACAGATATCTCCATAAGGCTTAAGAATGGAACCACAGTGACATCTGGGATGCCATGATCCTGGGGAATATTGGTTGTTTATGCATGGACGTTTTACCTGAGGCTTGTTGCTCACTTACCTGAGGCTTGTTGCTCACCTACACTTTCCTGTTGCAAATCTATTTGTAATTGGCTATAGTGCTTACTGTGAGAGAAAGGTCTCTCTCCCCCCCCCCCACGGAAACCCAACTGCTGTGTTAAAAAGCATTTTTTTAAAAAACAGAGCTCTCTAAAAGGAACAGGAGGGGAAGGGGAAGAAATCCAAGCCTCGTTTTTAAAATCCTTTCTTCTGCTCAGAAAGAACTCCAAGGAAGCTGGAATCCCCGCCCCTTGACCCACTGCTTTGTAATTGGCTGTAGTGCTTTATGTGAGAGAAAAGTCACTCCCACAAGCTTCTGTGTCCCGCACTTTGCCTTATGCATGGGGATTTCACCTGGGCTGATCTCAGAAGAGATCAAAGGATCAGGTTAATAGAGGAATGGGGAGTCTTGGGATTCACAAGGGCTGGTCACGAGGTCATCTCTAATGGACAGAAAACTCACACATAACTCCAAGAACAACCAAGACAGACTGGGGCGAATGTGAGTGAAAATACCCATGCATAAATGACCATAATTTCTCAGGGCCGTAGTAAAGACTAGAAAGGCAGTATTTTGTGGAAATCCTAATGGCCTAGGAACTGTGGTGGCAGCTTTCTTGAGTGTAATAGAAGCAGCTGTCCTGTCCATACCACCCTGCCACATCATAGAGTGGGAAAGAGAAAGGCAATTGCAGTAGCAGGAAGCCTAGAATCATTCCCATTATTAGCCAGGTCCAAACTTGGTAGAGTCTTCAGAAGCAGCTCATAATAGGCTGAGGAAATCTGAAATGGAGAAATTAGCATCTGACCCCCCTTTTTCTCCAAAATTTGCTGCATTCAGTACATAGAATTCCCTTGATTGTGGCCTTGGCACTTTGCAATATCTAATTTCAGTGCTTTCTTCCCCTAAGACTAATTATATTTAATATTAAGATGTATTGCTGAGAGGGCATATTGAAAAATTGCCTTAAATCTTAATACTTAGCCTTTGATTACCATGTATGTTTATTTCATGAAAAATGTCAACCTTTGCATCGTCTCATAAGCCAATGACCTAGAGGTAACAATTATTAACTGCTATATACTTTTCTGATTAGCAAACCAAATAAAAAGATTTCAGTTTAAACAGCAGCAAAATCTTTACTTGCAAGATTGTTTCAAGATTGGTCTGTTATGTGATCACATAACAGGATTTTCTAAAACACCATAAATCTTGAATATATTTTTCCTTTTTTTTAACTTTGGGAAACTTCGGTAACTCCTTTCGAGTGTAATGTACTTTCAATTTTTGTAGCCTAATAATTATTTTATAAATATCAGAAGTGCAGTGCACTTAATTCTTTAGCTGAAGGCATTATATTCAGTTTCTGTACAGTGCTTCAAGCTTGCTCCATTTAATCATTTTAAAAGCTTAGCTGGTGTAAATTGAATTTAACACTGTAGTTGCAAGGGTGTTATGTAAAAAGTCCAAAAAGAGTGCTTATGGCTCGGGCTTGTATTGATCTTAAACTCTCTAGCACCCTCTGTTGTAATATTTAGGCAACATCAGGTATATTTATCTTTAAGTAGTGGATTGCTATCAAATTTATCAAAGCATGTTAAGCACTGATCCTTCAGATATGTGTTTTGTATTTTGCATAATTTATCAAAACTTAAATTGAGTTAATTATTATAAGTTTTTTTTAAAAAAAATCTTGCATTTTTATTTATTTTTTTGCCATGAAGTCTTACTCTTATATTAGGGCTTCTGTCAAATTAAGATCTTTTGGTTTGCTGTAGTTTTCTTTTTTAAAAAGAGATAAATTCTGTTTTGCGTGGAGATACTCAAAACATTGTAGATTTCATCTGTGGTGTATTGAAGTACACATTGTAAGCCTGGCAAGCGTCAGACTGTAGTGCTTCAAAATAGAAGGAACTTGAAATCGTCCATGCTAAAATTAAGAATTTATAACTGTATGGAACAGATGTTTTCATAAACATTTGCTATAATTAATTTCAACTAGGGGATTGGCGGAACAAAGCAGTTGCTCCCTCCTCTAAACTTTAATGCCTTTTCCCCACACAGCAATCTCAGAATTTTTTTAATATTGTTAATGAAATAAATTGACTTCTCTGTTTGTATTTCACAGAGAGAAAGAGAAGCTTAATTTGTATTATATTCTTGCCTTTGACACAACAGTAAAATGTAAAATTCAGTAAACGGAGAAATTAGGAATCTTCAATAAGGTTTTTTTACTTTGAAAACTCTGTTTGTCAAGGGCTTCTTAACTACAACAGTATTCCCTGCTTGGCTTGTGAATTATAGTTTCAATCCTAGTATAATGTAGAGTTAAATTTGACATACTGCAATTTGTGTGGCCTTATTGTATGTTTACATTTTGTGTATGTAGAATTGATATATATTTTCAATATTTGTGTGTGAAAAAATTATTTAGACTAAAATTTATCTGTGTTCCTATAATTTTTGCTGGTTTCTGGAGTAAAACAATAATTTATTTTTTAATAATATAGCTCTCTTTCTGTGTATAGTTAATTAAATGTATATTCTGCCTTATGCGCCTAAGGTTTGTTGCAAGAGCTAGGATTCAAGAATAGTATATTTTAGTAACCCATTGGACTTCTGCATCACCCTACACAGAGGGAAAGTACCCACTGAACAGAATTTGCTGCACCATCTTGGGTGCCAATTTATTTTCCTTGCTATTTCTGCACTTTATATAAAAATACTGCTTAATTGATAGAGCAGTTTTTAAAAAGTTTTAAAATAAGCACAGCCTAATTGTTCTACACCTGAAAGCTCCAGCGCAGCTGCAAGAAATTTTGAGCAAACCAGTATTCTTGACTGATCTGTCATCTTCAAAGTGTGCAAAGAAAAATAGGTAGCTGTCATTAAAATTACATTTCAGCTTTCAATAACCATTTAATGAGTAGTGTAATTATATAAGTATGGTACCTCAAGTACTTCACTCAATAATTAAAAATAATCTCATCTTTAAAGTGAAAGCTCTAATTATTATTTGACTTAACCAGGACCACTGTTATGATCTCCAGTGGCATCTCAGAGTGTTTTGAAGGTATAAATTAAAACTGAATAAATCATTAAATTATTAAGCTTTAAATATGCGAAAATAGAAGTATGTGATATTTAAAAGTGATGCTATCTCAATTCATAACTTTATAATGCAAGCAAATTCTTCTGCATATCCTTTCCTAAGATCACAAATTATGCACTTTTTAAATAATATATCTTCATATGTGATTATTACCAAACATCAACCGGGAAAATATAATTTAATGCAGTTCTAGTTTCATAGCAGTAATATGTCTTTTTATTTTTGGTTTGTGGAAGATGGAAGTATGAAACAGAACATGTTTATCCTTCTATGCAAAATCTGTTTTTCAGTCTGAACAACTATCTACCGCTGTATAGGGTTAAAAAATAATTCTACATTACCTTGTGTGGTGAAATGTACTGTGTGCATCGCTTTTACTCTGCAGTGATTTTTGTGATTGCAGTACCCCCAAGCAACTTCCACTGCAATTGGCAAAATCATTACAAAGTGAATATATCCACTGTCATCATATATAGTACATTTATGCATACAGTCCTGTTTCAGAGGGCTGGGATTGCATAGGAAAAAGAAGAGTCTTTTTATTGTGTTAATTACAGAGCAGCAATTTCCTACCCAGATCTACTTGGCTTCTGAGTTAGAAAACCAGAGTGTTGGTTCTCCTATGTAATAGTTGCCAATCTAATCACTACTCAGTGGGACAATACCATATATCCTTTGTATTTCATAAGCCTGGCATGAGTATTATGATACCAAATTCTATTTCTGGATCAGATTTCACCATTCATGTATGTGAGTACAGGCCATTGTACTCTTGGCACAAAATTATAATTTGTTTTCTTATTAGGTGGAGGTAGGGTTCAATACTGTAGCATTCTTTACAGTGCAGAGATGAAACAACATTTCAACCTTGTTCCTGTGGTTTGAGTAGTAAAAAAAGAATGCCCCAATTAAAAACCTTGTCTTTATGATCTTAGAGATTTTTGGCGAACTCATGTGTACAGATCTTAGTGATCCAAAACTAGGTGTAACAACTGACTTCACTGGAACACTTTGTGCTTGAGAAGATAGGCAGTGAAAGAAAAGTTCTCTGTGTGTTGTCTGTAGCTTGTTTATGCATGCAAATTACCACAATTCTACATTCTTCAAATGATGGGCATACATGTGTAAACATGCCCACAGAAGCATCATAGGGGAATAAACTACTTTGCACAATTCAGATTTAGAATTCTACTACTAGCATCAACTTTGTTTATCATAATAAGATACTATAATAAAGAACATCAAATAAGATTAAGAATAAATCTTTCCAGTTGGGCCCAATCCAGAGAACCAAAAGAACACTAAAAGGTTACCTTTGTGCATAAAATTTCCCAGTGCCTAGTGCCCAAATTTAGCAACATATAGGTTGTTAAAGTATATGGATACAATGTTTCTACACTGTTGGATGCAGTTATTCCCCTGTCCCTTCAGTAGATTTTTTCACACTGAGTAAGATGAACTTTGCAGTGAAATATACTTCCATACCCACATTACGTTCAGTGGATCAAGATAATTGTGTATGACCTGCCATGGCATAGTGTAAAGTCTAATATTTTATATCCTTCATTCTTACTAATCCCAACCAACATGTGGTCTTGTTTGTCCTCCTAGGGGTGTCAAATGAAAATGGAAGTATTCATCATGGTTCAGATTCTGATGGAACTTTTCTTTCCTATAGGTGAGTGTTTGTGGCTGGATGGCTTTTCTTACATTTACATTGTTAGAGTAGGAATATGCTGATTTTTTAAAAAAGAGTACTCTCCAGTTTAATTTCATATTGGTTGTTTTGTGAAATGTTTGCAAAAAGTGAATGAAAAGTACTCTCACAACAGCTCATGTTTTGAATCCACAGAAACAGATCCTGAAGATATACCCCAGTGTGTTACAAAATCGTACCGACCTTTTGATAAGGAAGTGTTTTGTCTGAACTTATGAGAAGTCTTAATGGCAAAAACTCCGACTCATAATGATATGAAACCAAGGCTGCCAATATCTGATTTTAACATATGCATATAGTAAACATTATTCCACCTAAATTTATTGTCGAATATAATCCAGGTCAGGAAATACAGAGCTTAATAGAGTTTTTTTAGTATTGCTTTAGTACATTTTTGAGACTTTTCATACTGGAAGACAGCTAAAAACAAAACTAACTTCTCCCTGTGTAGTCTGATAATGTACAAAATAGGTAGAAACTTACTTGTACATTCTGTCTAAAAAAATGTTGAGAGAGATATGGGAGAGTATGCATTCGGGATGGAACAACAATGACAGAAGAAAAATATAACTGATAATGCTGTTATTGCTACTTGCAGTGTTACTGGGAAATGGTTTGAAGTCTGTGATGGCATTTGCCAGTGGAAAGGTCCTATGAGGAGATTATCCTGTTGAGCAACTCTTTAGCTTTTCAATCAAATATCGATCATCCTTATTATAACGGTCCATTTCATTTGCTCATGCTTTTTCTGCTGCTTCCATCCCTGCAACTGCCATGTGGTGTAACGTTATCAGCACTTCCATCTTAATGGACCATTGGGATTGGTGGGAAAACCACTAACTATGTGGCTACAACCAATTACAAATGTTCAGTTTCTATGGGACAGGTGGATGGGTAGGCTGTCACGATGCTTCTAGAATAGATGGCAAGAGCATCTGCTTCCATGTCATGTTATGTATGAAATGTCCCCTGTAAGAGCATGTGAGTAAATAGCTAGAAATCATATTGCATAAGGGAGAGTGCCTGCCTGTAAAAAGAAAAAATTATATATGTAGGTGCATAAGTGATATATGTATTAAAGGTAAGAAATGTGACCAGGGTGTGAACAACTAAAAGAGTTTATTTTTAAAAAAACAAATTTGGGACACTTAGTTGCCTCTGAATGTGTAGGTTTTGTCACCATGGCTAGTAGCTGATGATGGGTTTATCCTTCATGAGTCTGGCTAAACCACTTTTAAAGCCATCTATGCTTGTAGCCATTACTACATCCACTGGCAGTGAACTGTGCAATATAATTGTGTGTTGAGTGAAGAAGTATGTCTTTATGTCCATGCTGACTCTGTTGCCCATCAACCATTGGTTGCCCCCAAGTGTTAGTGTTATGGCACAGGGAGAAAAACGTTTGCTCTATCCACTTTCTCCAGTCCATATGTAATTTTATAAGCCTTTATCGTCCCCCCTTATTCGTCTTTTTTTTAAGCTGAAAAGCCACAAACGCTTGAGCCTTTCCTCTTTTCCAGCTCTGCATTTTTTTAAAAAAATTTTAGAATGATGGCTACAACTGAACACAATCTTCAAAATTCCATACAATAGAATTACTATACTAACAATTCTGATTTCATTCTCATTCCTAATAATCCCCAGCATGGAATTTGCCTCTTTAGCCACTGCCACACAATTAGTTGATATCCTTATCAAGCTATCCACTGGCCTTGGCAGTTCAAACCCCATCGGTGTATATTTACGATTAGGATTTATCATTCCAGTGCATATCACCTTCCACTCATGTACCCTGAACTTAATTTGCCACTTACGCAATGTAGGGATATTCTCCTTCAGCGCTTCACGATCTGCCTTGGTTTTCCCAAGTAATTTGGTATTCCCTGCAATCCTGGCTGTACATTTCATACAATAGTTGATCACATAGCATTTGATCTATATTATTCATATCAAATTGGACTTTATTATTGAAGGAGTCATTAAATACAGACTTGACATTGTGTTCTCTGCTAATTTTCATGAAGTCAAGTGTTATAGCCCTAGGAGTTTGTGTGAGAGTATCATAGTTACAAGATTATTCCATAGTAATTGTGCTTTTAAAATTACAGGTAGAGAATAACTGTGCTAAAATAACATTAAGCCATTATTTTAAAATCAAGTCATTCCTTTAGTGCAGTGCCACAGCATTAATGTATTGTTACAATTAGAAAGAAAGTGAAAATGATGTAGCTAGGTCATACAGTATATTAAAGGGGTGGGGGGAGATCTCTGGCTTTTAATAGTTGGCAGACCTGACACTGCTATTAAGTAGTATTACAGCATTTAAGGTGTGAAATGAATATTTTATGCTCAGTAACAAGTAACTCCAAACATATAATGAGGCTAGCTGTAAATTTTCCTGCTCCAATTGAGAAGTTTGGTTGCAAAAAGGTAGACAAGATAGTTATGAAAAATAAACTAAAAGCATTATAATTTTTAATCAAAATATGCTTAGTTAATTATCCATTACAATGTTAACACAGCCATCTTGGAAAATATACATATTATCCCACCCCTCCCCCACTACAGCAGGGCTCGGGGCAGGTAACAAGGCAAATATACATTTAAAAATAGAAACAGTTAAAATAGATTAAAATCCATAAGATAATACAAATAATAAAGATGGCGCCCTGAGCTCCCAGCAGAGCTGACTTCCAAAAATAATAGACCCTCCACAGAGTAAGTGGGGAGGGGGAACGGGGGGAGCATATAGAAGGGAGGGCTTTGCCCAGTGAGTGGTAGATGTAAGAGAGCAGCTGAAAGCCCTCAACCATGTGCCTGGTGGAACACCTCTGTCTTCCAGGCCCTGTGGAACTTGACTAGATCCAACAGGGCCCTGGTCTCCTCAGACAGAGAGTTCCACCAGTCAGGGCCCATGACCAAAATGGCCCTGGCCCTGGTCCAGGACAATTGGACTGCTCTCAGACCAAGGACTTCCAGTAGATTTTGAGAACTAGAGCGAAGCATCCTTTGGAGGGGAAAGGTAGTCCCCCGAGTGTGAGGGTGTGGGAGAGGTGGTCCTGCGAGTATGAGGGTCCCAGACCATTAAGTGCATTAATGGTTAAAACCATCACCTTGAACCTGATCCAGAAGCATATCAGCAGCCAGTTCAAATGGGATGTGTGCCTATGGAATTGTGCACAAAGTTACAGATTTGATTTGGGAATATAACAGTTACTGTTGTTTTTAGCATCCCAACATTTCTAACTGAAATGGCTTCCTTACCATTGTTGGAGTAGGGCATGATCTAAATATCAGTATATGCAAGTGCTTCTCTCTGCATACGCAAGTGCTTTCCTTCCCATGGTACAAAGATAAGATGTTCATATAGGCATCTGAGATCCAATTTCAGAAGAAACTGATCACTAAGAGTTTTATTTAACCCGCAGAGCCTGGAGAAGTATCTGCAGGTACAGTATTCTACATTCAGACTTTTGTGTGTCCATTTATTTATTTTCTTAGTTACAAAAGTATGCCACCTTTCTGCCTTTATAAGGACGACCAAGGTGTCTAACAAATTAAAACTTACATAACAAAAGCACATTTTAAAACCATTAAAATCAACCCCCCGAACACTCATTAAAACTCTTTAAAAGCAGAGTTAAGATATACATGAAACGTAAAAACAGCAATTACAACATTGATTAGGGAGGAGGTATCACTGAGGGGATGCGAAACGAAACAAAAATGTCTTCACCTACGTTGCTGGCTCAGGGCTGGGGGATGGGCGTGACTCGTCTCCTGACTCAGGACTGAGGGGAGGCCGTGCTTCCTTGCCCAGCTCTGTCTGAGCTTCAGTCCCTTGCTGGCTGCCTTCTGTAGGCTCTGGGCTGGCTACACAGGGCCCCTCTTCCTCTGATGAGTCCTCACTGCCATCCAGTCCTGACTGACCCAGTCTAAACCCAAGCAGGTAGTGAACTGTCCATGACAGAACCATCATCAGTTCCTCTGTCTTCAAATCACATTCCTCCTGCTCAGAACAAAATACCAGACTAAGAGTGTGACCTGCACACTGTATAGGACCAGAGGGCACAACTGGGAGAGGTTAGCCCCCACCCCCAGCCAAGTCTCAGTGATACGTGCCAGGTCAGCACTCTCATCCCATTTAGCAGCAGTATTTTATACCTGGCAGGTTGTTTATGTGGTTATCAACATCATTTCAGATTGAAGAAGAGCCAGAAGGAGTAACAGCATGCAGTTGTCTGCTGTTTCTTCCCCATACCTAGTCTGCTCTTCTCCCATCACCATATCTTCCCCAACCCCACACACTATGAATATCTCACCCCATTATGCCCCCCAAGTAAATCTATCCCTCCCAGAAGGCAAAGGAACAAAAAGGAAAGTCACACCCACACTTAATATGCAGACCAACCTCTCACCTCTTGGAAAACATAACACAAATGCAAATCCAGACCCACCTCCCACCTGGATTTGAGTAGAACACATCCAAGATACCCAACTCTCACCTGGTAAAAAACAAAACAAAAGGTGTGTTAGAAAAAAATACAATGAGAGCTGGGAGATGCAGAAAAATGATCAAGCTCCACCCTGTCTACCACGCCAACTAACTCTGGGATATGTTTCAAGCCACAGGCACCAGGAAAGAGACAGGACACCAGTGTGCTTCCAAAACAGTGCTGCAGCTTTATGCTGCAAGGAATAGTACTCGGAAAGCAAGCTGTAAACAATTACAAAATAAGATCTTTTAAAATACGGGTCATTCGGTCCCACAGATGTGTATGACATGCTTTTTGGTGGTGTAAAATAAGATCTTAAATGAGAATTGGTCCTTAGTGTTTAAGGATGCAAATCGTAAATGGCTATCAGAAACCCAAGGAAGGGGCTCTGTGCCTGATTGCTCCCACTCAAGGGGCCCTGCTTCTATGACAACCTTACTTACCAATTCTCCTTCTGCACTCACATTCTCACTGTCTACTATACATTTTGGCTGGTTTGCCCTGATTAGGCCAGCAGTCAACAATATGGTCACTGACACCTTGTGCCTTCTCACTGCCCTGTTTCTGGACCTCTTCCTACTTTATCCCTTTTCAAGTTGCCTTGTTTGCTTTGTTCTCCTTTGCCCTGTTCATGTTCATTCCTTCTCTAACCTTTCTTTTCATCCAATAAAAGCTCTATGATGCATCGACCTTGAGCAGTGGATAGTTGTTATTAATCACTTATCACCCAATACAATAGACAAAAGAGTTAAAAAATTTTTTTTGCAACTGCTGGAATCCTTTTGGATCCCCATCAACAAGTAGATATGTAACTAGGTCATAAGAATATACATCAGAATGAACTGGCAAACATGGTGAAATATAACACCTTGTGAGATTAGCATACTCCAGAAGGATATATGCAGTCATGTCGAACTTACCTAAGAAACAGGGGTAGATTCATTCTGAATAAGGTAAATGTATGAACCTACCCCTCATAACTGCTGAGTGGGCATTTAGTCTGGCCAGAATGAATGGTCTTAAAAGCCTTTGGGAAGTCAACAGATGGGTATAGGAGGGGAAGAGATTTCAGAGGGGAAATACCAAAAAATTGGGATGAACAGGTGCAACATGCTTCAGAGGCAGTAATCAATTAATTTTACACAATTTCTCACCAAAGCAAATGCTGCATGAAGGTCCAGGTCCTGGACAGTAGCCAGGTAAACACCAAGAGCCAGTAGTTTCTCAGAGATAGTCTTAAACCATATTGACCTGTAAGAGTGTTTTGGAGCGGTGGAGTCTGATCTGGAGAACCGGGTTTGATTCCCCACTCTTCCACATGAGCGGCGGAGGCTAATCTGGTGAACTGGATTTGTTTCCCCACCCCTACACATGAAACAACTGGGAGACCTTGGGCTAGTCACTCCTCTTCGAGCTCTCTCAGCCCCACTTACTTCACAGGGTGTCTGTTGTGGGGAAGGGAGGAGAAGCTGATTGTGAGCCGGTTTGATTCTCCCTTAAGTGGTAGAGAAAGTTGGCATATAAAAACCAACTTTTCTTCTTCTTCTTCTTCTTCTTCTTAATTGAAACTTCCTATAAAAATATTCATGGGGGACTGGGACAGGCAAAAATCCACACACACACACTGTTTACAATTAAATATGTTTAAATGGTACATTTCTCACATGCTCATATCTGTAGAAACAAAAATACTTCCCTCCTGCAACCATTTTGTAGTGTTTCCTACTCCCCTTTTTCCAAATACCCCTGCAGGGTCAACAGAGTTGGCTGCTTTGAAACTTCTTTGTTTATAGTTCTTGTGGTGCTGATGTTAATGGTGTCCTCCTAAATTTGTGCAAAGATAAATAGTGCATTCAGCAGTGCATACAAAGCATTCTTCCCCTCCCCATTCACCCTCTCTCCCTCTGTCTCACTGCTCCCTCCATTTTGATCTTTCAGTCCCAACCCTGCCATCCTGTAAAACACTCCCCACTTCCTTTCCTGTGAGAGATTGGCTAAGTCACTAGGGTGGCCTGTATGGACAACATAAAATAAAATTTGAAAAATTTGCAGCAGTATCAACAATAATTCAGTACAGTTTACATCCTATTGCATGAACTCTCCTGGTTTGGTGTATGTTGTCCTGTTAATGTTCCTGAGCTATAAGTAATTCATTTTTATGAACTTTCACAAATGCCACCTTGTGTTACATGTATGTGGTATTTAGAAGTGTTCTTGCTGATATTTTAAAATTCTCACTAGGTTGCTGTGAGACTAGATTCTTGGCTTGTGATCTTATATTCTATTTGATTTACCATTGCCACTGACATTTTCTGACTCTCTACTAAGTGTTGCTGTAGGTTTGTTTGTTTGAGATTTCTGGGATCTTTGAATACAAAATAGTTGATAATTTGGGAAGAATCTGATGAAATGTATTTTGCTGCGGACACTGGAGAGGGTAATGCTTTTGGCCCACAAATTATGGACTGCAATGTAGATACACGAGAAAGTAGAAATATTGTCTTCCTCTCCTTCCCAAGGGCAGCTGACCTTCTTCTCGCCAAAGAGGTGAACCTCTTGCCAGCACATATGACTACAGACTATTACATTAATCTGTTTAGCCGCAGTACCAGCTGCTTGCATGTTTTTAATTATCTTATTAGAAGATATAACAGTGACCTATGAAATAAAAGTGAAGGTGAGCATTTTTAACTTTTTGTTTCACTGTTCTTTCTCCACTATGACCTCACTATGGTTTTTTGGGGATTGTGAATGAAGTTAGGCCTTCATTTTGCTGTAGGGCATTTAATTTTTGAGAACAAATTTAAGGCTCAGTTATAATTTATATATGATGCTTAAAAGTATATTTTTAAAGGGATAAACTTCTTTTACTGAACTGAGATTCCCAGTCGTTACTTCATATAGTATAAAGGTCCGATCCATGCTTTACTTAATTCGGTGGTTCCAAAGTATTTTTCTTCCAATCTTGACAGATTTACATGTGCCCATACTATCCATATACGTTGTATCCATATGCATTGTAGAACTAGGCAAGATACAAGTTCCTACTTTCACTAAGTTAAGTCTGATTAGTAGTTGTATGCTTTAGCCTCCGTCTTGCCATCATCAGACAAGAAGCCACTAGCCATATATATGATTTTGGATAGTGTGGTCTTCCATCTGCCATCAAGCCTGGGAGCTTTTAGGGGTGGGCACAGTGACCTCACAGTGGCTCTTGCTGTTTCACCAAGCAGCAGCAGTTATAATTTATATATGATGTTTAGAGGTATGTTTTAAAAGTGATAAACTTCTTTTACCGAACTGAGATTCCCAGCCGTTACTTTGTATAGTATAAAGGTCAGCTCCATGTTTTACTTAATTCAGTGGTTCCAAAGTATTTTTCTTCAGATGTTGACAGATTTACATCTGCCCATACTATCCTTCAGTATCTGTCTGGGATCAAGAGCATCCTTCTGGCGATCTCTATGTATTAGAATTGCAACTTACTAGAATTTCCAGGACTGTAGGCTTCTCCCAGAACTGTAGGCTTCTCTCCCATTCCTTAGTGAGACTCTCTTGTTCCCCCTGAGGTATATGAATTTCTTGGAGTTTGGCAATGTTGTCTGTTAAGATTTACAGTATTTGTTTGAGCTTATTGAGGCTCCCTGACATTCCATGATATGACTGTTAGCTTAGGGATAGTTCAAAAATATGGGCTCTGTAGCAGATGCAACTATAAACATCAGTAAGCAGAAATATACCCCACCAGCCCTATTTAGGGGCATTCCAAGCCCCACCTGCTGCCTCAGAGTTTTGGGGAGGAGTGGGGAGAGAGGATGAGAAAGGGAGGAAGGAGAAAACAGTGACTAGAAACAGAAGAAAAGCAGAGCACTCAAGAGAAAGAAGCCAAGAACATCATAGGAGTTAAGGCAAACCCACCCAGTCATGCCAGAAGCTCCAGTTCCTGTCAGCAGGCCCAACTGATGTCACGGACTAGAGAAAAAACACTAAAGAGAAGTTAGGAGATGAGTAGTACACCATGTGAGTAAGTCCAACAGCTTCCCCCACCAGCTAACTTTTGGCACTATGGCCCCTTCTGCCTTTGAGAGGGAACCAGACTGTACTGGACATGGGAGCATGATCTGTCCATCTGGGGGGCTTCCTCTTGCTTCAGAGTGCTGCAGATCAGTGTTTTGGCCAGGTTGTCTTTCTCTATCAAAGCCAGCAGGGGGCGGATCCCTGCTGCTATCACCAAAATGCACAGGTAGACAGTTTCATGCATGCAGACTTGATGAAGAATTGCCATGTTGGGCTCATTCAGCTGGATGAATAGGGGAATTAACCAGCAAAGTGGTTGCTTGATTTTGGGCTTCCCATTCTGAGATTTTTGGCCAGCTGTGTAAAAGGTTATTGCACTTCACTGTGGACCTAAGGCTGTCACTTATTACCAAGGCCAAGATGGAATTTTTTGCTACCTTTTCTGTTTGGCTTTAGAGACACAGGCATACTTGCCTTCCTGACAGCAAGCTCCTTGAGGTCAGCTTTATTGTTAAAGCTTGCTCCAGAGCTTGCTTTGGAGGCAGCAACGCAGTCTTTTAAGAGGTAGGAGAATGGGGGGCCTATGATCCTCAAATGGATAGGAAAGTCCTTTCAGATGCGTCAGAGGCTAAAAGTAAGGCTTGCGTATACAACTGAAAAGGGAAGCGGGCCCCGGTGAATTGGCGGGATTTTCAGTGTATGTTGCTCTCATCCTGTTGGGTAGCCTAATCAGTTTACTGTGCTGTATTATGCCTTTTGTTTCACTGTTATTGCCATACTGTTTATATCTTGGTACACTAACAGTAAAATTGTGATATTTCATTCATCTCATATTGATGTACAACTCTCCTTTCTCCCCCTTCATCCTAGTAGTGGCAAAAATACATCTAACACATGTAGATAGTATGTCCCAGTTCACCAGATTAGAGTCGGCCGCTCATGTGGAGGAGTAGGGAATCAAACCCGGATCTCCAGATTAGAGTCCACTGCTCCTAACCACTACACCACACTGGCTCTTTCTCTTTGGATTCAGCACAAGTTTGAAACACATGCATACAGTCTGCAGCCCTATCCCATACATATAATCTCATGAATCATGAAAGGAAATTTCTAAAATGACATAAACTGACCATATCATGGTAATGAGCTTGCAGCCTGGGACAGACCCCCCCTTGGGTTTCCAGGCATCTGTACCGTATACCCACCCACCTGCACAAGTGGTGATTGACCCCTGATAGAAATACTAAGGCCTGCTGTCGGCCCTATAGAATAAGGTTATTGCCTGCTGAGAAGAGTAGGAACATGGATTCCATATTGGAGTGAAGTAAGCACTGGAGATCTCTGAAACATCATGGAGGATGAATATCTATGTAAATGTTCCTGGGTTCAGTCACTGGCATTTTGGATTAGAATATCTCAAGTAGTAGGGTACTAGGAAAGAACCTTCATTGGTTGTTGCCCATTGTTAGAGGCATTGCTTGTTTAATGTCTACCATCTCCATATTTATTAAATTATTGCAGTATTTTTTTTTTATTAAATCGACAGGTTTTGTCTACAATTTTAAATTATCTGCAGGTGCATTGATGAATATTTCTGTTGTATGAAACACCTGTTGGAGAAAACTAGAAAAAAATATTCACAGAGAGAAAATTCAACAACTGGGTGTTTGTTTAATAACTCTATTGTGTTCTGATATAGATTATAAACAGATGTTGTTCATAGAATCAAAGAATCATAGAGTTGGAAGGTACCACCAGGGTCATCTAGTCCAACCCCCTGCACAGTGCAGGAAATTCACAACTACCTCCCTCATGTTCTATGTATGCTGCATGGCTCGGTGTCCTTTTTGGTAAAGGGCCATTGTTCTCTTATGGCAGCAGAAGTGATGGACAGAGAGAGAAAATGATGTATGGTATACAATTTATTTCCTGGCAGGCATTGCCTTTTTCCACTGCCTTCTGTGATAGACCTTAAAACCTGCATGAGTGAGTTTATCTTAGTATTGTTTGCTATGATTAGCAGCAATTCTTAAAGATTTTAGGCAGCAAAAAAACCCTGAGATACTTGAACAGGAAATGCTACAGATTAAAACTAGGACCTTCTACATTTATGACTGAGCTGTGGCTTCTCCCTAAACATCTGAAGTTGCCTTATACTGAGTCAGACCACTGACAAAGCAGGTAACTGGCAGCAGCTATCCAAAGCCTCAAGCAGAGAGATCTTACCCATCCCTCATACCAGTGGTCATTTTCACTGGAGATCTCTGGGAATGATAATAGAGAATGCAGATCTATGAGTGATAAGAAGTAGAGTATGTATAAGTTCCTGGATTCAGTCACTGGCATTTTGAGTTAGACTATCTCAAATAGCAGCGGTTGGAAAAGACCCTTCAAAGCATGAGAGCCACTGCCAGTCAGAGAAGAAGAAGAAGAGTTAGTTTTTATATGCCGGCTTTCTCTACCACTTAAGGAAGAATCAAGGTGGCTTACCATCACCTTCCCTTCCTCTCCCCACAACAGACACCCTGTGAGGTAGTTGGGGCTGAGAGAGTGTGACTAGCCCAGCTGGCCTCATGTGTAGGGAAGCAATTCTAGTTCACAAGATTAGCCTCCGCCGCTCATGTGGAGGAGTGGGGAATCAAACCCGGTTCTCCAGATCAGAGTCCACCGCTCCAAACCACCGCTGTTAACCACTACACCACTCTGGCTCTCTAAGACAATACTGAATTTAATGGACCAGTTGCCTGACTCAGAATGTTGAAAGCATATGTTATACCACTGGAATATGACCCTTCCAGGGGCAACAGCAGTGAATCACTAGGGAAGAGGTGCACCACGGGAAGCGATCCCTGCTAGTATTTATCTTGACCTTGTTACTAGGACTAGCCATTGTGGAAGGGAGTTCATCCCTCTATTCATGCAGGGAAATGAGAGCTGTTCTTGCATAGGAGTCTCTGGGAGCAACAATGGCAAAAAGGGATGGAGAAGGAAAGACAACATCTGCCCCCTGAAATCCTTATTCCCTCAACTGGAAGCATCATTATCTAAATAATGTTTCATGACATTTGTACTTAAATTTTTAAACCCTTTCATATATTGTGAAAAACTCTACCACTCCTTTAGTAGCCTTGAAAAAATATGTGCTTTTGGTTAAGATCTTTGCCACGGTCTTTGGATGTTTTAACGAAGCCTCTCATCATACGCATGCTAGAAGTTCCTCATTGGTTCGCTGTGGCAACCAAGGAGAACTAACCGAGCCCTTTGAACTGGTCAAGGGAGTTAGACAAGGTTGCCTCCTTGCTCCTCTCTTGTTTAATCAAACCTGAATGATATGGCAACCAATTTCTCAAGAGTTTTGCCACCCCCCAAAGCTTGCGAGTCATCCCACCCCAATTCTACTCTATGCTGACGATGCAGTTCTCCTGTCCTGCACAAGAATTGGTTTGAAAAGGTCTTTGCAAACTTTTTCTGAGTACTGCTCTAGGGAAGGTCTTAAAATAAACCATCATAAATCTAAGATTATGATCTTCACTAAGAGGAGAAAAATGCCTCTTTTTCGCTGGGTATTAGATGGCTTTGAGGTTGACCAAGTCAAGGAGTTTGTTTACCTTGGCATTCTGTTTTCCCATAACCTAAATTGGAATGCCCATCAAAAAGCAGTGTCCAACAAAATTAAACCTGGGGTTGGTGCTATTGTCAACTTTTTTCACACCAAAGGTGGCAAATATATTCCAGGGGCTATTCAGGTTTCTAACCTGAAAATTACCCCAATTATCCTTTTTGGTGTTGCCATCTGAATAACAGTCATCAATGAATCTATAGATCGTCCACTGCTTCAGTTCTTACGAAAACTCCTAAATGCTCCTCAATGTGTTGCTGGCGTTACTCTTCGTTCCAAGTTTGGCCAAATGTCACTTGAAGCTAGGGCGTGGTTGGCCGCCTTTAAACTACACCTTAAACTGTGCTTTAGCACTGAGGGGTTCCTAGCTTCTCTGAAGCATGACCCTTTTAAATCCTCATGGCAAAAAATTTTAGACGAGAAACTGTCGTTGTTGGGCTTCTCGCAGGATATGTTATTACATCTTGGGAAAACTGAAGCTTTTACCAAAATTAAAAAGCGCATGAAAGAGCTCAATTATAACAGCACTACTTTTCGTGCTCGTCGCGTCTGTTCACCCCAGTTCTTCGGAATACCCCCTCCACGTGGTCTGCCTGCCTATACATATTATCTGACAACTCCTCGTCTGTGTAGAGCTTTTTGCTTGGCTAGATTGAATGCTAACCCTTCTATGGTAATGCAGGGCAGAATTCTGAATATACCATAGACAGGATCTGCCCTTGCTCTTCTGGCTCTATTGACTCATTAGCCCATGCTCTTTTGGAATGCCGCTTTTACGAGGAACTTCGATCGCACTATATTTCCCCCCTTTTAATATACAAATCCAATGCCTCTGTGACTGACATAATGCCTTTTTTACTAAGCGATAGGGACCCCAAGGCTACATTGTCAGTGGCAAGATTTGTTTCAATCCTTATATCCCTCCAACACTAGATATATGCTGCTCAAGATCAATTGATCAAGGAGCTTCTAAGGGATAAAAGGAAGAAGTTCCTCATTACCAAAGTGGCTGTGAATTAAAATATTTATTAAAAGCTCTTTGTTACAGCAGGTGTAAGTAATGAAGTAAACTTGCAGCATTGAGATTCATTTAAACTCGAAGTTCAAATCATGGTACCAGGCTTCTGCTGGTGTTGAATTGCACAATGTTGGATCTTAATCACCTGATTAGAGAGAGAAACTGGCCCATACGGTTCTGAGCAACTGAAAAGCAAGAACATCTACTGAAAAACCATGAGCAAGTTGTTAGCCAAGTTTAGCAGTTTAGGGGTCTACAGATTGCTGTTCTCAACATACAGTAGGATTTTCACTGAAAGAATCCTGTAGAACCCAACAATGCTAGAATTCTTTGTTCTTTTCCAAACTTTAAGGGGAGCGGAAGCTCTGTGGTTAATACATTTCAACATATTTATAGTTCATCTAACAGAACTCTTCACATGCCTTAGTTCAAACAAATGTTAATAATTTATGTGACCTATGAAATTTATCTTTTCTCCCCCATTCCCCCCCCCACTCGCTCGCTCGCTCCCCTTCACCATCTCCACACTACTGCCTTTTCAGGATGATAAAGAAACTTTTTATTTCTAAAAGTACATACAGACGTTTTGAAGTTAGCAGCGTTTGTCGGCTCTGCCAGGTTGATGCACACTATAAATTGGTTTTAGCTGCTGTAAAGCAAGCGGTGACTTTTGCTACTGCCATTGGAGTACAAACCAAAGCTTGGCAAGGGTGACAGAACCATCTGGGTACCTTTCTGTTGCAGGGGTATGCTAGGCTCTGCCAGTCAGATTATGGGCATCAATATTTTAAAAGTCATTTAAATTCCTCTACACATACTTGTGAAAGATCGAAGAGCCAGGCAAACTTTGTTCCCTGTACTTTTTCTGCAATCAGTTGAATTTGATGAAAATTGCAAATAATTTGCATTTTGGGGAAAAAAAACACATCTGTTATGTTTATATCTTGCCCTTCCTCCATTGAGCTCAGGACAGAGTGCATGGTTCTCCTTTATTTTATCCTCTCCACAGCCCTTTGAGGTAGGTCAGGCTGAGAGAGTGCAACTGGCCCAAGGTCTCCTAGTCTGACTCTCTAGTGCATCACACTGGCTTATCTTCCAAATCACTATATTTAAACATGCAGTTTGAATCGTGTCGTGAAATAAGCAGTTGCAGCTCATCCCCCATCCAGACATTAATTGCAGCCAACAATAAACATCCAGGATTTAATCTTGAATGGAAGACTAACATGATCTGTTTCCCTGAGATGGGTGGGGTGGGGTTGGTGGAGCGAGGACTGATTGCTTCCAACTTTGCCCAACGTGTTTGTCAATGAATCATTAGCCGAGGCTGAATTGTGGTTGCAGTCTGTTTCTTCCATCACCCTTTGTCAATCAGATTTCCAATTTCTAGTGTATGTAGTGGGCATTGGGAGCACAGGGCAGATTAAGGATTCTGTTGGTGAAATTCTCAACCCACTATCTACCAGAGTCCCTGCCTGAACAGAAAACAAACAAGCAGATAACTAGAGCACAAGTAAAGGAGAATTCATCTGACTGGCGGGGGCTACTGATCATGCCTGTAACATGTGGAGGAGGTTTGTACATCTTCGCTTCATTGCATCTGCACAAGGCCTTCTAGCTGAGCTGTTCAGGGTTGTTGAGAAAGCTCTATGGCTGTGTTGGCGAACGTATGGCACGCGTGCCGCAAGCGGCATGCCGAGCCCTCTCTGTGGGCATGCGGAGCCGTCACATCTGCCTAGGGCTGTGCCGTGTTGCCGTGATGCGGTGCTCCTTCTCCCCAAGCCCATGCTCCCCAAGCCTGCGCTGGCGCCCTCCCTCTCCTTGCACCGGGGCAAGCCCCTCCCTCTCTCAGCTGAGCTGGGCCGCTGTTTGTCAGCCGCAGCTCAGCTGTTTGTCGGGCCCCGCCTGTCTTCAGTTTGGACGGGGAGGCTGTGGCCGAGCACCTTGGCATGTCCCCCCTCTCAGCTGAGCTGCGGGGCAGCCCGTCTTCAGTTTGGGGCCCTCGCCCGTCTTCAGTTTCTTCCATTCTGCTTTCCTAGGTAGGTATTACCACATTGATTGCTCTGCCTTTTTTCTTTTTATCCCTGCTTACTCTGTCAGCTTCTCATCATCCTTTACCATCCAACTGACTCTCTTCACCCCATTCCAACTGCCTTTTCAAACATCAACATTGTTTTTTTCCCCCTTACAGAATGTTAAGCGCCGTGCTGACTCACCTATATATCTAATTCTGAACTTGGTCCCAGGGTGCAGCTGTTTTAAAAAGGCCCTTTACAGAGACAACAAGTACTAACTTCTCAGCTGAACCCTCCCCTCCACACCAGGTACAATTATTTCCTAGCAAGGAAAGAAGACAGAAAAAGATTTGCCTACCAGGAACAATAGCCACCCAGTTGGGGAGGACATTTTTAATCGGGAAAATGAAGAAAGTTAATATCCTCCCAGCCCAGTGTGGTCTGTCCCTATGGCTGCATTTTAGGGTGAAAAAACCATGTGGAGATCTAGTAATGGATCTTCAACCTAATGTGTGGTTTGGCCTTTAGTCCTCTTGGTTTCAGTCTGAGAGCTAAATAGAAGAAAATACTTTTCTCCCCTTGAAATCTATGGAATTCAGAAGTACTTGAGGAGCTGGGGGTGGGGGACATGGTTCAACGGTAGAACACCTGCTTTGCAGCGAGTAGACAGTACTGACCTTGATAGACAAAGGTCCATGAAGCTTCAGGTGTCCCATGTGGCTGGTACTACAGTGGCTTTGTTCTCAGACGTGGGCCATATCTTTGACCCTCCTGTCATGCCAGGATGTATCTCTGTCTGTCTACCTAACTTCCCCCAAGCCTCATTTCTAGAAGAAATTTCCAACTCTTTCTAGAACAAATCATCTAACAGCTGCCAGTTTTCAAATTTCACTGTGCATAGCAAAACATGGTAAGCCCCTCTCTGATGGGGATATTATCAAAACAGCCATGTTGTCTGGGAGTAATTCCCTTTTTCATGATTTCCCAAACAAGGATAAAATTATTCAACGCATCTCTGAGATGCCACTTAGCAGAAATACTGTTAAAGATCGAGTCCAGCGCATGGCAGTTGGGGAGGACATTTTAATTGGGAAAATGAAGAAAGTTAATACCCTCCCAGCCCAGTGTGGTGACATCAAGAGATAAGAGCTGGTGAAACGGGTGTCTTTGCCTAAAAGAACACAAGGGATAGATATCTACAATGCTGTGATGGAGGCTTTTTTGTCACAAGACATAAGACCAGAAAAAGTGGTTTCAATTACTAGTGATGGGGCACCTTCTATGGTGGGGGCAACATCTGGTTTCATACAATTTGTTAAAGAAACAAAACATCAAGTCATTCAGTTCCATTGCATTATATATCAAGAAGCTCTTTGTGCCAGGGATAGCAGCAAAAAAATTGATGATGTCCTCAAAGATGTCACAAAAATGGAGAATTACATCATGGCTCGTGCTCTGAATTGTCGACAGTTTCAAGCACTTCTTGAGGAGGTTCAGGCACAATATAATTGTCTACTTATGTACAATAATGTCCGGTGGCTGAGCAGAGGACGAGTCCTAGAGAGATTTGTAGCCTGCTTGGATGAAATTAGGCTGTTTATGAATGAAAAAGGGCAGGAATATCCACAGCTCACTGATATGGCCTGGCTTACCAACCTCATGTTTTTTACAGATTTTACACAACACTTCAATGTACTGAACAAACAACTACAAGGCGTAGGGAAAACAGCAGAAAGGATGTTTTGTGATATCAAAACATTTGAGAGAAAACTACAGATTTTTGAAAGAGACCTTGAAAGTGGGCAGCTGAAATATTTTCCAAAACTAAAAATGCATTTAGAAAATTCTACAACATTTGCAGACAATCCTACAAGCCATCAGGAAATCTACAAGGAATTTTCTAGTATTGTAGCAGCTGCACAGGTGAATTTTAGCAACAGATTTTCACAGTTCCGTAAGATGGAGACAACCCTGTGTTTTCTTACTTCTCCAGATAAAGCCACATTTGAAGAACTTGATCTTTCCTGCCTACACTGGTTAGATTTAGAAAATCTGGAAATGGAGCTAATAGAATTTCAAGAAAGCTCTATCTGGAAAAATAAATTATATGACCTGCGTGAAACACTTGAGAAGATAGAAGGGATGACAAAGGATAGCGCAGTTAGTTCTGAAAATGAAATCCTTAAAATGTGGAATTCTCTGCCAAATAATTTTAAGTCAATGAAAGCACTTGGGATTGCTTTCCTTACTTCGTTTGGATCATCTTATGCTTGTGAGCAGCTGTTTTCAGCTTTGAATTATATTAAATCTGACACCAGAAACAGACTAACAGATGACCTGAGTGCTGCATGTGTTGCTCTCAAACTTACAAAGTATGAGCCAAGGGTGGACAAATTATCAGCATGCACACAACAGCAAAAATCACATTGTTCAAAAGCATGCCAAATGCAAACTTTTACCTTTCAATAAAAAGTTGTTTGTATCATTGAAAGCTCTGTTATTGTGTTTTTCTTTTAAGGCAAAAGATGTTAACTTATGAGTTGTTTTTTCTAAACTAAAACCTCAGTATTCAGGTTAAATTGCCGCATTGGCACTCGGCGATAAATAAGTGGGTTTTGGGTTGCAGTTTGGGCACTCGGTCTCTAAAAGGTTCGCCATCACTGCTCTATGGCAATCCTCACGACATAACCCCACAGTAGCCCATCATAAGCATGATTTATCTAGCTTTAGGTTTCAGATGAAGTTCCTGTTTTTAATTAAATTAATTTATATGTGCTTCCTTTTATTGTTGTACACTGCCTCGCGACCAGTTTAGCTGCAAAGTGGTTTATAAACTATTTAAATAAATAACTTCTTGTTGCTTGATGTATACCTATAAACATCTGTACATCAAGTTCCCACCATTATTAATCAACCACTTATTACTATTATCAAGAAAAAGTTATGAAATGCTTGCACTGGTTGCCATATTCATTTTAATTGTGCTGGATAAATTTATGCTTGCTAGTTGATTACTTTTACTAATATGAGCAACAGATATGTTCCCCCTTCACACAAAAAAAGAACCCTCTACTGAACTGTTCATAACTAGTGATTATTTGGATGTTATAAAATATTTTTTCTCTAAGATGGAAAAAAAGGATAAAAAAATTATACAGAAAGCAGAAAGACTGTGTACAGTTCTTAATTGCCTTTTCGAGACTCAGTTCCCTCATTACCTGTGATTTAAGCTAAAAATGAAGTAATTATAGATAACAGTGTTTATCTGGTTGATCTTGGCACCTGCAGTCCTAATGCTGAAGCGTTTCCTGTTTTCTGAGGCCAGGCTTTAGCGTCTGTGGTTGGCATTACTAATCTGTGCCTCTTATATTCCTGCTGAATTTTCTGTATGAGTTGCGAACATCATGCTGTGCAAAAGCATTTTTTTCTAGAAAGTGGACTATATGGATTATAGTGGAAATGATTGGAAGGTGTGCCGTTTCCCTCGTCATATTATATGCTGTACGAACACAGGATAATTTTGTAGTGTGTGCTGATTAATTTATTAGTGCCGCTTTTCTTCCCAACGGGACCCAAACTCACGCAGAGAAAAATGTGTGTGTGTGTTTGTAAAGTGCCGTCAAGTCACAACAAGCCTACAGCAACCCCAGAAAGGGGCTTTCAAGGCAAGAGAGAAGGATTTGCAATTGCCTTCCTCCACAGAGTCTTCCTTGGAGGTCTCCTTTCCAAGTACCAACCTGCATAGTTTCCAAGATCTGCCAAGATCGGGCTGTGCCATGCTGCCTTCCTTCCCCAGACTACAATATAACAACCAATGCAGACAAACAATACAGTTTAAACAGAGAAAACAACCACCTCCTGGGCTAGTTCTGCTCCAGAGGCCCCAAGCCATAAGCCAGAGACCCAAGAGCCCTTTGGTTCTTGTCCTTGGCTCACACCCAAGGTTTCATATATCTGGCCATGCCCAGTTTACGTACCTGCAAGAAGAGAACAAACATGGCTAAGATCTTACTCAGCTGCTGTTAGTAAGCTAGCAGGATCTTTCCCACTTCCTTTCCTATTGTATATGTAACATAACATAGCATGACATACAACAGGAAAGGAATGGGAAAGATCCTGCTCGCTTGCTAGCAGCAACCGAGTAAGGTCTTGGCTGAGATTTCCCCCCGCCCCCCGCACATCTCATTTTATGTTTTTTTGTTGTAATTGCCTGATCAAACGCAGAATTGTTCAAGGGCAAAGCCCAGCATCACTTAACCCAATGAGGAGTAGGCAAATATGCTGAAAATAAACAGAATCAAATTAGTGCATTCAGCTTGCTCCAGCTACCCTTAAGTGCTTCATTCATATTTCACCAAAAGTACTTTTGGGGTATCTAAAGCCTTGTATTCATGGAGGCAGTAAACCTGTGGCTGGGCTGTCTTCCTTCAGACTTTTGGATTCAATATTCATCTGCGGGCTTCTATGCAGTCCCACATTGGGGGGACTGCGCAGGTGCAGGCCAGCCACAGATAAGATTTGTCAGCTTCTAGCAAAATCTAAAAAGAGAGTGCTCCCCCTCCCCTCGGGGCATGCAGCCTTCCCGCCCAGTGGTCACATGACCCAGGGGGAGGGAGAACTCTTCCCTCCAGTTCTCTTTCTGCCGCCACGGAGAGAGAACGTTTTAGCTTCTGCTGCAGCAATGGAGTCCAAAAAGGCTCCTCTATTCAAGAAATGTGCCACTTGTGGTACAAAAATGGCCAAAACAGACACTCATAAAGAGTGCCTGTTGTGTTTGGGAGAAGGCCATATTTCTGCGTCCTGCAAGAGTTGTGCCAAACTCACCGCGAAGGGGCCGTTCGATTCGCCTTCTCTCCCATCTCTGCAACGAGTCTCTCTGCCCGGATCCGGCGGTAGGCCCTTCAACCTCATCACAAGGTCAGTCGGTTGAACCCGGGTCCTCGTCCAAAACGTCGAAAATCTCCAAACGGTCAGCGGGAGGGACTTCCAAGTGGGTAAACCTTCCTCGGTAGTCGTCCAACCCACTAAATTTATCGCGCCGCTGGCGCAAGATGGCCGCGGTCGGGGCTCCTCTCGTCGCTCTTCTCACTCTAGATCTCTACGCCGCAAGTTGCCTTCACGGTCCCCGAGGTCGAGTCGACGTTGCTCCCAATCCACCTCACCTCGCCGCCAAACTCAGACCAAGTCTCTGCATCCACTGTCTTCCCTCGCCGCCAACGTTTCTGGGCACCAGCCCATTACCATTGAGGACTCCTCATCCCCTGGCTACCCCCTTGGCTCCGACTCTGAGCAGGGCCCAGGAGGTTAAAGTCTTTATGGAGCAACACCTCATCAAGCTCTACAAGGACGTGCCTATGGTGGTCAACGAATCGGTGGCGCGGCCCAATACCGATACCGGCTATGTGTCAGGAGCGGCTCAGCCGCAACCCACTATCACTACGGAAACTCAGTCGGCCGCTGAAAAGAGCCCCGCAGTTTTGCCTCAGGGATCGCTGAACATCGAGCCCGGCCAAGCACCTCGGCCCCGATCCCGTACTCCAACACCATCCCAGTCTTGGCGGCATCGTTCGATTCCTCGTCTGAGTTGATCTCCTCATCGGAGCCGATCAGCCCGTCGGAACCGCTCAACCCGTCGGAGTCGATCCGTATCTCAACGACCTTGAGTGGCTGACCCTCGAAGCTCATCCGTTCGTTGGAGTCGATCTGATTCCCATCGACGCCGATCTGACTCCCGCCGGAGCCGGTCCACTCGTTAATGCCGGTCCGTCTCTTGTCGGAGTCGATCCTGACATCAGAGCCGATCTGCTTCACGTCGGAGCCAATCGGCCCGTCGAAGTTGTTCCGCCTCCACATGTAGGTCGACAAGTCGTGGTCGCTCTCCAGTCTCCCATCGACACCGAGATTTTCCTCGGAGCCGATCTTCCTCTCGACATCGAGACAGCCGTCGACGCCGAGGGACTCCCATCAATGCCGACATGTCTACAGGGACAATCGTGGCTCTTCCAGACACAGTTCACGACACCTCCAGTCTCACCATCCTGATGATCCTCATCACCTCCTGTCTCGCCATCCTGATGTTAGCATCCCAGATTGCCCAAGGCAAGCGTCTCATCGTGGACTTTCCGTATCCAGATCTCCTATGTCGAAAGACATTGCACATTCGGAGTATGACACTAAGGTGTCTCTGGACTCGGATGAAGAGTCACACACGTCACAACCCTCCCCGGAGGACACTGTGGGGGACTCTAAACCTATATCCCCTGCGGGAGACATCCGCATGTATGCGGAACAACTGATCCGCATGGCGAAAGCCCTTAATATTGATTTTAGGCCAGATGATGCTGGCCCCTTAGATTCCGTGATGGATAGACTCCACTGCCCGGATGCGGGTCCAGTGGCACTTCCTATGATAAAGAGTATTCTTGAAGTGGTTCATGCCAATTGGGCCAAACCTTGTTCCATTCCCTCTTCCTCCAAGAGATTGGAAAATTTATACAAGATCTGCAGGGAAGGCGGGGAGTTTTTGTACCAACACCCTCCGCCTAATTCAGTGGTGGTGGAGGCGCTCCCTGGTAAATATAGGTCGGGAGCACATTCCTCACCGCAGGATAGAGAAGGAAGAAAATTAGATACCCTTGCTAGAAAGATCTACTCTTCTAGCGCGGTGGGGTTACGCATCTCCAATTTCCTAGCGATTATGGCTAGGTATCAGTACTCCCTGTGGGATAGAGTTTCCCCACAGATCTCCATCCTTCCTGATGACCAGAGGCCCTCAGCTAGGGCCATCCAGAATGAAGGCATGTCTCTTGCTAGACAACAACTCACAGCAACGCGCCATGTGGCGGATTCATCTAGTAAGTCCATAGCCTCCGCCATCGTAATTCACCGGCATGCATGGCTCCGCCAATCCGCACTTCCCTATGACACTCAAGCACGCATAGAAGACCTTCCCTTTGAAGGCACATCCCTGTTCAGTGTCCAAACGGATAAATTCCTCGACCGTCTAAAGAAAAATAAGACTAATGCACGGTCGTTGGGAATTGCACCTCAGGCATCTGAGCCGAAACAAAGGTATTTTGGCCGCCAGACCCCTCAATCTTCCCGCCCCTACAGATTCCAGGGGGCCTTTCACCAATCTAACTTCCACCCCTCTTTCCCACATCCACAACAGGACAGGAAATTCCAGCCTAAGCCTAGAGGCCGCAAAGGGCCCAGGGTGTCCCCTGGTGGTTTCAATAAGCCTAAACAGGCATGACTAGAGGTTCCAGCATATTTCTTAGACCGGTTGTCTGCCTTTTACAATGCCTGGGTTGCTGTTACAAATGATGTTTGGGTGTTGAAAATAATAAAGGTTGGATATTTCATCGAATTCGATGCTCTACCCCCTTATCGAGCCCCAGGCCGCTCTACATCACCGGCCCCTGAGCCACTTTTACAGGCGGTTGACACCCTCCTTTCCAAAGGGGCCATTTCTGAAGTCCTTCCCGCTGACCAAGATTGCGGGTTTTACTCTCGTTTTTTTCTTGTAGACAAGAAGGGGGGGGAAGCGTCCTATACTGGACCTCCAAGAGCTGAATGAGTTTGTTAAGACCAGAAAGTTTTGCATGCTTTCACTACCAGAAGTGCTTCCCCTTCTTGACAAACATATGTGGTTCGTGGTGTTAGATCTCCGCAATGCTTATTTTCACATCGCGATCCATGCTGACTGCAGGCAGTATTTGAGGTTTGAGTGCAATGGCAGATGTTATCAGTACAATGTCTTACCCTTCGGGTTGTCTACAGCCCCTAGGACGTTCACTAAATGCCTTGTGGTTGTTGTAGCTCACCTTGCACTTCAGGGTTGTGTAATCTTCTCCTACCTCGATGACTGGCTGGTGGTAGGAACTTCACAATCAGGGCTATTTGCTCAGCTTGATGTAATCCTAGAGACCTTCAACAATTTAGGCCTCCTAGTCAACTTCTCTAAATCTAGGCTCGTCCCCTCCCAGATACAAGAATTCATTGGGGCCCGTTTGGATGCCACAACAACCAGAGCTTTTCTCCCTACACAAAGGGCCCGTGCAATTAAGTCTATGGTCCTTCGGTTCACCAGGAATAGGTTCCAGACCACCCTTAAGGTTCAGAAATTGCTGGGCCTTATTGCCTCCACCACGGCTGTGGTAGAGTTTGCGCATCTACGTATGCGCCCACTTCAGGGTTGGTTCCTCCGGACGTTTAGACTTAACATCGACTCACAACACAAACGTTTTTCCATCCCAAGATATGTTATATGCTCTCTGCAATGGTGGTCTACCGACTCCAACCTCCTTGCAGGCCTTCCCTTCCACCTTCCCTCCCCAGAGTTGCATCTTTTCACCGATGCATCCCTATCGGGATGGGGAGCTCACTGTGATCACCTCAGGACTCAGGGCATTTGGTCTACATCAGAATCCAGACTACACATAAACCTGCTTAAGCTTCGTGCTATACGCCTTGCTCTGTCTTCCTTTACAGGATATCTGGAAGGGCATCACGTTCAGATTGCTACAGACAGTTCCACCGGTCAGCATTATCTGAACAAACAAGGAGGCGTACGGTCCGTTTCGCTCTGCAGGGAATCCACCAGCATCTGGGAATGGGCCATAGCACATCAAGTGACACTTGTAGCGATACACATCGCAGGCACAAGCAACACTCTGGCAGTCGCCCTGAGTCGTCATCCCAATCAAGCACACGAGCTCACTCTGAGCACGCACTGCCTCCAACACCTATTCCATCTATGGGGTCGCCCACAGATAGATCTGTTCACCACACATCTCAACTCTGTGTGTCCACAGTTCTACTCAAGGGCGGGGGAGTCCAGGCTCCCTGGGCGATGCCTTCCAGTCGACATGGAATGGGGCTCTGTTTTATCTGTTTCCACCTTTCCCTCTACTTCAGAGAGTAGTGGCCTGTCGTGAGTCAGCCTGAGAATTACTCTTCAGAAGAAGAGGCGGCAGAACAAGCCCTCACTCCCTCTGAAGAGATAACACCAGAACAGCAAGACGGGGCCTCTGAGCCAGAAGACCGGCCGGCTGAAACAAGAGACCAGGGAAGAGAAAGCCTTTCACCTTCAGGGTCTCCTCCACCAGTGGAGAGAAGAAGAGTAAAAGGTAGAATGGCATTGCAGCAAAGGAGAAAGTTGGCCCGGCTTTTGGACAAAAGACGTAAGTTGGCGCAGGAGGAATCAAAGTCTGAAGCCGACAGTTGAGCTGAAACACCTGGAGAGTCACGAAGGCAATATAAACAAGACTGACCGTTAAGTGCCTCGTGGGAGCAAATGTTATTGCATGCTGCCTGTCTCTTATCTTGAGAATCTTCGTTTGGAGTCCGGTTTGCCGTCTGTTGAACTTGGAAGAAAGCCGTTGCCTGCAGCCAAGACCTTCAAGGCAAGGAGCTTGTGTCTGTTTGTGACCCTGTTCCTGTATTGTGAGTATACTGCTCCTGTCCTTATTAAGGAACTGCCGGGCCCTCCCGGCAAGAGTAAAATACGCGTCAGGCTCTGCTTCCTTCAGCACTGATACGTTGCTGTGTGGAAAGCAGAGACTCAGACCTGTCTGTACGCAACATGGCCAAGCTCAGTCACGACCACACCAATGCCATAGTGATCACATCCTTCTGGCCCAGGAGGTCGTGGTTTGCGGTGCTCATGTCCCTTGCCCACGGGGAATTCATCCACCTACCCAAGGACCCTACCCATTACCCCCCGGACATCCATTTGGCAGCCTGGAGGATTCGACCCTAGGGCAGTGGTCTGATAGAGTAGCCAGAGTTCTATTACACTCCCTAAAGTCTTCTACCCACAGTTTGTACAATGCAAAATGGAAACGGTTTTCTAGTTGGGCGACAGCTAAATCACTTGCTCCTGTTACATGCCCGTTGTCCTCTATTTTGGATTATTTGATGTCCCTCAAAGATGGTGGTTTATCAAATTCCTCCACTAAAGTTCATTTAGCCGCCATTTCAGCTTTTCAGTTTTTTCTCACTCGTTATCCAAAAAGTTCCTTAAAGGCCTTACCAACTTATACCCTCCGGTTTCACCTCCAGTTCCACAATGGAGCCTGTTGTTGGTACTCTCACAACTCATGAAGCCACCATTTGAGCTGCTGGCTACATGCGAGCTTTCCCTACTGTCGTTTAAATCAGCCTTCCTAGTCGCCATTACCTCGGCAAGGAGGGTTAGCTACCTTTCAGCGCTGTCACATTCCCTCCATATACTAAGTTTCATTCCAATAGGGTAGTGTTAAAGCCAAAACTTTCATTTTTACCCAAAGTTGTCTCAGCCTTTCACCTTGGCCAAGACATAGTCCTCCCGGTATTTTTCCCTAACCCGTCCTCGAGTGCAGACAGTGCCCTACACTCCCTAGATGTTCACAGAGCTCTCCTTTTCTATCTAAAGCAAACATGCAGTTTCAGAAAGAACTATAATTTATTCATCTGCTTTGGTGGTCATCATAAAGGTTGTCGAGCCTCTCCACAGACCCTCTCCAGATGGATCACATCAGCCATCAGGTTGGCTTACGAACTTGCAGGTCAAGACTGTCCTGACATGATTAGGGCGCATTCGACCAGAGCGTATGCGGCATCCATCGCATTTTCCTCTAAGGTTGATCTTCACGACATCTGTAAAGCTGCTACTTGGTCCACACCATCCATGTTCATGAAACACTACGCCGTGAATGTGGAATCCGCTAGAGAAGCAGCGGTGGGACGTGCCGTTTTGCAATCGCTGTTTCGGTGATTGTCCCACACCCACCTCCTGGTAAGCGAGCTCGCTATTCTCCCAATGTGGGACTGCATAGAAGCCACACAGATGAAAAACAGAGTTTCACTTACCTGTAACTGTTGTTCATCTGGTGGATCTTCTATGCAGTAACACATCCCTCCCTCCTTCCCCGCTGTGGGACCTCTCCGCTTCATGTGGTTGTTGGTTCCGTGGCGGCAGGTTGGAGAACTGGAGGGAAGAGTGCTCCCTCCCCCTGGGTCATGTGACCGCTGGGCGGGAAGGCTGCATGCCCCGAGGGGAGGGGGAGCACTCTCTTTTTAGATTTTGCTAGAAGCTGACAAATCTTATCCGTGGCTGGCCTGTGCCTGCGCAGTCCCCCCAATGTGTTACTGCATAGAAGATCCACCAGATGAACAACAGTTACAGGTAAGTGAAACTCTGTTTTTCCTTCATACAAAAAGGGAAGTGAATTCTAGTGTTCTACTAGTATGTTTGTGTGCAGGGAGTTACTTTGTATGGAAGGGCATATAGTTACATGACTCTCTACTTTCAGTCTGAAATTGCTGTATCCCAGACATGGCGTACCTCTTCAGGGAGAATGGAAACCTATATGATAGCTCTTTCCAACAAACTGCCTCTTTTATTCTCTGTGCTGTGTCGTGCTCAGAACGGAACTTATAGACAGCCAGAAATCTGTTTCCAGAGAGAAGAAATTGTATTAGAAAACTGCCTCCCATTTTATCCCAGGAATTGGCTTGAGAGGTAAAGAAAGGAGTCAGACAGTTTTTGTGAGAAGCCAGAAAAAGAGGAGACAGTGAATTCCAGGGGAGACAGAAGTGGTATTAGATGTTGCTCATCCAAACCAATGGCCAAAATATTGGATATTTTATAGGGTTGGCAATATCTGATTGCACACCCATACCGTCAGGACTGGAAACAGCTGCTCCATCTGCAGCCTTCTAGACTTGCCTCTCACTTGAAAGCAGTTTTTAAGTTTAAAGGGCCAAAGGGCCACCAACCAGTTGGGGGTAGGGGCCATTCTTTCCTCTTCCTCCCTCTCTCCATCCTTCTAAGGCCAGGTCTACTGCCTATTATTTTCAGCACCCCCAGCTGGTCAGTGGCTCTCTTGCTGTGTAAAAGTTAAGAAGCCATTATTTTGTATAGGCTGTAGACTTGGCCTCTGAACTCTGAAGGCTAGGTCTTCCCATAGAAAATATTGGGCCTTTAACATTTAAAGGGCCAAAGCACCATCAGCCAGCACTTGATCCTTTTAATTCTTTATGAGAAAGTCGGGAAGTGCATGAATATAGCTTTCATTAAATATTGGAAGTATTGTTGTGATAGTTTCAACAACTTTTTGGAACAACAGCAATACTCCCAGTATTTGATGAAAATGATAATCATGCCCTTTCTGACTTTCCAGTATGAAATTAAAATGATAATTTTGTGTGTACCTGCCCCTACTTAATGGTACAGCAATCATCAACCCTCTTCACATATACCTGGGCAGAAGGGATCATCCTTCCTATGCTTGTAGTAACCTCCTTGCTCTTTCTCACTTCCTGCCCATGTTCAAGGCCAGGCTAGACCAGAGATGTCCTGCCCATCCCGTACAGCTGCTTGAGATGGGCTCCTTTGGTGGTTTTTATGGCCAGTGAGACCTCTGACCATCCCTAGAAGCTGCATGTGTCATACAGGAGGAGGAACAGGACTGAGCCTGGAGGATCCAATTTGTTCATCTCCTCCAAGAAGCTCAGGCTAGTACACCTGGTTATCATCTTCTCTGTTTTCCCCACATAACAGTCCTGTAAATTTAGATTAAACTGAGCAAGGGTGACTGGCCCAAGGTTACCCAATGAATTTTATGGCAGAGTGTTGCAATTTAAACCTAGATCTTCCAGATACTAGCCTAGTATCACTACACCACAGTGGGTGTCTATCCTCAAATGTCATACAGATTGACACTATGTTAAGAATTTAGGAGACCTGAAGCTTATACTAAGTGATCATAAAAGTGAAAAGAAGTTAATTCAGTCTTGGTGTTGTTTGAGGAAATATTGCATCAGGGTTTTTTGTGTGTGGTGCTTTATCTCATGAACATATGAAGCCACCTTTCACTGAATCAGACCCTTGGTCTCTTGAGGTCAGTGATGTCTACTCCAAATGGCAGTGCCTCTCCAGGGTCTCAGGAAGAGGACTTTCACCTAATACTTTCCACTGGAAATCCTGGGGATTGAACCTGGGACCTTCTGCATGCCAAGTAGATTCTCTGTCACTGGACCACAGCCCCTCCCCTATCAACATGCAGCTCTGGTTGTTTATAGCTATTTTTCTACCGATGCTGAAGAGATGATTTATAACTTGATTTATTAACTAGTCTGCTGGTGTTGCATCATTGAAGTGATACCCAGAACATATGGAAGAACAAGCTCAAGGATTGTATATGGACTCTTGATTCTATGCCAGTAGAATTATTGTGTATTGTTACTTTGGATTTATTTCAGTCAGTGTATATATAGGTAGTTATAATGTTGGTACTTAATTAAATCTGAGTATTGTCCCTTAGCCACATGTTTTTGTATTTTGGGGTTTGACTGCAGTGTCGGTGTGGCGTAGCTAATATTTTTTCTTGAACCCCAGATATCCACATTTTGAATCAGTTGATCTTTTGAGAACTTTTCAAAGGCAGCCATACCTATAATATGTTCCAGTAATCCAGTGTGGAAGTTATGTAGGATATACTTTTTGTGAAAATTGTTTGAAGGACTGAATAGAAATCCCATATGGCATCATTAATCCCAAGTAATTTTTCCCCAAGGACAAAAGGATTCAATTTTCAGATTCAAAGTCAGAGTTACTCTGGAATATTCTCTCGACATTTGCCCCCCTACAGGGAACTGTAACTAATATCTAGAAGTCTCAGAAAATATGGGGCTTTATTGGGCCTATCTGTTCCTGTCTCCAGTTGTTGGATACGGAAGGGGAGTCAGGATTTAGCTCAAATGAAAGAACTTTCAGAAAGACATAACCTCTTAGCCATAATGAGCACACACAGGTCAAAGGAATATAGTTCAAACACATTTTCTATAATTACTATACAAATATTCTGTTTATGTCACATCTACCTACCTAATGAGAAGTGACATCTTGCCAGTGCTGTTTTTCTCCACAACGTATCGTTACTCCCACAAGCCGAGGAATCTCTCTCTTTAATCATGTAAATGCCTTTGTGAAGTTTCTTTTTCTTTAATCCTGAAATTATCTTTGACATGTCAGTGACTGAGGAAAGTCTTTGGGCTATTTCACTTTAGATTCTCAGATGGGTGGTAGTGTTCTAGAGATTCAGTTCAGTGGAAAATAGAGGAAATATCGTTTAATTCTTGTATTCAAATTCGCTAAATGGTTTGGGACAATTAATTTCCAATTGTTTCCCAGTAGAGTAGATTTACTTGTACATTAATGAAGCACAGGTGTTAGGCCCCTGGAGTTTCTGTGCCTAGGAGGCATATTTAGGTTGTTTATCTAGTCAGCCGTAGGTACTGCAAGGTACTCAAGCTTGCCTTTAACACTTTATACAGTGAGGGTTTTTTAAAATGTTTTTAAAAATTTGCGAGCACCTGTTAAAATTTCAAAACTGATCATGTAGAAAGGAGAGGCAGTAATAGTAAATAGCACTAAAAGTTAACGGAAGTCAGCTTCTATTATGCTTAACTGCCCAGCTTGATGTTATGAAGAAAAGAAGCTTCATTTAGGCAAATGTGTTATGTGAAGAAGTAATAGTCAACACCATGGTTCTTGGTTCCATGTTTTGGAATAAAGCATTCTTTTAAATAGGTACTGTTTTATCTATGGGTGAAGCCCAAATGTGCTTATATTAATATTCATTTTTCTTGTTTATTCACTGAACTGCAGTACCAACATTTTAGAGGAAATGGAATAGCCTCCACAGACATTATGAATTTCAGTAGCTGGCATAATTATAGTGATCTACATATTCATTAAATCCAGGGAAGAAATGTGTCCAAAAAGACAACCATGCGTTTAGAAATAGCACACTGCTAAATATATACATTTAAAACTTCCTTTCCTTTTGTTTACCCCAAATTACTTCATGTTATATTGCTTCTCAGTCAACTAAGTCTTTAATAATAATTTTAAAAGTTATCTTCTCTTGTTTGTTCTATGTAGTAAAGAATGGGAAGAATTATTTGTAAACAACAATTACTTGGCAACAATACGGCTGAAGGGGATTAATGGGCAGCTGAGAAGCAGCAGGTTCCGTAGCGTTTGCTGGAAGGTAAGAAGAAAACATTTATTTACAGCTTGTGGTAATATATCAACACATTACCTGATGCACTTGAAAATCACTTGATGTAAAGGACCATTGAGTTTTTCAAAGAGATTTTGTGTCAGTGTTCCTGTCTCCATTTTTATTATTCATAGGCCATTTCCTAATCTGAAGCACCATGTAGTTGAATTGCCAAGCATACTGAGGTAGTTCAAATAACTTTGACTTGGGAAGGGTCCATAGTCCGATGATTCAGTCAAATCAAGATGTTTTGGACTGAACAGTGCAACTAGCTACTAGGCATTGTTTAAAAGCCACCTACCCTCTTAAAGTAGTTTCTTTTAGTTTTGAAGAAAGCTACACAATAGCCCTGACTAGTTCCATGGTGTAGATTTTTTGAGAAATGCATCTGTTTAGAAAATTGATGGCACTTGCTTGCCTTTCTAACCAACCATTTGATTTGCAGCTATTTCTGGATGTTCTCCCTCCTGATAGAAGTCAATGGATCAGCAAAACAACAAAATTAAGAACACTATATAACAAGATTAAAGAAATAGTAAGCTGAGTTTAAAACAAATTTTTAATTCCCTTATTGCATATTTTGATGCGTCTGATGTGAGAGAGTCTAAAATGTAAGTTCTTGTTCCTATCTGCAGCATATTACAAATCCCAGGAAAGCTGGACAGCAAGACGTGATGATCAACAACCCACTTTCCCAGGATGAAGGGGTAATCAAAGCCTTTCTGTTATCTGCTGAGTATACAACAGACTTTTGGTATCTGTACTCCTTAATTAGGGTCAGAGCGCATAAACCTTTTTATGTGGCTGGTCCAAAGAAAATTAAATGAGGTGGTAGTATGGTGTTCACAGACACTGAAATTGCTATAACTTATGTTGTGCCATTGTGGATTGCAGTGAGGATGGGGGAATGGGGCAACTAGGGTGGGGCAGGGGGAGAGTTGGCAAATGACTTCTCACACCAGTCTAGTCAAGTTGTGTTCTATTTGAAATTTTTGCATGTGAAAACATCTTTATTAAGTGTTTGGTACTTAAATCCAGTATAAAAGATCCCATGACTAAACAGTGTGGTTTTCTTATCTAGGAGCAGAATCCATGTCCTACTTGTAGAATATTGATACTTGCTTTGCACAGAATTGTATGATAAAGGCTGTTGGCTAAGGTATAGCCAAAGTAAAATTAAGGAGATTCAGCAGGAGGCTAGGGAATCTACTGACCATTAGGAACATGGCAGCAAGGGACTGTTTTAAAGCTACTGTGAACCACCAGAAACTGTTTTCTTATGGCAGCTATTATGTTTTTATCACGTATGTCACAAATACGGTTTTGTTCAAAATTCTACCACCAGAGGAGCCCTTAACGCTTTTGTGTCTACTGTATTATTACAGTGTAAAGTCCTTTCTCATTTTAATTTATTCTCACTGGTGCTTCTGGGAGATGCTTATCTATTGCCATGTTAGATCTTTAACATTTTAACCATATAGAATAATCATAGAAAGTAACTTTATGAAACAAAACCATACATCAAATAGCATCATATATTTAGTCAGAAGCAGTAAGATAGCCTTTGGAGTGTGAAGGTGTAGTTTTACAGTATCCTGAACCCAGATTTTCTGAGACCCCAGTCATTGATATAGGGACTGGCTGCTCACCCAAAGCATCTGGTTGCTAGATAAACAATACTAAGCAAGGGGATGATTAATCTCTGTGGATTCTCTTTGCTATCTGCTCACTCAGTAGTTGCTTGGGACAGTGATAATTTCTATACTATTTATGCCTGTTGTCATACTGTCCAATTAAGTTCCTCCTCTTAATTCCCAATACATATACCAAGTTTTATGCAGGCATTAGATACATGTTTTCCACTTGCTTTGATGTGGTTTGGGGTTTTTTGTACACACACTATTCAGTTTCACCTTTAAGTCCACTATTCAAGTAGCCAAGTGAAAACAAAACTATTGAACTTGATACTCCGTCTCTAAACTCACAAAAGGCGTTGAAGATGCTCTTCTCCAGAAGTGGAGCATGCTGTGCATTCAGTCGCTCTCAGCTGATGATGTCTTGATGAGCAAGAGATCAGAGCTGGGACTTTGTTTCATTCTCTCAGAGAGTTGCCACCTGTTCTTATTCATTTAAAATAAATGTTAGTCATCAGCTCTTTTATTTAAACATTTCTGCAGTTTTAAAAAACAGCTGAATATACCATGATTAATTCTTCCAGTGAATATCAAGTGGAACCAATAATGTTGATATATTGCCTGTTGAACTAGCATCTCTTATTATTTTTAAAACTGCATACTCTGCTTAGGGGGCAATATTTGGATGATCAAGTTGACCACATGCTAAGAAACATTTTGGGAGGATTCTTTCTTCCTGTTACTTTCTGGTGAACTAAGCTATTTTATTTAAACTTTTCATGAATACTGATCAGGGCCTCTTGCAAATGTTTGCAGCTGTGGCATTGTAAAAATATCTCAGGAATGGCTGTTGGCCTTAATTGGACAATATAGCTATACAGCAGTTCTGTAAATGTTTTGTTTTAGAGTTAACACACAGGCTGCAATTAGATGTTGCGGGAGACGTATGCACATCTCCCATTCTCTCATCCCTGGTAATGGCTGTGCATGAAAATGTTAGATGTGACGTCACCTTCCTATCACATTTACTCCCCACCCCCAAATTATAGCCAATGAAGTAAACTGATAGCAAAGTGATTTCACATCACATGCTTTGTAGTACAAAATATTACCAGCAGGGAGAGGAGGAAGGAGGTGTGGACTGCTTTTTTGGATAGCAACAACACATCTCCTATAAAGTCTAGTTCCAGCCTTACACAGGTGGGCAACTGGTTCCACACTTGAGCACATTAGAAATATTTGGCGTTACAGCGTCAAAATTTGCCTGCATTTATGCTACAAACATTGTAACATTTATGTTACAAACGGAGAAAGCATAAAGACTGATAGAGTTCAACCTTGGAGTAATGAGCTGGAATTAACCCTCAGCAATAGATTTAAAAATTGGATTAGAAACTATACCAAAAGTACCATTCCAGTAATTTGCATTTGCACAATTGAGATTTCAGATCCCTCAAGTACAGAAAGCTTAGAATCGCAGGCCAGGAAGAACAGAGATTAGGAATATACATGGTGCAATCCAAAATGCACTCTTCTGAAAGTAAGCACCATTGAATAGACCTGAGTAGGGTTCTGAGGAGACTTGCTTAGGATTGCTCTCACAAGGTCCATGAAACAGAGGAAAACCAGGTATGTAGTTTATGATACAACATATCATGTACTTATTATCTAAAATAAATATGTTTAGTGTTTGTCTCTGTGCTAGATAAACATTTTGAAAATTAGAACCTGTCCCACCACTGTGATTCCAATGGCACGGTACTAATTTTCTCAGAGTCTGATTTCTTATTCCATTTACTATTAACTTATGAAGTTTGATCAAAAGTGCAAAAATTCACAAGCTATGATCTTCACTTAGACTGCCTAGTTCCAACTTGATAAATACAGCATGTTTAAAATTTGTACAATATGTATATAAGCCATCGCCATTCTCTTTTCAGAGTCTCTGGAACAAGTTTTTTCAGGACAAAGAACTTCGGGGAATGATTGAACAAGATGTGACCAGAACGTATGTAGTGCTGTTAAACAATTGTATTGTGCACTAGCAATTGCACTATCTAGACAGTCAACCTTTCTCTCACAGGTCACACCCCTCTGATCAGTGTCTTTACATTGTTGCCGCATGTGTCACCAAATGTGTGTGGGTGCTCTGTGCTGTCAAATTCTAACATGGCAACCCTGTGGATTAATTACCTCCAAAATGTCCTAACGCTGGCAGCCTTGCTCAGGTCTTGCAAACTGAAGGCTGTGGCTTCCTTTATTGAGTCAATGCATCTCATGTTGGGTCTTCCTCTTTTCCTGCTGCCTTCAACTTTTCCTAGCAATGTTGTCTTTTCTACTAAGTCATCTCATAATGTGTCCAAAGTATGATTAACCTCAGTTTAATCGTTTTAGCTTCTGGTCACCAAATGCCAGCTCACAAATTAGTTGACACAAGTTGGTGTTGGTTTTGTGATCTTTAGTGGCCAGATTCAGCCTATACAGTTGAACGTTTATTTACTTTAAAATTTCTAAACCACTTTTTGATGGAATCAGGTCTTTAAGGTGAATTACAGTTAATTCTTGCAGGGTGGAATATGAGCACACAGCATGCCCAGCAGGATTGTAGGTGGTTTAAGAAAAAGAGGGAAAGAATATACCACAGTCTAGATTAGTAAGGGATGTCTTAAACGTGTCTTGTTTTAAGCCTCAAAGAAATATTTAATTTAAGATATGTATTTAAGATACCTTGGAGCCATTGAATTGAGTTTGTTGTTGATTACTATTATGAGATTTTACATTACAGTTTCTGAAAGACAGTTTCCGTGTGGAGGGGGAAAAGGAATGAGAAACTGACATCTTGTGACTAAATTATGTTTATAATACAAGATTGAACAGATGATTTTCTGTAATTCTTAACACTTAATCAATAAAAAGTGATGTGTAATTAGTGAGAATTGTCATTCATCTAGAGGAATTTAGCATTCTATTTTTGTGTATAACTTTCCTACTGTCAGAGATGCATTTTTAAGATGTTCCTTGGTACTGTAGTGAGTATTCTTCCATCTTTTTAGCCCTTAGGTCATTCCTGTTAACGAACTTACCAAAGCTAGAACTCAATTCTGGAAAGTATTTTGGAAGAGTTAGAACACTGCATCAAGTAACTCCAATTAAACTCGGTTACTTGATATACAACATGTTACGACCCTGTATGTAGCATATCTTTATGTTGAAATTTGGGATGCAAATTTGATTCTCCTGGATTTTAAAATGCAGAGTTCAGTATTTCCATTTCCATTTATAGAGTAGATGGGTGGCAAAACCCAAAACAATGCATAGGAAAGATGGATATCTCCTGTTGCTTCATTTTTTATGCCAATGCCCTAAATATATTTTCAAATACATTTATGCTGTTAGATTTATAATTAAAATCTGAGTGTGCTTCCATGTAAATTCTTACAGATGGCATTTTTTTAAAAAAATGGGAACAGATCAGGATGTTTAAAATTATAAAAATATCTAAGTTCTAAAGGGGGAATTAAAGTTGGAGATACTGCTAGTTATGGAGCCATAGTAAAAAGAACATAGGCTTCAAACAGCTTTCACTTTGTCAAAGGCAATAAAGAATTTGCAAGGTATGTGATCCTCTTTAAAATAATGCTAGTTGAGGGAAACTGTTCATATGCAAGCTCTAAAATAGTTGTCTGTTTTCAGTTGACAAAGTTATCCTTCCAATTTGGTCACAAGTCACATTTATTGCCGTTTTCAGTTTCTCCCTTTCCACTGGTCACCATGGCATGCCTACAGGAAAAAAAAACAGTTAACAAATTTGCAACGCTGCATATCAGTTTGTGTGTGAGAGAGAGAGTGACAGTGTGGGAAGCTGTTTCTGTTCCTTCTGCCTCTCGGATAACCTGTTCTAAAAAGCAAATACAATTGATTTCGGTTGCACTTGTGTGTGTGTGTAAAGTGCCATCAAATTGCAGCTGACTTATGGCAACCCCAGCAAGGGACTTTCAAGGCGATTGAGAAGCAGAGGTGGTTTGCTGTTGTCTTCCTTGATAGTCTCCCTTCCAAGTTCTGACCCTGAGGTCTTCCAAGTTCTGACCTTGAGAGCTTCTGAGATCTGACAAGATCAGGCTTTACTATGCTGCCTTCCCTCCCAATCAGTCGCTTACTTCCATATAAATGTGAGTAGGATTTCTCGTAGGATCCTAGTCTTAGACAAATTCTTGGGAAGCTGGGAGAGTAACCTAACACTGCTACACGCTCCATTTGAGCTCATGCAAGTCACAAAAAGATACAACTATCTCTTGTGTTGAAAAAAATGTTTCTGTAATTGTATGTGGGAAATAAGCCTTAGAAGATACTGTTAGTACTTTATTTAAAATATAAATATAATATTTCTCAGGGTCCCAATATACAAAGGAAAAAGAGAGAATAAATTGAAAAGATCTAAAGTAGTAACTGGTCAGGCTGCTAAAAGAAACCTATTTATGTATCATCAGTCAAGAAAGTAAAATGTGAGTTTTGTGGTCTATATCAATGACATTTTTCTTCTTCAGGTTTCCTGAAATGCAATATTTCCAGCAAGAGAATGTGAGAAAGATTCTTACAGATGTTCTCTTCTGTTATGCTCGGGAAAATGAGCAGTTACTTTATAAACAGGTAATGAAACTACTGTACAGGTGGTATCCATTGCCTCAGTATTTTGGAGGGTTTTTTTCCCTACACGGCTTGACAATTGATTGAACAATAACGTAGGTTTTATTATCTCCAAAGTTGTGTGCTAAAGCTTAGGCAATCAAAGAACTGCTTGTTAGCTGTGTGGTAAAGAAAGCAAGCCATTCATGCACATATGCTTCCCACACAAGGTAAGACATTCCCTCAAATTGTTTTCTTCAGTGCCACTTGATCTTATTTTCTAACTTCTTAAAAGTTTTTAAAAAGTTTTTTATTGTAATTTAACTAATGAAAGCATTTTGTGCTCTATTTCATAAACTGCAAATATATGCACCTATTGTACAAATATTTATCTTGTGTGAAAAGTGTGTATTCCCCTAGATGTTAGAGGTACTCAAACAAAGTAAAACATATATTAATGGCACTTTATCTACATATGCAACAAGAAAAATGGTGCTAGCAGTTTAAAATATTTTTACCAGTTTATATGCCATTAGGATTTCAAGGAAGATTTTTCTCTAATTCTCTACTTACTTTCTATTGCTAGAAAAAGAGAAGTTGCTTTTCAACTCTCTCTGTGTGTGCTATACCAACAGAGTTACAAAAGAATATAGATGATATTTTTAAGAGACGGTCTTCCATTGCTGACTGTAGAAAAGCTTTCAAACTTGATGAGCTTTCTGAAAGAATTTTGTCAGTCTTTGTTGTGGGGGAGTTCACATTTGCTGAGCACTCAAGTGTGTGGCTGTCCTTGACGAGAGCCAGGGCCTTTTCAGCCCTGGCTCCGGCCTGGTAGAATGCTCTGACCAATCATATCAGGGCCCTGCGGGACTTTAAAGAGTTCCGCAGGGCCTGTAAGACAGAGCTATTCTGCCAGGCCGCAGATACAACTTCTGCTGGGCTCCCTATTACCCCCACCCTTTTCGGTACTTTATGTTAGAATCCATTTGAGGACATGGCCTGCCTGTCTATTCGGTCAAATCGGTAGAAATTGGTGCACTATCTTGAGATTTGCCTAGTTTTCGTTGAAATGTTATTATTATTTTAATTTTTTATGGTTGATGTATATTTTTAATGATGTGACCCACCCTGAGCCCGGCCTCGGCCGGGGAGGGCGGGAAAGAAATCAAATAAACAAATAAATAAATATCTGCTTCATAATAGTAAATAAATATATTTTAGTGTTGGTATAAAGATCAGCCTCACTTAGTTGGCATTGAAGAGGGAAGATTTGTTTCTAGAACATGCTATGGCAGCTATTCTACTTACTTACTAAAAACATTTATATCCTGCCCTTTCATTATAAATATGATCCTTTGGGGGAGTTACAACTAATTTTCAAAAAGAACATTAAACATAGCCCAAACTTTAAAAATGGCCACCAGCCAGAAGCCAAAAAAAGATTTTTTAAAAAAATGATAGGTAGCCTCCCATTTTTCATTTTACTAGCATGCTCTAAACATATTGCTCCGCCTGAAAATCAGACCATTGATACAATTTGACTGTATAGGTAGCAAAAATCTTCCTAAGGAGAGCCATATTTAGCATGTGATGGAATAGTAATAAATATGGGGCCATGCAAACTTCCCTAGGGAGAGTGTGTGGTGCTGCTCTACAGAAGAGTCCGCTATCTCTTGTAGCTTTCCAGAATACTTCAGTGATGGGGGCACATTGTGAAAGACCTCTGATGGTTACTCCAGTGCCTGGGCAGGTCTATATTCCTTGCATGCATCGTCAGTGATTTCAAGCAACAAGCCCATCCTAGTTTTATTCTGCTGCCTGAGCACACTGTGCTTTTGTGAGTATTTGAAAAGTGTATTAAAAGATGCTAAGTTAGATAGTATTTTACCATTTTTATGATCTGTCATATATTGTCTGCGCCCTACTTATCGGGGTCTAATCAACTTGTCCTACATGTTCCAGTGAAGATACTTGAAATGGGTTATTTCTTATAGGGAGTAAAACAAACCCCCTTCACCCGTTATTTTCAGGGGATGTAACTCAGTTGCATGTAAACAGAAAATGATTGATTTTAAAAAAGACTCACACTTTGGGTAATTTGTTTGACAAGAATTCCTCTCTTAACTGTCCCCTGCTTATGCTGAAAGTCTTAGAACTTTACAAAGGAAATAATACCTTCCTTCACAAGGATGGAGTATTTAGTTGAATCAATTTAAAAAAAAAGTTGAGTTTCCTCACAAGCTGTTAAAGCTATTATTTTGTACTAGGTGACACCCCGTTTAACATAGACCATATTGTTAATAGTTATGGGATTTTATTGAATTAATGAGACTGTTATCATGTAGTAGAATGTCTTGCTGAGTTAATTGAAACCGGAGAGATTATATAAATGGTATTAATGAACTTTGCCTGGTGCCTCTGCTTTAATAAAGACTGCTTGGTGGGCTAAATGAACATAGGCAGATAAAAGAACAGGTTCAATTTTGTGAGCCTACAGGCTGTTAACAAAGAAAACTTTTTCACCTCTGTTTTCCAATAGTGTCAATTACACACTGCAGTAATTTTAGAAAACTGTTGATCTGGGACTGAAAGGGCTGAAGAAACGCTAGATATTTCACGACCTATATTGTATTTAATAACTAACATTACTAACTGCAATAGCAAACGTTTATGAAGTGCTGCTGATGGGGCTCTTATATATTTTGCTATTATTTTGTTCATTGTCTTTATTCTCCTATCTTGTTTTTGATAAGCCAGTGCAGTATAGTGGTTAAGAGTGTTGGACTTGTATCTGGAAGACACAGGTTCAAATCCCTACTCATGCCATGGAAGCTCACTGGGTGACCTTGGGCCAGTTGCACTCTCATCCTAACCTACCTCACAGGGTTGCTGTGAGGACAAAATGGATGAGAGGAGAACGTAAGCTGCTTTGGGTTCCCACTGGGGAGGAAGGCAGGGTGTAAATTAATTAAATAAAAAAATAAAAATAAGCTAACAGAATTAATTTTATAGTATTTTAGTGTCACTAAGAAATTCCTTGTGACAAGTGGAATGTTGTTCCAATCATTCTCAGATATATTCTTCCTAGTTTATATAACTTGTAACAGTATCCTGAAAAAAAGCCTCAGCGATACAGCAGTCTTCTTTACATGGTTACATAAGAATGCCCAGTTTAGTGTAGTACTTCTCTTCACAGCCAAGATTTTCTGCAGAACTAATAATGAATTATTTCCCACTGCACAACACGATTTCCACTGAAGCAAATCACCTAGCTTGAAGTATAGCTCAAAAATGTTGCCCCTGCCCCCCTCCTAGTAGTGGTTTTGGAAAGGCTGTTTGCTAGTGGTCTTCAGAAGAGAGGGAAATAGGGCCAACACACTGCTGGTGCTGACATATTACAGAACAATGCTGGGGACATCCTGTGTAAGGCATGCAGCACAGCTATCAGCCTCTTTCTTGTACAATGGTTAATTTAATTATTTTGTTAACCGTGAATTGGTTCGTATATAAGATCAGTTCAAAAATTATGTTCTCCACATGGAAAACTATTGCATAGAACTTCCACTTGGTAATACTCCACTTAATAATAAGAGTTTGAGAGTTCCTTTCCTCATGGTTCAACCTATCTTCATGGTGAGTCTTCAGTTCCGCATGGTTCTGGCCATTATATATGAAGCAGTTCTTGGGAAATACTTTTAAAGGCTTAGAAATATTATACATCTCCAGTTGTTAAAACTTTACATATGGCATTATTAATGTAGATAAAACAATGAACAATGTCAGAACACTTTTATGCAATATTGTATTTGAATAGCAGACGGTCTGTATGTTTTGTGAACAACAAATGTGTTTGTATACTGTCCTTTTAGTAGTACCATTGTCTATGCTGCAGCTTTCTGTTTGAAAGATCTTTTATTATCCTTATACTCTAAGAAATCACGTTAAAATTAAATTCATGAGACCTGCTTGCAAATCACGTTAAGATTAAATTCAGGAGGCCTGGTTGTATCTCAGAGCAAAATTTAACTGACAGCTCCTTTTTCCAAACCAAACAATTTCTACTTTGCCTGTGCAGTTTAACAATTAATTACACCAGGGATTTATAACAAAACAGGAGAAACTGAATCATTTATTCACACTCATATAAACACAAATCCATTCAATTTTTGTTTTGCATTTGTGCCTTCACTGTCATTCCTTGGCTCCCTTGGCCCCAATATCTTCTGTTCCATGTTTAACATTATTTTTCACACCTATACTTCCAATTCAAAATTAATATTATCTAGAACATTATTCACCTACCATATATTGTGGACATTCAGTAGTTGACAGTATAGTAGCTGAATATTATAGGACATGAGAGTTCACTCAGTCAACCTCTACTGGTGGTATGCACCTACTGTTCACCACAGATATGTATGCCAGCCCCCCTATGATTCACACTCTCAAGCAATCAGGATTCGAATTCACAGACTTTTCTTTTGTATATAAGTCAAGGTGGACAGTAGCATTTATGTCAGTTAAAGATTCTCCTATTTATGAAGCCACAGTTTCCCTCGCTTCTGTCCCAGTTATTTATTGGCAATGGAGACCTGGCAGATTCTCTGCCCACTCAGAAAGAATAACCTTTGCTGAAGAATTTAGATTTCAGATATATGCATTCATTTAAAGGGCAGGCATTGCCAAGAATGACAGAGGAGTTTCTATACTTGCACTGAACCTTAGGGTAAATATGCAGCTCTGATCTTACAGACAATCCATTCTTGCCCATAATTTGCAACTGGATCGTGGCAGGATCATTCATGCTTATAATGTAGCATCACGTGTCCTCTTTATTGGTGCAAGAAATAAGTATAATTTGCCAGAATTCCCCAAATGCAGCAAAATTTCTATGATTGAACCATTTATTTCTAAAACAACTTACATAACAAAATAGCAGTGTGGGATTTTGAGTGAATAGCAAATCAAAGCTGGAAGTCTTCCAATATACCTGATAGTTTGACCTAATCAGTAGTGAACAGTAACCCAGCAGTTTCTGCCGAGTCCAAGCTTTTTTTATTAACAACACAAGGATTCTCAAGAGGATTATAGGAGTTAGATAGCCAATAGTTATTGATTTTCCTTTGGATGACTTATCCTACATACTCAGCTTATCTGTTTGTAAGCAGAGTCTTTCCAATATGACCTCAAGACATTGTTTTACAACTGAAACTGCAAGTATAGGCATGAGCAATATTCAGGGAAACTTTAAACAACTTTTTTATAGTCAAGAGGAAACATTTCATAGTGCAAACCAATGACAACATTTAAATGGCAAGAAATTGACCTACGTTGTTGCCACCCTTTCTATATTCTGGCCAGAGATCAAGGTGAGCATATGCAAGTATGAGCACCAAAAGCAAAAAGTGATCTGGATAGTAGTCATAAAAGATCAAAATGTTTTCAAAATAACTTAGTAACATTCGGTGAAAATAGAATGGAAACAGTAGGTTGCATCCCAATCCTTGCTTGCATAAATGAAAGGCACTTATGTTCGGACAAGTAGGAGTTTGTGATTTTTGTGGATTCACCATTCCAGCCGTAGCCACGTTTCACTCACCTTTCCTGAATGTTCCTTGACCCCAAGGAGGGTCTTTTTTTGGGGGTGCAGCAAAACAGTGAAAGACAACCCTGTTCCATGAGCAAAATTCTACTTGTGGCTCCTCCCAGTACGTTTGTGTGTAGCTATGATCCCTAGTGTGGTGCCCACAGGTACCATGGTGCTTACAGATGTTTGCAGGTGCCCACGTGCTTCTTCCCCAAAACACCTCTTCAAAGCAAAAGCCAATCCTGACTTTCTTCTACCTCGCTACTTCAGCAGAGCCCAGGAGGCATCACCTTTGGGCCTGCAGAGAGCACCAAATTGGAGGCAGCTGTCCTCATCATAAGAAGATGCTTGGTTTGAAACCTTCCAACATTACTAAAATTGTCCCCATGGCAGCCATTTCCTGTTTGGCCCCACCTCCATGGTAGCCATTTTGTGGTGGCAGATACCATTTGTCAGAATTCCAAAAGTGCCCATAGGCTCAACAAGGTTGAGGAAAACTGGTGTATAGAGTAGTGACAGACCTCTGGTTTAGTTATTTCAGTATTTTTGCTTTCTTTCAAGTAATATAGATGTATATACTACAATACTGTGTCACAACAACTGGTACAAAATATATGTATCTGATATATTGATATGCCACCTCTGTAAGGTTAAATCAGTAATATAGCAGCATAAAACTTAACACCACTGCCCAAGATTAGCAGTACAATCTTGTGCGGAGTTCTTCCAATCTACCTCTTGAAATCAGTACACTTGGGACCAAATTATACAATACAACGTCCCTGAGTCCACCACAAGGACATGGCACGATTTTAAAAGTTTTTTAAAAATGCACAGCAACATCTAGTTTGGCACTTAGACTGGAATAACTGCATAGAATTGCATTGCAAAAGACCAAAATTACTAAAACCAGCAATGCAGTAGAATAGCAATATAAAACAAGATAGAAGCAACATAAACAAAACCACAGAAAACTAAGGATATGCATTTGGATTTTTCCTTATTGTTCTAACATGCATCTCTTTTATTAGTAAAAATTTCTTAGCACCTTCCATAACGTAGTGCAGACTTTGTTTAGCTTCTGGCCCAGCGTATGCCAGATAATACAATCAAATGTGCTAAGAATGTAGATATCAAATTCCCACTTTTGGTCAATTGTTTTGGGGGTTAGATGTGTTGCCTTTCAGGTCTGCATTCTAGGATGTAAATGGATTTTTCCTTGTCAGCTATTCTAATTATCCTTTTTATCCTTTTTTTTAAAGCATGAAATAACTTTTTTAAACTCCTTAGTTGTCCATTACACAGGTAACTTATAGCTGCAATTTTTAAGTAAAACAATTCTTTGTATAGATCTTGATGAAGCTGCTGAGCATTGAATTGTGATCTATTGACAGCTTTCTATTTGTAAAATGAGATGAATTTCTTGTCTGTACTTTATAGGACAGTAAACACTTGGTTTTACTATAATTTACAGTAAAACCATTGGATGTTAATCATTTTTATGCTACAGTGATATTTACTGGCTCATTAGGTGCAGAGCTGGAACATTCCTGACACATGAAATAAAATGTTGGGTTTTTTCCCCCTAATTGTAGGGCATGCACGAACTCTTAGCCCCTATTGTATTCATTCTTCATTGTGACCACCAAGCTTTTCTACATGCGAATGAAGCTGCACGGCCAAGGTAAGCTGCCTTATTTCTCGGTATGTGAGTGTATTGATCCTGACATGATTTATGCTGCAACTGACTAATGTAGTTTGCAGTTTAGTGATAGTTGTCAAAAGTCATGATGTTGCAAGGATGATGTGACAGCAAGTAAACAGTTACGCATGTTAGTATTGGAATATTAGACCCTGTTCAAATGTTAGAAATAAACGAGTAGACCACGCCACATTTCCCTTAAACCTTTCAGCATCCATCCTGGTCACTTCCATCTTCACATTCAGGCATAGTAGTAATAAACACTGAGGGCCCATGTTATGTTGGCAGATACTGACTAGTATGTACAAGCATAGATCTTCATTTCTCACAAATGACGATTACATAAATATTCCAATAAATAATTAGGTGGTGAATGGCATTTAAATGTTTTCATTGTTCTGCCTTGCTACTAAAATATTTAGTTTTTCTTGCCTGTAACATCAGTTTTGTGTTGGTCAGCATATGTTGTAGCAATCTTGCTGTGGTCAATCTTGGCATCTAGTAGCATTTAAAATTCCATTGCCCTTTTTACAACATGGATTCTCTTGACAGTCCACAGTACGGAACTTTCTTTACGGGAATGGAACGTGGTTTCATTTTCTATCCAGTTCTAGTCTAGGAAGGTTATTCCACTTCTGCTTGTGGGCCACTTTTTCTGAATTAAAGCATACTGTATTGGAAGGATGCTACCCATGGTCGATGTCAGGAAGAGTACACATCTGCACTGATTTCTGCATGGTTGAGTGATTGTTAATATCAGCCTTGACAGTGCTAATAACCAATTGGTGATGGCCATAATCACCCTTCCCAACTCCCATAGGATAGATAATCCACTGCAGTGGATGGATAATCCACTGTCATAGAAAGCCATAATAGGAGGTGGCTAAGCAACCCCTTCCATAAACTGGAGGCACTTCCATGTAGGCTAGGGCCTGGAGATCTCCTGGAATTGAAGATGCTTTCCAGGCTACAGGGACCAGTTCCCCTGGAGGAAATGGCTGCTTTGGAAGGTGGACTCCATGATTATTTTATCCTGGAAGTCCCTCTCCTCCCCAAACCACGCCAGGAGCCACTCCCATATCTACAGGAATTTTCCAACCCAGAACTGGTAACCCTAACATAAACCCAAGGTGTGGCGTATTATGTACCAGGGCTTCATGCTCCCCCAACCTCTAGAAGTAGCTTTTTGGAGAGCATAGAGCAAAGTGAAGAAATCATTTTGTGTGCTGTGTTCCATATACAGCTGTTTGGGGTATCGAACAATGTAAAGAGCATATATTAAGAAGAAAGTGTCATATTGCTCAGAGTAACTGTATTGTGCAGAATATCCCTCTTCTCTACTATATCTGTAGCCAGATAAGAAAATGGATAAGAGGTATTGTCACTGATTAATTGCTGCTAAAATATGATAAAAATAGATTCTATTAAAATAAATTACTGTTTTGATATTCTGTATTTGACCAGTAACCATACTTTTTTTTGTTTTCAACAAACAGTGATAGATTGTAGAGTGATCAATTATTGTGGATCAAGGATATTCAAATAATACATTGTGGCATTCAGTAATTTGTTATTTGGAATAATTAGATGGTTACTTCATTGTAGTGCAGACAAGGCAGCTAATTTGTTTTTGATCTTTAGAGAGAGTAAGGACTTCATTTTTCTTCCGTGGAGTTACTCTTTTTAATTATAAAGCTTAGTTTTACTTACTTGTGGTTTTGATATAACTTTGCTTAAAAATGTACCAGAAGTAAACTTTCTGATATGGATTTTATATTTAACAGTGAAGAAATGAAAGTTCTCTTGAACCCCGAATACCTAGAGCATGATGCCTAGTAAGTTTCAATAATTTAGTTTTCTTCCTACAATACACATCTTTTGCCATTGTTGTTCTTGGCATAATCATGCTTAGCAAACAACTTTATTTCTCTTCAGTGCCATGTTTATCCATCTTATGAAAACAGCAGGACACTGGTTTTCAACCTATGAGCATGATGGTCAAAAGGTAAATACTGATTTAAGAGTCATTGAAGGTTTTAGTGCTTCTAAGTAATCAAATACGGTTATTAAAAGTTTATTGGATTGGAATGGATGCTGGAATTAACATTTCTAAGGAAAGTTTTAGAAGAGTATTTGAAGTGTATTTTCTTGAACTATTTCACAATTTGACGAAATTGACATGTGTGGATAGAAAAGCTTTTCCATTGTAACCATTTTATTTTATAGTGTAGCATTAGCAGTTGGCTATTTTGGGCTTTTTCGCATTCCCTTTTCTCCTCGCTTTAAGTTCCTGTTTCTTCGGTGTGTGTTTTTTAAGTTCTGCACATGTTTTGCTCCCTCTAGTGGTCTATTTGATATCAAACCCGTTTTTAAGAAGAGTAAAAAACTGCTACATAAATCAGCAGGGAAATAAGCTAGATGGGCAGTGCAATACTAAGTGGCGGTAGTCGCAGCAGGCCTGGGGACAGTGCAGCCATGCTGCCTCCTGAGCAGCTTGCTGGCCAACACCACAAGTCAAAAAAGTAATTTTCTGAAAACCCCATGAAACTGCTGCATTCTGTTCATGGAGCTGCACCACCACAATTTTGCGTCTGCAAAAAGGGGAATTCCCGGGACGAAAGGGCTCAGGGAGATGACAAAAGTTAGCCCCGCCCCAGGAATGCCCCCTTTGGCACTGGCACGAGCCCTTATACTGAACAAACACTTCTGCGGTGGCTGCACCTGTGCCTCGTGCTGCCGCACAGCTCCCCAAAACCAGTATAAATGCCCATTTGGATGACACAAGTGGAATTTACACTGCCCCAGGGATTATGCCGCCTCCAAACCCCTTTCAGCCCTCCCTTCAGGATTGCATTGTTAATCTTCTGCTATTCGAATCGACTGCTAGAGGGAGTAAAACACGTGTGGAACTTTAAAAATATCAAAGAAATAGAAATTCAAGACGAGAAAAAAGAGAATGCCGAAAAGCCCTCTGCCGCGCTAGTTCAGTGGCCATGTGATTATCTGTAGCCAAAACAATAGCGAACTAGCTTATTAGAGATCCTGTAAAAGTAGTTAAATGATAACAAAAATGGACTGTAAGATCCTGCTGCTCAGAGTAGCCACTGTGATAGAATGGTTAGCATGTCAGATTAGGACTGGGTTCAAGTCTCCACTGAGCTATGAGTTTCACTCAGTGACCTTCATCCAGTCACGCACTCTCAACCTAGCCTACTTCACAAGGCTTTTGTAGGGATAAAATTGTAGGAGGGGATGTACATCACCCTGAGCTATTTGAAGAAAAGGCAGGATAAATATGAGGTTTATTTATTTATTTATTTATTTGGAAATTGTTTATCTTGTCTCACCTTTCTCCCCATAGGGACTTGTAGGCTAGGTAAATAGAGACTCCCATCCCTTAACTGAGAAGTTGGATTTTGTAGCACCTTATAACATCTGCAAAGTGGAGGGATTGCTTCTTCTTTGTATTGAAGTATTTTTCAATGTCTGCTGAGTATTTAATTCTAAAAGAATACCTACAACCAAGATGTACCATACTCTGAAACCATCACTAAATTTGCAGACACTTCCTTAGTGTCTATAAGAAAACTCAGCTGCTAGACACATTCCAGTATTTATATTTCAGCAATTAGTAAGTAAACGTTGTTACTCCTAGTGGGTTTGAGTATTAGAATGTTATCTATTAACCTTTTTAATTATACATTTGTCATGTGTCTAGATATTTCCATTTTTTCTCCAGGAGAAAGACACAATGATGACACCTATTCCATTTGCAAGACCACAAGATTTAGGTCCATCAATTGCTATTGTAGCAAAAGTAAACCAGATTCAAGATCATTTGCTGAAGAAACATGATACTGAGCTCTACATGCATTTGAACAGGCTAGAGATTGCTCCACAGATTTATGGACTGTAAGTGTTTGGCTTAATTGAATTATTAAGTACCATAAATTTAAGCAATTAAATGAGAGGTATGATTTTGAAGATAAAGCCTTCCCATCATTGTGTGCGTACATTTGTCATATTACCGTCCCTTTAGCTCATAAACTGTTACATGCTTCTGGGAGCTGCTTCTGTTATGATGTGAGTCATGCATACCTTCCTCAGATGGAGATTTCTAAACGTGTTCTGGAACTAATGTCTCTGTCAGAGAGGACCATGAAACTCATTTTAGCAAAATTATTTGCACACCTACTTCCCTGTTTTCTTTACATAAACCTGCTCTTACAGTGGTTTTGTAACTGTGGTAATGGACATGTCATTTCCAGTATGCCTAGAGTGGAAAGTATTATTAGGAAACCATAAAAGTGATGGCTGCTTAACAACAATCTCTTACTTTTTGCACATGTTATTAACTTGGAGGTTGTGTGCGAAGCAGGAATGATCACATTCTTCCCCACAACTGGGGAGAATGCATTGGTTTTAAGTGTATTATTTTTTTAGATGTCTTTCTTCAGTTATTTCTTAGCAAATAATTGGTAGTGTGTAGAGAAGAAATTCTAACATCAGCCAGCTGTTTTCTTTTGAAGCATACAAATTCACCTTGCTCACTGCCTGTCCCCCGGCAAAGAAGTACAGATGGCTGCATTAACTATTAGGTAGTGTTCATATTCAAAATTTTGCAAATAAAGCACCCTAACAAATATAAATGAACATAGATTGCATCCCTTATGTGTGGTTAATGGCTAGTAATGTTTATCTTGTTTAGAATAAAATAATGTATTTTTCTCACAAATATCAAAGTTTTATAGTGTTATGTGAAAGTGAAATACAGTACTGCGAATACTATCAGCATTGTGCTCTGGCTTGTGAGAGCCAGTGTGGTGTAGTGTTTAAGAGCAGTGGTTAGGAGTGGTGGACTCTAATCTAGAGAACTGGGTTTGATTCCCCACTCCTCCACATGAGCGGCAGATGCTAATCTGGTGAACCAGGTTGGTTTCCCCACTCCTACACATGAAGCCAGCTAGGTGACTTTGGGCTAGTCTTAGTCTCTTAAAGCTCTCTGAGCCCCTCCTAATTCACAGGGTGTCTGTTGTGGGGAAGGGAAGGGAAGGGAAGGTGATTGTAAGCCAGCTTGATTCTTCCTTAAGTGGTAGAGAAAGTCAGCATACAAAAACAAACTCTTCTTCTTGTCTTTACAGAGACTAATTTTGGTAAGAATAAGGTAGAGAAGAGACATGGTAGAATGACAGTCTTTAGTAAACAAAATACTGGCATTGTTTCAGAAGATGCTACATGTACATTATTAGAACCAAAATCAGATTTACCAGAAGTTACACTAAAGCAAGAAGTAAATAGTACTTTAACAAGTTTTCAAACAGGCATGTACAGACTGGATGTTGTTTGTAGCAGAACTATAATGCAAAGTTTGATGTTCCCAAGATATAGTGATGACAAATTTCAAATAGGAGTTGGATCGAAAGGTTCTGTCACATTAATGTTGAGTCTTCATCCAGTGCAAAGTGGATTTCTCTGGTGCAAGAGTCATGTTCCACCAGTGGAAGTCTCCTTGTGCTGGAGGTAGGTTCCACCACTAGTGAAACAGGACCCTGAACGGATTCTTCTGATTCATATGTAGCTACTTACATAATTGATTTGCCATTGATTTGCCCCTAGATACTACAATTGATCATAACAATTATTACATGTGTGGGTTACATCTGCTCAGTTGGTCTTGTGACTAGCAAAGGGAATAGATCTGTTGCTGACACTGGTATAACAAGCCAGCTCTCTCCTTTCATGTGCTTTCTCTGCAGCCCTTCATGCTCTCACAGCCCTGTATTTACTCCCTTTGGAGCACTGCAAAAAAGTATTATACGAATGCTGTATTGCATTCCTCTCTCATTTCTTGAGGCCATCGCAGTAGCAACTGGGGAAGATAGAACTTGAGAATGCATGTTGGACAGCAGACGAATTATCATTGTCAGTTTTTGATAACGGACTGTTAAGAGAGAGATATACCCACATGTTCTTTCCTGTCTTAAAATACTTTGGTTGTGATCATAAAAATGAAAGTAGAGAGCATTTACTAGTTATACGATCATTAAGTGGCTATGAGGAGGTGACATTGCTCAATAAGAAGACGGTTGGTCATGTCTGGGATGAAGTTGGTCCATGAACCACTAGTTGTTGTCCGGTAGCATATTCAGAAAATTGATACATGAAAAATAATAGATTCTGAATACTAAACTAATCCTTCCTATTTGGAACTTAATATGCAGATTCACGCACAGTTGATTAAAATCTGTCAGTGTACTGTAACGTAAACAGAACTTCATTTGGATTTTAATTTTGTGGGATAATTTATCAATAATATAGCAAAACAATGTATCAATGATATATCACTTTGATACGACATTTTGGAGGACTTTCACTCATAGGGTCGCCATGAGTCGGAAGTGACTTGACGGCACTTAACACACACACATATAGCAAAACAGTTAAAATGTACCCATCGTAATAGGGTAATAAATAAATTGCCTAGGTTTTTTCCATTTGTAATACCTCGCTCTATGGTATGATTTGAAGAGAAAGTACAATATAAAATGTCAGCATATTGTAATTATTTTTGCCTCAAGTGCTGCAGACATCTTTTTGGAATAATGATTTCCAGTAGAGAGTAGGTTAAGGTCCTTGTGGGTTCCTTAATATTGCTAATATACAGGCTGCTTCTGTTTTATTCAACATAAGGAAAATGTTTGTGAATCAACTGGGATGTTTACTTTGAAAAGGTAAAAGATGAAGAACATATTGGGAAGGTTTCATACTTGTACATTTTATAGTAATGGAAGAGAAAGTTGTGGAATCATAGCACCAGAATCAGAAGATTGATAAAATCATAGACCAAAACACAATGATCATTTACTATCATGCGTCTTGTGAAACAATATCCAGTATCAGACTCTTGATAGTTGATACATCTTACCTATAAATGCCATTAAACGTCGCCAGTTTAAAGATCAGAAAGAGCTTTTGCTACCTCTTCATTCTCAGAATTTGAGACAAAATGCTAAGCCCAAAACTCTTGTGTTTGGATGGCATCTGGCCATCCACAGACTATACAGAGGTTTCTACATGCTCAGGGTAGTCCCCATGCAGAAAAATGTGACTTATAGTGCAATCCTATACAGATATAGAGAAGCGGCAAAGAACATTTCTAAATAAATAATGTAGAGTTACTCCAGCATAAGTCCATTGACTTAGACCAGTGGTTCCCAACCTTTTTTTGACCAGGGACCACTAGGACTTTTTTGTTCGATGCAGGGACCCCAAGGTTCAAAATAAAAATTCCGAGAATTTGAAAAGAAACTTTAATCATAACTGTTAAACATTAAACTTAGAATAATATTGGAATATATTTTTTATAATAGAGAACTTTTAATTGTAAATCAATGTGATTTTTGAGCTTGCATCCTTTTTACAAGCTGGGCAATTCTGGGGCTAATACTGTTGCTCAGAGCTACACGAATATCATCACTTGCTTCCAATCGATTTCTTGTTGTGTTCTTAATTATAAGCAAAACAGTAAACCCTTGTTCGCATAAATAAGTTGTGGAGAAGAGCATAAGATATCGCAAGGCGAATCCCCAAACTGTAGGATATGAAATTGCTTTTTTACACCAGAACTCTTCAAGAGAAACTGATTCAAACGCATCCTTACAGTGCCTATCATTTTGGAATTCAATGAGCTCTTCCTGGATTTCTTCTGCAACCTCTTCAACAGCAATACCAAAAGGATTGTGAATCAGCTTTTGGGTATCTTTTGATTCTGTCTGGTTATATTCTGGGAAGTAACGGTGGAATTCATCGACCAGCATTTGCAGATGACTTCTGATGTTGTCTTGTATATTTGCGGTGATCATGTCATCTTTACTATCATCGACCAGCGCTTTTAATGTCACAAACGCAGAATAATTGTTTTCGCCTATCCATAATTGAAGTTTGCAAATAAAGGCACGCAGTTTATCTTCAAACATAAAAATGTTTCCCACACCTGCTAAATTTATGTTTCCAGAACCTTGCAACTGTAAGTTTAGTTTATTCAAATGTGAGAAAATATCCACAAAATAAGCTAAATGCATCTGACTTTTCGAATCAGAAAACAGCTCTAGTAAATCTTTAATTTTCTTCTCAGCTAGAAACAGCTCAACCTCTTTTCTTAGTTCAGATAACCTTCCCAGCATATTGCCTTTTGATAGCCAATGAACTTCGGTGTGGAAAAGAAGTCTCATGATCGGAGTCTATTTCAGTGCACAGTTTTTTAAAAAGGCGTGTATTTAAGGCGCTGGTTTTAATAACATTGACCATTTTTATGGCCATTTCCATGGTATTAACAAGGCTTTTAGGAAGAGTCTTGGAAGCTAACGCCTGACGTTGTATGATACAATGAGTTGTTATTGCTGAAGGATTCTTCTGTTTTATTAATGTTGCTAGACCAGAGCGTGATCCTAACATGGCTGGAGCGCCATCCGTACAGAAGCTGGCGAGCTTTTCCCACATAATGCTATGTTTCTCAGAATACTCCGCTATTATATTCATGACGTCGATACCTTTTGACGTCGTTTCCAGTTTCCACGAAATCAATAATTCCTCTTTGATAGTGTTGTCGTCATCTAAAAAGCGGACAAATACGAGCAACTGACTGCAATTAGAAACGTCTGTCGATTCATCACACTGCAAAGCGAAACATGGCGAATTTTTTATTTTCGAAACAAGCTGCTCCTCAATGTCATTTGACATAATTTCAATTCAAGCTTTTACCGTGTTGTTCAATAGAGGTATTTCTTGTATTTTCTTTTTGGCTTCCATCCCTAAAACCTCTTTGACAGCTATCATCAAACAAGGTTTGACGAGTGTTTCTCCTATTGTGTGTGGTTGTGTGAGGCTCGCTTGCACCCTCCCCCGGCCTCCCTGCCCCCACATGTTCCTTACTTGTCACGTGCCGCTCCCGCGAGTCACCACCGCACACCGCCGCGCTCTGCGCTTGTGAGCCGCCGCCATGCAGCCCGCATAAATATTAATTTATTATGGGTTTGTAACTTTGTTTCGCGGACCCCTGGTTTAGTTCTTGTGGACCCCTGGTTGGGAACCAGTGCCCTAGATTAAATGTTAATTTATCTGACCCTTATATCTAATACATTATTGTACAAAGTAATTATTGCAAACCACTTTGCGCCTTGTACTGTGAGTAACATTTGTACAATTAACTTTAGGGCAGGTGTTGTGTACAGTTTTTAAAAATATTTTAAAGAAGAGCCTTTAGATGAATCTGATTGTGGTATTTTTATTATGTGGCTAAATAATGCAAAGGTTTTTTTGTTTCTTTAAAATTGTATTGATTAAAAAAACTATCAAAATATGTACAAAAGTTAAACAGGAGGAGGTATATGCAAAATTGGTGAGTTCTGCCATGGATTCATTCTTCTCATTGTCATTTGTGTGCTTCCTGCTGATCCACCCCCATTGCTCTGTCCATGACGTGAAATGTATGCCAACAGTCGTCAGAAAGAAGGCCAGGAGCCAAATCTATTTATTTATAAAATATATTTATATACTGCCTCTCAACCCAGGGTTCCCAAGATGGCCTACAGTTCCAGATGGCTTTTCTCTGCAGGATTCTTGCTTTTCCCAAGAGGGCCACAGTGGTTGAACTCTGATTCTGCTGGGAGCTGATACGATGTAAGGTGGCTTACAGGAGTTGACAGAAATGCCTATCAAGAAATGTTGCCAGTGGCAAAATTATTGTTTCCTGATTGGTGAACAGTTATCTTTGGAACCATGCAAAGGCAAAATTCCTTTGCAAGCAAGGTCCCATATAATCAACAGAGACTGCACAGCTGGGGGTGGGGTAGTGGTTTCTTGACAAGGAGGCTCATCTCAGCTAGTTAGTCTGTAGCATTGTGGTTCCAATTGATACTAAAGGTACAGCAGTTTTATTTATTTGTTTTTTTAATCCCACCCTTTCCCATCTGGAATTCGGCTCAGGGAGGCTAATAACAGTTTAAATATACAATTATAATAAATACTCTATATAAATATAGGTTAACATTTAAAATCCTACCATATATAAAAGACAGCGCCCCCACAAACAATATCAGCAATGGGGAGAGCAATCAGGGAGGAAGCGGAGAGAGAGGAAAGAATGGAACCGTGGCCTCAACCGTAGGCCCGGTGGAATATCTCGTTCTTACACACCCTGTAATAGCATCAAATCATTAAAAATCTTCTGAACAAGATCTAACGTCCAATATTTTTTTCCAAAAATGGCCAGCCAGATTATTCTTGGAAGTTTACAAGCCAGAACATGCAAGCAACAGCTTTCCTCTGGTGTTTTGTCCCAAATATTTGATATTCAGGCATACGCAGCCTCTGAATATGGATGCTTAACTGAGCTAGCATGGCTAATATTTATTTAATAAATGAATCCAAGCAACTACGGTATAGTACTTATACTGTTTATTTCTTGTGGCTATCCAAATCATGTAATGTACATTGTAGAATCTGTAAATATTCTAAATTCTGTTTCTTGAGTTTTTGTGTGTGTGGAAGGGGTGTTGTGTCAATAGAAAAGTAGTAATTAAATTGACTGCTTTAGCTTCGATATGGGTTAAGAATTTGTTCAGTAGTTTTCTGTCTTGTAAGTGTGGTTTCAAAAGAGACTGGTACATAAATGAGATAAGAGAACAGTTGAAAAATGGGACATATCCATTTGAGTTCTATTCTCTTGCCACTTAATTATATGCTGATATGTGAATGAGAAGAACTGAGTAGCTGTGCAGGTGGGATGCAAATCTGTCATGTTATTTCTGGATGCAAGTGATATGCTTCCATCCTTTAGTGCTAAATATAACATAGAAGATCAGTTCAGACAGCGCATCAAGCCATGGTTTGAGCTAACCGTAACAGAACAAAAACTATGGTTTTAGTTTCAAAACATACGACTGGAAAATTAGTTTAGAGATGCTTTTCTAACTTTCATTTTCTGTCCTCTAATATGCATCTTCATAAAGTTCATAGGTATGCTTCTATCCCCTGTGGTGCTTCATATTCTTGAGATAGTGATGGCTCTAAGATCTGAAATTGAAAGTACTGATCAGGACTTGTGCCAGATAAGTCTGTCATAGAAATATACTCAAAAGATTTTATATGGTTTCTTTTCTATAGTTTGAATTGATGCTGCAATTGCAAACAACTCTGAGGTAATCATAGCAATAGTAGTTATCAGAAGATTGGGTCCTGCCACCAAACCAACCAAGTATAATCACAGATGACTGCTACCATGAAAGCAAAAAAAAAGAAAAAAAAGAAAAAATGCTTGGTGGTGGTGGTTGTTTTAAGCAACAAAGCAGTTGTACATGAAAGGAGTTTATGTACATGAGATCTGTGGACCTATATTGAACAATAAGGCAAATAAGGCAATGATTTCCTTGAAACATGATGCTTTATTGTGTCCAGAGTGGGGACAAGCCTAAAGGGGATGGAGAGAAGAAAAATACAGACACAGGACTGAGAAAAAATTAGGCCATAACTTTAATGATTACAGGTTCCTCGGACTTGGATAAATCTGGGCTTTAACTTTAGACTGGTGTCACTGAAAAGAGTATATTTGCTATTAACTGGCATTTTTTTCATGTCTTTATGTACTATTTTATACAGGATGAATACTGTGCTCAATTATTGCGCTTGAATATTCTAAAAAAACATAGATTCTTGGATTGAATGGATTGGTTCAGATGTAACTTCCAACTGTAGTTGATGCTACATGAACAAGCCCTGTACCCCTACACTCAATCTTTCCCTTCCCTTCTTTCCTCCCCTCACGTAGCTGGATTCCATTAGTGACTTCCAGTTTAGCACAAACCACAGTTTGCTGTTACATTTGAACCAGCAAACTGTGTTTGCCCTTCCCCGCCAATTGTGACTTGGAAATCAGTTTAAAATAGTGGTTTGTGAATGTGCTTTCTAGAAGCTCAGACCATTATTTGCCAGTTTGGGTGTAATGACAAACTATTATTTCCACCACATCACAGATCTCTAATTGAGTACATTTGTGTGCATCTGAATTAGCTCGGTGTCTTTTTCATTGTTGATGAAGTTGTGTTAATGCCACAGAAGCAAGTATAAAAGAATAAGCTTAATTTCTGACTTTAATTCTTTCAAACCACAGGAAGGGTTAGGCTATTTTACTTATGTGCAAAAGAGAATTGTTCAAGAGGGCATTTTTAAAGGATTAAATCCTGAATATAATGGAACAGCTCAGGAGGTAGCTTCTATAAGAAAGTAGTATTGTAGTTTATCATAGTATTTATTGTATATATCACCTTCCTTGCTACTACAATGTCTTCTCCCTTTCTAACCCCTTTCATCATTATGCTGTGTCGTATTTCGGATGGTTTTGTTGCCTTAGACATTTTGTTGTATTGTTGTATTATTTTCCAGTTCTGTAATTCTAGTCATACTGCATTGTTTATTGGAGGTTTTTTCTGTGTGACTGAATTGATATTGTATAATCACCTTGAATCTTGGTGAGAAAGGCAAACCATAAGTTAAGTTGTTGTTAATAATAATAATTTTTGAAAGGCTTCAACAACATATCTGTATGTGGCTGTCTAGTCAGTGATCAACATTTAGTATGCTTAGTAGTTAGGAAAGTTTAAGCCAGGTACAATTTTGTTTGGGAAGAGGTGCCTGTGACCTTACCCAACCTATCTGTATATGTTAATTGTCCTATCTGGAAAAATCAGTTATAGATTCTCTTCTTTTAACTCGGTCTAAACAACCATCAATAGGAAACCTATCTATAGGAGATAATTCTGGTGAATGGGAATATATTCTGCACAGAGCAATAAGAGTCCACTGAAGTTGCAGACATGTAATTTGGCCCTGAAAATCCTTAGAGGTAGCCAGTCGATGGATGGGCTAGGCTAGCCTGATCCTGTCGGATCTCAGAAACTAAGCATAGAATCATAGAATCATAGAGTTGGATGGGACCACCAGGGTCATCTAGTCCAACCCCCTGCACAATGCAGGAATTTCACAACTACCTCCCCCACATACACCCAGCGACCCCTACCAGGTAAGCCCTGGTTAATACTTGGATGGGAGACCTCCAAGGCAGCTACACATGAGCAGGAAATGACAATTCACCTCTTTGTCTCTTGCCTTGAAAATCCTAAAGGGTCACCATAAGTTGACTGCAACTGGATGGAACTTTCCACCACCAGTCAAAGTCATGCCATGGGAAATGGGTCTTCACCCACCCTGCTCATTGTCATCAAAAATACTCCCACTCCCTGCTTTAATCCCTGATAAGGGGGAAAGGTATCTGTATTTTGTCTGGTTATTTGTGCTATTGATGCTTAAAGCAAGCAAAGGGAGGTGTTTTTATCCAGAGAACAGTGCAGAGGTTGGAAGAGTTAAACCCCTTTCCTACAGCTACAGCTCCATATCATTTCCATTCCCACCTTGCAGTTGCTTTTAAAGGCCAAACCATGGAACTGCGCTCTCACATTTAATTTGGCCCTAAGAATGAATAAAGGAAGATCTGGAGGAAATTAATAAAATAATTATAGGTATAATATAATGACATTATTGTACCCCATGCAATTGTTTCACCCCGTACATTAACATTATTGCACTCCATGAGTGAATAGATGCAAGGGAAATAAATGAATATGATTGGGAGAGTGTACTGTAGTGACTTTAATGCTCTGAAGGGAGAAAGAATCATTTCAACCTTCCAAGTGTGGTTTTAAGAGTGTAATCAAGTTCTCATTCATACACGCAAACCAGGGCTATTCTTCTCCATGTGGTCCTCCCATGTATGGGATTAAAAAGAGAAACATAAATGTGATTTAGGTTGTATGAAAGCAATTTTTCCTGGCATGTTCATGAAAATGGGTACTGCAGGTTGCGCAGCGTGCAGCTCAGTTCACACAAAGTTCTCTTCACAATCTCAAAAATTAATTGCTTCTTTGTTTCCTGCACCATCCCTTCAATTTTTGAGGGAGGGAGAGGGTGTGCCACACATGCACGTTCACACTGGAGCCAGGGGCTGGTGGCCCCAAGGGCAGAAAGCAACGCACCAGGCGGGGGGCGCAACGGCTGCCCCTACAGAAAAAAAGTGAGAGAGAGCAGTGGCCAGTAGGAGCTGAGGCCACAGGCGGGCAGCTGCACCCAGGCTGCTGCATGGCAGCGTGCCTTCTCCCCATGCCCGCACACTTCCTCTCCTTGCACCCAGGACATTGCCCCACCAGAACCCCCCAAGATCCGGCCTTGGATGATAATACTGTTTCTGCAGCTCTAATCAATTGTAACCACAACTGTTTTTAAGGAGTCACTTCCGGGAAGGAGCTTTTGCTGCTAAGCTTCAAAAAGTGTCAAGATTTTTGTAATGATGCTTTGAGTTGAGTATACTGAAGAGCTGGTTTCCACGAATCCATTGCATTGCTCTGATGCCAGGAACCTTCCATTGAGCTTCTTGCACCAAGGGAAGGCACCTTGCATTGGAAGAAAGTTAGCGGAAGAGAGTCATGGGATCTAACGCAGACAGCCTTGTGCATGGGTATTAACCATCCATGTATCAGGTTTGCCTTGAGAGCTGATTTTCTAAACTACTGCCATCCTCCTTCAACTTTTTCAGAAGACGAGAACATGGAAGCTTGTATTCAAATGACAGTTGCTTCTTAGCACTGTATAGCATTCTGAGACTGAGCTTTCTGGTAGAATCACTTGAGCACAATCTGGAATAGGGGAGCAAAAGATGCTTGAAGAGTTGACACTTGGCAGCGTTGGGCTAGAGGATGCTTTTTCCTGTGCTGTGCCCTGTGGCCTTTTTCTGAGAAGTTAAGACTGTCTTCTAACAAACTCTGCTTAAGAGAGGGGAAAATCTTATTGAGGAAATTGGACAGATTATTAGATAATAGGTATATCAATAGCTACTACCCATAGTGACAAAAAAGAACCTCCATAGATAAAGGCAACAAGCCTCTGAGTATCAGTTCTAAGAGCAGCATCAAGGGAAGACCTTGGCCTCCAAGCCTTATTTGTTGGCCCACCATGGCAACTGGTCAGCCACTAAGTGAAACAAGGTGGTGGACTAGATGGGCCACTGGTCTGGTCCAGCAGGGCTCTAAGTTTTTATGGAGTTCTAATGGATGCAATAACTGATATCTAGAAATCAGTTTCCCATTAATCTACTGCCTCTAGACAATGTAGTAAATTTATTGTTGATAAAGTATCTATGATAAGACAGTCATGCTAGGAAAAGTGGAGGGCAGCAGGAAAAGAGGAAGACCCAACAAGAGATGGATTGACTCAATAAAGGAAGCCACAGCCTTCAGTTTGCAAAATCTGAGCAAGGCTGTCAAAGACAGGACATTTTGGAGGACTTTCATTCATAGGGTCGCCATGGGTCGGAAGCGACTTGACGGCACTTAACATGCACACAAAAGTATCTATGATTGTGTATGTTAACATCTTCAAGGAAATGTTTCCTGCAAATAAGGGTTTTGGAGGCTTTTAATAGTCTCCCAGCAGAAATACTGCAAGCTTGTCATTCACCTAATTTAAGAATACAAAACAGTGAAAAGTACAGTGGAGTGATATCCTTTTAATAATATGAATGATATTAAAATGACAGTTAATAAAGAAATATTGTATAAATACACTTACTGCTATTTAAACTTGTTTTATAGAATAAATATTAAAGATAATTTTAATGTTTATTAACTGAAAAATGTATTCCAGTCCTTTTATAGATCTAAGACTGGAGATCTGTACGATTGTCGTCAGTTCATGTTTCGAATGTATTGTTGGGTTTGAATAATCACACGTCAGTGTAAACAAAGAGCATATGTAATGGAGAAAAAACCCTGCTCTGTGAAAGCAGTATCGTAAATTGTGCTACTATTTAGAATGGTTGAGTCACACAATGGTTTTCATTAATCTTGTGGGGAGGAAAATCCCTTTTCCACATCTGTCAGAATGATAGAAACTTTAATGAGAAGCCTGTTTTAGTCAAACTGAGCTAAAATATTCAAACCTTCAGTATTTTTCTGTTAGAGCAAGATTTTCATAAGATTAGTAGCACACAAAACAGAAGACATAAATAAGTCGGAATAACAGCTCCTGTATTCAGTTCAAACCTGCAAGACGGTCTGGGATGGAGGTTGCAATGAATGGATTTTATGTGTGGAATTATTCTGTTGGCAAATTTAAGGCCTGCTGTAAAGATTTGCCAAACTTCATGAATTATTTGGGTAAATTTGGGGGAAATTAAGACTCAGACTAATGAATAGCTAACACATGTTGACAGTGTTTGGTTATAGTGGCAGTATGTATGGAGAGTTTATAGTTGAAACACCAACTCATTGCCTGTTAAATCACCATAAGCCATGCTTTTGTCTTGCATGGTTGAAGTCTTCAAACCAGCAAAAAACATTTCATTGTTGAAAACAACATATGAAAAGGATCCACAGACTTGCCATCAAGTCACAGCTGACTTATAGTGACCCCATAGAATTTTCAAGACAAGAGATGTTCGGAGGTGGTTGGCCATTGCCTGCCTCTGTGTAGGCTGAGAGTGTTCTGAGAGAATTGTGACTGGCCCAAGGTCACCCAGCAGGCTTCATGTGGAGGAGTAGGGAATCGAACCTAGTTCTCCAGATTAGAGTCCACCTCTCTTAACCGCTACACCATGCTGGCTCTCACCTGCTAAATAAGTGTTTTCTTCTCATGTAGTAATTCCACTCAGGACCCCCTTGAGCCCAGTATCTAGCTAAGATTTCAAATTATAGCCTTAGAGCAGCGTTTTCTGCTCTACACTTTGAAACCATGCCAACGGCTGTTTTAGTTGGGTGGTACAAACAAATCCCCAAGGATCAGCGCTTATGTAACTGCAATACCCGTGTACAGGAGGATTTATTCCATTACTTACTCCATTGCCCACTCTATGCACAGCCCAGGACTAAGTTTCTGGATGGGCTACTAGTGGGTACAAACTTCCACTCAGAAATGGAGAAAATCATATTCTTGCTGTCTGACTCCAATGAGTATATTTCTCATAGAACATCATTGTTTGCTCTGGCAGCAAGGAAAATAAGAGCTAAGATAGTTAGCTCTAGAGCAGAATCCCACAAATGATGTTGTTTTTGGTGCTTCGTATCCATGTTAACCCTACTAGATTTTATTTTCTTGTCCATGTCTTTTTTAAATATTGTATTACTTTGTGGATGATGTTTTGTGAAGGCCTATGGCCACATACAAATAAATTTCTCACTCACTCAGGACCCCCGGCAGTTTCACTCAGTCACAACCTCACTTTGTAATTCCGGTTAGTCAAGTTCACGGGTTAGTGGGAGTCTTTGGATCCAGTCCCATGTATCAGTACAATACCTTGGCACTACAATCTCTGAGTCCAGTTCTTTTTCATATTAGTTTATGATTCACGTGTGAGGCCAACCCATGAAGGAAAATCTCTGTGTTGGATGTGCTTTTGGCCCTGCCCATATCAGAGGAGCTGCTTGTGCAGTTAACAAAGCAACAAAAGTTACAAGGACAGAAAAACATAACAGTTCATCAACAAAGATGAACAATACAGACTCTGTAACAGCCATAATCATTGGGCATTCCAACTTCATATATGATTAGTGTAGTTAAAGCTATATCTTAGAGACTTCAGTATTTTGATAAAAAAATCTGTCTGCCTAAGCTTTACATATAGAACATCCTATGAATATCTAAAAATACATTCAAATGACAATGGAATGCCATAAGACATAATGCCCATTTTTCACCATTCAGCAATGTGTGGAATCATTATGATGATCTTCCACATGTGAAAGTCTGTATGTATACTGCACTGCTAAAGGTGTGTTTTTGTGCCTATGATGAGCTTCCGAGTGGAGCTTCAGAACTGTGATACACAGCCTTGCCTGTGACATCACCAAGCAGCTGTGTTGCATTATACTTAAAATAGCATTAAACCTTTACATTTTAAATGAATATTTTTCTTTGCCGTGATCTAGACTGCATAATAAGCATCTGCGGGCTATGCAATTAATGTCACTTGTGAGGAAGGACCTTCATGATGCACTAGGGCTTCAGCACTCTTAAATTATGATTCCTTTACTGCACTCATGGGATAAATTCCATGTCCCCCAGATGCTTATTATGTATCTTCTATGTCCCTTAATTCCTATTAGCTGGATTAGCAGTTGTTGTGATGTTAAAGTTTATGGTAATTTAACTGGGATTGTTCTCGCAGATCAATAAATAAACTTTGCAAAACTTAACCGTCTGTATTATCTTTCAGTTTTGATGCCTACCATGTGCCGCTAATTTAACGGTATGTGAGAAAATATTTACTTATATGTGTTAGAGCTATACAATGTAAAAATATGCAGTTCATCAGAACAACAATTGAAATCTGCGGTGACAAAATACTTCCTGCTAGCAGTTGAAACACTGCCATATAAAGAATATCAACAATTTGTTAAAATTGCCATTATTGTACCCAGTAGTAAACATCCTTAATATATTAACTTATGTATATCCCACACATTAAAAGCAAAAACATTGTCTCTAGAAATATGAAATGCAATCCATTTATATCATTTTCTCTTTAGCAAGAAAAACTTTCAGATAGATAAGCATGAGTTAAAACAAGAGGGGTACATACATACAGTCACGTGAATGTCTAGATCTGTAGATAATATATTTGTATATATGTATATGCTCATGAATTAGTCACCTTTTGAACTTTCCTTAAATTGTCTTTTAAATGCATTTTAGTGGCAGTCATACCACTGTATAAAGAACCAAATTAATTGCCATTCATAAAATTATCATGCAGAGTTGTTTAAAAACTTCTGATTGTTACCAATTCTGATTTATGTATCTGTTACATAATGTTAGGAAAAGCCAGAAATGTGGCCCTTTCGTTTGAGTTCTTACTGGCTCATCTGTTATTTATTCGGTCTCAACTGAATGGCCTATGCAGGTTAAATATAATTTTGAACTTGGTGTGGAAAAGTTATACATTTATGTAACTGCTCACTAGATTTGAAGGAGAAAAACATAAATTTGGTTAATATCTTTAATACAAATAACATTAACAATAATCCCTGGTGGACAGTTTTATATATCCGAAGTGTGTTTGTTAGTTTGAATGTGATCCTGTGTTATCAATTTATCAAATTTTATGGCTGTTCTGCTAACTAGCAATATTATTTGAGAAAGAACATTTATATGTAATAACTGTTGAATCACAATTTGTTGTTTCATGCATAAATCCCTTATAATGATCTGTTTTGGTAATCTTCGGTATTCATATGTGAGCCTCAAAATCCAATTTGATTATTTTTCTTAGGTTATTGTTTTAGTCCTTGATTCCATCAAATTGTGGTGAGAGTACAAAAATTGGAACTGCAGAAACAGCAGAAATTTGACCAGAATAGAAATGTGGGGAAAGGAGGCTTTTGCCTGAAAATCCACATTGGTAATTTCCTTGTATATTATATCAAGGGAAATAATCACAATTTAACTATGGTTTATTTAAAAGATGTACAGTGGAAAAAAGCAGCATAGTTGTAAAGAAACAATTAAGCCTGCATGGCATGGGGAAGGCAAAATGGTATCCCATGGAAAAGTAAACTGAAGGGGGAAAAGTAGGGAGAGGTCACTATTTAATTGCCTTTGGCATTAAAGTCTTTTTATATGCAAGCTTGTAACACTTCCCATTTCCTGTATCTGGGTGTACTTACATATAATGAGGCTGCATATAATTTCTGTATGAAGCTCTATGTAATTTCAAGGAATTTGAATCAATGCTAGACCCTTCAATCTGAAAATACCAGGACTACAAAGACTATTTTTGTATGAAAAAAAGGAAACTACCCTAGAGAATGTAAAGAAAATGAACTTGTATTTTTGGTATCAAGGTGAATGAAACAGGGAAGTGGCAAATTGGTGTATATCCATTTATGCTTTGTAAAAGGCAGTTAATATGACACTTCCTTTAAATTACAAATGCTTCATTTTACGCACATCTGCAAGATGCAGTGCTTTTTCTTAATGGATCTTTTAGTAACCTTCCACTATAGTACATAAATAAACACACTCCTGCCCACTTAGTGACTTTTTCCAATGATGACTGCCGAACATCTCATCTGAGCTGCTTAGGAAGAGATTTTAATACTGTAATTTTTACAGGACGAATTTGAACTTAGGCCATGATGCTACCATGGATCTTCTACCTGAAACTCTGCCCACATTTCTGACAATCACTTTGAAAACCCATCCAATTATATTGCTTCCAGGCAGTTTCCTAGGCAACAACCATACAGTTTGAGTAACGAGGACTATACACATCACAAGAAACAAAAACAAATGGCAGTATTCCCAGTTTTCCAATACATTTTAATTGTAAATTGTTACTGAACAGTGTTTTAAAATTATGTATTTAATACCCTAAAAAATATAGCATAGGTATTTGACATTGCCATTTGGTGCAAACAAGGACGTCAGATTCGTTATCCTATCTGATTGTAATAGTTTGAATCTCTGTGTTTAGCTTAACATACAGTATACAATGACCTGTAATACATGTATCACTTCTAAATACATTAGATCTGAATGTATTTTATATCTAGCCCAGGGCCAAGAAAAGGCAAAGGGGGGTCCTTTTGCCAGCTCCAAGCCGGCAGTGCATGTCCTGGGGGGAGGAGGTAGGGGCTAGCAGCCAGGACCATCTACAGGCTCTTCTGGGGGCAGGGCGGGGCCAGCAAAGGGGCTTGGATGGCCTGCATTCAAGGGTAACGCAGGTCCACCCCTCCCCTATTTCAGCAGGCCGCATAAGTGCCTCTGCTTCACTCAGCCTCCTGCTCTCTTCACCTCCTGCAGCCTCTCCTCGCCTCTGCATAATATGTAGTTTACCACTTGAGAGGAAAACCATGCAACTGTCATCAGTTGTGTAGTTTCCCTCCCAAGTGTAAACAAAGTTCCTCATGACAACATTACAAAACATCTTGGCTTTTCGTAAAGGCCCAATGAGTTTGGATTAATTAAACATACCAATCCATATCAAATATAAAGCAAAGCCTTTATCCCAAATTCATCATCTCACTTCTCAAAACTTCAAGACCTTTTTATTCAGGCTTAGTACTATAGGAAAATTGGATTTTTTGCGGCATAGAGCATTTTGTAATCACTGTCCTGCAATTTACTCTCTTGCTACCTTGTGACATATGGAGAGCCAGTGTGCTGTAGCGGTTAGACTGTCAGACTAGGATTTGGGAGACCCAGGTTCGAATCCCCACTCTGTCATGGAGTCACCAGGGGATCTTGGGCCAGTCAGCCAAACCTACTTCACAGCATTATTGTGAGGGTAAAATGGAGGAGAGGAAAACTATGTAAGCCGCTTCAGTTTCCCATGGGGGGGGGGAAAGTAGGGTATAAATGGAAAAAATAAAATAAACATGAACAGTTGTACAAATGACAACATAAAAATTATCAGTATTAAACCAGCAGAACATGACATTCAGCAACCTAAAATGATACCCATAAAACAGTCCTCAAAATAGAAGCAGACAGTAAAAACAGTTTAAAAGCTGTAAATCCTCTCATTTAAAAGCCTAGGAAAAAAGTTTTGGCCTGGCACCTGAAAGACAATAGAGGAGAAGAAGAGTTGGTTTTTATATGCTGACTTCCTCTACCTTTTAAGGAGATTCAAACCATCTTACAATCTCCTTCCCTTCCTCTCCCCACAACAGACAGATTGTGAGGTAGGTGGGGCTAAGAGAGTTCTGAGAGATCTGTGACTAGCTCAAGATCACCCAGCTGGCTTCATATGTAGGAGTGGGGAAACCAACTGAGTTCACCAGATTAGAGTCCACCGGCTCATGTGGAGGAGTGGGGAATCAAACCTGGTTCTCCAGATTAGAGTCCACTGCTCTTAACCACCACACCACTCTGGCTCTCCAGACATCAGGCAAGCTTCAAGTTGTGACTCTGACACCAGTTTGTTATAAAAATAGTGTTGTAAAAATGAGCTGGGAGAAATGGCTTGGGGGGCCCTCCTCCAACTTTGGGAAAGGAGAAGAGAGCCTATCTGCCATTGCCTCTCCTTCTCTCCTTCACCTTTGTAACTCCATTAATTCCCTGGGGTTGAGTTCACTCCCAACTGTTCACTCCCAACTAGGGTTGTGCATATTGATACACCCAAACCGACAATAATCCTGAAATTAGCCTTTTCTGCAATATGCAGGTTTTAGGTAGACCAAATATTAAAACTTGGGAATCTGCCCAAAGCTGAATAGGGGATTCCTGAAAAAGCCGAATAATTATTCGACTTTTCGGGTTCGGCTGTTCGCCTTTGCTCAGACGCACAGCTCTGTGCTTTCTCTCATTTTTCTATCTTTGGCTGGTTTTTGTTAGGGCCCCATAGTCAGTGGGTCACTCTGGATCAAGCATAAGGGTTATTTAAAAGACAGGGTTCACCCAGTCCCATCCAGAGGGATATACCTTCCAACTAAAAGAACTAGCTTCGACTGCTGCTCACACCACCAGGCTTCTGAAGGAAACTTCTTCACCCGCCTGGATGAGCTATCACCTTCAGAGCAGCCCCCATGGTTGAGGCTTCGGCTGGCTCCAATATCACAACCTCCCCCCCCCCCCAGAAAACCTGCTTTCAAAAAGAAGGTTGCCCCAAGTAATGGCTTGGTTTCCCCACATCGTGACCATCTCTTGAAATCAGATTTTTGATTACTATAATGAAGGACTGTTCACAGGATGTCATTTACCACCAAAAGAAATGTTTTCCATGCCTTGTTTTTCTTGCCTTTAAGCCTTTTTCCTCAGTTTGGAAGCTAATTTGCATGGACATCGTGCTATGCGCCCCAAATACGAAGGGAGCCCCCAGGCACCAGACTGCCAATCGGCTCTTTCCGCCAGTCCTCGGCAACTCTGAACTTCTGAACCTGAAAACTGATGGACACCTCAGCTCAGCAATGCCTGGAGGATGGGGACAATCCCTTTGCTGGCCCATGAACCCCCTGTCCCAAAGTTCACCAAACTTAGGTGACCGTCTCTTGAGAGTCCCTTGCAGTCACGCTGCAAATTTGGTGACTACCTCCAAAAAAACCCCCACAGGAGATTCGGAAAAAATCCCCATAGACTATAATGGGCCCGGATTTTTTCTGTAAACCTGGAAATAAAGCCAAATTACCCCTTCACCAGTATGGGTATTCAGCTTATTCCAGGTTTACCAAAAAATAGAGCCCAATAAACCCGAACCCACAATTTACCAGGTTTGTTTTGGGGTTTTTTGCATAACCCTACTCTCAACAGCTAGCAGTGTGGGAGGCAATGGTCATAGTCTTCTTTTCACTACTGATGGCAGAGTGAGTTAAAAGTAGAGTGAATGAAAGTGTAGAGTGAGTTAAACAGTAGCCCTTCCCCTTCAAAAAGTTTGCATCACTGCTTTAGATCACGGACTTGTATCCTTTGTTGCATATCCATACTAAACTGACATTTGTAAGACTGATTTTAATGCATACCCTTTGCTAACATGATGTGCCCAGGGTAAGCTACGTTTTATTACACCTTGGATCCCTGTGTTCATACATTGCAGAGGTTGACAGGTTTTTTTCACTGTAAGATTAGCACAGCAACCCATCACAGGCCATTATATGGATAGGATGGTATTTATATGGATGACATTAAATGGATGGCAATGGGAAGGAAAGAAAAAATAAGAGGCCATTCATTGATATGAAAAATATAGCCCACTTGGATAAGTAAGGGGTATGTTTCTATTTTTTAATATCTGATCGCATGAATAATGCAGGGTGTTACTTATATGACTATAGAGTGGCCATTTGGATTTTGGGAACAGAAGAGAGAAAACCGCATGGATTTGGAATGATAAATAAAATTCGCATTCACTGAATTCATTCATGTGTGCTAAATTCACAAACATAGAGATTTTGTTTTTAAAGAGGGAAATGATGATCCGAGGGATAGGTAACAGAATAGCAAAAATATTTAGTCAAACTGGTTTCTGTGAGTTTTGTCATCTTTTTTTCTGCCTCCTATTTTCTCCAGTTGTAAAAATTACAGTGATTACACATCATAAAGCCTATCTGTAATAAAACGCATCAGCTGGCCAAGGTTTTCATCGCTCACTCAATAATCCATTAATACAGCAATGCTGCCCAGGCATCTTTATAATACCAACTCGGAGGTAATTTTAATCAGCTAGACCAGCTGGTATTTAACAGCAGCTGCTGGAGACGCCACAAATATACTCAATAGCTGACATCTTTATTTGCAGTTTTTCAAGGGGAGAAGAGATCCCCCTATGGTTACTTAGATTAAGGTTTTTTTTTAAGCGTTGAACATACAAATGTTACCTGACTTAGCACAAAAAGGGTTAAAGCAAAAAAAATGAGGGTGGGGATGATTTGGGGATTTTTAAAGAGCTTTATTTAAAAAACTGGCTTTGATGAAGGTGTAAACCCTTTCCTGATCTGTTAACATTAATAAAAAGACTTCAGTAGAGCATAATGTGCACAGCAGAACCTAATTTTTGTCATCTTTCTCCAACGTAGACACTTTTCTGGCTTCACAATACGAACATGTAATAAATTGTGCTCTAGCAAACAAAAAATACGCCAGTGCAATGTATGTTGCCCTTTTGACTGCCATGTCGCGCTTGTATTTTGCCCTGATGGTGCCCAAAAGCTGCTTATAACCATATGCAGCATTTTGTTTCATTTTATTTTGTACATGCCGTCTTTTGTTTAAGCCTAGGTATAAATTCCACACATTGTGCAGTCTGCAGCTATAAACCCTGATCGACATTTCACATTGGGGTATGTGTGTAGGGGGGAACAAGCAGAGGCAACATGAAGTTAACAGTCACAAACACATAAATAAAAATTTAATTATACTTGGGGGAGCTTGGCTTCCAAAGCTCACAAATCCATAATGAAGCTTGCTGGCGGTAAAGGCCTGATCTGTTTGTTAAATTCCATTTGCCCAGCTTAACTTATACCTCTTCCTTCATACAAAACTTGAGTTGTCTCAGCTGCTTGCAAAAAAAAATGACTGATTTAAATCTAGCGAAAAAGTATTTCCCAATGTTAGATACAGAGGATGCACCTCTTTTCAAGGAAAATAGTCTGATTTGCTAAGTGGGGAAAGCAAAATATGTAAGCAGACTTTGAGAAGGATCCACTTATTAATCGAGGTGCTGCATGATAGGCATTTTTCTGTGGGTACTGATGGTACTTTTTAAAAATATTGTTCTCTGAATTTCTGTCTGCACTTGTGTATGTTTTACAAATGGATGCTCATCTGTGTTATGATGAGATCATAGAAGTGTGGCAGGAAAAATTTAAATGGAGTTTCCACACTTGGAATATAGTTGTGTTAGTAATAAAGTTGGGGAGGTGCAAATCTATAACAGATCCATATATAATTAGTCCATATCTTTCAATGGACTGGGGCAGACTATTTCTCAGTTGCTTTTTCATCATCACTACCGTAGAGGGATAGAGGCATTTGTGTGAAAGCTAGAACATTTGGCACTGTTCTCATTTATGAACGCTGGTTACTCCATCACCAAAAGAACAAAGAAAATGGAGTAATGAGTGAATGTGACTGGGATGATATTTAATATTAAATCTGATGACAGAAAGGACTACTGAGATTGCAGTATAACTAGAAAAAATTACTTAGCAAGCATCTTTTTTGCTATTTGCAGGGATAAGCTGTTTAAGTTTGTATAGAGTGTTTGACAACAGACAGTTTGATATATTGCTAGGCACAGCAGTAGGTTGGACTTGAGTGGTATTAGCTCTCAGTGTTTTGATTAATGGTAATTGTTGTGATGAAAAGGCATGTTTTATGTACAACTCATAGTTCTGGAAAATAGAAGTCAACTTACAAGATCTGTAATTACAATTCTGAGTTAGCATATAAAAAGAGCATGGAGAATATACAGAAGAGGCACATTGGGGTTTTTGTATGTGGAATTGCTGGGTATTGTGTTACATTTATGCACTGCTCTTCAGGTCAGAAAACCGTGTGATACTGTCTTTTTTAGCGTCAAGATGAGAATATGTATTGTGTTTCTAAATTCCAAGGTGCAGCATAATTCTGTAGGAGCATAAAAAACCCAACTTTACCATGATTCAACAAGTAAAAAACTTGAGGTGTCTAAAATAATTAAATGGAAGGAAAAATTATTTTAAACAGAGGGAGGCTTTCTTTAAAAATACTTCCCTGTGTTCTGTTGTTAGGTTTATTTGTTGCTTTTGTAGTTTGAAAAATATTTTATTTATTTTTGTTTCTGCTTTTATTAAATAACAGAGTGTTTATTATTATGATAGAAGAAAACAGTAATTGCTTTAGATGTAAGCAATTTCAACTTTACTGGCTCTCAAACATTTGTTGTTACTACACTTTGTGTGGACCATGGCAATTGGAATCCTCTGTTAGCTTGGGTATTTAAATCCTAGCGAAAGCTTCAGCAATGTACATATATTGCATACGCCAATGGGCATATTTACCTGAAGCCCTGCTGGTCTCCTTTTCTTGAATACTTTTACATTTCAGATGTAGTCAATATTTTCTAAGGCACATTGACGGGATCAAATTTCTTTTGAACCCTTAGAATTCAGAATTTACCACAAAAAGAATATACCACTTTGTAAGTCCAATATTTGTTCTAGAATAGGAAATGGTAATGTTTTCCTGTATCTGAAATACATAGGGGTGTGAAAATGTACCTGAATTGTTCCCCAGACTATATTTTAAAAGCTGTAATATCAAAATTACTAAAGACAACTCGATATCTAATTGTGTTTCCAATGTTTGAAGTCTGCAACAAGACCTCTAAAGGGAAAAAAAGCCCATGTTGGTAACAGCAGGATATGAGTCTTATTATTAGTGTTTTCCTAAAAATATTAGCACACAATTCGTGTATAGCTTTTTTATCATCTATGGTCTATTATATATTTTTGTGGGAAGTAAAATCTGCAAGGCAGGTAGTGTTACAAAATAATTATTTCAAAGAGTAAATGGTCTCATTTCAGACTGGAGCTAGTTTGGAACACTGTGTTAGATTTCAGGTGGCATATTTCTCAACAAAATACAAATTAATAAAACCGATCTTTAATGTATACCTCAGTCCACGATCTGAAAATAAATCTTTTTTGTTCCAAGTATCATTGCAGTTTGTAGTCATGTGTCACTGTGGCATCTTTTATTGAAAGGAACTTTATTTAAGTAGCATAAACTTGTTGGATGGGCTTCAATTAAATGATGATTTGTTAATGCAAATGTGTAGCGAATGACTGGTAGTACATCTGTCTCTTCATCCATAGGCCATTACTGTGGAGCATTAGCACATGATTGTAAAAAACTGGAAATCATTATATGCAGGTAGTACATATTCAATCAATTCTGACCTTATGTCTCCGATGAAATAAAAAAATTCTAAGTAATGTAAATTATATTTAATTTGTGGGGGGGGAGGAAAGGAGAATCTTGGAATATCTGTGATTCAAGCTGTTATATGATGTGAGGTGACTGCAATTTGGATATGACTGTCATTGGTGTCTCCAATGGGAAACATTAATCCTCTGTTACTCCTCCCACATGCTCTTCCAATCCAAATAATAATGTTTTGGTTTATGTTAGCAAAAAATATTGCCCTTTTTCTTTTCACATGTTAAATATTTTAACCTGAATCAGAGAGTAGGGTGAGGGCATGATAATTGTGACCAGCATTAGTTAGTTAAGCAGGCAGTGACAATTAATACAAAAAAATCATACAATTAGCTTCAGTTCCATAAGTATCTAATGAGCCATTTGTCAGTCTTTTGGTGAAATAAACTACTCTATCTTAATTCTCCACTCTTGCAGCAAATAAATAGAAATTATGAAACACCCGGGCACCAATAAAATATAATTTATTTCATAGGGCATGACAGAACTCTTTACATCTTTAAAATGAACATGTTATTTACAAACGACTTGTGATACTAATATATAAAAAAGGATTTCAGCGCTAACTGCTTTCGTTAGGCGGTAGATATTTTTTCCTGATTTGTTTAATCATTTAAATGTGTAATTACTCCTAAAGGCATGCGAGCTAAAATGACTATTCCTGACGTGATTAACTCATAAAGTCACAATGAACCTCACAAGAGAACCCGGGAAATGCCAGGGATCAGCATTCTGCAGCTGAAGGCATTAAGAAATTTCTGGAAAGGACAAAGTAATTATTTTCATTATGGAACATTTCTCAGCTTGCTATTTCTTTCTGTCCTCTTTAGCCTTGTCAACATGAAACTCATAAACCAGCTAAGAAGGAAAGGAAATGGTTCTCTTCCTCAAGAGGCAGTTGTTAAGAAGATAAGCAAGAACCAGCTTCAAGGGTTTAGTAAGGCATAGGCATTACCCCTTATACACTTTTGCACAAAGGGAGAGTTTGGGTTTCCCATGTTGTGCCAGTGGTTCTCAATTTTCTCCCCAGGCAATACCAAAAAAAGCTACTGCCTGTGATCCTGGCAGTCCTTGAACTTTCACAAGAAGACAACCCCTGAACTTCCCTTGAGGCCCCCAGCGCTTCAGAATTGGCTCTTATCAAAGCTAATCCAAGGAAAGGCCTTTCCTTCCATTTAAAAAAAAATTGTCATTACATTAATGTAAGATGAGAGCACCATACAATTCAGGCCTGGTCAGATGCCCATGAAGTTTAGGCCTTCCTAAGAACTCTTGACTTTGACAGAACAATAAGACTTCCAGTCTGTCTCAGTCAAGCTATGCCATAAAGATTCTGCCTCTGGTCCTTGGAGTCAGCAGTCATGCCTATGATAATCTAGTAGGTGCCACCTGAAGGCATCTTTGGGCTTCATCTTTGGAGTACAAATGGTAGTGAAGTTGTTTACAGTTCATATAGCAATTGCCTGGCTAGTCTTAAACCCAATAGTAAGGAAACAATGGATGTTTCTGCATTCTGGTGGTTCAGAAGAGTACCCATGCCCAGCACATTACCAGCTTGTTACTAATTCCAAAAGAGCATGCATAGTTAAGCAATTGGAAGTGGGCCACAGCACTGCATGCTTTTGGAACAGAAACATAACCCACTGTTAAGGGTTATATCAGCTTAGTTACAATTAAATTATAGTTCTCACTTAATCAAGATTTTTAAATGGGTTTGAAGCTGTTTCAAATCTGAGTAAAAGGAGACTCTTAGCATGAGTCATAGCTACATTGACACTAATACTTTAACTGCAGTTAAGGTGGAAGAAATTTGCTGCAGGAGGATGGGAAGTGGAAGCATGATTCCATGGTTTGTTCAGATTGCCTAACTATAGCTCAGCAGCTAGTATCATTCTACCTACCCATCTACTCCAGTCATCTTCAGATGTCCTGTTTCAGGTGCCCTCGCCATCTGAGGCTAGATGGGTGGAAGCCCAAGGAAGGGCCCTCACAAATGGCACTGAAACTTTGGAACTCCCTCTACAGGGAGATTTGTCTGTCTCCCTCTATTGTAGTCTTCCACCAGCGAGTGGGTTTTTTTCCCTACCCCGAGTTACTCTTATTGCCTCTCCTCCTTGTTTGTGTTGTTATGTGTGTTTGTGTATCTATATGTTTTTATCGAGCTGATTAAATATTTTATGTATACCTTATTTTTAATGCTTTTTTATGTTTTGATGTTTGCTGCCTTGGGGACTTTGTTTGGGTGGAAAGGTGACATAGAAATCTTTTAAATAAATGAATAAAACTAATACTGTGAGAACCAGCTCTAGTTGAAGTATTAAGCTTGGTCGGGCAGCTCCAGTATGTTGCAGAGGTATAAGAAGCAATCACATCCAAATTGTGATCCAAGAACATTGTCTGCTATGGATATGTCTTGGAAGGTCTTCCAGGGTTTACTGTAAGTGCTTCTCTCAGCACTCAAGTTATCTGGCATCTCCTATTCATTGGTAACCTTCAAAGCCAAGAAAGCCAAGTATTCTTTACACTTGTACCCATGTTGGTATAATAAAATTATTCTAATTTATATTATTTTATTGTATGCTTATTTGGGAACTCCATAGTTGAAAGCTGGCATATATTCTAAGTAATATTGATAATTTTAAGCTTGAACAGTCAGATTGCTACATCCAGAACCAGAGCAGGAAGGTTAACTTCCATGTACCTGGTTTCTGCTTTTTTTCTTGTGATGGTTGAGCTCCCCCTTTATCTCAGTTTGAATGATAAAACCACACACACCCAAATTAAAATAACTTTCCCCCAAGCCCCGTCTTACATTTGTGTTCTTCAGCACTCCTTGTAATACCAGCAGGTGCATGATGTGACCTGAAGAGCCCTCCTACTTTTCTCTTTCTTCCAAACATACTTGATGACAGCAATGATGGGAAGCCTTATGATGAACACATGCAGCAATGCATGCTATCATAAGTATGTGCAACAGTGTTCTAGTATCAGGATCCATGAGCAGCAGCATCCTTCAAGGATCCTAATCTTTCTACTTGTATATCAGCAGTTATGGGAACTAAGTTCTTGGTGTTGTGGCACCAAGGGCCAGTGCAAGCGCCTGAATAAGGAGGTTTGCATGGACCAATGGAGGTCTCTATATAAGTGAGCTTAGATGGGAACGGAAGGGGAATGGCTATAGTGGCAGGTAAGCCCATTATAAATTACGGCCCAAACCTCAGGTTTTTTTTTTAGATCAGTTCATAATAGTTCTGGAGGGGAAACACTTTGGTTTGCACTATCCCTGCCTTTCTCTTTTTGTTTTAAACATTTTATTGCCCTCCTTCTGTATAAATTTGAATAAGAACTAAGATAGTGTTTTGTTTATACAGGACATACAATATATATACACAAGGAAGTGTTGCTCCATCAGAGAGAGACTCCTCACTTAGTGAAAGGGAGTTGTTGGATCCAACCCATAGTTCCCTATTTTATTTGGAATAAATATTACCAGTTCTTTTTACTGTTTAAGACAGACCATCTTCATATGACAAAGAGGATGATCCTGTGCATTTTAAATGGTACTTGCATTTCAGTAAATGTTTATAGCACTGAAAGTAATAATCCTCATTACATTTATCATACAGTATCATAAAATTATTTGCAAATGCTGTAAAATGAGCCTGTTTGCATACAGTTTCATATTTCAAAACAATGCCTGAATTATAGTTTTTCCCATTATTTTTTGCTGAAACTTTCCCAAAGTTTATCTGAAATAAGTCTGAGTCCAAAGTGATCCAAACACACTTTTGGGTAGACTGAAATAAATAAGTAAGTAAGTAAGTAAGTAAGTAAGTAAGTAAGTAAAGAATGTTGGAGAACAACGAAGTACCTGAAAACCATGTATTCTTTCTATCTATAGAAGATATTTCAACAAATGAATACATCTGAGATAGCCTACCTATGATTTCTGGGCTCAGTCTGTTCTGTACAGAAACTGACCTTGTGAATGGTGCTGCTAGTAAATACTGAATGGTTATAGAATAAATGTGCTCAGGCATAGTCAGGGTATCACAACAAAACTGGAACAGATGTAACCTTAAAGTGTGCATCATCTGTATTTCTTACAGCATTTTCTTTTTCTTATCAGTTAAACTATTCATTAACTTCTCACCATATTTTGATAAAATTTGATAGAACTTCTTAGAACAAAATAAAATTGTTTCAGGGGATATCTGGGCATGGACCATCCCTGGCAAAATATTTTTTGTCTGACACAATGAAACCATTTCTCCATGACTATAAGGCAACATAAATCTGTATTAGTCAAAGCTAACCCCTCTGCATATTACTTTTCTGTAGGATAGTAGATTATTTTCGTATTCTTCATAAAATTATCTGTCTCTGTCTTTTCTTTTGTATCTTTTGTAAGATACACTAAGGAAAATAAATCCATAAGGGCTGACATAAAAGCAGTAGGTTAAGTATTGTAATTGATTCACAGTTAGGAATTATGTATCTTATTAATTACTGCTTCATAATTAACTTTATACAATTGTCTATTTTAGGGTTGTATTTGTGTGTGTATAGAGAGAGAAAGACAGACCTTTAAAAACTTTACTAATAAAGTTTCATTCTCCAAATATCTGTCAATTTCCAAGCTTTAACAAATTCAGTTTGACTTGCTGTTTCCGACTTGAAGACCACAGAAATTGGGTACCTGAAGGGAACCCAGAGTGGTCAAGGGCTGTTCCTGTAAACCTTGAACCGACCCCATATACCAAAGGCAGAGCTCAGAGGTAAAGGGGAAAGAGCCAATGGCACATACTTTGCTCCCCTAAGATATACATGCTTGTAAGTCCCCTGTCACCAAGCATTACAGGCATACTCACTTTCATGTCGAAACACAGATCAGTCTAACACAATCTCAGCTCCACCCATATTGCAACACAAAATACAAACACAAAAAGTGCATAATAGAGATGATCCAATATGGCCCTTTTCATTTTTAAAAAAATTCCAAATGTTATCATTATAATTGCCCTGACCTGGATAGCCCAGGCTAGCCCGATCTTGCCAGATCTCAGAATCTAAGCAGGATTGGCCCTGGTTAGTATTTGGATGGGACACCATCAAGGAATTCCAAGGTTGCTATCCAAAGGCAGGCAATGGCTAAGCACCTCTGTTAGTCTCTTGCCTTGAAAACCTTACGAGGTTGTCATAAGTCTCCTGTGACTTGACTACACTTTACACATACACATTGAAATTGGTTTGGGTTTCCACAGTTACACTGACAGTTCATTGGGGAGGTGCACAATTTATATGTTGATGTAATATGTATAATTGATGCAATGAAGAACATTGAAAAATACATAAATGTTGAAGGGAACACTTCTTTATTGAGAAAGAAACTGGTGCAGAAATCAAGATTCATGGAGAAAAAATCAAAATAGGGATATTCAAACCTTGACATTTGGTCTTATTCCTAGTGTGCAGCCTAGCCAAAATGTAACATACATAACATCTTAGTTATGGATTAAGAATTTTATGAAACATGAAACTTTTATAGATACTGAGGTCCAGCATCTATTATAAGGAAAGCAAATCCCTGTCAGAGAATCTAAAATCCATCTGAACCAGAACATTTAAGGAAGCAAACCAAATTAGCTCCAGTCTACACATCATCACAGTATGCACCATTGAAAGGAATATAGCATTCAGAACAGTAGTTCTAAAACTTTTGCAACCTGGAACCCTAATTTCTGGTGAACCCCCCACACCTTCCCCTCTTCTTTCACTGGAACCCCTCCCTTCAAAAGTGTGTGGCACCTGTACATGCTTCTTGACATCCATAGTCTTCTAGTGTTCTCAAAAGAGAAGCATGCCAGCTATGCTATAACATGTTTGTGTTGTCTGTACATGGCCTACAAGGTCAGATCTCAGAGGGTAGCTGATTCTATAAGGTCACAACTCAAAATGCCCCAACCCAAGTTTTAATCAGTTCCACTTCTTGATTGGAAGGAACTTTGCACTGGAGACAGCAAGAAACTTCGTTGTTGGTTATAGCCAATACCATCCAAACAGGGATGGGGCCTGGACAAAACATATAGCTCTGCTCATAGTAATATAGGAGCATCACACCAAACCTGAACTTCTGGAATTCAATTGAAAACAATAATTGGTTACTATTGTGCATGGAAGCAGAATGGTATCTTCTATCTGTATGGTGAAATCCTTTGCATTGGAAAACAGTGTAAAAACCAATTCAGTTTTATAAATGAAGAAACTATGACGACTATATTAAGACCATACCTCCTTGGTACCACTCAGACAATTGGAGTTCCCAAATCTGAGCTATTGGGACCCCTCAGTTAATCATTGTTTTGGTGGATTCAAGCAGGGAGGATGATTAGAAGTGTTGTTGTAGTCTTTCGTTTTGGTGTATCTAGCCCCCTCAAGTATCTCTGGCTGCGTTCTGCATGTTGGTTGTGTGTGTTTGTATCTCTTATTCAGGAGTTGCAGTGTGTGTGCCGTATGCCATCAAGTCACTTCCAACTTGTGGCAACCCTATGAAATAATGACCTTCAAAACATCCTGTCATTAACAGCCTTGCTCAAGTCTTGCAAACTGAAGAACATGGCTTCCTTTGGTTCGTGTAGGTTATCTGGTCTGTGTGACCGTGGTCTTCATATTTTCTTTCCTGATGTTTCACCAGCAGCTTTGGCAGGCATCTTCAGAGGAGTAACACTGAAGGACAGTGTCTCCCAGTGTCAAAGTGTGTTGGAGAGACACTGTCCTTCAGTGTTACTCCTCTGAAGATGCCTGCCACAGCTGCTGGCGAAACATCAGGAAAGAAAATACCAAGACCACGGTCACACAGCCTGGATAACTACAAGAACCGATGAACTCTGACCATGAAAGCCTTCAACAATATTATGGCTTCCTTTATTGAGTCAATCCATCTCATGTTGGGTCTTCCTCTTTTCCTACTATCTTTAGCTTTTCCTAGCATTATTGGTATTTTCTAGTGACTCTTGTACTTTGGTCATATTGTGAGAAGACAATAGCCTCAGTTTAGCCATTTAGCTTCAAGAGAGAACTCAGGCTTGATTTGATCTGGTGTAAAGATTTGATCTAGAACCCACTTACTTGTCTTTTTGGTATTCCATGGTTTCTGTAAAACTCTCCTCTGACAACACATTTCAAATGAATCAGTTTTTTCCTTGTTAGTTTTCTTCATTATCCAACTGCACATTCATACAATGTAATGGGGAATACCATAGTATGAATTATCTTTATCTTGGTCTCCAGTGACACTTCCTGTCCTGTAACATGGTGGGGGGGGGGGAGTGCCATCAAGTCACAGTCGACTTATGGTGACCACGTAGGGTTTTCAAGGTAAGAGATGTTCAGAGGTGGTTTGATATTGCCTGCCTCTGCATGGCTGAGAGAGTTCTGAGAGAACTGTGACTGGCCCAAGCTCACCCAGCAGGCTTCATGTGGAGTTTTGTAACATACAAAACAACTTATCAAAATATTTTCCATTCCTAAATGTTGGGGTAAAAGAGCATTTGAATGTGTGCCACTCTTTTTGGGGTCAGCATTTGCAAATATTCAGAGCATTTCAGAAACTCACTTGCAAAACTTATGATAAATGCTGAAGACAACCAGAAGCTGTAAAATAATAGTGATTAGGAAAGAATATAGAAGCAAACTGGAGCTGTTAGTGATCAGAGAAGATGAATCTGGTAGTGCAGCTCCTGAAGAAAACCTACCAAGGTGCAGTGAATTCAGTTAAACATTTGGTATTAGATGAGGTACATGGCTTTTAGGTGTAGTTACCTTCAAAACACTACAGTTACCTGTTAATGGGGTTTCTTTCTTCTTTTCCCTCCCTTGAGGACAAGCTAGTTGTAAGGTAGCATTTGGGGAAGAAAGAGGCCACTGCAGCTAGAATCACTTGAAGCTAAATGGTGGGCCGTTCACCAAGATGTTTGGTCTTTCCTACCCTGAATGAAGACATAAATCAGCATTGCCTAGTTAAAGGTAGTTTTTGTAGAGCAAGGGTTCCCCAACATGTTGCCTGTGGGATCCGTGGCAACTGCTGACACCTTTTCTGACTCCCACCAAGTGCTTTTAGAAAGTGGCTGGGGTCCAGTGGAAGTTTTACCCAACAAGACTTCTAATAGGCCTTTGGAGATTTGATTGGCTATGCAGATTTTTAAAATGTTGCTTTGGCAACAGCTGCCACCACTGCACGAGGATAAGAACATAAGAACATAAGAAAGATCCTACTGGATCAGACCAAGGCCCATCAAGTCCAGCTGTCTTTCACACAGTAGCCAACTAGGTGCCTCTAGGAAACCCACAAACAAGACGACTGCAGCAGCAGCATCCTGCCAGTGTTCCACAGCACCCAATATAATAGGCATGCTCCTCTGATACTAGAGAGAATAGGTATGCAGCATGACTAGTATCCATTTTAACTAATAGCCATGAATACCCCTTTCCTCCATGAATATGTCTACTCCCCTCTTAAAGCCTTCCAAGTTAGCAGCCATCACCACATCCTGGGGCAGGGAGTTCCACAATGTAACTATGCGTTGTGTGAAAAAATACTTCCTTTTATCTGTTTTGAATCTCTCACCCTCCAGCTTCAACAGATGACCTCGCGTTCTAGTATTATGGGAGAGGGAGAAAAACTTTTCCCTGTCCACTCTCTCCAAATCATGCATAATTTTATGGACCTCTATCATATCACCCCTTAGCCGCCTTCTTTCCAAGCTAAACAGCCCTAACACAGATCTTCACTGAGTGACTGAAGGTAATTTGCAGCTAATAGTCATGTTGTGGCTGTGCTTACTATGCGGTGTCACAATTCCAAATGTGCCTGCAGACACAATGTCATAGTAGATTCCCCCCTTTAACCCTTATCAGATCTGTCTTCCTGAGAGCAACTAAAGCCTACTCTCATGATGCTTCTGAAACTTAGTGCACCAAGGGGGTAAGTCACATGAGGATTACCTCATGTGACTTACTTACATAGGTCATTCCAGCACATGCCTGCATCAAAAATGTGCTTGGAGAGAGAGAGAGATTACTGTGCTTTGTACGGGAAAATCAGGTAAAAAACATTTGCCAATTGTGTCAGTCAGAATTACATTGATGATAGCTAAGGGTCCCAGGAGCTTGTAAGTATACATTTCACGTGTAGTGTAACAAATACCACAGAGTTATATAAAATCGTAACAGAACATTTCAGAATGTCTAAATAATGGAAGGTACATATTGTCTGAATAACCATTCAGAATATTCAATTCAAGTCACTTGACACAAATTTTCCTGGTCAAATTGTTTTTTGAAAGAAGTCTGCCATGACAAGCAGTTTAGTAAGTACCTTTGCAAAAAGAGCCTGACTTGATGGGTCGTCGCATAAGCTACTTGACATTTGTCCCCAGTCAGACCGGATGCCACATGAAAAATTTACTCTGGAAAGGGCTCCCAGGAATAAACAGTTCTCTAGTGCTGCTCACAAGGGAATCAGCAAGGTGAGCGGAACTTCAACTTGTCACGGATGCACTGTTCTGACAAACATAAGTAGATGCTAATGGCTGGATCGTGACAGAATAAAGTCCCACAACCATATGGCTAATTGCCACAACAATATCTTCAGTGTTATTAATCAAGTTTTCATAGTGTGCCATGATAATTGGAATAATTAGAAGCAGCATAGGCATTGCTCGCCTCTCTCCCTCTCTCAAACACACACATACACTGTCACACACACACAACAGACAGTGATGTGGGAGAACCACTGCCCTGCTGCATTATTTAGTGCATGTTTTCTAGCAAATATGGTAGTTAATTAATGAATTACCTCTTTATCATCAGAGCCTTTGATTGCCAGCAGAGCTTCTGTAGGAATGTATAGGCATCTGAATAACACCATCCTTTTTTCTTCCTGAAAATGCTAAATTCGAAACTGTGCCCCACTAATGTCTGCTAGTTACAGGCAATATACTTCAGAAAAGTTGGAAGTGTTTACAGTGTGTACATGAGTTTCCAAAACATAATTTTTATGTAAAATAAAATAACTTCATAGTATAATCCTTCTTTCCCTTATTTTACAAATGCAGTATAAACAACTGCACCGGCATAAAGTTCTGTTGCTAAATTAGCAAACGGCAATACTGTAATTGAATTCAAATGGTAATCTGTAGAAAATGTTTTAAGTCTTTAATTTCCTCCTGAAAGCATTGAAAATCCTTATACCAAATCTATTTTTAGAGTTCCCAATACAACATATCAAAAAGGGTCTGGACTGGGATATTTCAAAAACCCCAAAATTATGCTCCACCTCTGAACTAAGAATGTAAATAAAGAAAGAATAGCACTTTTGCTTAGCTGAGCAGCTAAATCATCCACTGTGCATTTTCAACTGGACTAGTTGTTTACTGGGCTCTTTGGAACTGTGCAAACATTGAGAAACACCAGTATTTCCTGGGTACGTGCATAAACAATTAGTCAACTGGTCGGTATAACTGGAAGATTGATGATAATGACTCTCTTTGTGAATGTATGGAGGCATTTAGCCAAACTAATGGATTGAAATGGACTGCTGTCTATGGCCTTTGAAGGGCAGCTTAATTTAGTTTTAGAGCTTACAATAGACATAAGATGAAATATTATGATGATATAAATCTTTCCTATTTCTGCTTTTTTGAAAAGTTGGCTCTTCTTGGGTTGAGAACTTGTAGCAAAAAAATATTTCGCAATGTTCTACACTTCATTACAAATTGGCCCCAGCAACTAAAGTCGTAACCTGGTGTGATTGAAGTTCATCGGTTGTTCATTTATTGAGGCCTATTGAAAACTGGAATTAGTGCTTTGATAAAATAGTTCTGCTAGACTGAAAATACATCACCTCTGAGAGGATTCTGTTGGGCTTTGAGGTTCTAAAGAATCATTTTAATTAGATTTTTCCTGCTGATAGCACTTCCTGGTTCACATTTTCTGAGGTTCAACTGGTATTCAGGAATTTTGTCACACAGTTTTAGCACACTCAATACAGCCATTAGGGACTTCACAGGCAGTTCTATGTTGGTTTCTTCTGTTGTGTAAGATTAATTACAGGGCAGGCCATGGCAAAATGCTGGCCTTTCTAGAATGTGCTGTCCTATGGAGGGGAAAGGAGCTTGGTGGAGGAGCAAAGGAAAGGACTAACCTTGCCTCTCTGCTTACTTCTTTCTATGGTTTCTGTTGATGTTAAGCTAAAAGAGGACTTTTTCAGGCTTTACATGTACATTGAGGGGAGGAAAGTTGAGCATCATAAGTCAACCTGAAAGAGCAAAAACCTAAATATAAGTCCGAGGTATTGAATTTTCTTAATTTATTAATTTAAATTGAAATGTATTTTAAGTGCCAGGTGCCCAAGTGCTTTTATTCAAGCTGTAAGTTTAAGGGTAACCACAGGCTGACATTCCATCCAAAACAGATTATATCTGTCTAATGGAGCATTATCTGACAAGCCAGTTTTTACACTTCACAAACATAAAATCACAACCTTGTTAGTGGCAGTAATAATGTTTCATCAGCTATAGGTTCTGTAACATAAGTGGCCTCTGAACAGTTGCAGGAATGACAATAATGTCAAAGTGGAAATGTGCCCTTCTTAATTTCTTCTCAGTTGTAGCATCAGAGAAGAGCTTGGGGGGGGGGGAGTGGCAGGGCCTGCAATGAATGTTGTACTGAAGTATATCATCCAAATGTATTCACTTACTCTGTAAAATGTTCTATGCTTTCCTTGGGAACTTTAATTCATGTTTTCTAGCAATTTCTGAAATTATGTTAAATTCTTATACTATAAATTCAAGAGCCCTAAAATGTAAATAATAATAATAATAATTTTGGAGTTTGGGAAGCTAATTCTTAAAATATAATTATGCAAAATATATAAATTTGCAAAATGCAGAGATACGTCATCTTACCACTTCTGTCCACTTAACATTTAGGCTCTGTGTACACCCAGTTTGTTATGATCATTCAGTCCAAAATTTCTTCTGTAAAAGGATGAGGGCAATGGTGTAGGTAGGCATCTAGGAGCAGTGGGCACCTAGATGCTCACTGGTGTCTTCCCCCCCCCCCCCATTTTCCTTATTTGCTGTCATGGGGATTGTGGAGACTAGCTCTACAAAGTGATGGGAGAAGAAAGATCACACCAAGGATAGTTGTGCATTGGGGCAAGCATCTATATTGTCATAGGGCAGTCAAGCACTTGGGGATTGGTTTTTATGGACACTTCTTTATGCACAGATAATGCTGGTGTATACGAGAGGAGAAGAGATGCTTATGCATTGATAATAGAGATAGAGAAGTGAACAGTGTGTTTATTGGAGACAAGATTGAGAGATGTGTATTCAGCAAGAAAACTTACTCATTGCACGGGAAATGTGTACTTAGTTGCTGAAGTGTGGCAGGGTATACAGTGTGGCGGGGGGAAAAGATAATGTGACAAGACTTGAAAGAGAGCAAGGTGAGCTTTGTGTGCATGTGTAAGGAGAAGCCAGATGGGGAGACAGGGTTCAGAGTCAGATGGGGATGGGAGTAAAGTTCCTATAGGGAAAGAGTACTTAATACTCATGGGGTATATATTAGAGGCCAAATATTCGGCGACTGCTTCAGTCGAGTTGGGGCACTTATCAGCTAATAAGAGTTGGGTAGTCCTCTTCGCTGGGCCAGGAAAATTCATAATAATTGGGTCTATGAAACGATTTCTTAGACTAGAAAAAAAGGGGCAGAGCAGTAAAATATGAGTTATGGAATCAGGTTCGAGAAGACAGAATTTGCATCATCTATCTCTAAATGAGATATTATGGAATCTCCCGGAGAGAACTGCCGAGGGGAAGACATTCAGTCTGGCGAGCATAAAAGCCCGCCGTTGGAGGGGATTGGTGATGTTTTGAATGTAGGGAGCTCCTCCGGGGATATAGGTCGACAATCCGTGAAAACAGGGGGAACATATTGGAGCCTGCATTTATAATCTGTTCCTCAGTGTCTCTAATTCTTTGCCGGATGGTAAAGAGAATTTGAGACTCACCACAATTATTTAGAGAGTCTAAACTAATTCCTAAGGAATTAATTTTCAGCCGAATGTGCTGGTACCATAGGGAGACATAGAGATCTCTTAGCATGTCGTACAATAAGGTGAATGGGTCAGATCGGAAGTGGATACGAAGCCACAGCTTAACGGTGGCAATCCAAGCTCTTGTGGACAGAAGATGAAGGCCAAGCTCTTTGCAAAGAGTGTAGAGTGTATTATACTGAACTCGATAAGTACTGTATTACTCTAATCTGCTTCTTTTATGCCATTAAAGGTTTTGATATTGATATTGATTGTTATTAGAGGCACAAGATGAGGATGTGGACAGTTCTCTGGTTTCAGTCATTTGAGATGTGGTTGGAGGTACTAGAAGAAATGACTCCTTGTCTGGCATCACACAAACTAAGTGATCAAGGGCAGGTCCCATTGCAAGTGGTAGTGGAAGTATATGCCAATGCCATGATTTTTGTTTTGATTGTACCTTCTGCAAAGCAGAAATTTTAGAGCATTGAGGATTGCATTCTTGAAAGGGAGGAGGAGGCTTGGGAAGAAATGTCTATTAAAACTTAAAGCTAAAAGATGGCTGGCATCATTTAAAAGGAAGGAGAGGTCATATATTTGTAGTGGAGAAAGCATTTGCAGATTCAAGTATATAATAAGACCAATTAGCACTGATGGAGAAGGATTAAGAGGCTGAGGAGCACTAGAGAAATGAAAAGGTGTATATCGTACCTATGTATCTTATAAATTTTATACAGAGGTTTCTTGCCTTGTGGCATTTTTTTTCCACTGTTTCCTGTTAGCCTTTACACTGGGACTATCCTTACATAACACAGGATGTGAAATTTACAAATGAAACAGGAAATGTGGAAGTCTTATGCTCCGCTGAACTCAGTTTTCTTGGAACTGTGCAAAGAGAATAGGGAAATGAAGTGGCATGGGTGGAAGGTATTTAATAGCAGGTTCAGAATTTGGGGGTTCTTTTACATACAACTTTGCTCCTGTATGCTAAGGTCAAGGCAATGGCCAGAAGTTCTGGTTGTCTGCTTCATTTCACTTGCCAGCTGTGGAGGACAAGGACCTACCTGCAGTCACTATTAATGCTGTGTATTTTGTGTGCCCTTGAAAATGGTTTTGCATCCAGTACAAACTGCCTCCTTTTGAGGGTAGAGCATCAGCTACCCATGGTTGGATTGGTTTAAATTGTTCCTTATGGATCAGGCTCAAAGGGCTGCCATTGGAAACCTGCTGCTAGCAGTGTGGAACTTGTTCTGTGGGGTTCCACAAGGCTCGCAGTCCTATTCCCTGTGCTATTTTAATGGCTTTTTTATACTGTGGTTTCTAATTCTAAACCCGCCTGTAGCAGGACTCTGAAGAGGTGGCATAGAAATGTTCTAGATAAATACATAAACTAAATCCCAATGTAAAACCCTTAGGAGAAATCATTCTTAGTTTTGGATCTGGGTATCATCAATATGCCAATGACACCCAGCTCTGTTTCTCTCTGTCCAAATCTCCTGGTGATGCGGTCGAGGTCTTGAGCCATTGCCTGGCTGCTGTGGTCAAATTGCCAGGAGTGAATAAACTGAAACAATCCCAACAAGATGGAGGCAATACTGGCTGGGAGGGGAGAGGTCTGGAAAGACATTGTGCTTCTCACCTTCAGTGGGGTGTCTGATCCTTGCTGACTTGGTTAAATAGTTCTAAGCCTTGGTACTTAACCTCCCTATTTTGCCTACCCTGGTAGTGAATAAAAGTTGTTTTTATATCCTTTTCCCCTGGTGTCTTATATGTGCAAACTGAATTTAGAAAGCTACTTGGGTTCCGTCGAGGGTTGAGGTAGAGACCACTCTGGTAAAACTATGCAGCATGCTCCCTCTTCTTAAATGGCATTTAAAACCCAGACCTTAACAGCACAATATACCAGATAGTGCAGAAAGTGGATTACAAAGGTAGAATACAGTGCAATAAAAGGAAGATGTTATATAAAATAAACATTCCAGTAGACTTCTCAATATTACAGTAGTGAGTAGGAAAGGCTGGGGAAAACAGCAAAAAAAAAAAAAAGTCCTATTCAGTCCTATCAGCAGACAGCTAATCCCGTGCATTGCGATAAACAGAGGGGGGCTGCCACTGCCTCCTTAAATCAGTACATGATCATTTTAAGAAGGCATGCCCACAGCATTTCCCCAGTGGTTTGGTCCAAGAGTACTCCCAAGCATCACCCAAATCCTGAAGACTTCTACTCCCTGCTTCCTCAAAGGAGGATAAGCAAAACTAGTTCTATCTATATATGCTGGCAGGGGGGTGACAGTGTCAAATATAGAGGTCACATCCATGTCTACCACACTTTCTCCTGCTGTAAAATTCCCATGTATGATAATACAATTTGATATCCTTCATGGAATGATTGATTAATTTAATAGGTAGTGGTTTATATAGCATGCCAAACAATAACAGAGTAACTAAAATTATACATTTATATATTGTCAAATGATGAGTATGCAAGTTTCAAATTTCACAGAATTCTTCATGAACAGAAAGGGAGTAAGACATATATGTTGATATTATCAATCATTGTTACCAAACTAGACTAATATGTGTGTTCTACATCCATAATATTGAATTGTTTTATTTTAATTATATCTTGTTCTCTCCATCAAAGATACTTGAGGCAGTTTGCAGGCAATTAAAACGATACAAACAACGAATAAATACCAGAATAAAACAATCCCTTATTCAAATAATATAATAATAACAGTAAATATCTTAGCAAAACAGTAGCAATAACAACAGCAACAAATATCCTGGGTAGATAAATTCATCTTTAGTGGTGCTGAATATCTGCCGGGAGGGTGTTCCATAATCAAAATACCACCATAGAAAAAGGCCTATGTTATAAGACCACCCACTTTATTTCAGTTAGTGGTGGCACACAGAGAAAGGCTTCAGCTGATGACCACAGTAATTGAGCAGGTTTATCCAGGAACAGGCGGTCGATCAAATTCATCTTTTTGGTGACAAATAATATTAAGATGCCTGGTTAACATCTGTCAGTCCATCTAAGATTTTCTGCAAATGACCTCTCCTCCATCACTGCTACATTTCTCAGTTCATCGGATTCGGGGGGGAAATGCAAGATACGTTTTTTATGCAATAGTCTCTCTATGTTGGTATGATAGTTTTAAGGTTTATAGTACTGGTAGAGAAACTGACCTTTAAGCTCACAGTGGTCTGTGCTTTGATTATATCCAAATTAGTTTACTGTATTGTGCTTTATGTGGGGCTGCCTTTGAAAATGGTCCAGAAACTTTTGCTGGTCAAGAGATTAGTCCAGGCATTCTTCTGGGTCCTGACGACTCATCAAGCCTCTCCTATCTTTTTGTTGGAACCCTGGAAAAGCAGTCAATTCTTGGTCTCTGGCTTTCCTGCCAGCTTACTTCATACCACCTCAGGACCCATTTTGGGATATAAATATTGGTTCTTTGGCCACTCATAGTGTGTGTGTGTGTCTTGGACCCGTGCATGTACCCCCCCCCCACTTGCATGTGAGCAAGGGATTTCAGCCTCAAAATGCCTTGCAAATAAGCTTCACCAAGCCACCAAATATTCAGAGCTTATATAATTAAGGGTCAACTGATGAAACCTTCTCAACATCTGTAAAAGTTTGGCTGGATGTCTGTACACAGATGCAGTGATGATGAAGAAGGACTCTTTGCCAAGATCACTGCCCCAGAGTAGGCATGAAGATGTGCTGTCACCTGTTTTGGTTGGACATGCCCGAAGTCTTCCTCCACTTCTGCTCCAACAGTTGGCCAACTCATTTTATTGTCTTCAGTTCACCTGAAAAAAGTTCTAAGAGAAGAAATAAGGTAGCTGGGAGTTATCATTCCACAGGATGACAACGTACAACTAAGAAGCTATAAGGTTGACAGTACTTTCTCCTTCTCCAACACAGAAACCAAAAAATATAAAGATATGAAGTTGTTTTGAGTCAGACTACTCATCCATCTAACCCTGTATTCTCTACTCTGACTAGCAGAAGCTCTTCAGCTAGTCTCAATAGTTCAACAATAAAAACAATTATTTTTTAAAGTTTAAATGTGGTAAAAATATGTATCTCCTATAGTTCAAAGTTTCCAGAGCGTTAGTTTCTCTCTGTTGTGGGTCATTATTAAACCCCATGTTTGTGAGTAGTAATTATAGATTGTTTAGAGATTATGGTTTAATTACACAGAAAGCATGTGCAGAACATAGGGTTATGCATTTTAGCAAAGAGTTTGTAGTACCTTTTATACTGTTTATTATTACTTTAAAATTCCCTTCTGTACTTTTGGTTGGTTTCAATTGCTGTGTTGGTGTGGTAAAATATGAATTATTGTGTTACCGCATGTGATAAAAGGATACATCCTTGTGAGCATTGTAGTCTGCAGGTGTAGCAGATGTGAAGCAGAAATTAACAGGACAGAGCTATAATTAAACTATAGACAGCCATCTGAAAAGAAAGGGACTCTTCTTGTCCAATGGTATCATTAAGTGAAACTTAGATTGTCTCTAAATATTTGAAAGAGCAATAAAAGTGTGTTAATTAGTTAGAAAACACTCCAACATAGACCTTAATTCCTTAAAGCATCCCTTTTTATGAAGGCAAAGCTCGCTGAACTCAAGCCAGATGGTAACATAGTTCAGAGACAATAGGGTCCTTGGTTTATGGATGCTAAAAGGAGAATGTTGCTGGAAAAGAACAGATAGCAGTTAGTATATATCCATTTACAATTGTGTGAATTGCTTACACCCATTGCGACAGAGAGGTTCAGATCATTAATGGTAGCATTATGGTTACTAAAGCAGTCCAGTTCTTCAGCTTTTCGCATCTGTGAAACAGAATACCTCTAGGGACTAAAACGTAATATTCCCAGGAGAAAATCTAAAAGCAGGAGGGAAAGGAATGACTTTGGTTTGAGGAGAATAAACTTACATCTACAGCGATTAAAGCTGCATAATGAAATGGTAAAGAAGCAAAGGAGATTCCTCATAAAAGACTAATAACAAATCCTATTATATGTTTTTTTTCCTCCTTAAAGAGTATTAGTTTTATCCATCCTCCTGAATTATATTAGGTAGTGATGAGCTAAGTTAGCTCAAACGCTTGCAGCGAAGCTGAGCTCCGACTCCTAACCTGTTTGTGAAATGTGAAAGGTGGGTAGGTTTGAGGGTGGGAGCAACTGCTACTAAAAGCAATGTTTGTGTCACTGAACGGTAATCATTTGCTGTCAGCTAGTCACTGAGGGGTAATTTTCCACAGATGGGTAAAATACCTTGCTCAGAATGTTATCAGAATTAACCATGCAAGATAAGCGTTGCTTGAGTTTCCCTGCATCTTTGTTGTAAGACTTCTCTTTTTCACTGTGATTTTCATAAAGGTGTTTCTGTATTTCCATGTTTAACATGCCAATAACAGGATAAGGTAATCTTGAAAAAAGTCACTTCCTTCATCTTACATATTGAGGGGTTTATCCAGAATGAAATAATAATTTAAATCCTTAAAGTAAAAATTGTCGACTAGTTTGAGTTAATGTACCCACTAGTTTGTATTCGTACAAAGTAATGCTCAGTGCAGATGTAGAAGTTGTTTAAAGGTAGAAGAAAAGCATACCCCCTAAAGGCTATTTATTCCACTGAACTGTATTATGGCTTTTGAACATTAGATCGGTTCCATTTGTGGAACATTAGATCGGTTATCAAAGCCATTTCTTTAGATTCGTAGTGTTTAGATTTCTTTAGATTCATATTACGAAGGAAAGGATTTTTAAACTGGCGTAAAACTTTTCCAATAAAGCACGCCTGCTTTAACATCATTTGAAACCTGAAGCTTAACACAGGCTTTAACACATTTCCTCCTATAACCAAGTTAAGATATAATATAGCACTTGCGCAAATTCTGTATATTAGTAAAAAATCTAATTACTTTAATGCTTCTTATATTTTCCAGTAAGTGTGTTCTGAATTCCTGCTCCATATGATGCACCTTTTGATCAGTTCTGTTACATTTCTTTTCAGGCGATGGGTAAGACTTCTCTTTGGACGAGAATTTTCCCTTCAGGACCTTCTTGTTATCTGGGATGCTTTGTTTGCTGACAGTATCACCCTGGATTTAGTTGACTACGTTTTCCTTGCTATGTTGCTATATATTAGAGATGCCTGTGAGTATCTGATGTTACTGTTAACAAATGCATATAACTTATTTTTCTTTTTAAAAAATAGTCATTAAATTTCTAATTGGTTTTATTTATTTATTCATTTATTGAAATCATTTCCATGCCACCTTTCCACCAATTCAGGGTCCCAAAGGGTTGTGATCATTCAAACAACAGGTTAAAACATTTGAGATATTAAAGAGCATTTAAAATACAAGGGTATATAAAATATTTTTTTTAAAAAATAAAACATATAAGATAAATGCAAAATAGATAAACACACAAAACCACACAAACAGGGAGGAAAAGCTAATAAGAGTTAGTGAGGAAACACCAAACAAAACAAAAAGTCTTCATCCAGACTAATCTCCCTGCGAACGGAGTTCCAAAGTTTTGGTGCCATGACGAAGAAGGTCCTTTCATGTCTAGTCTCAGATGGCGGGGGCACATGTGCAGGGCCTCTAAAGATGACCAGAATGGTCAGGTGGGCACATATGAGAATAAGCGAACCTTCAGGTATGCTGGCCTCAAACCCTGTATGGCTTTCAAGGCCAAACCAGTACCTTGAACTGGACCCAGAAATAAATCACAAGCCAATATAGATGTAACAATACTGGAATGATATGGTCGTATGACTCACTCCAGTCAGCATTTTGGCCAAAGCATTCTGTACAAACTGTAGCTTCTGTACAGTCTTCAAGGGCAACCCCACACATTGCAGCAACCTAATCTAGCTGTCATCAGGGTATGCACCACAGTGCAAGATCTTTCCTGCCCGTGAAGAGCCATAGCTGGCTCATCAGCCAAAGCTGGTGAAAAGTGTCCCTGGCCACCACTGCCATCCAAGAAGGGGGCTGGGTCCAGGAGCACCCCCAAGCTACAAAGCTGCTCCTTTAGGGTTAGAGCTACATGTCATTTGCATTTTGGTGGCAGCCCAAATCTCTGGATGACCTCTCTGAACAGCTTTATTTAGATGTTTAAAAGCATGGGGGACAAGATGGAACCTTCAAGAACCACAGAGGCCAAGAGGCCCAGCAGTAGTCCCTAAGCATCACACTCTAAAACCTACCTTTGAGGTAGGACCAAAACCATTGCAAAACGGTACCTGTCAGTCCCAACTCTGAAAGGTAGTCTAGAAGGATACTGTGATAAATGGTATTGAAAGTTGCGAAGAGGTCCAGGAGAATTAACAGAATCATTCTTGCTATCCCCACCATGGAGTAGGCTTTAAATGAACTCTAACTTGTGCCTTGCTGGATTCATCACAAATCTTTATCCTCTGTTGCTCTAGCCATCTCCTGTGTCTTTTCATCATCTGCAGCCCTTCAGTAAACCAATGGGTTGCCCAAGCTCTTAGACCTGAGAAAGGGCATCTAGAAGCAATTGTGTGAACTGCCTGGGTCACTTCCTCATTCCAAAGTTCAATCAGTGCATTGACAGGAACGTCAAAAGATTTGTTTTCCTGAAAATTAGTTGGCAACAAGTTATTTGATATATAGATTAAAAGCTACAGCTATATTTTGTTTTTTGGATACTCTTACTCCTACAATGCCTCTTTTGATACACTGAATTATAAATTGAATTTCATAAAGCAAAGTCGGCAAGATAAGTATAGAGCTCCACCTTCTGTCAGAGAGGGTGTATTGAGTTGCTAAACATTGATTACTGAAATATGTTATGCATTTTTAAAATGTTAAAATGAAAGCCATTTATGAAAACAGTTTATTTTCTATGAATTGTCAAACATGAGCATTAAAACTACTTTCGGCACTTATTAGATGCCCATTGCTATTTAATCATATATCTCAATGGGAATATTCAGTACAGGCTTTGATTTTATATATCCATATAATGTATTGGGCTGAGATATGCCGTAAAGAAAAGTCTTGATTAAGTGAATGGAAACTTGAGGGAAGTTGGGGAGATAAAAGGCAAATTAAAGTCATTCATAGATGAAAGCACCAATGTGCCATAATTAGTTGAGACAAAAATTGAAAAGCACAAACAGGTAAATGAAACAAATATAGTTATCAGTAGTTAGTACTTCCAGTATTTAGGGTATATTTAAAGATTGCTTAGGATATTTTAAACTCTTGTGACATTCTATCTTTACAAGTCTATAAATGGATATAATGCCAATTAGTGTGCTTTGGCTGAATTGCAGAATACATGTGTCTCCAGCACACCTGTGGATACCATTTTAGAGCCAAATCATGCATATAATTATTCACACTCAATTTTTGATAGTATCAGTTGCCTTAAATGCTTGTTTTTCCAATGCTCAAAAATCTTCAGGTTGGCTCAAAAAACTCATTTGGATAAAAATCCACAAGACCATTTAAAAATGGGCTTTTTCCAGTTGTTCTATCAGGTTTCTAGAGCACATTGAATAAATATGAAGACATTTTTTCTATGATAACAGAGTAGAAACTTATTAAAGTGCCCCTAATTGGTTGCCAGTCTTAGGCAGTTCTGTACAACAGCTGCAGAGTACAGGCTCTGTTGTTACAGTCTCTTTAACTAGGTAAATACTGCACAATGTGCATCCCTTGCGTTATGGTAAGATGCTGTTTTAGAATTTGTAATCCTTGCCCCTATTTGCATCTTAATAATTACTGCAACTGTGAAAAGTTTCTCAAATCACACAGGTCTCTAGTTTCGTGGTGGAGGTGCTTAATGTGGGCCAGAAGGGGGCACTACTTTGCCTCTATGTGACTATGGGTATCTGTCTACCAGCAAGAATGACATCATTTTATATCATGGCTTGAATAAATATTTTCAGTAAAATCATAGAAAGTTTTGGGGGTTTTGCCATCAAGTCATATCTGACTTATGGTGACCCCTGGTGGCAAGAGATGTTCAAGGCAAGAGATGTTCAGAGGTGGTTTGCCATTGCCTGCCTCCGCTCCACGACCCTGGTATTCCTTGGAGGTCTCCCATCCAATTTCTAGCCAGAGTCAACCTTGCTTAGCTTCTGAGAGCTGACGAGATCGGACTAGCCTGGACTATCCAGATCAGGGCTAGAAAGTTATCTGTCAAGATAATCCAAATCTTTTAAAAACATTATTTTATTATATTCTGGACTTAAGCATGCCCCCCCTTTTAGGATTTTTTACCCTCCTTTTCCAAGTTCAGGACAACTCATAGGAATAAACAAACATTTTACCAAAATATATATGTGTGTGTGTGCTGTAATTGATACGAAATCAATGCATCTGGTATTTTCCCAGCCCCAACAAGGACAAAATAAAAACAGTTTTAAAAAACTAAATAAAAGTGCTGTGGTCTCACATGAGATAATTTGATAGGACAGACTGTAAATATATTCACTTTGCCTCTATGTTATTTAATTTGAGAAATACTTCCTCTTGCGGAGGGTTGCAGCTGCCATGAGCATTTGGAATTCACCCTCTTCTGCTATTCTCATGTGAATGAATAATGGTCAAAATGAGGATTACCTTACCAAATATGCAATTTGAAAGAGATCAGAATTTCATTCAAAGTTTCAGTCACTTGCAAATCCTTGAGTGGAAATGCTTTAATTTCCATATCTTACCTTGATTTCTAACTTCATCCACCATGAGAGATGATAGTATACAAATTCCAGTTCTTGCACTATATAAAGATTTTATGAGGTAGCTCTCTGAGGAGGTCAGCATCTTGATGTAGTTTACCAACATACTCCAAGAAAACAAGAATAACTTGCCTCTTTCCTGTTGCCTATGCACAAAACAATCGGCCTTTGAATCTGCCTTTGAATTGACAGTGGTGCATTTTGTGATGGAGCACTACAGTATCAGCCTAAGCAATTCAAGACCTTATTTGGTCTGCTTCTTTTTCTTAGTCTGTCTCTTCTTTCATTTTCCAAAGAGTTCCATTTCTGTAGGATTGCCCCTATAAAATCAAAAGACATACTGGTCCATTAGTAGGCTTCAGTATCCGAAACTTTGCTGAACATCAGCAGGTTCCAGCCATTTCCAGCTAAGCAAGTTGAGTACCTGCCTTTCACTTCATAAGTGGACTGGATTGCTCTGCTACCAGCATTTTTCATGGAAGTATGAAATTGTACGACATTCTAAAATTGTCTAAATGTGGAAGTTTCAAATATATAATGGTATGTTTATGCTTACCAATTTCTAAAATGTCTCTTAAAATGGTATGTTAAGGTTACATGAGGTGTGCAGGTAATGTTGAATTAACTAAATCTATTAATTAACTAAGGGAGGGAAGATGGCATGGTATAGCCTGATCTTGTCAGATCTCTGAAGCTGAGCAGTATTTGAAAGGGAGACCACCAAGGAAGACTGTGCAGAGGAAGGCAATGGCAAACCACCGTTGCTTCTCGCTTGGTTTGAAAGCCCCTGCTGGGGTTTCCTCTAGTAGGCCCTGTATGCCTGGTTCAGACTCCAGCCTATCCTAGTCTGAGACTGAGGCACGTCTGGCACCAAGAGACCTGATTATTCTTGTTCAGGTATCACTCTTTTCCTATCATTTCCCTCCACATACACCTGAGCTCCCCAGGACTGTTTATATAATTTCCAGTTTCAGCAGTGGACAGGAATGCCACTTTAGATTTTCCTGCAGCTCAGCCATTTCAGCTACATGGAACCAACCACTAGCATTACCCTCACAGCTTCGTTATGTGAATGGAATTAAGTTTAGGCCAGTGGCCATCAACCCCTCTTAAAAAGGGGGCCAAATCATTTAAGAAGTTGAATAAGTAAGGAGCTAAAATGCATCCTTGTTTAACCCCTTTATTGATGGTAATTTTGGGGGATAACTTGCCTAGCGGGGAAGACTTAACTTGACAGCTCATGGAGGTGTATAGCCTTCTGATGAGAAATAGTAATCTATCAGTATTCATTCCAATTAATTTATCCCATAATAGATCTCTTGATATGGAATCAAAGATACCCTTTAGATCCAAGAAGACTAAATATAGCTTAGATATGGTTTTCCTAGAGTATTTGTTAACTAGGTGTGAAAGAACAATGCTGTGGTCTAATGTAGTTTCCCCCTGGCAAAAGCCTACTTATTCTGGGCCTAATATCCCATTTTTTGCTATCCAAGCTAGATGTTTGCCCAGTAGGTGTTTGGCATATAGCTTCCCTACTATGGATAAAAGATTTATTGGTCTAAAGTTGGATGGAGTTGTATGGTCTCCTTTTTTATGAATAGGTACCAAAATTGCACTTGTCCATGCCTCTGAATGGAATATATGGTGGAATTTTAAACAATTAGAAACATAAGAAGAACCTCTTAACAGTCACATGTAACCAGATATATAGATATTTGAAATGTACTACTAACAGAAGCTCAGTCCCAGGCAACAAATGTGCATGCTTCCCACCCTCATACTTCTATGAGAAAACAAATATCATTGTCCTGTGAAAATTCAGTGGGGAAAACAGTAGCTCAAAGCATTCTGAATTTTCATAATTCATATGATGCATGTGTTATTTAAAGGGAGTTTTAGTGGATCAGTACATAACAGTTGACAGGCAATAAACTATGACAAGGTAGATTGGCTGCTGTTAATATGTATAATTTTATCATAAGGGATAGGAGTAAGCTGGATAATGGGACACATAAGACTGCCCTATCACAAGAGAAGCCCTGACCTGGATGGCCAAGGCTAGCCTGATCTCGTCAGATCTCAGAAGCTAAGCAGGGTCAGCCCTGGTTAGTATTTGGATGGGAGACCACCAAGGAAGTCCAGGGTTGCTATACAGAGGAAGGCACTGGCAAACCACCTCTGTTAGTCTCTTGCCATGAAAACCCCCAAAAAGGGGTCGCCATAAGTCGGCTGCGACTTGACGGCACTTTACACACACACATCACAAGAGAAAGGCAAAAGTATATTCTGCCGAAATTGTTCCATTCAAGAAAGTGGTTTGTTCAGGGAGAAAGTATCTCAGTAGCTAGGTCTGGAACTCTGCATGACATCAAACCAATCTGGGGGAATGGAACCAGCAGTCCCAACACCAATTCCCTTATGTAATAGGTAAAGTAACTATGGCTTAAAAATTGGTAAAATATAATTTCCTAAGATGCAGGTACACAGTAATCAGACCAGAGTCCCAGTCTGGTGCTACAGTTCATCTTTAGTAGATCACTATGTTCTATTCCAAGGTTTGTTGAATGAGACTTTGTGTCGTGAATCCACATGGCAAGAAAATAGATGAGCAGTAAGGCTATCTAAGTCATAGATAGTATAAAAGAGAGTATAAAAGAGAGGGAAGAAGCAATCCCAGCACACAGAGAAGCTATATTGTCAATACACATATTATGTGTAGAATAGGGATTGTAAATTATGTCCTTGCATGTCCCTAGAATCTAGAGGTGGTAAGGAACTAAAATTAGTTAATTTGGCATTGATATTTTTTAATATTGATTTTCTACCATGACCACCATTATATATATATATATATATAGAGAGAGAGAGAGAGAGAGAGAGAGAGAGAGAGAGAGAGAGAGAGAAACCAGTTCTTCAAATATGCAGAACTAGCTTTAAAAAAACTACACTTCTGCCTAGCATTTGCTAGTACACTTGCAAGAACTCCTCTATTTCTGTTTATCAACTTTATTCTGATAGTACAACATATGAAGTATCAACCAATTTGAATTCGTGAAGGTTCCCTTTTTTCAGCCTTGAAGATGAGATAGAAGTAGAACAAAGCAGTATATAAAGGTGTGCCTGTCTTCATCTTATGCTTATGAAGAAAATTACTATCACATCACCACCACTGACAACAAAAAAACCCAGCTTTCATAAAGGTAGAGACTACATGCTTTTCTGTTCTCTAGGGAAGGGAATTTCCAGAAGCCATAAAACCACTCAACAAAAAACATCTCTGAAGGTTTAATATTATCAGTATTTTTTCATCCTGAGGAAAGCTTAACATCTGGCAGTCTTCTCTCTTTTGCTTTCTTTTCAGGTATTGATGAAAGAACGGTTCCTTCTATGCTTGCTTAGTTTTTACAGTATAGGCAGTAGTTCATGTTTTGTTCTCTTAGGAGAAATAGATTTTTATTTGCATTTGCTACCCTTATACAATACCCCTTGAAAGGCTGTAAGATGGAGAAAAATACCTCTCTTTATAACAAGATCAAAAGACATTTTGCAATTGCCAAATCGGGCACACACAAAAAATGATTTTCTATCTGGAATAGGTGATAGCACAATTATTTATTCCAAATAATACCAGGACTACTGTCTTTCAGAATATGTTGTACGTCTAGAGAGAAGGATACCTCCCTCGTAGATAAAGGATAAGTTGCTTGTGCAATAATTTGTCAAAGCTGATTTTTTGTGGACCTGGCTTTACATAAAACGAGAGTAAGACCAGATTGTGCCACTTGAAACATCTTAATTCTGTACTGCTGAGTAGCTGAGACTACTGGTCTTCACCTTTGTTATCATCGCTAGTTTTGATCTTTGTGAAATATTATGCATGCGTGTACAATACATTTACTATAGTGACAGAAAATGGCACCACCAAAGAAAATGATTGCTTTGCAGATCCCACAGGTACATCCCTACAGTGGTCTGCCATGAGACTTCCAGTCTCCAAGGCCCACCACAAAAAGAATAGTTCCAGGAGAAAGTTGGCAGGAGAAAATTCAGTTTGCCCTGCCAACCTATTAAATCAGCCTGCTATTTTTACGGATTGGGCAGCTTATCTAATTATACACACTGATCTGCCACTGTAGTTTCTCCCACTTCTGTATCAAAGGGCTTTACTCATCCTTGGTTTATTCACCTGCATTTATCTTGGGGGGGGGGGGGATGACGACGACACTATTGTGGGTTGTGTAATACCAGGGCATTTAATGCATGCAAGAGGATCGCTTCTCTCCCATGATCTGTAGAATCACAACCTGTGATTTTTTTTTTCAGTTTGTGGAAGAGAGGTTGCAGTCTTGCATAAGTTCTAGCATTATACTGCCCTCGTGAGTAGACAACTCAGGTGAGCAGTTTATTGCCTTCAGTTGTGGGCATATTGTCAGAATGGAGATCCATTCGGCAGTGTTAAGGAGAGCATTTCGACAAAGCAGGGTTCAGTCATTGTACAGGATGTCTTTTTTGCAAATGAACTACAAAATCTGAAGAACAGGAAATTTTCAGTCTATATCATCGTTAGAGGATCTAGGAAATAGCATTATCACATAAGTCTGTTTCCTTTCTGAAAAATAGTTTGCAGGTTTGAGCATCTGTAATGCACATAGTATAGACTCTTTAAAATCCCTAGTAACTATAGACTTTAAATCTGCCTTCTTAATAAAACATTAGCTTTTTAACAATACCTTGAACATAATTAGGGATGATTAAGAAATTTTATTAGGATGGATTTTGCAATTGCATCTTAGTTCCTTCGCCCCTCAGACTGCCCTTTGGCTCAAACCTGATCAAGAGAGGGGATCAGCAGACCAAGAGAGGTTTGCACTTGTTTGGGGAAGAGAGTTACTTATTTTTCCCCTAATGTCCATGGAGACTACGAACACCAGAGTGTTTTTTTAAGTCCCTCAAATGCACATTTCTGTGACCCTGAGGTTCAGGGATCCCAGAAGAAAACACATCCTTGTGTTGCTATAGAAACAAAAAAGATAATCCCTTCATAACTAGTTCTTTGTATGCTGAAAGCATTTTTTAATTTTTAATTTTTTGGCACACTAATGACTAGTTTTGAAGGGGTTCTCTTATCTTTTCGTCTCTGAGACAAAAGAGCACAATTGTACTTTTCTGACACACAGAAACAAAACAAAATAGATACCCCTTCAAAATTATCACTTTGCTTGCTGAAAAAAACCTTATTTTAATATTTTTTTATTTTTTTTTAGTGTTTTAGCACACAGAAGGCATTTTTGTTGTCCCAAAATATGCTTGGGACAATAAGAAGGAGTATCCTTTTACTTTCCAAGTTCTGCTCTTTGAAATTCCAAGAAATTCAACTGATTAGATCAGTGTAATAGAACCCTGGTAGGTAAAGATCAACTGAATCCAAGCTGAGACCAATCTGAGGTTCATGCCTTTACTTTAAAATTAAATTCAACATTTTCATAAATTACATAGAAAGCATTGTTCTTTAGAGTGTATTCTTTGATATGATAAAAGAACAGGGTTTAAACCAAATAATAGACTTCTTCCATGAGTGGAATGGAGGAACACTTTTATGATCCAAACCATTAGAAAATAATCTTATTTACTGGTCCAGTAGTTTTGCTTGCATTTTCCAACTGAATTGTTTTGTGCAAACTTTCAATTTTTCTTTGCATTGAATTTTTATCCACGGATAGAAGAGTTTTATTATTGCTGCTTCACAACAAAACAAGCATTCTGTAACTTTCTTTATATATATGTTTCAGTCTTCATCACTATATCCACTCCATTAGAAAATAAAAGAATCCCCTTTTAGGTTGTTGCCATTTCTGTTTATCTAGAAAAAATGTTTTAGAACCAATTTTAATATTGTGAATATTATTTGATTGGTTCTATATAATACTGTTCATGGGCAAAGAATTTTTGATTCTGCACATTTGCCGATGACAATAGACTATTTTTTCATTAATTGAGTAACTGATCATTGATCTTGTGGCACAGGAGTGGCATTGTTTCAGTATGATGTATTTTTATCGGTAACATTTTAAACTGAAATACTGATATTTATCCTTCCTTAATTGAATCAGATGTGCTCTCTTACAATGCAATCCTAAAAACACTTTCCAGGAAGTAATCACTGTTTAATGGAACTCATTAGGATTCTGAATAGACCTGGTTAGGGTTGCTCTCTCAGAGTTATGTTTTTTTTTAATCATATAATCTTCAACTTTATTTCCAAGAGAGGAGACAAATAAGAAACTCTAAAATCTGGCATGAATTGAACAGTAAAACACTTGTGTGGAGGAAATGCATAAAACGTTATTTCACAAAATCCATTTAGTGTGTACCAACTACTTTCAGCTCTTTTATTTACTTCAAGAAAGTCTAAAGTATTTCTGTTGTAACTGTCTCTTAGTGAGTTATATTTGATTTGATTGGTTCTATATAATGTGTGGTCCATCTATTATATTCAGTTGAAAGAACTGTTGTCGGCGCCCATTGTATTGTGTTCATTATGCTCACTTCAAGGAGAAGGGGGAGGGAGAAGCAGGTATCTGAACGTGCGCAAGAAAAACAAAAGGAAAGAAAAAGAAACAGGCAGAGCAGATAAAAAATGAGTAGGATAAGTGAGTGCTTTACAAATGAAAGCAGATGTATAAAATTACAAGCTGTCGGATCAGCAACGGAAATGAAGATGATAAAGTGGCTCCCTACACAGATTATAATTATTCATTTTGCCCAGTCCTGCATCTTTTCCTCATAAACCTCTGTGGGGAGAGATGGGAAGGTACCGAAGGAGATGAGGTTGATTCACGTGAAGGCGGGCGGGGGTGGGAGTCAGTCTAGTAAGTGTCTGAGGCCATAAAACAGTCAATATGTTTGGGGTTCATTTAATCAATGGTTTTTTGTGTGTGTGCTCCAAAAGACATATCTCACTGAGGCTTTTAATTAATAAAAAGATTTTATTTCTAAGACCGAAGTTCTCAGAACAGTTGAAGTTGTTTGTTCTAAAATGTATTTACAATTAGTATCAGTGTAGGCAGTTTCTGTAGGATGAACAGAATAAGAATAATTAATCGGCACTGCTTTGACAGCTCCAGCAGATGGATTGCTAGAATTTAGATGGTGCTAAAGAAATGAAGTAGTTTACATAGGCCTGCCTGAAAAGATGTATTTAATTTCACTCACAATTAGGTTCACTTCTTCCCCCTCAAAAGGACAGTCATACACGAGATTGAGGTTAGAGAATAAAAATGTAATGAACTTTAAGACTGAACAGGATCAATTTTCTCATGTCTGGGGCTCCCTTTTTCTATTTTTAGAAAAATAGATTTGTAAAAACTATTAACATACAAGGGAAACGGAGCAAGAAGGACAGAGCAAACTTAGGCTGTTCCTAAACCATCTCAGGATAAGTATTGAATGAAATGTACAGATCAAGACTAAGTAAAGTCAGTTTTTCAAACTAGTTAAAGCAAGCAAGAGGGTTGAAAAAGTAATATCTAGTAATAATTGTTTTAGGGACAAATTAGGGTGCTTTCATTAATGTGTGATTAATATCTCCATTGCATGATTAGAAAAGCTCAGTAATGTTTTCTGTTGTTTTTAGTGATATCAAGTAATTATCAGACCTGTTTGGGACTTCTGATGCATTATCCACCCATTGGAGATGTACACTCACTCATCTTGAGAGCTCTTTTTCTCAGAGATCCCAAGGTAAGGCATACTAAATGTTATCAGGTGCTCTGAAAACAAACATGAAGGCAAAACAGACATTTGTCTGTGATGGGCTTGTCAGGCTTCCATGCTCTCCTGACTCCTTCCCCCTCTCACGCAAACACAATCCAGTTCGCCCAGGTACCCACATTAATGTATCATGGCAAAACTGGAGCTTGATTCAAAGTTTCCCACATGCAGAAGCCTTCAGTTTCCTTCTGTATGTTGAAGTTGGGAAGAAATAACAGGAAAGAACAAATGGAGTGAACATAGCATCAAGCCATGTGGGTGTGCTCATCATGGATCAACATGTTGGTGGTGAAATAAGAATACCTCCTTCCCTGGAGGTTTTTAAGCAGAGGCTAGATGGTCATCTGTCAGCAATGCTGATTCTATGACCTTAGGCAGGTCATGAGAGGGAGGGCATCTTGGCCATCTTCTGGGCATGGAGTAGAGAGTCACTGGGGGTGTGGGGGGGAGGTAGTTGTGAATTTCCTGCATTGTGCAGGAGGTTGGACTAGATGACCCTGGTGGTCCCTTCCAACTCTATGATTCTATAACGTAGCTGTTACATTCCACAATGATGCATAAGGAAAAGTTAATAATAATGGGGAAAATTTTAATGTGTACAAAAGAGTGCTAGTATTTAAATTTCTAAAAGAAGAGATAGCAGAACTCAAACTCGCCTATTAGTTGGTCTAAATCAGTGGCCATCCTCTACAGGTGGTAGTGGTAGCTGTGGACTACTCAGAGTCTTTCTAGATGCTGCAGTCTTCACAGACAGATACATAGCCTTTGCTAACTATTCATATGACATCATCTCTGCTTTTAGTGCCATTACTAGCAAGTTTATTGGATTTGATGGGAGAAGGCAATATTGAGGCTAGCAAGCAAAGCTAACCTCCAGAGGTTTGCATGGATGTTGCCAGTGTGACATCATCCCTTTGAATGTCACTAATTTCTCTTTCTCCCACCTGTGCTGTTTTGAATATCCATGAAACAATTAAAAGTTTTACCTTTTTTCTCTTTTAAAATGTTTTCAGCATTGCTCCAGGACTTAAAAAAAAAATACAGTGAACTCAGGGAAACTACCTAAGCTACATCTCCCCAAGGCAGCAAGAAAAGTCCCTTCATTGTGTTGGGACAGGTATATAGCCGTAGATGGTTAGTGTTAGTCAATGGAAGCAGTGTGGTCAAAAACATAAGAACATAAAAAGAGCCCTGTCGTATCACACTATTCATTTAGTCCAGCATCCTATTTCACACTGGAGATAAGCAGATACCCTAGAAGAGTCTTCTATGACTTCATTACTGAAGTTGCCATCTCTAAGGGCAAAAACGCATGGTCGCTTTATCCTCCTTTAATCCCTGTTTCCGCCAGGATTCAGCTAGGATCGAATGCATGCGTTTCACCTAATGTGCGTTCGATCCTGGCTAAAACAGGGATTAAAGGAGGATAAAGCGACCATGCATTTTCAACCTATGATTACCACTGTGAGAAACCACCAGCCATTTGGAAGCATTCTCTGCTCATGCTTAGGTGCACAATGTTTTAGTAACTCACGGATTCCTAAGACTGAGGTAACATTCACATGCTTAGGGTTGATGAGATTATGAATAGCATTTTAATAGCCTGAAATCACTGGAAGTTCACAGTAGCATTTTGCAGGCTCTCTTTCTGTTTGGAAAATAGAGTGCTAGTGATCTATGGTTTCTTCATAGAATCTTTATATGCAAATGTACACGTTAGTTGGATAGTAGAAGCTTCAACAGCACAAATAGGCAGGCGTTACAAAATTCAGTGCAACAAGAGTTCCAAAATAACAGTACCCCCTGCGACCCGAGAAATGCATTTGCTGGCCAACACTGATGTTTGAGTTCTTCTTGTCACCATACCTACACTGAGGTAGCCTACGCTCCTTCCACCCACAAGTGAGTGTAAATTGACCATCCACTTGTCTAAGACAATCTGCTACACTGACTGCCCATTAATTAGCATCCAGCCCAAGGGAGGCTCTGAATAATAAATCAGCTTGACTTTTTAACAATATGTTTACAGAACTGCAGATTAAGCAGTTGGGGGCAGCGTGAGAATGGTTACCTTTACAGTACCTCCGTATTTGACAGGCAACATAAATTTTTCAAATTGAAAAGAAAAAGAAAATGCTGTAGTACCTAAAAGATTTATGCATGCCAGTCATAAAATTAGAATATAGGAGTTTACATTCTCTATTATGAAAAGTTAAGTACAGTTTGGGCCAGCAACCAACTAGAACTGGCTTTAGATGTTATACACTTATGAATTACCTGGCAATCAACTAGTAGTGAATCAAGAATCAATACAGCCCGAATATTTATTCCCATGTGTTATGCATTACAAGTAGAACGTGAAGATTGTAAGCTCTATTCTTCATTGGTGAGTAATGTCTGCAAAAACAACAACAACACAGTAGTTTCTTACTTAAGAAAAAAAACACCTTTCCTTAGTTTTAATATTAGTTTTACATGTAACTGCTTGCACAAAGAGCACCTCATTCTTCTTGTGCACAAAAGTCTCCTTTTCAATGAGAAGTAAAATCTATCATCTCCCTCAAACTGAAAGTGTTTTGGTCTCTTAAAAGAACTGTGAATTCTGCACACACATGAACAAAATCAGCAAAAGGTTGAGATGATGGGTTTAAAAAACAAGATATATTCTCATTCTGTCGTTCAAGCAAGTATCTGACCAGCGTTAACAGCAAGGAAGGCAAGCCTTCCCATGGCATCATGCCCTTGCTTTAAACAAAAGCAAGAGGACCTCTCCTTCTAAAATAGTTCGTTTCCTCCCCCCCCCCTCAAAAATAGATGTGGTATGCTATAAACAGAAACGCTTGAAATCAAAGAAACAACATACTAGAAAATAAGTAAATCTAAGGAAAACACTCATGGATATATAAAATGTATGATAAAGCTTGTTATTATAACTAAACCAAATCTGTATTTCTAACAAGTTAATTTAGTATATTCACAACAATCACAAATCACAAAATCACACAAGGTTGGAAGAGACCACAAGGGCCATCCAGTCCAACCCCCTGCCATGCAGGATCCCGCAATCAAAGCGCTCCCGACAGATGTCCATCCAACCTCTGCTTAACAAAATCACACCTTTGGAAGAGAAATCTTTTCATCATTATCTCAGGAATGTATACAGATTAGACATCTCAGCTTCCACACACCCCTTGCCGCATCCGAGTTCTGTTGCATTGTCTGATGCTGTTTGATTGCATTGATTTACACTATGTAATCCACCTTGAGCCTCAGCAAAAAAGATGGGCTATAAAAAGTAAATAAAAAATAAATAAATCACCAGAGACAACATCTCCAGTACGTAGAAAGGTCTACACTGTATTATGTGTTGTGCAGACTGGGACTGTTTTAATTTTCCATGTCAACTTGGAAACCACGTCAACAGGTTTACTATGCACAGGTTAACTGTGACCACCCCGCCACCTCTGTCATTAACAATTCTCTAAATGTCTGTTCCTCTGCTATTGATCACAGATTTCCTTTCTTCATTTAAAAAATAATAATGAGCAAGTCAAAATAAAGAGTGCACATTTGCACGACTGTTTATGTTTCACTGGAATAATTTGTAAAATATTTTCCTTTTAGGACTATCCTTTAAACGTACTAGAGATTTTTTTTAAATGTAGAATTGTAAAAAACAAAATGACCATGTGAATGGGCTAGATGGGAGTCTACCTGGGAAACATAGGTGAGCTTCTCTGAGGTCTTCAAAGGGCAGATTATTAAGAGATGCTGGGTGCAATAAGATAAGGTGCAGTAAACATATACTGCTGCAATCCTGTGCACACGTATCTGTGAGTAAGCCCTACTGAACATAGTGGAACGTTAGAATTTAGTTTTTTCTGCCACCATACGTTTTCCCTAAAGAAAATGCCAAATTCTGCAAAAATTAAAATAACAGATTAAAAATAAAACACTTAACTTTATACATTTTCTTTAAAGCCATCATTTATGTAGAAGAGCAGTGAAAGGAGTGGTTTCATCTAAATTTGCGAGGCCTGCTAATAGCCTTAAGCTGGAGCAAGTATTGTGACCAGGAGGAGAGGTGGTGAAGAAGCAGGGGTGTTGTGCCAAGCGTCGGCTCAGCCAGGTGGCTCCCACACTGCTTTCAGCAGCCCACCCCCATTTGGCCAGCTGTAAGCTGGGGAGGGCAGCAGACCTGACGGTCGGGCTCCAGTGTGGTTCACACTGCATGTTTGAAAGAAGGGGGCTGGCAGCAGGCTGGGCCTCCACGTGCATTTTTCTCAAAGAAAATGTCAAATTTTGTAAAAATTAAAGTAACAGATTTGTAATAAAACGCCCAACTTTATCAATTTTATTCAGAGTAAGCATAATTCTGAGAATTACTTTAGAAACTACTCAACAAATGCTTATAATGATATTTACAAGTTTAAGACGATTGATTTTTTTTTGATATGACGATATTTAAGATGGTGTAAAGCTCGGTAGATGAAATAGGTTTGATCTTTTCCCCTTTATCCCTTTTTCTATTTTTGTATCCCTTTATAAAAATAATAATAATAAAAAAGAGTAAGCATAATTCTATGTTTTCATGCAGTTAGAACAGCTGTGAAATGTCTGATTTGCTCTAAAGTTGCTATTTTGTGATTTAATCTTGAGAATCTGAGTGAAGCTTCTTTTGCTTGGCTCTCTTTTTGATCCTCTAAAATATGTTTGGAAAATATTCTTTTCACTTTGCAACGTCCCAGAAGTGCTGTCAGTAAAGGACAAACTGAAAGAGCCCTCGTAGGTTTCTTAAAACAAGGCTGGCCTCTGTGCCTTTAACATCAAATGGGATCGGAGGATTATACAGTGTATTCAGCCAGAAAGGTAGTTTCTCCAGATTTTCATTTGCTTCATAGAAATATATGCGTAATGACATTCCATCCAGTTGTACTTCTTCAGGATGAAAATGTTCCACTGAAAATTGTCTTGATATGAAGAGGACAGTGTGTGGTACACAAAGATGTATATTGTAAGAAATGAAAACCCTCCCCCCTCCAAAAAAAAAGCACCTAGCATAGGTGTTTGGTATCCCTTTAATATCCCCCAGTTGTCTAATTTTTTTCCTGCATCACCACCAATGAGAAGTGCTGTTAATTTTCAAAGCAGACGCTTTCAGATGGAAAATAGATACATAGGGGATGGCAATCGCAAAAATATAAAGCGATTAAAAAACAGTTCTAACCAGAGTTGTTCAAATAAAGAAAAATTAAAAACTCAATTAGAAACAAAAGTCATAGAAAATGTGAACATATTGTGTTCCTTAAATAACCAGATGTTCTTTTCTTCCTGAAGGCAGTCAAGCCTAGGAATAAAAGGTTTTAAACTATTGTTTTAAGTTAACTGTGAATTTTGCAAATCTGTTTTACCCTATAGCAAATAAAATTCTAATACAGCAACATAAGCAAAGTAATTTTCATCTTTGGGTGTTCTTGTGTGTATGTGGCTGTGCTAACCTTATCACGATGACTTATTATGAAGCTAAACTGTTATATAGAACATTACCATTTTAGATGATGTACAAAAACTTGCCAACTCTCTTTTGTTTGAGAGCTTACAGTATTTGTCCCAAGTATTTTTGCAAAAAAAAAAAAAAAACTTTAACGAATCTTTTAGTAGTCACGGTATTATTACTGCAGAAGAAAGCAATGATCTATAAAGATTTCAATACTAATTTTGTATACTCAGAAACAGTGCATGAAATTAACATTGTAAGAAAGTTTCAGCTTCTTCCAATTACTCTAAAACAATTACAGTTTTAAAGACACTGGGATAGACTTTGGGATAGACTTTGAGATTAACAAGGGCTGTAATGTTCTTGTTTGCTCCAAACATGCACACTCTGGACTGTATCCTACCCACTACTCTGGTAAAAGGGGACAGGGTCTTTATGACCACCCAAAAGACTATGTCAAGAATTTTGGGACCTGTGTGGGCAAAAGCCACATGGGATGGTATATACAGTGAGGAGGGAAATTAGAAAAGAGGAAGAGCTAATAGGCCCAATCCTGAATCTTTCAGTGCTTCCCCTCCCAAAAAAAATCCTTTATGGTAGCATCTAAAGCAGTTAAAGTGGATGCAGCTAGAAATCAGAATCAACAAACCCCCATGTGCATGTGAAAGGTCCTTTGGCATCTACTGGGGTACTTTGGCTACCACCTCAATGTTGAAACTAGGAAAACTTTTCTTAAGGTTAAGCAATTGCAAATATTGCATCCGTAATGGTTATGACTATGGGACAGAATTAAGTTTGCATAATTCAATTACTGCGTGTGTGTGTTAAGTGCCGTCAAGTCGCTTCCGACTCATGGCGACCCTATGAATGAAAGTCCTCCAAAATGTCCTATCCTTGACAGCCTTGCTCAGATCTTGCAAACTGAGGGCTGTGGCTTCTTTTATTGAGTCAGTCCATCTCTTGTTGGGTCTTCCTCTTTTCCTGCTGCCCTCAACTTTTCCTAGCATGACTGTCTTTTCCAATTCAGTTACTAAGCTAGGATAAAAAAATATTTGATTTTGTATATGCAGCCTTTTACTCCCAATCCACTGGGTTAGTTTCTATCAGTGTTAAGAAAATGTTGCTTTGCTTTTGAGTCAGTTCAGTATTTAATTTTTGCTTGTGGTATGACTTTGGCAGAGAAGCTGTGGAAAAAGATGTAGATGTTTGCATAGAAACAAAGACAAATCTTAGCCATTATTATAAAGTGGAATGTTTAGCAGAAATATCAGAATTCAACTGCAAGACTAGGTTCCTTGGAATCCCTATCAAATGGCTGGACCCCGTCTAAAATAGTGGATATAAGTGACAGTATGCATTTAGAGAAAAATAAGGGGAACGTGGTGTTTGTAAATAGGTAGCAATCAAGTAATAGGAGTGTAATTTTCTTAACTGTACATCTATATACTAAAAATAAATAGGAAAAACTATATATGGTTTTATCAGATTAGTCATAATAAAAGAAGCAATGGATTCTCTTTGAAGGTGTTAACTGTATAGTCAAAATAATGGTTGGGGCATGTTTGGAAAGTGGTCTTATGAATGTAAAAGGTTTAGTAGTTCACATTGAACTGATTGTTCCAGTGGGTTTTCTTTCCATTCACAGTGTTTGTATTGCTTTCCAACTAGCAAAGCTTCCAACATAGAGAAAACTGTTTACGTTGTCCCTAGACCGCAACAACTATAGAATTCTACCTTACTGAATGAAAAATATCCCACTACAGAAATAGGTCAGGGTTTTAGGAATATTGTGAATGTTGCCTTGTTAGATAAAGTGGGGATAATGTGCTATCTCCACAACAAATATTTGCTTTGTTATATCTGTCATATTTCAGTCCTTCAATCATAATTATATATGTTGAAGGTTGTTACTTTTTTAAGTATAGTTTCTTTCTGTTAAATCGATCAGTTTGTAAAAACATGTCATGTGGCACTATCTAACGGAAAGCTTTACCAGGTTGTACTGGTGTATAAACTGTTTCTTCACCTATCACATCATCAAATTCAGGTTATCTGGCTTCAGTTACGTTCTGTTAAACTATATATTTTCTGTTGTTTGAAGCTGTCCCAACCGGCTATCCTAAAACTACAGCATATGTTTGCTTAACCCTCCAATCCTTTGGCTTTGGAGCCTTAAACAATTCCTCTAGAGATTTAGCTATATAGCTTAGGAAACAGCTTAGTAAAATGCTTCTATGGTGATGGGTGTTCCCAGTGGCACTGAAAATCACTAAAAATAAGTATCATTTTTCATCATGGACTCACACTGGTTATGTCGTTTCAGTTCTGGTTCTTCTTTTGAACATTATTTATATATTCAGATTGGAGGAATATAAAAAAATGGAAAGCAGAGAAAAAACTAAGTATTTTTGTGCATATTTCCCAACATTATCTTTTCCCTTCTTCCTCCAACAGAAGAACAATAATATAGCTGTACTACATTTGTCTAATAAGGAGGTTTTATTGGTATCTCCCTTTATTTCTTCCAAAATATACAGACAGTCTTACTGGTAAGAGACCTCTTGCTATAAAAGAAAAAATCTCCGAGGGGCTTATATTCCCTACTTCTGACCTTGCCCTTTTATACATGGTCTGTTTCCACTGGATCTGCTGCTTTTTAACCGCATTATTTGCAGTTGAATTCTCAAAACAGTATGCCTAGGGACTTTTTGCCCCAAAGAAATTCCAGGCGTACTTTGTGATCAATTATGCATCCCCAGAGAAAATGCAAAGTTTCTGAACTATGTGTGTGTGTGTCCCCCCCCCCCCGAAAACTCTGCTTGGTAACTGGCTGTAGTGTATTTTTTAAAAATGCATCACCAGCCCCCTGCCAGCTCCACAGCAGTATTCTTTCATTTGATCTAAAGTGAGTGGCCATTTTACAGCCAAAGCCGAGAAGGGTATGAACAACCCCCCCCCCAACCAATTTTTTTCTGTGTAACTGAATGCAGGGGTCATAAGAATATAATGGGCTTATGGTTGAGGCCAGCGACGGTTCTCATTATAATTACTGGCCTCCCTAGTCCTTTCCCCCCCCCTTTACCTGCTGCTGAGCACCACCCCTTCAACACCACCTTAGGGTGTGGTTTTATTCCTCTGGAATTTGGCGCCATTGAGGGGCATTCTTGGGCTATTTTAAATTATTTTAAACTATTTTAATGGGTTATTGTTTTATTGTGTTTTTAGACCGTGTAAGCCGCTCTGAGCCCGACCTTTGGGTTGGGGAGAGCGGGGTAGAAATGTAATAAATAAATAAAAACACTCGCACGGTCATTTGTGACATCGTTCCATCAGTAGTCTTGCACTCGCAAACAAACAAATAAATTTTTCATGCCTATAAGAGGACACGTATAAAGGGAGGATGGCAGCCTGGCTCTGTTCCATCCTGTCAATAACTCAAACTGACCCACACTCACTGTGAAACTGACCAAATAAGCAACCTCATGGTATTCCAGCATTATTCTCTCCCTAGTACTCTTGATAATGGCTTCCAGGGGAGGGGTTCGATGAGGGGAACAGACGCATGTGAGGGAGAATGGGCGAGGGGGGGACACTCAAAGTGACAAGTATGCACAGGACCAACTTTTGATTTGGGATCGAGGCAGACTTTAAACTCGGGGGTAAAACAGCATCCTGAAAATGCAAGGAAAATGTAAGGGGAGAGTGAGGTGACTTCTTAAGGATGGGAAATACATGAAAAATGAAAACGAAGCCCTGAAGTATTCAGTGCTTGATGGCAATGGAAACAACCCGTGCATAAAAGGCCCTTGACCAATCTCATGTAGCCAAGTGATAAGCAGTTATTCTTGCCTGCCACTAGCAAAATTAAATATGCATTCTTCTACTAAGCCCATTGTTGTCGTAACAGAGACTGAAGTGAAATCCACAAATATAAATATGTATAAATTCCAGAAGGGTGGCTGTCTTGATCTGTTGTAACTAAAAAAAAAAAAGGAGTTTTGTGGGATCTTAAAGATTTAAAATGTGTCTTGTGGCATAAGTTTTTATAAGTTAGGGCCAGGGATTCTTAATCACCCAGTTCAGTTCGTAGTCTGTTTGCACAATCGCATTCCTCAGAATTGAACATTTGATAAACTGCCAAGTGTCTGAACAATTCAAACATGTTCAGTTGGCTGTGGGGGGGGGGGATTCAGATTCACAGTCACATGCTGCTTTGCCCTAACTGCCCCTCTGCTACCACTGCCCATCTCTTTTTGCCACATTATTTAAATAAAAACTTTTTTTATAGTTAACAACTTACTGATAAGATAGAGTAATTATTGAACTCACTTGGAGTTCAGTAATGGCTGGCAAACTGTCTGATTCTTGATCAGTTCATCCATGAAACTCTCTCCAATGCCAGCGTGGTGTCGTGGTTAAGAGCAGTGGTTTGGAGCAATGGAGTCTGATCTGGAGAACCGGGTTTGATTCCCCACTCCTCCACATGAGCCAACTGGGTGACCTTGGGCAAGTTACAAGGCTGTTAGAGCTCTCTCAGTCCCACTTACCTCACAGGGGAAGGGAAGGTGATTGTAAGCTGGTTTGAGTCTCCTTTAAGTGGTAGAGAAAGTCGGCATATAAAAACCACCTCTTCTTCTTCTTTTTAACATCTACATACGTCCCTCTCCCAGGTAGTTAGGCGTTTCAGGCTGGGTTGCCGTCAGTATGCAGATGACACCCAGCTATACCTGTTGATGGATGAACAGACACTGTCCCATAACATCTGGGCAGGTATCTGGAAGCTGTGGTGGGATGGTTGAAACAGCCACCTGAAATTGAACCCATCAAAGACGAAGGTCCTGTGGCTAAACCGGGGAGGCACAGATCAGGGAATTCAGCTCCCCACTCTTGACAAGGTACAGCTGGTATCAGCTCCCTCTGTCAGGAGTTTGGGGGTGACACTGGATGTGTGCCTTTTATTGGAGACCTAGGTCACAAATACAGCTAGGATGGAATTTTTCCATCTCCGCCAAGCCCGACAGCTGTCCTTTTACCTGTCCCGCATTGACCTGGCCACAGTGATCCATGCAACGGTCACCTCCGGATCAGACTACTGTAACTCGCTCTATGCAGGGCTACCCTTAAGTTGTTCCAGAAACTTCAATCGGTCCAGAATGCAGCAGCGCAGGTCCTTGCAGGGACCCCATTAACAATGCATATACAACCAGTGCTCCACCAGTTTCACTGGTTTTAGATTGAATTCCAGATCAAATTAAGTGTTTTGGTACTTACTTTTAAAGCCCTAAATGGTCTGGGACCACCTCTATGGGACCACCTCTCCTGATACACCCCCCAGAGAGCATTATGCTTGTCTGAAAACAACTTGCTGGTAGTCCCTGGTCCCAGAGCCATCCAGCTGTCCTTGGCCAGGGCTTTTTCGGCTCTGGCCCCAGCCTGGTTGAACTCTCTGTCTAATGAGATCTGCACCCTGCAGGACTTAGCTCAGTTCCACAGGCAGCAATGGTTTTGTGGATCAGCTGGCCTTCCTCCCCTCCCCTCCCCTTCCTGCTCCTTCTCCTTTTCCTCCTTTCTCCCTTCCTTTTCCTTTTAACCCCTTTTTTCTGTCCCCTCCTGCCCACTCCTTCTTTGGGCCTGTGGGCCTCTCCGTGGCTGTTGACCTTCCTGATGTGATATTTGTCATCTTTAGGCCAACCTCCTCAGTTGAGCACAGCTTATCTATACAAGCCAGTTACGCAGTTTAGGGTGTCTTCTGTGTTTTTACAATAGGCTCACAGTTGTAAAGTTATAAGTTATGTGTTTTAATGTTAATATTGCATTGTATTTATTGTTGGAAGCTGCCCAGAGCCCAGCTGTGCTGGGGAGGGCGGGGTATAAATCTAATAAATAAATAAATTTAAGTCAATTTTTTAGCAAAAACAGTCCAGCCATGGGACTTGCATGTAAATAAGCAGTTTGATCCTATTAAGGTCAAACAGCACATCAAAATTATCAGCATCCTAGGCAAGACCTCACTGTGTCAGATGCATAAGGTTTTCCAGGCAGCATATTCACTATGATCTTTGCAGTCCTTTCAGAGATCACCTTTCATGTTTCAATATCTCCCACCAAGGATTGTGTTGCTGATAAAAGTAGTTACTGAAACAGCAGGTAATAGTTATAAATGAAAGAGGAGGGCGCTTAATTAAATTTGACAGACCTGAGTGTAATTATGAAAGGACCTCTTGACTATTATGTGGTCAAGTGATGATTATATGGGCTAATACTTTCAAAATTACTATAATTTTATGCATTAGAATAATTCTACGCATTAGAATGATATAGTTGTCGGAAAACAAATTGAAATGTATTCCATTTCTCACTGTATTAAATTACTAAATTATATGTGACCACAGGAATGAAGGTACTATGCATTCTATAGGAACCATTTCAGACATTACATATTTTGAATGTATAGCTAAGATGTTGTAAGATCTAAATTCTCCACAGATGACTGTGTGGTGATAATCAACATGAGGCTGAGAAGAGTGAAATTTCTTCCAGTGGCCCCACTCCAAGTTCCACATGCAGTAAGGTCTCTGCACAGAGCATACATGCATACAAGTTGCACATGCTTAGACATATTTTGTGTGATCTGTACCCTTCATTTTTGTAAGACACACAAAATGTATACACTGTAGGTTCAATGAAAAGAACCAATCAACACATAAAGATGATGGGAGAACCAGCAAGATAACTTCATCTTCCATCTCTTTTTGTTATCTGCACAGATCTCTCTGCAAATGCAAGGTATGAATGCATTTAATGTGTATCATACAGCTGCAGTAATCAGGTATTGGTTGTCAATACCATATTTTATATACTTGTCAATGCCAGAGTTGTTTTTATATGTCAGATGAGACCCATATTCCCCATCCAAACATATCTTATCTCCCATTTTGGACTCCTGAGTGAAGATAGTAGTTCCTGAACTTTCAACTTCAGTTCTTTCCAGCTGGGATCTGTTCCCCATATAATTCCCATCTGCTGGACAACTGAACCCCATAAACACAGATCCTAGGAATCCACATTATTTAATTTCTCAGTCTTCTGTATGTTTATAATGAAATTCTGGTAGCAGAGAGCTTATACTAGGTGCTTTTAAAATTCTAATTAACAATTTATTTCTCTCACGTTCATAGTTGGTATGTTTTGCTACCTGTATGTATTCCATGTAGGACATAGATAGAATGTACCGTACCTATTTGGCTTTTTGTGGAGCGCTAAGTCTATAGCCATTTAACTTAAAATGTATATTATTAATTTGCTATCTTTAGAGGGAAAGTAGTTTAGTTTTCTGTCCCATATGTGGCTAATCATTTAGACTTAACGGTTCCATCTAGTGTATTACATAGAAGAAAAAAAGGCTGCATATGCCATCTAGTGGCTGTATTGATTTAGTCAGGAAAATTATAGTCATTTTACCTCATTACCTGACTAGTAACCTGGAACTGAGTCATAATGTACTCCAGTATGTTAATGCATTAGACAAATAATATGAAATTTCAGCCTACAAATGTCTATTTTGTTGATACAGAAATCACATGTGGTCAGTTTTAATCTAATGTAAAACCAGTGTTTAATTACTTGAGTTTCAAAATATATTTTTTCTTTTTTCCCTAGATTTATCAGCCATTAGCTATTCATCTGCCATTTCACACTTTTTAAAAAGGGGGAAATTAAGATTAATTTCTTCTTGACATTTTAAGGAGCAAAGTCGCCACATCTCTCACGCAATTCACCAATCTACTTGATAGCAGATAACGCCGTGTCTACTTCTCAGAAAGTGTCATAAGTTGTTTTATTGAGGGAGTGATGTTTTGTACAATATTATTTTGAGAACATGAAAAAACAATGTGGGCTAGGGAGTCTACTTGATCTGGACAAAATGGGCATTTGTGTTCTTCCCAATAATTTTATTGTATCTCCCTTGCGTCTCGGCTGAGTCTACGGCATTACACCTTGCCAATAAAACAGCTCATCTAAATGTATGGATTTCTAACCAGCGGAAAGTATGGAAAGGAAAAAGTACCGTTAAAGGGTATCTGGAAGAAGAGAGGTGAACATTTATTATTTGTGTCCTTAAACACTAAGGACCAGTCCTCATTTAAGATCTTATTTTGTAACCATTTACAGCTTGCTTTCCAAAAACTATTCCTTGCAGCTTTCTATTGCTCTATTGGGAAGGGAAATCTTTTGTCTAACCTACTAGTCCAGGTAATCATAGAGATATCTGAGATTAACAACTGAAACATAACAGGAGATGCTGATGGCTCAAAGAAGGAGTACCGAAATGGAATGACGGATTGATATATAATAGATGATAGGTTTGGGAGCCCCAGTTCTAACCTTAGTGCAGAGGAGGAGATACATTGTGGCATACCCAGCAAGTTTCTAAAACAATTAACTTGAAGAATATCAAAATGTTCTATATGGCCAGCATATCTAACAATCAAATGTATGATTGCTCTATGTAGGGTCATAATAGCCGGTACAATTGCCCTCCTTTGCAAAAATATAATTTTTTAAGGAAGATAAAGGATGAGTTTAACTTTTGCATTAACATATGGATATGCAAGTCCCAAGAAAGATTGTGCTTAAACATGACCCCAAGGTACTTAACATTTCTTACGATCTCTATGGCAATTCTTTCTCTGCAGAGAAATCCAAGACCTGTGACCTACCAATTCCGGCAAAATTTAGATTATTACAAAGCGTGTGGAGCAGACTTGATGAGTAAAACTCGGTAAGTCCTTTTCATCTTTTATAGAACAAAAACATTGCTTGGTGAACAACTGTACAAAAATAATTATATTAAAAGGTATTACTGACTCTGAATAGGTCACAGAATAAATGTATGACATTAAATGTAATGATAGTCATGAACAGAGTTTGCAGTATGACATCAAAATCATCTTAAGTAATGTCTTCCTCATTAACATGGGTTACAGTCTTAAAAAACGTAGGTCCAACACTAAATATATGCTGCTCAAGATCAATTGATCAAGGAGCTTCTAAGGGATAAAAGGAAAGGAAAAGAAAGGAAAGGAAACATGTAGACGTGAGGGCCAAGCTGTGCCTCTATCCTAAGCAAATTGGATTCAGTTCAGATCTCCATCGATCTCTGATGTATGCGTGGAATTGCGGGCTCTACCCTGTTCTCTCCATGTCTGAGAGTTGCTAGTATAAGAAACAGTCTTCACAAGGAGCATTTCCTGACACTGAAAAAAATGGGTGAGCTCCTGCTCATTCAGAGTCCTGCCTCTATTTTCAGAAAGATGCATCAATATTTTTACAAGCTACCCATCTAGAAAATGCTGTCATTTGTGTCTCTTTTCTTTAATGCTCACAGTTCTACCAATATTATACTGTAATGATATATTGTGTGCATAAAGTGCCATCAAGTCACAGCCAGCTTATGGTGACCTCCATAGGGTTTTCAAGTGATTAAACAGAGGTGGTTCACCATTGCCTTCCTGCGCAAAGTCTTCCTTGGCAGTCTCCCATCCAAGTACTGACCCTTCTGAGCATCCAAGCTCTGACAAGATTGGGCTACACTATACCATTCCACATCCCTGTAATGATATATTACGCTAAAATATTATGAGAAATGTTCAGCAGAATGGTTCCCATTCCTCCTTGTGGGCTACCAAAGGACCAAAATAGAAGGTTATAGAGGCACTCTGCTAACTACTAAGGCATATTTGATGGACCCACTTAGCCACTAACTTACATGAGAACACTCACTGGGAGACACTGAGATACATGCTTCATGTGGTGCTTGTATGTTATCTTCATTTTCTGAGCGGGATGTTCCTGGGCAATATCAACATTAGTGGCCATGAATGCCTACATGCAAAGTCATCCAATTACATTGCTACTATCCTCAGCTGCAGCTGCATGTAGATCAGTATCCTGTTCTGAAGTTACGTGATACTCTGACATTGCCCAGGAATGGGCAAACACTTGCCTCTGCTTGTGTGGGAGAAAGCCAGTGAGTGACACAGAATTAGTTTATTGTATATTATATTCTCCAAAGATACAGCATACAGAGAGTTTGCCTATTTCAATTGTTGACCCCTTATTCAAAACTACTTACCAACAGCAGTCAGTGTCCTAGTCCCAGAGAAGTCAAATGCTGAGAAAAATTTCCCAGGGGTGTTCATGAAAGTTCTGCACACTCCATGCAGAGGCTGCTATAGGTTATATATGGTTTAGCTTGCAACCACAAGATGGGTTGTAAGTAGTGGTTGTCTTCCAGGGGCAGTGTGGGGGGAAACTGCTGTGTTGCCTGAAACCAGATGGCTATTGGAGACCTTGTGTTGTCCCAACACAACCGGTCTGTGTTGGGACCGGTGCTTTTCAACCTGTTCATCAATGACCTGGAGTTGGGTTTAAACAGTGAAGTAGCCAAGTTTGCTGATGACACCAAATTATTTAGGGTGGTTAAAACAAAATCGGACTGTGAAGAGCTCCAGAAGGATCTCTTCATACTGGAAGAATGGGCATTAAAATGGCAAATGAGATTCAATGTGAGTAAGTGTAAAGTGATGCATATGGGGGGGGGGGGAAATCCCAACTTCACATATACACTGATGGGATCTGTGCTGGCAGCAACACACCAAGAAAGGGAACTTGGGGTGGTAGTGGATAGCTCAATGAAGATGTCAACCCAGTGTGCGGCTGCTGTAAAAAAGGCAAATTCCATGCTGGCCATAATTAAACGAGGAATAGAGAATAAAACTGCTGATATCATACTGCCCTTGTACAAATCTATGGTGAGGCCACACTTGGAATACTGTGTACAGTTCTGGTCACCACACCTAAAAAAGGATATTACAGAGCTTGAGAAGGTGCAGAAAAGAGCAACCAAAATGATTAGGGGACTAGAGCAACTGTCCTATGGGGAGTGGCTAAGACGCTTGGGGCTGTTTAGCTTGGAAAGAAGGCGGCTGAGGGGAGACATGATAGAGGTCTATAAAATTATGCATGGTTTGGAGAGTGTGGACAGGGAGAAGTTTTTCTCCCTCTCCCATAATACTAGAACACGGGGTCATCTGCTAAAGCTGGAGGGTGATTCAAAACAGATAAAAGGAAGTATTTTTTCACACAACGCATAGTTAAATTGTGGAACTCCCTGCCCCAGGATGTGGTGATGGCTGCCAGCTTGGAGGGCTTTAAGAGGGGAGTGGACATATTCATGGAGGAGAGGGGTATTCATGGTTATTAGTTAGAATGGATACTAGTCATGCTGCATACCTATTCTCTCTAGTACCAGAGGAGCATGCCTATTATTTTGGGTGTGGTGGAACACAGGCAGGATGGTGCTGCTGCACTCTGTGGCTTTTTAGAGGCACCTGGTTGGCCACTGTGTGAACAGACTGCTGGACTTGATGGGCCTTGGTCTGATCCAGCAGGGCCTTTCTTACGTTCTTATGTTCTTATGCGTTTCCAAAAGAGTATGGCCAATGTATACAGTACTGAAGACTTTGGGGAATAATTCAGTAAGAAGTGGGGCAAAAAAGCTACACGTTTCCACACTATGACAGGTGCCAGCAGCTATCCTGATTTGACCTTCCTGAAACATACTTGTGCAAGTGCAAGTAGCTACAAGGCTGCTTGAAGCACAGGTGGTGAATTTCCAGATGAGGGAAGAAGGTTTGCAAGGTAGAATAATGGCCTTTAAGTAGCACTTGGGGACGACGGGAAGACTTTGAGGTTTAATGTGGCAGTGGCAGCTGCTAAGAGAGATTTGGAAGCACACAGCGATGGATTGCATTTGCCCCACTGGTTGTGACTTCAGTCATTTCAAATTGTTCCAAGCAAGTTACTAGGAAATCCACTATATCCTGTGCGGAGATATGGAAGACAAAGAGAAGCTAACAAAGCAGTGCATCTTTCATTCATATGGTTCAAATTTAAATTACTGGATAGGTTCGCAAAAAAATTGTGCCTATTTCATTTAAAACATATAAATATGCTGTATTTATAGCAATTTTGCTTTCTCAGTGGCTACATAATGAGAAGAAATGTCTTTACACAAAGCATTTTCATCTTAGCTAAAGACTGCAGAGACTGAATCATTGCACAGCTTCCTTTAAAAATATACCATTGCTATCCAAGGTCAATGATGCTTATTGTGATGAAACAAAATTGTTTTTTTCCAGAGACTGGATTCACATCTCCTTGACATTCATGTTTTTAAACTAATACCTTCTTTTTAAATGTATCTCTTAACGACTCTGTAACATAATCAATCCTCATTTTCCTGATGGTTGTTATGCATTTTTCCCCTTGTATCTCAGTGGTTAAAACATAGATATTGATCTTTGTTTAATGGTTGTAATCATTTCATGCATCCATATATCAAAACATTCAAAGGTAGCAGAAAGATATGCAGCGCTTAATTTGTCAAAGTATCTCCTCCAAATCGGGTTCCACGTCCTAGTACTCGCTAGTTACAACTGTAAATTAGGAATGGTCATTCTATCTGATGAGGGGGAGTGTGTGTCCACTGCTAGCTCTGGCAGAACAGCTGTTTTCCTCATCCTTGGTTTATCCATCTCTGGAAAGCTACTGTCTGCTTTGCTCGTAATGCAGACCTGTGTACAAGTTCTTGATGTGGCCTCCGCCAAGAGATAGTACCTTGTCCTTGCCCCTATGGGTAGAGAAAGACTTTGTCCTCAAGTGAATGATAGTTAGTTGCTTCTGTTGAAGAAGATGGATCCATCCCAAATACATCTCCCAACTGTAGCCAGTGTACCTTCTCCTCTGCTAGACAATGGCTATAATTGAATACTATGGAACAAACAGGGAACCTGCAATGGAGGAAGAGCCTTAAATGTATGAAAAGTATAGAAGGCCCAGCATCTCCATCTTTGGCAGCCTCCATGTATATATTCATACATACATACACACATACATACATATATAAATATCCCCTTCTAACCCCTCTCATCCTCTCTTCAAATCATTTGTGTGTGTGTGAAGTGCCGTCAAGTTGCAGCCAACTTATGGCGACCCCTTTTTGGGGTTTGCATGGCAAGAGACTAACAGAGGTAGTTTGCCAGTGCCTTCCTCTGCACAGCAACCCTAGTATTCCTTGGTGGTCCCCCATCCAAAAACTAACCAGGGCTGACCCTGCTTAGCTTCTGAGATCTGACGAGATCAGGCTAGCCTGGGCCATCCAGGTCAAATCATTTAGAGTCTCCCAAAGGTACAGAAAAGAGCCAGCATGGTGTAGTGGTTAAAACGGTAGACTCTAATCTGGAGTCAGTTCCCCACTCCTCCTCATGAAGCCTGCTGGGTGACCATGGGCCAGTCACAGTTCTCTCTGAAATCTCTCAGCGCACACTAACGTCAGGCAATAGCAAACCACCTCCGAACATCTCTTGCCTTGAAAACCCTACAGGGTCACCATAAGTCAGCTGGGACTTGACAGCACTTTCCAGTACCAAAGGTTCAGAAATTTCTGAACCTAGCCAGGACCTGGATAGGAATCCTCCTAGGAACCCTATAAATGCCACCCAGGTTCCATGATGGAAGGAAGGCATGATTTAAATTGCATAAATATAAGTAAGATTCCATGGAATGTTTGAGCTTTATTATGTTCCTGGAAAGCTAAATATTCATTCAACCATTCCTCAGCAGATTGGTGACCCAGCAGATGGACGAGAGGTAGATCCTTCCAATCCACTCAGCTAAGTGCAGAACTTTCCAATGGCAGAAGAGTCCTTTCCTTAATGCACAGAGCTGATTGGAATGGTAAGATCCAACCCATTGTTGTTAGTTTTCTCAGCCAAAGCATGCTCTCAAGGCAACTTACAAAACATAGGATATTATTTACAATTAGAATGTACTTATGTGTGTGTGTAAAGTGCCGTCAAGTCGCAGCCAACTTATGGCAACTCCTTTTGGGGTTTTCATGGCAAGAGACTAACAGAGGTGGTTTGCCAGTGCCTTCCTCTGCACAGCAACCCTGGTATTCCTTGGTAGTCTCCCATTCAAATACTAACCAGGGCTGACCCTGCTTAGCTTCTGAGATCTGACAAGATCAGGCTAGCTTGGGCCATCCAGGTCAGGGCAGAATGTACTTATACAACACTAATAAAAATGCAAACTGAAAAAAATGCAACCCTCACCGTCACAATATCTTAATTCCATCGGCTCACCCAGTTAAACCTTTTTACACTTAGAAGCGCCTAAGTAGTTTTCGGATTGGTTTTAGAATTGTAGGGCTATTTTAAAATGCTGTTTCAAATGGTTTTATTGATTGAATGGGTTATTATTCCCCTGTAAGCCGCTGTGAGCCCAGTCTCGGCCAGGGAGAGCGGGGTATTAAATTGAAGCAATCAATCAATCAATCAATCAATAAAATGTCCAGGTAAATAAGTAAATCTTCCCCTGAAGCTGAAAGCTAAAATGCTGCACACTGGAGAACAGACAGTGCATGCATACAAATCTACATAAGCCGAAAAAGAACAAAGTTGATAGTTAAAGGAGTCCTCCTAAGCAGAATGGGCAGGCTCTGTGCTGTCACAGAGTGTTTGTACCAGGCAGTAGACTATGGAAAGAATGCCAGACGTTATCCTTGAAGCTTGTTCTATGTGAGCGCTATGGTCAGGAGACAATCCACTGGACCCAATTCTCGTGGAGGTCCATTGGAGATTTGGGAAATGTACCTGGGAAACATTGCTTGGTCCTATTCTGTTGCCTCGTGATTTTGTGATTGTTTTAATACAACTACTACTGCTATTCTGAAAGGTTTCTTTTTTGTAATGTGTAAATTGCCAATGGCAGTGATGGTTTTACTGTGGTATTTTTGTTCTGCTTTGTTTTACAGTGTCGGTACTAAGGTTGCACCACTAAACATAAATAAAGTTTCCAATAGCTTATTAAATTTTGGCCGGAAGCTGATTTCCCCAGCCTTGGTTTCAGGTAGCACTACAGTGCCAGTTGCAGGTAGCAGCGGCAGCTTTTCTTCTCCTTCTGCAGTGACTATTAGGACCTCGGTGGACCTCCCGCAGCAACAGCAGCAGCAAAGACTGATGAAATCTGAAAGTATGCCAGTTCAACTAAGCAAAGGTAAAGATGCAGAGTTACTCGTTTCTGAAAGTGAATTCTTCCCTAAACAAAGGGAGAAGGTCTTTGTCCAGATCTTTGGGGTTGTGATTTAAAAATTAAGAGTGAACTTGATTCTTTCTTCTTGCCCCAGGCCACATGCACCTGTCTCCTGAACCTCATTACCTCTCTGGTTATCATTCCACTCTCAAACCTCTGCCTGTAGCCTCATGATCTTAACTCCGGTAGTGTTCCTCTTTCTTTTCCCCATCCCCTTCTGCTTCATTCCTTTGACTGCTGCCTTTTGCCTCCTTCCCTTCCTCTCTGGTAGTGCAATCCCGTGCAGAGTTACTCCAGTCTAAGTCCATTGATTTCAGTGGACATTAGACTGGAGTAGCTCTTCAAAAAATTGTACAGTAGGTCCTCCTTGCCCCTACTTCTCGGGAGGTAGTGGAAAGTGCACGTAGACTAAAATAGCATGGAAGGCACAGCCTATATCTAGGGTCATATTTTCCTCCTTCCTGCCCTCCCCCCCCCCCCCAGTATACAGTGCAGCTTGCTTGAATGCCAGCATGTGCAAGAAAACATTTGCCTGATGCATTATGCTGGCCAATGGCCGTAACAATAAATTACAAATCTGCCTGATGCATAGCAGGCACAGCAAGAGAGAGAAGAAAAGAATAAGAAACAAAGCTGGTGCTTATACAGAAACATATTGGTCATGCTAAAACTTAACTGGATGCTGCATTGTCCACTCTGCATTCCCCCCCCCCTCCAGCATTGTAGGGGCTGTGGTTCAGTGGAAGAGCTTCTCCTTCGCATGCAGAAGGTCCCAGATTCAATTCCCAGCATCTCCAGTTAGAAGAACCAAGCAACAGATGATGTGGAAGGCCTCAGACCCTAGAGAACCACTGTCTGTCTGAGTAGACAGCGCTGAACTTGATGGACCAATGGTCTGATTTAGTATAAGGCCACTTCATGTGTGTAGGGTGCAAGTTGGGTGTTATGAGAAATCATGATGGAAGGGAGCAGGATAAATGATTTGGAATTCTTGCACACAAAATCTCCAGGATTTTGTCGAAGGCTTTCATGGTCAGAGTTCATTGGTTCTTGTAGGTTATCCGGGCTGTGTAACCGTGGTCTTGGTATTTTCTTTCCTGACGTTTCGCAAGCAGCTGTGGCAGGCATCTTCAGAGGAGTAACACTGAAGGACAATGTCTCCCAGTGTCAAAGTGTGTTGGAGAGACACTGTCCTTCAGTGTTACTCCTCTGAAGATGCCTGCCACAGCTGCTGGCGAAACGTCAGGAAAGAAAATACCAAGACCACGGTTACACAGCCCGGATAACCTACAAGAACCAATCTCCAGGATTCTTTAAGCCATCGTGATTTTATTAGTTTTAATGGGAAATTATATGCATTATTGTCTTTTAAATCGATTGCATATGTTCATTATATTGATGTAAACCACTCCAAGCCCGACTTGTCAGGGAGGAGCGGGATATAAATTTAGTAATAACGTTCAATCAATCAATCAATAATCGGCTCGATTTTGCCATCATAGGGAAAGGAGGGCAGGTAGAAAATGATTAGGAAATTCTCCAATTGACAAATCTCTTCCAGAAGCTCTTCAGGTCTTTAGGAGGCCATTTCTCCATCTGCTTCTTGGGTTTTTTTAATCTTTTAATTGACTTTTATTGCTCTCAACATTCCATGCATCTTGAAGTATGTTCAGTCCTCATTAGGCAGATTGTGTGAAAGGGTGTGTGTCTTTCTTTCCATTAATTTTCAAAATCATATTTTTCTGCATACGTCACCATTGATAATGTTTTAGCATAGAGCAAAGCTGCTCTATTTTTGACCACAAATGAAAAATGTGATGCATGTTATACAGTCATTTGGGATTGATAAATTTTGTATTAAATTGTGTCTCTTTATAGCTTCTGCTGATAAGATTCGCTAAATCAAATCACTTTATAGCTTGTAGCACTCCTCAGGTAGTTAGTTCAGTGAAGCCCCAATAGTTCCTACTATCAGCCAGAGGAATGGGAACATATCTGATCTCTGTTAGGTTCTCCACTGTTAGCTAAGATTCCACAGACCTTACAGAAAAGATAGCTGCTTCCTTTACTTGCTGAGAGGTGAGGTTGTCATGGAAGAACTACCAATTCCAGAAAAGGTGGTATAGACCAAAGCTTCTTAAACGGTGGATCACGTAACTGAATGTGGGGGTCGTGAAAAATTTAGCAACAGTAAATGGTAAAATTATATGTATACCAAAGAATTGTTTTAAAATAAAAAATTTTATGAGTTATTATTAGTAAATGTTTGGTTTGTATACCTATTTTATATACCTATACATCTGGGGTCGCATAAACATTTCTCAGGCAAAAAGGGGTTGCAAGTGGAAAAAGTTTAAGAAGCCCTGGTATAGACTATGTTGCAATTAGGACAGGGAGCTGAACCTGGCGTAGAAGGCATTATCTCAGATATGCTGCTATTGTTTCTGATGCATAGAACTGTATTCATGATCAACTACATAAGCTCAGATACTACGCCAGGTGAGTAGAGCTACACTGCTTAAATGGCAGTTTTCCTCCTCCAGCTTCAGTCTTCTGTGACCTCTGAAATGGTGGTCACATAGGGCATTAGACCACCTGAAACACCATGAGCATCAAAGTAGGGGTCTGCAATGAGAGGGGAACCAGCAAAATCCCCTTTTCCCAGAAGTGGGAGTACCTAATACAAGCAGAAAGGGAAGTTAGGACCCAAGCCATAGTTATGGCTAAATTGTTGAAGTTGCTAGGGTTTTTTGAAAGAATGTTGCTTTCTTTACTATGTGTTTTAATTAAAATTTAAATTCTGTATTAATATAATAAAGGTAGTTAAGAAAATACTGCTACTTGCTAAAACTTTTATAACAAAAATTTAGCTTTTCATCGCAGTGTTGAAGTTTTTGCCACCAAGCATGTCTTAATGCTCCTGGGCTGCTACACCTCTGTTGCACAAGTTTTTAAAAGAGCATAGATTCACTATGATACTTTATAAACTGGGATCCAGCCTTACTATAGTTAAAAAAAACTATGCATAGTCTTTGCTTTGGGTAGCTCTAATAGCATCATTTAGCCCTGATCTGAATGGCCCAGGCTAGCCCAATCCTGTCAGAGCTCGAAACCTCAGCAGAGTCAGCATTTGGATGGGAGACCACCAAGGAAGTCCTGGGTCGCTACACAGAGGCAGGCAATGGGAAATCACCTCTGAACTTACTCTTGCCTTGAAAACCCCGTGCGGTCATCATAAGTCAGCAGTTACTTGACAGCACTTTCCACCACCAACAGTGTCATTGGCCATATAAAAGTGCAACCTTCGAAAATCAGACCACTAAACTAAAGTAGTATGAACTGTTCTGAGAATGGATGCACAAATGGATTTATAAGATTTGTAAAGAACCTCTGAAGTGTTGCTATTAATAGTGATGTTGCCAGAGTTCAATAATGATGTTACTAAAGTTCCCAACCACAGATTGGAGGTTCATAACATTTCCCTGCAATCAGAGATGAACTTTGCAACCCAAAGAGTTATTTTCTGGTTTGAGGTATGATCTCAGCTGGGAAAGTATTGCAAGTGCAGTGAGCCCTAGGAAACGGCAGTGGCATGGTCTCTTGCTGGAAAAATGCAGTCCACAAAGTGCCCTGGGATGCATTAGGTGGTCTAGGAAAGGGAAAAGGAAGCAACACAGAGGTCAGGTGGTGTAATGGGCTCCAAAATTCAAAACTGAGTTTAAACAACTATTAGAAATTTTATTTTGTTTCCCAATCAACTCCAAGCAAAGCTGTTAGACTTCACCCATCGCTAGCCATTAGTGGACATTCTACAACTAATTGGTCCATATATGATGGACCATATCATTTTAATGGCGTTCAGACTCCCTAACATCACACGATCATATATACACAGACAATGGTAGTGTGCCCCATCATCTTTTCCCTCTACTCCTCTTAGGATATATTTGTCTGTCAGTCCACCAAATCTTCTGAAGGAGGAGGAGGAGGAGGAATTGGTTTTTATATGCCGACTTTCTCTACCACTTAAGGAAGAATCAATCACCTTCCCTTCCCATCCCTACAACAGACACCCTGTGAGGTAGGTGAGGCTGAGAGATCTCTAAGAGAGCTGTGATTAGCCCAAGGTCACCCAGCTGGCTTCATGTGTAGGAGTGGGGAAACCAACCCCATTCACCAGATTAGAATCCACCACTACAAACCACCTCTCTTAACCACTACACCATGCTGTCTCTCTTAAGTAGCCTTCAGTGGTAGCTGTGACAAGCCTTTCTGCCAAGTGAAGGGACCCACACACCCTCTTGTGATTTTGGGGAAACAGGTTTGTTTTAAAGCTGGTTATGGCTTCAGAGTGTGGTTTGCATTCCCTTTAATGCTTATAGGTACGAACAGGATTTTACTGACTAACCACTAGGTTGGATCCTTTCTCACACACATGCATTTAATGTGTCATGAGAATTAATGTATGTATAAAGAAAGATCAACTGTACATGGATTGTACATGCATTCACTGTAATTTGTGAACAGGACTAAAGACATAAACCCCCCTCAATTCCCTATTTATATAAGTTTCCCACAAGTCGGGTAGTCCCTTATATTGGTCCAATCAGAACTTAGGGTACAAATTCAAAATTCCTTCTCAGAGGACTTTTTAACAATCAACTGAAGTAAAAATGAAAGGCATGTTGTAACCAGCACCAAAATTAGAATGGTTTTTGAACACACGTGCTATGTGCATAAGTCCGAGATGAGAGAGTAGTTAGACGAATCTTTGATTCAGCTCTTTGCTCTACTATGAAAGCTTTCTGGGTGACCTTGGGCCAGTCATACATTCTCAGTTTAACCTAACTCACAGGGTTGTAGTGAGAATAAAATGGAGGAAAGGAGAACAATTTAAACTACTTCAGGTCCCTATTAGGAAGAAAGCAGGTTATAAATGAAATAAATAAAGAATAAAGGTTCCACCCCCTTGAGAGGTTCAAAGACAGTGACAGGAAGACAGGAAGGTGGTATCTGTATGTTGATTTTCTCTCTTCCTCCCCCATTCAGGCAGTGTAAATGCCATTTCCCTGCCAGGAAATGCAGCTCGGTGTTTTCTTATCAACTTAAACTTGGAATATTCCACTTTTTCATAAAAGCAGGTGAATTCAGTCACAGTAACAGGGTTGTAGTCCCTTTTCCAACACTTAGAAGGTTAGCAATTCCTGTTCATTAAACCCTAGCAAATGTTTATGAAAATGCACAACAAAACAGATAGAAGGAAATCCACTCCATGATAGGAAAGCAGCTAGTAAAAATATTTTGTCAATATGGTTATTAACCCAAATGATACATTGCAGGGGGGTAATAAATAAGTAAATCAATTATTAATAATTTACACTTCCCTCATTTTTAAGTTTACATGTTCTTGCTGTTAAGGAATACGTGTAAACAAAAGCAACTTAAATTAGGAATTTTACAGTACAATTTCAAAAGATTCCATCGCTAACTGGTCTCTAACATTACAAAATCCTAGTCCAATCAAGTATCAAGGAACATTTTTGTCCCTATTATTATGGAAACACTCATTATAAAGAGGAAATTAATTATTGTTGTTCTCTTACCAAACATGTACTTCACTGATTTCAAGAAATCTTTAAAATCTCATGTTCTAAGTGTGTTTCAGAGTGTCGCCCAAAACTGGAAGCAATTAGTATCCTAAAAAAGAATGAAAAATATGCTAAAGAAACCAGGCTTCCGTGTTTCACAGTTCTCAAAAGGGGTTCATTTCTCTTTATGTTTAGAAATTGTGTGTTTGAAGGAACATCTCTCTCTTTTTACCTTTTTTGTTTATAAATAATCGGATCATTTGTTCTGTTATGGTAAAGATTTTTTTTTAACTTTATTTACTAGGAGATGTAGTTACAGGCAGTGATGCCCAAGGGTCGGTTCCTGTCCAGAACCTAAGTGCTGTCCAAGCCACAGTTGCTACAGCAACTCATGGTATGTTTCTGCCTGTAACATCACTGGGGATCCCAAATGTGCACTGATTTCATCTGTGGTGTTGTTCATGTCCTCTGTTTGCCATATATCATAACACCACTGAGTGGCACTGTTGTCTAAAAAAGAATAAATTTCCTCTCACTTCATTCCAGTAGGGGACACACTCAATGTGGCTTTGATACATTCTGCACCAGTTTCCCCAAAACCTGGATTACATTTTTATATATATATATATATATATATATATATATATATATATATATATATATATATATATATATATATATATATATATATATATATATTTAATTCAGCTCAACAGCAAAACCAAACTTTATTCAGCAAATCATTCTTTCATCAAATTTTCCTGCAAGTGTTCTGCCTTTCTCTTCTAACACAACTGCACTTCCACATTTGATCAAGTTTTCACTTGCTTGCATGTCTCCATTTTTTAAGTGTACTTTCAGTTGCCTTCCCTGGCTTGGGTGAGGGGGGGATGCAATTCCAGGATACTGAGGCTGAAACCTGACTTTGATTTGGTCACACATCAGCTGCAAGAGAGCTCATTTCCCAAGTGCACAGGGCCCTGGTTTGGATCAGGAGGGATCACAGTGCAGGGGGGAAGGGGATTCACCCTGATGCCTCTTTCCTGATCTATAGTGGCTCCATGGGGGGGTGCATGTGCAGTCCCTAAATGGGGCAAATAGGAGCCCCCAGAGGTATTTCAGATTAGAAAATGGCACAGGAGGAAAGACTGAAGCACCTTTTCCCACACACACCATGCCCCCCCCCGTTCCAAAGTGAGACCCTAATGCTTGGGAAATGAGCTGACATGTGACTGTGTCAAAGTCAGATTGGAGGAACCCAGACACTTTAAAAATAACACAATAAAATTGTAACACGTAACGGGCATAAAACTATTTTTGAGAGTCTAGGGATTCAGCTGCTGGACCGATGGTGTAGGGTGCTGCAGGTATGAGAACAAAGGGGCTGTGGAATACCACAACTAGTCTGACTAGGCTCAGAGAAATTGCCTACACTGACTAAATGTAAGCATCACTCTTTTATATGCTCTTGATAAATCCTCCTCTTAGGCAAGTGAGTAGCAGTATCCCAACACTGTCAACTGTCCTACAGGCTATGTAACGTGGTTTATGCGTGGGTACTTTCACTCTCGTTTGCCCCCAGTCTGTCTCAGTTGTTTCTTGGAGTTATGCATGAGTTTTCTGTCCATTAGAGATGACCTCGCAGCCAACCCTCACAAATCCCAGGACTTCTCGTTCCTCTATTAACCCAATTCTTTGATATCTCCTGAGATCATCCCGGGTGAAATAATCATGCATAAGGCAAAGCAGGTAAAATAATCATGCATAAGGCAAAAAACACAAAAGCCTGGGGGAGCGATGTTTCCCTCAAAGAAAGCACTACAGCCAATTACAAAGCAGCGTCTCAAGGGACGGGGATTCAAATGCTTCCTGCTTCCTCTGAGTTCTTCCTGAGTAGAAGAAAGGATTTAAAAACCGAGGGTTGGGTTTCTTCCGTTCCCCTCCCGTTTCTTTTAGAGAGCTCTGGGGGGTTTTTTTTACAATAATTTTTTATTTTTTTAATTTGACATGTTAACATATAAAGCAATATCCAATGTTAATAATACAAAAAAAACCACACACACACACACTTAAAATTTCTAAATTAACAATAAGTTGACTTCCCCCTCACCCTCTTCCTTCTAAAATAAATTGTGTAAACTTTTGCTAATGGAACTAATCCCTTAACTATTTTAATTAACATACTCTTATCCTATCTATCATCATTAAATCAATGCTTAATATAAAATTAATAAAAAGTGTAAATAAGGGATTAGATCAGAAATTATTTTTAAAATGGTCATATTAATAACAATTAAGATGCTCAGTAAAAAATAGAAACAAATAGGAACCAATAAAAAGTATTTTCATATGGTTAAAAATAAAATTTAAAAAAGTTATTAATTTCCCCTGCACCTCCCTCCTTTTCATTAAAAATCATTTGTTTTGCTGGTTTTCCTTTCACCCTAGCATTCATTTCAAACCTATTAATTCCAGTAAATCATAATCATATAGTGTTATCCATTCAGGCCAGTCCTTTTAACCAGTCATTTTGATCATATCCACAAAAGGAACCAAACTCTTCTAATTTCAAAAATCTTATAATTCTGGTAAATCTATATCAAATATTATTATATTTCCATTTAAACCAATCCTTTTAGCCAGTTCCTTTTAATCATATCAGCAAGAGAGACCAAGTTCTTTTAAATAAATCCCTTTGCCTGGAATTTCCAGCATTTTCTTCTTTTGCCCATTAACAGTAAGCATCAAAGATCTTCTTTGGAGGTTGTTAGTAAAATCCTTTCTACAAATAGATGGTCTTCATAGGGAATCCACGTTGTAGTCTGTTCCATCCCAAATTCAAAAAAGAGAATCCTGTCAACTCCAATTTTCCTACTCATTAAGTCCTCCAAGCAGACATTGAAAAGTTCATCAAGCAGGTTAAAAAAGCAGGAATCAAAGCCACCCACATTCAGATCTCTTGTTGACAGCTGGATTATTGTGCGTTGGTTATTGAAGTTTCCCAGTTCCTCTGTTCTTCAACTATCTTGTCATCTAGAGGGACTTCTTCAAGGTCTTCAAGGTCTTCCTCATCCTTTTTTTTTGAGTCATTGACTGGGTAAAAGTATTCATCATATTCATCAGCCATTCCATCTGTTTTGACATCTGCTCTTGTTGCTTTAACAACTGTTTGTGCTGTCTGGCAGACATCTCATTTTGCTGAGCAAACATATCTTGGATTTTTTTTCCATAATTGCTTGCGAGGGTTCAACAGGTTGAAAATATTTTGTTGTTTTGTTTCAGCAATTTTGGTGGGTCTTTTAAGATTGAACCTAATTTTTAACAATTTTGGCAGGTCCTAAAAAGGTGTTTTTCCAGGGTGTGGGTAGATTAATAGTTCTGCTGAGCCTAATCGCTAGTTTCTTTCCATAAAAAAACTTCAAGAAACAAGTAAAAAGTGAGTTTTTAAAATTGAAATACCAGCGAGTTTCTTATAGATGCTCTAGATCGTCAAGGATCAGGAAGTAGGAAGTTAGCCGAAAACAGTACAGCCGCGGACCTTCCATCGTCCCTTGTTTGTAGTTTTCAGAGGCAAACCTTTTAGTTGGTTCACCAAGGGACTTCGCTTCCGGTCCTGCATGCTTCTGTACTTCCCTTCTCCCCATTGTCGGCAGGCTTGCTGCAGTATTCCTAGAGGTCTTCCGGTGCTGATGAATTTTAGAAATGTGGTAGGAGGACTTTCCCAATCCGGAAAAGGTAGCATAACCAAGGGGAGGGAGAGTTTGTTTCTCCTTTCCCCTCAAACGTCACAAAGTCCGATTGGCGCTTGCCACGTCCATCAGAGACCCCTCAAACGTCACGGAGCTGGATTGGTAGTTGCCACATCAATCAAATAGTTCGCTTGTTTAGTCTACCCACAGATCAACTTGATAACGTCCTTGCCACTTAATCTGATGTCTTATCTTGGTGAAAAAGTACTTAGTCGATGGGGGGGGGGAGAGAGAATTATTATCCCAGTTATTTTTGCCAGCCAGTTCGAACTTCTAGTCCCGGTAAGATCAAAAGAATTCTTGTTACTCCCTTAGATTTCGGAGGGTGAGGTTTTTCTTCTTTAAAGTAGTTAATAAGATGGTTATGGGTAATGGAGGTCCAAGCCTAATGCCAAAGAAACGCTTGCGGCTATGCAATCTCCCGTCAATGCCTAGCGGGACACCATCCACACCTCCGGGGGACTTAAAAAAGTCCCGGAGGTGGGACTTAAGTCCCACCTCCGGGGGACTTAAAAGAGTATGGGAGTCACACCGCTTTCTTCGGGCTGCAGAGGAATTCCTGGATCCCGGTCCACTATTTAGGACCGGGTTGGTGTGCTAAAAAGCACTCCAATTCAAGACATTTCTTGGATTCCCTTGGGAGCTCTCCCAGGGACATGTACTTGGGACCAGCTCGTTACTGGAAGTCCTCTGGGGGGGGGGGTTAAATGCTTTTTTTCACAGCACTTGGGTTTCTGGGGAAGGGGGAACTTTTCTCTCTCAGCAAGCACTATAGCCAATTACAAAGCAGCATTTCAAAGAGCAGGGACTCCAGTGCTTCTTGATTTGAGCTTGGAGACTGCTGGTGCATCGATTCCCAACAGGACAGTGTGGGTCCAGCAAGCAACAAACAAACCTCAGGTAAAACTCCAATGAATAAACGACCTAAGAGAATGTAAAGGAATTCTGCCTAAATTTTAGCTCAGTTGGTCAGGGAGATTTCATAATTTTCGTTAGACAAGCATAGCTTCCTTGCTTTCAAGATTGGACACATTGTTACTACTAAATAACACAATATTATTGGTTATTTAGCATTTTAAATATACAGCAATCATTCAGCACCTCTGTTCTTTTAACATTTGACTCGTCCTTGGTTAAGACAGCAGCAGGGTTTTGTTTCAGTAAAATCATACAGCAGAACCAGTTGCACAGACTGTACCATTTGTCCACAAATCATGGTTTCCAGTAGAAATATGGATTCTGCAAAGGCTCACTTTGGACAGAACAGCAAACTATAGAACTTACAGGGGTACCCAGTGTGGTGCCCATGGGTACCATGGTACCTGCCAACACCTTTTCTGGCACCCACCAAGTGTTTTTAGAAAGTGAGTGGGGTCAGATAGGGCACGTTTGCTCAGCAAGGCTTCTGATTGATTATTGGAGATTTTATTGGCTGTGCAGATTTTTTAAAATGTTGCTTTGGCATCCGCTGCCACCCAGCACAAGGATCTACACTGTACTACTGAAGTTAAGCTGTGGCAATCATTTTGTGGCTGGCCTTCTGTGGCAGCCATTTTTTGCTGTGCCCACCATGCCATGCCAGAATTCCAGATGTGCCTGCAGGCTCAAAAAGGTTGGGGACCCCTAAACTGAGAAGTGCAGGAGAGAACTGAAGTGTGTGTGTGGGGGGGTAGGAGCAGTATCCACCTAGAGCAGGGGTGGGGAATGTCAGGCCCGGGGCCTGTTTAAGGCCCGCAAAATCATTTTGTCTGGCCCTTCGTGGGTCCTGGCAGATCTCTAGCTCAGAAGGATCTAAGACTGGCGATTCGCTCCCTCCCGCGGACTGGAATAGCCTCTATTCAAGGCGGATGTGAGTTTGTTTTGCTGAGAAAATGAACCTTTTTTCCCCCTTGCAGAAGAATAATTAACTATGGAGCTGCTAGGACCGCCCAAGAAACTGTGTTAACCCTTTCCTACCCGGTCCATGGAGAAACATATTCCCTCTGTACTACAAGAGGACTGGGGGCGGAAGTGGCGACAATGGAGGGGTTAAAGGAGGCAGGGCCAGAATGTGCAGGGGGCGGCGTGTTAGCAGAAATGCCCTTTAAATGGGGAAATTAGCGAGCAATCGGTAACCTTAATATTTATAAAGCGGGAGCAACCTTTGTATACCAGAGCCAGTATTTCTGTGACCAAATGACAACAGAGACAAGGAATCTGAATTAAGAGAGTTTATGTCATTTCAATCATTCAGTGGTGCAACACAAACATACGCAGAATCTAAGAAATAAAGGTGGTAGAATACAGACAGATGCCTATTTGGCAGGGATCGTTGGTGGGGTAATATTTACCGTTCTTGAAGAGGAGGTGTCCAAGTTCACGTAGACTAAGATAGCAGAAAATAAGAGTAAAGGTGGGGGCAAGGGGTTCCCGTAGACTTGGCCAGCAAGGCGGGAGGGAGCGTGGTCAGTCTGCGCAAAAACCAGACCAACAGAGTAATGGCGAGTATGCCAGAAAATACCTAAAGTAACATTATGGGCTTGGGGCACCCCAGGTATACTGTTTTTCTGGGGGCGGGGTGAAGGGATTTACCCCTCCTAGGTTCCCAGATGACAAAAGGTGACAAAAGGATTAATCTTCGGCTGCCGGGGTGGGGTAGTGAGAATTTGGGAATCTATTCTGATTCCAATGGCTTTTGCAACCCGGGAGGAACCGGGAGATCTCTGCTGAAGTGATTAATGTTCTCAAACAAAAGGCGCGATCTCCGCTAACGTCTGGCGATCGCTGCTGCATAGCTGGAGGAACGACTCATCACTGATATCAGGATTACTGCTGATTGCCCATTAAGCTGCTGATGTTGCAATGGTAGAGGGGGGTGTTGGAACTGACTACGTGACTGTCTGCTTTCCATGACATGGCTGCGGCTGGAACAGAGTTTGCGCAGGAACATGGAGTGTCTCAGGTTCACTGGAGGTTGCCCTCGCTTCTGCTTCCTAGCTGCCGGCTGCATGGAGCACACAGGAGCGGCCGTGTCAGTTTCAACGGAGCGCGCAGCGGCCGTCCCAGTAGCGTGTGGGGCAGGCGCACGGCTAGAACAGTAGTCATGTGCCTGCATATCGGGTTGCCATGTCCAGTCCGGGAGTTAGGCGGCCTGTATGCTTACAGGTGAGTTCTTAGCCAGCGTGTCCTCATTTCATCCCTGCAGGCGGAGGTAGCAGGAGCCGGCTGTAGAATCCGGCCCTAACCATGCGGAGCAGGAGCAACTCCAGCGTGTGGCTGGACGGCTACACCCAGCTGGTGTAACAGACAATCCTGTGCCACCAGGTGGGCGAGTGCACCTCCGGTTGGATGCCTTCCTGCTTGCCTGTCCCGGGGGGGTCATCTGGGGTGGCTGGACGGCTACACCCAGCTGGTGTAACAGACAATCCTGTGCCACCAGGTGGGCGAGTGCACCTCCGGTTGGATGCCTTCCTGCTTGCCTGTCCCGGGGGGGTCATCTGGGGCAGCTGCCTGCTTGGGGCTTGGTCGGCTAATTTTTAAGTAGATAATTTTGTATGGCCCGCAAATGATGTTATAAATATCCAAATGGCCCTTGGCAGAAAAAAGGTTCCCCACCCCTGACCTAGAGGATCTTTTATGTAATGCCAAACCATTAGCAACATGTGTGAACCAACCTCTTCTCTCTTTTCTCTCTGACTATCTTTGATAAATACTGAGCAAAAGCTGCCTTGGAACTTATTTTATAGATAAGCAGATTGGCCATTGGTTTTGAGAGCATAAATATTGTAAAAAGTGTAATTTGTGCAGGGTATTAAAACATATCTTATAGAGCCCAGGCCTCCAAGTACGGAATGTTCGAGCTTCCTATGTACAAATCATGCAGTTCCCACAGCTGAACCTTTTAAGACAGGTTTTCTGATCTGGCAGGGCAAACAGTGCAACAAATCTTGTCATCGCTTATTTATTTCCAAGTGAAGCAGCCAGGTGATCTGGCTCACAGGAATCCTGTGAACCAGTGGCTTCAGGAATTTTAAGAAAACCTCTGGATATAAAGAACTGGACATAGTAGACAGCATTCTTCACCTCATTTGACCTACAAGCACACAAACATAATATGAAATATATCATGCAAGTCGTTTGTCCTTATTGTCTGAAACCTTAGCTGAGGAAAGGTGAAATAATTTCCATCTCTCTTTTATCAGTCTTTTTGTTGCCGGATGACCTATTATTGAGCCTGCTTGTGATGGACCAGTTTTCATAATTATGAAATTAACTTTGCATTACCAAGAGCCCTTAAATAGATCTTTACTATCATTCTGCTGTTACATGCATAAATGAGATAATATTGTTCTATCCATATGTTGAATTTTGAGCCAATAATCAAATACCTTCTGTAACATTTTTGCCCTCAGCACAAATCCCCAAACTGTAATCCTTTAAAAGGGGGATTAGACAAATTCATGAAAGATACATCCATCAGTGGTTATTAGCCATAATAGCGAGATGAAAATTCTGTGTTCAAAGGAAATAGAACAGGAGTCGAGATTTTCATTTTTTAAAATTTCATTGTGTGTGTGTGCGCACGCGCGCACCTCATACCATTTTTCTGGTGGGGTGCCTCAAACCCTTCCCTATTACCATCTGTAATAGAGACCAATCTTCCCATCTTCGCACACATACCTCCCTTCCTGCCATCTTTGCTTGCCTTGAATTTTCTGATAGTATTATTGTTTTGTCGTTTGTATTGTTCTTCCCTGAGTATTTTAAATCCAACTAAACTTTTCAGCCTCCCCAAAATGTGTGCTCATCAACACTGAGGCTGAAAACATCCTTACATTTCTAAGAATGATTTTAGTCAGACAAGAAGAGGTTGAGGTGGGTATAACAGGCAAAATCCATGCGATGGAGTGACTCCAAAGGCCTGCTTATCCAGGAGGACGTCGCTGGCACAGTTATTCTGTACAGCTATCCTCTAATGGTAGCCCCCCTATACACCATACCCTTTGCCATTCCTGAGGGTCCCCAACAATCAAAAATGGCTTCCGAGGAGTGTGCACAGGTCGACAGGAAAGAGGAAAAGCCTCATTCCCGGAGCAGAATTCCATTCATGGTTCTTAAGATCAGCATTCAGGATTAAACCTTTACATGAAAGGGCTGATGTAGAAGATTAAAGCTAAGTTCTAGTTCTCTAAGCAATCTCCAAGATATTTGTTTGTACTTTCTAAAACCAGAGGTAATTTCTTATAATTCTGTTGCCTGGGAGACTGCTTCTAGATGTTCTTTTTCTGAGATTAGGCGCTGCTAGAGATCTAAAGGTTAAATAACTTGATTAAAATTAGCATTTTGGAACAAAGACCTCAAGATTGAAACTTCAAATCTCTCTCTTGTTTTTGTTTCCCATATTTGGTCTGGTGCCAAAGTACGCTACCTCTCCCAGTAAAACATTGGAAATAGCAGCTATTTCCTGTGAAATTCTCTTTTCCCTCTCTATATGTTTTCTGTGTTTTTAACATTGTAAATTCACAAAAGAAACAAAAAAGATGGACTGTTTATTAAAGGTCTTTTCCATTAACCAGTATTGCAGATAAATTAGTTCATAGATATTGAACCAAAGACACTCTGCCAAGTTGCACTTTCTACTAACTAAGCATTCCCATATGGGAGTAAATTGACAAATGACCAAGACCCCTAGGCTAAACACTTACAAATCTCATTTTAAAACATTTGAAAAACTAAAAGTAGAAATAGCCAATTGCATAAGCTTGCAATTATACTCAGGAAGCAAATGTTAAGTCTGGCAAAGGTCAACATTTCTTGTATTATGCAGTTGAAGGGCTTTGTTCAGCAGCATGGCTAATTTTGCTGCAGTCAAATTAATGTGTGCACGTTTACAAATTATATGGACATTGCACAGCCAGTGGTCAGTCATTATCCCCTCTTTCCTCCAAAGAGCTCAGGGCAAGATACATGGGGTTTTTGTTCATGGTCTCTATGCAGGCTCACTGATGTGTTTGCAAAGCATCATTTGAAACTTTCTAGAGCAAAAAAGTCTTTTGGTGTCTGATTCCCCCCCCCCCCCATACAGCTCTGATTCACATGCCTCGGTTTTCTTCTAAACACTGCAGCAACAGCATGATTTGGGACTTCCTTTTCAGCCATGATGTAAACTGCCTTCCACCACTTTAAATAGCTTTCTGCGCCCCAGTGACTACCTCCCACTCCCTAAAGTCATGGTTCCATTGCCACTTTTCTTTTTTTTATAGTAATATTGTTTATTTAATGACACGTTACAACCAACCATCTCTAGTACAAAATCCATGTGTCGAAACATGTAGAAAAACATCTTTATAATATTATCCAAATTTCGATCTCCTTTGCTGTAGCCTCTTGAAGGTAGTAACGGAGTCGGGCTTCTTGTTGTCACGTATGCTAAAGCATCATGAGCAGCTCTTCCTTTAACAACAAGTTGAAGTTGTTGCTGATAAAATTAATGCTGACAATATCCAAGATGGCTTCAAACCCTCCTGGGCCATTTATGCATGGGAGGTTTTGTCTTGGATTTGCCACTCTCTTGATGCACATTTTCCCCACCTGAATTCTCAAAACTCAGCATGGGGGCTTATTGTTGAATTCTGAGAATTTGGATGGGGAAAATGAGCATCTAGAGAGCTGCAAATCCAAGGCAAAACCTCCCATGGCCTTGGACAAGGCTTTCAGAATAAAAACAGGGTTGCAATCTTGGCTGAGCTAGACAAGGAGAAGAGAAAGCTACTGATGCAAAACCAGTCTTCCACAAATCACCCTGGAGCCAGCATCTCGCTTACTAGATCCTCCCTTGACCAGCACAGCAGAAGGCTTCCTTACAGCATGCTCACGCACACTCTTCAGGATACTTCATCACCCAGGACTCTGCATTTGGAAATCTCATTCTTCCTGTATTGCCATGGCTTGATTTAGAGTGAGAACTTGATTTAGTGCCCTTAGAATGAAGGCTGTTAAGGTGCATCCAGCGCTGTTTTGCTTCCTAAGCCATCAGCAGTGATTTGTGAAAATAACCAAGGAATCAGAACTGGGCAAGCCTTTCTTTGCATTCTGCCTTTCCAAAGGCTTTGATTTGGGAGCCAAACTCCTAATATGTGGGGGGTGGGGACATTAAACTATTATGTGTTCTAAACTAATGTGTTTGTGTATAATCCAAATCTCTAAATTAAAGTACAAATCTGAAAATAATAATGCCCAAGGCTGCATTAATTCCTTTGGTTTAATACTATTCCAATATTTTATGAATAAGAGCCATTTTTGGTTGAATAGTTTCTGTGTGGAAAATCTCTTCTCTTTGCTTAAATGATGTAATCTTGTCCATCATCATAATATGCCAACATCTCCTGAGCCAAGACTCGACAGAGGAACTCCTCTTTTGATTCCAGTGCTTGGCCACTAACATCCTTGCTGCCGAGATCAAATTCCTTAAAAAAAATACCCATGTTTTCTCTCCAACTGCGGGAGCATCTGACCAAAGAAATGAGCATTGGATTACATTCCACCTTCACTCCTGTTATGTCACTCAGAATTCTACAAATCTTTTGCCAGAAACTAGAAAGTGCCAGGCAGCTCCACCATAAATAGATAAAAGATCCTTTGTCCATGGTACATCACTGTCATTGCTCAGTTGTATTATTAACCATCTTGTTAATTCTAACAGCGGTGTAGTATCACCTAAACTCTGATCTGGAGAACTGGGTTAGATTCCCCACTCCTCCACATGAGCGGCGGAGGCTAATCTGATCAACTGGATTTGTTTCCCCACTCCTATACACGAAGCCAGCTGGGTGACCTTAGGCTAGTCACACTCTCTCAGCCCCACCTACCTCACAGGATGTCTGTCGTGGGGAGGGTAAGGGAAGGTGATTGTAAGCCAGTTTGATTCTTCCTTAAGTGGTAGAGAAAGTCAGCATATAAAAACCAAGTCTTCTTCTTCTTCTAAACATAAGTTTTAACCCATTTTCTCTAGTGTTGATGTTTATTGGGGTACATAAATTCTCTCTATAATTTTTCCCCATTTTTCAATTGGTATCTCCTGCCTCAAGTCTGCTTCCCATTTATATCTATACATTGGATTTTTATACTCCAATTCAATTAAAATATTATAGAACTTTGCCAAGAGTCCTTTAGAAGGCCCTGAGTATGTCATAACTTTTTCAGAGACATTCAGGGATCTAAAAATATCTTCCCTTTGGGCTAACCCAGTGTGATGTAGTGAGAGCCAGCGTGGTGTAGGGGTTAAGAGCAGCGGACTCTAATCTGGAGAACCGTGTTTGATTCCTTGCTCCTCCACATGAGCAGTGGGACTCTAATCTGAAGAACCAGATTGGATTCCCTGCTGGGTGAACTTGGGCTAATCCCAGTTCTCTCAGAATTTTCTCAGCTTCACCTACCAACAAGGTGCCTGTAGTGGGTGGGGGGAGGTGATTGTAAGCCGCTTTGAGACTCCTTTCGGTAGAGAAAAGCGGGGTATAAAAACCAACTCTTCTCTTTCTAATAAAATTCTGAAAATAGCAACAATTGCAATCTTACCAACCGGTTATCACCTAACGTGCTTTTGATGTGTTCCCAAGTACAAAATTTCCCTTCTTTACATACGTCCAAAAGTCTCTTGTATCTTGCTTGTTCCCACTGCCACATCTCTGATACAGTGTGCCACCATGTTCTTTATCTGCACCATTGGTCACAGCATCCCCATCAGAGGCATTGGTGCACCCTGATCTCACTCCTCAGTCTTCAGGGATACAGACATAGTTCCACTCCACATCTTTAACCTTGTAGGCTAGGGACAAAATCAATAGCCTGTCACTTGATGGTGAAGGGTTATTTAGCACTGGAACAGACAATTGCTAGCTGTGGCTTACCTGATTGCATCAGTGTGCCCAAAGACAGCAACAGTTTTCTTACTCACCAAATGAGCAGTGTTCATCTGTTACTTTCAGATAATATGCCTCTAACTACAGCTCTTCCTGTCAGAACTCCAGATGTGCAATGCTCTTGCTAGCTACACAGGGTTTCCCTATGTCTTCTCTCCTTCTATCTCTCATATCAAAATACTAAACAAGGTGATACATGACAAGATGTATTGCATCCTGATCACCCCATCATGGATCGATCTCTAAGCTACTCCACCTAGCCAGGAGGATCTTACTATATTTCCAATCAGTCAAAGATCTTCTATCTCATGGCAGAATACTACACCCAACAGCTGCTATGCTCACCCTTTCAGCCTGGCAGATATCCATCTGAGAACTGTAATCCCATTTCCAAGGGCTTCTTTAGAATGTTAGGAAACAGTTTTTATATTGTTCCTGTTCCACCAAATTGAATCCTTTTTCAATTTTTGCTTGATCCCATGACTAGGACTCATTAAACTTTTCTAGGTTTTTGGTCCTGGAATATTTGCTGCACCTAAATTCATATAGCCTCTTCTCTTTCCTAGTCTGCCTGCTGGCAATAGCAGTATCGTTATCCACTGTTGATCACTTTTCTCAGTCTGTAACTAAACCAGTCCGCCAGTCTCCCTGTTTACTCCTGTCTGAAGTCTTCAGCTCAGTCTCTTACTCCTGATAAAATGTCTCTTTGAACTGCTAGCTGTGTGTGACCTTCTTCCCTTATCTATCAATGTAACCTTTATGGTACATATAACCTCAAGGAGATGAGCTAGCAAGCATTGTTTGCTTCTTTCAGACCCATGGTATTTTCCCACACTTTGAAACAAAGTCATGCTATGTTCTGACATCACTTTTCTACCCAAAGCAACTCCAGATTTCATCTTAACTTGAGATTAGTTTGACCTCAAGTCCATATCCAGTGATGCAGAACATCACCTAAATTCCCTTAAAGTCTGTAGAGTTTTAAAATATTGTCGGAAGGTACCATGGGTCTGAAAGAAGCAAACACTGATTTCTGCATTGAGCTGTTGTATTCTGGGTGGTACAGCCTTTGAATGTCTATAGTTTTCATGTTGTTTCATGTTGTTTTTAAGTCTTAACACCATAGCCTACTTGAGCATTAAATGACTGCCAATGGTGCTAAAATTAAAATAATTTCTCTCTCTCCCCTCCGCCCTTCACACACATACTTTGTCCTTTTTGCTCCTCACTATTTTACTCCATGCCTCAAAATCCTTAGCCTACCAAAACTGATCCTTCTTGAGCAGAGAAAAATCAAGATGATTATTTAAAAAGAATATATTGCTGTGCATGAATTGAGCCCAGAGTGTGGCTTTTCAGAGTACAGAATCTTGTGTTTTCTTAGACAGAATTTGTTTTGGGTGTTTGTTGTGGAGGCTCTTGCATGTAGAGGCCTGGCTCCGTGTGGATCTGTCTGACCCACAAGAGTACTTCCTTCCTTCCCATGTGTGTGGACAGATGTGCTTTGGTGTCATAAGATTTCGCTCTGTGTTGATCTGTTTGTGAAGGTCGCTGAGTGACACTTCAGATAAAGAGCACTTTGGTGGCAGCCTTTTCCACTGATTATTTTTTGCTGTCCTCTGTTCACTTTACAGGGCAGAGTTCAAAAAACATCAGCTCTTCTCCAAGCATTGAAAGTTTGACTGGAGGACGGGAATACGCAGGGTCTCCACCTTTGTCAACAACCAAGAAAGAGTCCTTTTTCAGCACTATTTCCCATTCCCGCTCTCAAAGTAGAAGTATGAGCAAAAAAGAGTCTGTAAGTATCTACCACTTGGCAGCTCTATATTTATCGCTCATCTCACATTTGCTGTGGTCCGTTTTTTCCATTCAAGTACTTGCATTACTTACACAGGTTCGTGTCGCTTGACAGAGCATCAGCACAGGAAAAACAGGTTCATAACTTTGGGAAACGGTTACTTCCTCGTTTCTCCAGCTCCTTGCGTTTCTTCACTGATTAGCAGAGCCATCGTAAGCAGAGTTACACCCTTCTAACCCCAGGGATGGCCTTGTAAGCCTCTGAATGTTCCTGGTTTTATTTTTATTTAGTCATTTTTTATACCATCCCTCCTCCAAAGAGCTTGAGGCAACATACGTGACTTGCTGCTCCTCTATTTTATTCACACACCAACTTTTATCCTGATTTAGCAAAAGAACTAGGTTAAGCCGAGAGAAAATGACAGGGCCCAAATCACCCATGAGTTCATGACAAGTGGAGTTTTAAGTCTAGATCTCCCCAGGTATAAAGTGACCCTAACCACTAAGCCGCACTTATTCATTTAAATGTGGACAGCCCCTCGCTCCGTCTGCCTTCTTCAGGGCTGGACCTGAATTTGATTCTTCAGTGTCCTGTGGGTTCACTGTACTGCCGTCATGTATTGGCAGCACAATCCTGTGTTCTGTTTTATGTACTGTGATGGAAAAGGGGTTTCTGCAGCACTGCAAGAGCAGCACCCTGTGTGAAGCAAGCAGGGCAGAATCTGCCAAGCTGTGCCTTACATGAACCGCCTAAAGATCTTCCTAATGCAGCTTTTTGCTGCTGCAGTATGGCACTGGCAGCAGGAGGCAAGACTATCCCGCCTGTCGTTAAGCGTGGCATTGCTTCTACCACTGCTATCTTCTCCCTGTCCTAAAATAGCCTTTTCCCAGTCCCAAAATAGCAGCAGGAGCCATTTGTGCTGCAGACCAGGCACTGAAGAGCTGAGCCAGCTCTGCAGCACAAATGGTTTCTGCTGCCCCAGGGTACAAAGCTAGGCAGATTGCCATCTCTGGAGCCACTGGACAAAATGTCCCTTGAACAATGCTGAGATCCTCTGACACCTGGTTTATCACCACCGCGCTGCAAAGCATAAAATCAGATGCTATAGCAGCAGTGGTGATGACTCATTTTTATGCAACATACAGGGCAACCCTAAGAACATTTTGCTGGAAGGAAGGAAGCCCCACTGAATTGACCTAAGTAGGATTCTGAGTAGACCTGCTCAGGGACTGTAGACCTGAATTTGGTGTGCAATGCTAAGAAATTCTACTTGGAAATAAGTCCCATTTTATTCAATGGGGCTTACTTGCAGGAAGAGTCTAATAACTTCCTGTCATCACTAAAAAACGAAGTCTTAGTGACATTAAAGAGAGCATGGTGCTTCATTAAGTTTCATTACATTTCTTTTCTTATGATCCTTTAAGGTTAATTTCTTTAATAGGCGTGTTGCTGTCTTAAAAAAAGGAATTAATCAATCTTTGATTTCTTGTATTAAATCTTGGTCTCTCACTGAAAAATTTATAAGCTGAAACCAAGTGAGTTGTGAAGCATATTTTGGTTTCTTTTATCCTGGTTTAGCAAAAGATGCACGTAGCATCAGGCCAGGCGGAAGGAAAACGTGTATGAAAACTGAAGTGTAGAGGGAAGCATGCACATGAGCCTGCTTTCTAAATTGCTCGAAGAGAGGATCTAGGGTCTTGAAAATTCCTGCTCTTAAGATGGTGAAATACGCCCATAGAAAATAATACATTGCAAGTTTCAACTCTTAAAATGGGTTAGAGCCCACCTAATATTTCTGTGAGTGGAAGGGGGTGATTTTTGCTCATTCCCCAATCCCAGCACAGACCTCTAGTTCCTTCTAGGTGTCCCAGTCTCCCAGAAAATGCATTTCATTTTTTTTTTTGCAGAAAAAAAGTTTATTAGCACACTATAATAGATACATAGGCATAGCACTATATTTTTACAAGAAATATTTCCCAAATACTTTGCAATTGCGACGCATCATATTCTTTCCTTAAATTTGTCAATTTGATTAGGAGAAACATTTCCTTACATTTCAGAACCCACTCATCAGCGGTAGGACTTAGATGTGATTTCCAATATCTTGCAAATACTAGTCTAACAGCTGTCAACAGATGTGCCATTAAATTCCGTTTCTTTCTTTGGAAAAACGGCTGTGTAGCTTAGTAGCATGACCTCAGCAGAAAAGGGAAAAATCTATATCAAAGCCTTTTTTTTTAAGATAAGCTATAAATAGAGGACCAATAAGTTCATGCTCTACAACACAAACCTATTTTTGCTCATTGACCAATCCCAGCACAGACCTCCAGTTCCTTCTAGGTGTCCCCAGTCTCCCAGGAACTGCATTTCAGAGGGCATTTGTGGCTGCAGTGGGAGGGAAGAAATCAGAATGTTGTGCTCTGCCAATGGAAATCCTTCCATTAGCAGTAATTTTCAGGAGGATTCAAGCAAATGTCTCTAACAGCGCATTTCTGAGCCTCGAGGGCCAAAAAACAGGGCATATAGGCCAAGGCCTTCCCTAATGCTGCCATAATGCTGCCTCCTAGTACTAGTATTAAGAGGTTTCCTGCCTCTGTAGATGAAGGTTCCCTTTACTCACCATGGGTAGTTGATATTGATGGATTCTCCTACATTAATCTGTCTAAACCCTTTTAAAGTCATCTGTACTTGTAGCTATCACTACATCCACTGGCAGTGAATTCCATAGATTAACTGCTCTGAGTAAAGAAGTATTTCCTTTTGTTTGTCCCAACAACTTCATTGGGTCTCCCTGAGTTCTAGTATTATTGGAGAAGAAGAAAAATCCACTTTCTCTACATAATTTTATAAACCAAAAGTTACATATGAGCTAACTGGTACTCTCAGTTTTATTTGGTTATGATCCATAATCTCATTTATGTAACTAGACTTTAAATAATATTTAATGTTATTAAACAATAACTATTAAATTACAGGAATGTTCTGTAATTTGGTAGTATCACTTATGCTTAGTTAGATTTTGTGACAATCCTGTAATACGTTTTCTGAGTAATTGATTTTAATATGGCCAGACCACACTTTATCTAGTTTAGTTTTCACCACAATTGAAAATAAATTTGAGGGGACAGGAGGAGGAGGAGGAGAGTGGTAGTGCATACAGTAATAGTTGCTTTATCATACATGTAATTCTGAACTTTAACCTTTGAAATTGGATGAAAAAATCCACACTAGGGGACCAAAGTATAGAAAGGGAAGATGTAGAACCCCCTCCTAAAAAAAAAAGAGGTGTGCACATCTACAGGCATCTCAATTTTGAAAAAAATACCAACCAAGATCTTCTGAGGTTAGCATTATGGGGCTGCTTAGCAACTATATGCAATAGGGGCTGAGGGGAAGGAAAAATGCAGCAGCGGTGGGAGGTTTGGATTGGAGAAGTAGTGATGGGAGGGAAGTAAGCAAGAGGAGAAGACCTCAGGGGATGGGATTTCTCCTCCCCATAAACAAAGTCTGCCTAGAAAATGTCGGGATGTGACATCACCCCATGGGTCAAGAATGACCCGGTGCTTGCACAGGGGACCTTTACCTTTAAAACTCCTTGGTAGTCCTCCCTCTTGTTTTGCCCTTTTTCTTAAATAAAACTAATCAAAAGAAAATACTAATAATATTAATCAAAATTATTTTGTGGGTCTCTTATTGCAACATTTTCAGATCACAGTTGTCCCACTGAAATATGTTGGAGAAAATACATCATGCAATTTGTCTTTCTTCCACAGTGGCAGCCCTAGATTTCCTAGAGTACATATCCACCATAAAAATATAACGTGAACTAGGTGGTATAGCCTGTAGTTATTAAAAGGGAGGAAAAGATGTGAATAACAGTTGAATAGTGATCTATAAGATCTGTGGTTTACATTAAAATGAAATGGTTGTGAATTATAATCAAGCAGGATGTCAAGAAGAAATTAATCTTCATTTTCACTTCTTTAAAGTGTGAAATGGTGGATGAATAACTAATAGCTGTTAAATCTAGGGAAAGGATTGAATTAAAGCAGGCAAAGAAGTTTTTATGAGTAACAAATGAAAGAGTACTTCTGTGATGGGTACCTTCCATGAAGCATAAGCAACCTTTGTGTCTAAGTGTCTGTGGTCAATGTGGTTGATGCCTTATCTAAGCCATTACCTATTCATAGTCCTTCTGAATATAGCCTTACACGGTTTGGGACCATCGTACCTGCGGGACCGCCTCTCCTGGTATGCCCCCCAGAGAGTTTTACGATCTGTGAACAGTAATTTACTGGTGGTCCCTGGCCCGAAGAATGTGCGGCTGTCCTCAACAAGGGCCAGGGCTTTTTTGACCCTAGCCTGGTGGAATAGTCTTCCTGGTAACATCAGGGCCCTGCGGGACCTTAAGGAGTTCCACAGCGCTGTAAAACGGAGCTATTCCACCAGGCTTATAACTGAGGACAGCCGCAAGAAGATCCATCTTTACTGGCCTCCCCATCCCGCCCCCATCTTGAAATCTGGGGGGCTGACCTGCTGACATTTGTTGCTGTGGCACCTAGGTTTAGTTCCGGCCATCTGAGTAGGGTTTTAATGGTTTTAATTATTATGGTTTTAAGGATATACTGGATTTATATATTGGATGTATTTATGTTTTAATTATTGTTATCCGCCCTGTGCCTGGCTTGCTGGTGATGAGGGTGGGTTATAAATTTGAAATAAATAAATAAAAATTAAAAATAAAAACATGTGGCTCTTTTCTCATGCAATGGCTGCTGACTGGGCTGGGTTGTCAGAGGAAATTCCTACATACTGAGCAGAGCACTGAGTAGCATATTCAGGTGGGAGTGAAGTGAATGAAGCTGGTGATTGGCTCACGCCCTAAATATTGATCAAATCTTCATCCAGTGCCTAATTGCAAGATGGCAAATAATTATTACTACTCTGCATAACTGAATTAATCAAAATCAAAGCCAAAATATGATCAAATTGATACAAAAGTACTTTTTGTTATGTAATTATAGAAGTCTTACTTCTCTAATGGTTTTCTTGCCTGATGATGCAAATAGGGCCTCAGTTTGAGTAAGGAGAACCACAAAATTTAAAGAAGGATTTCATGCAATGGAGGAAAAGATAGAGGTCTTACATTCATGAATGAAAGAATAGGAGCATGACGAGTGATGTCACTATGGAGATGGAAGCTGTAGAACTTGATGAATTCTAGATGCAGTATAGAAAGATGACATGTTCCCTCACCTAGGGCTTGAGGAGGAGATTAGTATGAGATCCAAGGCTCAGAATGTTAGACCAAATGGAGTGGTTGAACACAACAAGGAACTCTTCAGTACAAGAGCTGTGGAGGAAAAATTGATGGAATGGACAGGATAAGAGAAATGCACGTTTTCAAGTACATACCGCTATAGATGGAAACTATAGCTGCTCAGGCTAAAACAAAGGATAAAGATGATGTATGGCAAGATGGTAATTGAACTTACATAATAAATTTCTAATCAAAAGGCAAATTACAGTAAAGCAAGGGACAAAACAAGCTATGAAGATTCCCATAAATGGAACATTTTAAAAATGGTAATTAATCACATGTAATGGAGTGCCTTGATGAAAATTAATCCTGCTTGCAGCCCTACAATTTCAAGTTTCTAAGCCTTCCTCATAAGCAAACGTTTTTCCTAACATCTTAATGTCAGTGTTATTATTTGTAAACATTTGCCTACACATAATTACTATACTTATGTGTTACTCCTTAAGTTGTGATCATAGTAATCATAGTTCTCCAGAAACCCAGTTGTGAGTGTGTACAAATGTGTATTTTAAAGAGATATAATAACACAATGGGTCCTGAACATCTAAAATAGGAATAGTATGTGAGTAAAGTTTTGTAGTTTTGAAGGGGCTTGGTTTCATCTGAACACAAGAAGCTGCCATATACTGAGTCAGACCATTGGTCTATCAAGGGCAGTATTGTCTACTCTAACAGCCAGCAGTTGTCCACTGAGGCCATCCCCATCTGTGAATATGTGTGTGTGTGTGTATTGTTTCTAGCCCTTGGCCAACATGTAGTCAACAGAAGTAAATGGCCAACATGCAGTGTTAATCTACATAAATCTGAAAGATTTGCCCTAAAATATATTAAGTGGCATCCCAAATGAATTAAATGGGGCCAGTCTGAGACTTGTTGCATGTAAGTCACATATACGTTTGAGAAGGTGCAGGAAAGAGCAACCAAAATGATCGGGGGCCTAGAGCAACTACCTTTTGAGAAGCGGTTAAAAAACTTAGAGCTATTTAGCTTGGAAAGAAGGCAATTAAGGGGAGACCTGATAGAGGTCTATAAAATTATGCATGGTATGGAGAGAGTGGACAGGGTTTTCTCCCTCTCTCATAATACTAGAATGTGGGGTCATCTGCTGAAGCTGGAGGGTGAGAGATTCAAAACAGATAAAAGGAAGTATTTCTTCATACAATGCATAGTTAAATTGTGGAACTCCCTGCCCCAGGATGTGGTGATGGCTGCCAACTTGGAAGGCTTTAAGAGGGGAGTGGAGATGTTCATGGAGGAGAGGGATATTTATAGCTACTAGTAAAAATGGATACTAGTCATGATGCATACTTATTCTCTCCAGGATCAGAGGAGCATGCCTATTATATTAGGTGCTGTGGAACATTGGCAGGATAATACTGCTGCAGTTGTCTTGTTTGTGGGCTTCCTAGAGGCACCTGGTTGGTCATTGTATGAACAGACTGCTGGACTTGATGGACCTTGGTCTGATCCAGCATGGATACTTTCTCTTGCATTGGCCGAACATATAGTGACTTTGCAAGCACTATCAGAACAGTCAACAATGTAAGAAGAAAGATCCATGTAATGTGTTAACATTTGAGTACATGCAACAATATAAAGTAAGGAACACATTCCCTCAGTATGGCAAACACTCATAGGTTTGCTGCTGATTTCTGCAAAACTAATGAGTTGAGGCCCTGACCTGGATGACCCAGGCTAGCCTGATCTTGTCAGATCTCAGAAGCTAAGCAGGGTGAGCCCTGGTTAGTAATTAGATGGGAGATCACCAAGGAATACTAGAAATGTTGTGCAGAGGAAGGCAATGGCAAACCACCCCTGTTAGTCTCTTGCCTTGAAAACCCTTCAGGGTTGCCATTGGTCAGCTGTGACTTGATGACTCCTTACACATACAGTGACTTGAGACAGGACAGGAAAACATTTATGAACAAACCGTTACTTAGAAAACCAAAAAATGGCCCACAGACCAGAAACTCTCAAGCTGCATTCCAGTTCTGAAAAAGGTGTCTAAACAACAACTGAACTATCACAAGATGGGAAGCAGCTCCTGCTGTCCTGCAGTAACATCAGAAGGTGCACCACTGGGGAAAAATCTTTGTGACGGACAAACACCACGAGTAAATAGAATACTTTGGCACAGAAAACATTGAGGAACAGATTACAGGCTAGTAAGAGTGAGGAGAAAGCGATGCACTTTTCTGAAATATTTAGTAATTAATATTTAAACAGAACAAAGCCCCTTCTAATTAAGGAGTTGGTAGAACCTGAAAAGAGGAGAGCCTTTATTGTGGCCCGGTTACAAGTGTCTCCATCAGAAGTTATTCAAGGTAGATATGGTAGTATTCCATATGGTCAACGGTTTTGCCCCTGTTCTGCTGACTAGGTAGAAGACCTGCCATGTGTTCTTTTCCACTGTGCCCTATACACCACAATACGACCTAGATTGATCCAGTGCATACCACAGGTGCTGGTCTCAGAAGAAGCGTAAGATTCTTGCTGGCTGATGTAAATTTACCTATTACACAGAGAGTGGCCTCTTTTTTCATTATATCTCTTAAACTAAGGGAAAGTTTTAATAGGCCTGATACAGGTAATATAATGGCTTGATATGGTCCACAATATCCTGGTAAATGATTTTAATGGGGGGGGGGTCTTTATTGCTTTATCTCAATGTGTAGTAGTAGATGTTATTGTGATATTGGATCAATACATGCTGTGGGTTGAATTTTTTTAGGGTGTAGTTGGATTGTTAAGGTTTGTGACCACAACATGAATAAATTTGATCTCGATCTAGTAATTAAAATAAAATTGTACATTTCTGTTCCCCCACCCACAGTAGTTCCTATACTTTTTGGTTCAGGAAACTATATACAATGAATTGCTTATTTTTAGTAAAGAGGGTGTTACTGTAATAATTACTATGAGGTTTTTTTAAAAAAAAATCTATTATGTACTGCAGTAAGAATTGCTTGTTGTATGGGCTAGCCTGCTGCTGGCACCAAAAGTGTAAACATTTTTTAAACATCACTAGAAAATTGGTACGTTAAACTTTGTGTATAAGTTTGTTAGTGGCAGAGCCCACCAAATATAGAAACTAAATATTGCAGAAGAATGGAAACATGAGATGCTCTATTCTTACCCATAATAAGATTGTGTGAATGACGTGAGAGGAAAAATTAACTTTGTGCGGTCACCAGTCTACCATGCACTTGGCAGCTTATAATAATTTTGTGCTGTAATTGACATGAATAATGAGAAGGTGCACATGGTCTGCGTTTTGTACATAGCTAGGCCTTTTTATGCCCGTCCATTTTGGCATGTTACAATGGCGCTAAGTTAAACTAATATGACAACACTGTTTATTTTCAGAGAGCTTAATAGGAAATATGCTTCCCTAGTTACACAACTCTATTGCATTTGTGCCGTTAACATATTATTGCAGTAGGTGTTGGTTCATTTCATCTCATGCAGCAAAAGCTATCTATACTATTTTTGAACAAATGATATCAGTTTCAGATAACAATTTTAATTACTTCACCTCTATAATCCTTACCACTCTAGGCTAGTATTAATATCTGTACAAGCTGGAGAACCCTTGAGAAATTCCAGGAAGGAGAGGGCAATTTGGGAATCCCATCCCCAAATGTCAGCTTCTGGGATTTCCCTAAGTTCTCTATTTCCCTTCTGTCCTCCCCCTTTTCCCCTTTGATGGTCTTTCAAGTACTCTCAGGATTCTTTGCTCCTAGAAAATATGCAATACTCATCTTGCTGTTGGTGGGGGGTATTTATTTTTCTTTTGGTTGGTTTAGAAATGTATAGATTTCTGCATACTCGTGGAGTCCTCCAAGTATGTAGAATTCCTGCCATATCTGAGAATGGCCTGGTGTGAACCCCCAGGACACTCTGGTATTTAGCATGGTATGGAATAATTGTTAAATTACATGAGTAGTCTACAATAAATAAATAAATAAAATGAGTAGTCTACAATAAATAAAATACATCTCAACTTACATTGCTGACATAGAGTTATTTATTACTTTCTCTTAATCCAGTTCGCTTTTGGATTTGATTCAGGGGTTGCAGGTTTCTGAGTTTTCTAGAGTTGTAAATGTATGGGAGGTACTTTCTGCAAATGAACTTCCCAGAAGTGGTGATTTCTTCTTCTTTTTTTCTTCAATGCAGAGATCTTATAGTTGAAGTTGTACCTTCTTTAGTTGTTTCAAGAAGGTTTTGCCTTCTTGTGTTATTATGACTGCTAGCGAGTCTTTCTAGCTATGTAAGATATACAATGCTAGGTAGCACTGTTGTAGTTATTCTTCAGCTGTTTAGTTACATCGTTTCTGATGTACTATAGTTTTACTTTCAAGCCTAGCACCTTTTGGCCAAAGGACGCTGAATGCTTCTTTATCTAATACTACTGTTTCTCACCAGTTACAGAAGCTAATGATTTCCAAAAGCTTTCCATTACTTACTGTCAGTTCTTAGCTGAGAAACATTTTTCTGGATTCATGTCACATCCTCTGTTAATTACCTTGGCAAGTGGTTATAGTTCACAGATAAAATACAACCAGCACAAGGCACCTTTTGCTGTAACTACTACTCCCTGTTGATCTAGTTAATAGCAAATCCAAATTAGGGATCACTCCTATGTTGCAAATTTACTGAGTCATTGATAGAACAGTTGTATTAAATCTGTTATCCCTAACACCAGATTTGGAGGATGAAACAGGACCCTTAACAGTATTTTCTAAATAGTAGATCACCTTGCCACATTGAAAGCAGCTTCTGATACCCCTGAATCTTAAAAACAGCTTCTGTTATAGCACAAAGCAGCTTCTATTGGGAAATACCCAGTCTAACCCATATATATTCCTGGCATTTCCCTGGGCTAGGCCAAAGTCTAGAATCATCTTTCCATCTGCTTAATCGCATCTAAATCTAGAATTCTGTGCAAATCCTAATGAAAGTTGGTTGTTTTGTGCTTTTAAAAATCTGACCATTAAACTGTGTCTGTGTAGCACTATAAATATTCTGCTGTCCTATTTCCACACAAAGAATGCTGTGAGGTCATTGGAAAAGCATTAGAAGTATGAAGGGTAAGTTAGTAAGCTGACGTCTTAATAGCTAAGAAAGCTGTAGTTAATTTAATGCCACTAAATCATGAATACCAAATATAACACATTTTACAATCTAAGCCATCTGTACATTGTAACAAAGCACAGATGATAGATAATCTAGAAGAAATGAAGAATAGAGTAATAATTTCTGGAATAGACATTAAACATGTAAGTGACCTTACAATCTAATGTATGAAAGGAATACAGACACAGAAAGGGATCAAGATATTTTAGAGCCTGAGACAGAAGATCCAAATGGCATTCCCCCATCCCCTTACCAACCACCCCATGATTTAAAACAATCATAATAACAGATAATTTTCTACCCTTTATGAGTACCGTAAAGTCTGCCTCTTGACATAGGCAGCTTCGTAATGCCTTTCGGTAGGGCAACTGATGTATCTCATCAATTAAAGGGGCTCTGTAAACCCAGAAGTTGTATAGAGGATGTCCTGGTTGAATTATCCTGAAAAGTTGACACATAACTGTAAAGAATTCATATTTTGCAGGTACATCTATAAGAAGCTGGAGAAAATTGACAGTGCCATCTGAAACAGAGTTACACCTAAGTCCATTGAAGTCAATGGGCTTAGAAATGTGTAACTCTGTTTAGGATTGCCCTGTAATTGTCCAAAGACTATTGGTATAAAAAATCTTGGATGGGGTTGCTTTAAAGAATCTGATGGATCATTGTCAGCCACAATGAAGATGGGAGAAACTGTTTAAAGATTTGGTGGACGTTTTTGAGCTTTTCAAATGAAAACCATATCTACTCATCAGACGGAAAAGTAGTATTATAAATCCTTGTGCAATTTTTTGTCAGTGCTTTTATATTGTCATTAAGTAAGGCTTTTAAATATTTCCTTCTTAATTACAGGAAGAAGAACTAGATGCCCAAATTTCATTTCTCCAAGGACAACTGAATGAACTGGAGGCCATGTGCAAATACTGTGCAAAGATGATGAACACACATCTGGGTAAAAGGATTTCTAGATGTTAAAACACTGTAGGGCCAGATCCCTCCGACTCATTCCACTAACTTCCCCCTTGCTTTTTTTCTTTATTTTACAAAACTACTTCTTGACAAACAATGAAATATAAATTCAACTTTACATTTGTTTATATACAATGAGATTAAACAAGCAAATCTCTCTAAAAAACTACATAAAGGTCTCCAGTCCAATTTCATTCCATTTTTTTTATAGTTTTCGCTTGTTGTCATGCCATTAATTTTGTCATTTTTAAGACATCATAGATTTTTATCAGCCATTCTCTTTTAGTGAGCACAGAGTAGTTTTTACAGCGTCTCACACAACCGGTGTGTGCAGTTGTTATAAGGCTGCATCTTTCAACATCTTTGGCACAATTCTTATATAATTTAAAAGAAAGATTTCTGGTTTTAATGGGATTCTTCTCTTCCAAATTTCTTCTACCACATTTTGTATGATTTCCCTAAAACATTTTGCACTATAACAGGTCTACCACATGAGAATGAGATTTAATGTGTTTGCTATATAGAACCAACATTTTCCTGATATCTGCCTTTTCATTTTTGACAGTCTCCAGAGCAATGAATACCGATGATTTACATTTTAAAGCAAGTCTCCGTAATAGATAAGCTTAGTGAAAAAGATATAAAAGTCCAAATCCTCATCACTTAATGCATATCCTAAATCCTTATTCTATTAATCTTTATAATTCAAATCAACTGGGACATTTAATCCAGTCGTTACTTGACAGATTTTGGGCTTTCCCTTGAGTTATTACCAAGATTTCATATTCAGACAACACTTTCCTTATCCTCTTGAAACTACTAAATCCAAGGGGGGGAAACTGGTAGGCTGAAAATTTGGAATTGTCTCTGTAAAAAAACCCTAACAGTTTGGAATATACATTTTTTTTTCTGATCCAAAATTATTACTTATGAAAACTCTTGATTGCAAATGGTACCCAGTTGGGTTTTTTGCTATACACTAGGGGTTGGTAACTTTCCCTAGTTATTTTATTTGCCGAGTGCTTAAATGTTTATAATTAAATCTGTCCATATCTATGTAAAAAACAATCTTTGGCAAATCATCTAATTATATGATTGAATGTCAAAACATTGCTACAGGATTTAGCAATTCACATGAATTTATCAGTCCCCTGTTTTAGGTAACTAACAGCGCATTCCTGAAAGGAATGCCTGCGCTGCCTCCTAAGGAGGTTTCAGCACTGCCAAAAAAACCCATGCAACCCTATTGCACGGGAGATACGCCAGCAAAAAGCAAGTGATGTATCTCAACAAAAAAAGGGGGGCGTTCCTGAGCGCCGGCACCGGAACACCCCAGGAATGCCTCCCAGCTCACCTCCGAGTCCTGTGCCGGCGGCCAGAGGCCAGTGGGAGGCTGCGGCGGCTGCCAGACCCAGCGCTGCCGCCACGGCAGCCAGGGACCGATAGCCGGGCCTGCACGCTGGCACTGGGGCCACTAACACCGGCGTGTGCCTTCTGGGCGCCGTTGCTGTGGGCCCCAGCGCCTGCAGAGGCTTTCGTCGGCCTCCTAAGGACTTTGGTAAGTGCTGCCAGCACATTTCAGGAATGCACTGTTAATGGTTTTCTATCCTTTGTAGATGTTAAAGAATAGACATATTATCAAAATACTGTTAGAAAATGTTTGAAAATACTGTTGGGAATACGGTTTATTTTTCACTTTTAATTCTGAATGGATGTTGATTTTTCACTTTTGATTTTTCACTTTTAATACTGATTTTTTACTTTTAATACTGAATGGATGCTGAAACATTTTATCACTAAAAGCCCTCTGACCGTTTCACATTCAGAAAACCACTGACACTGAGAAGGCCTATGATGATCATTTGGTGTCAGAGCTTTTTATCAGCTCTTGGACTTCAGATCAATACTGTTTACACTGTATATTTTAATGGCTTTTTCATGCAAGTTTGTTCTTATGACCCTGGACAGATATTAGGAGAGGTGAACATAAATCATGGGACAATATTTTTGTGACCTACAACAGAATTTAGAAAATGCATTGTACATTGCAGAAAGTGTATAGTGCTCTTACCACCACGTGTTACTTTTCTGTCTTCTGGTTAGTCATTTTGTCACTGCTTCTCATAATGTGGGTAGGAGATGAGTTATAAAAATGATATATGGATACAAGTACTGAAGCCATTTGCAATTATAGAACTTTTTTTGGAACTAATACTGAAATAATGTTGAAATATACAGGCTATTTCTGTTAACCAAGATAAGTTACATGGGCTGTTGATCAATGATGTGCAATGTCTTTAAATCACATTTCCAATCTGGCACATTTCAAGATGCTTAAGCAGCTGTAATCTTGTTTACCGATCTCACATTCAGTAACTTTAGCATAATTAACTGAACGTCAGATTCATTTTTATCTGATATTCCACAATTAGGAAAGTAATTTGTTAAAAAAATATGTCCAATTTTTCATGTCTCTACATGATGACAAGATACTACTTCTACTCAAACATGCCAAATCGTAACCATGGGTTTGATCCAGAGGCTGCCAAAATTATAATTGTGTTTCCTGGAACGTGAAGGAGGAAAAGATGAGTTAGAGCAGTAATTTTTGTTTGTGTGTTTATACAAAAGCTTCCTCATTAAGTGTTCATCCACTTCTTTTGCTGCACCACACAATGACAACATAATTATATATTTGGGACCTGTTTCTATGTTACTATGGAAATGAATTCTGTGCCTTGAATAATATAAATACAGCATGTGCAAGAATGATACATTGATTCTTGTGGTGAAGATTGATAAATGGGGAAAGGCTTTAGCTTTTGCAGTTAGTAAATTATAATGGGTGGAAAGAACTTTGAGATCACATTTCTTCCATTAATGACAGAGAAATTTTACTAGCTCTTGTACTTTCAGAAGAGCATACCTTTTATAACTACTGAGTAAATCCAATAATTCAGAAGGTCTGTAGAGACTTTGATGTATTTAGTACTGAGCGGAAGGTTCTAGATCAAATTGTCATTTTCTAGAATGGTACCGTAGCATGGTATGCTTGTATCTACTTGGTAAACTGCTCCTCTGTGTCATCCTGCTAAATGGCAAGGAAGTTTTATGTTCACCAGCTTCCAGAGATTTCTGATTGTTTGCAAGTGTAGAAAAAAAAAATCCCTCCAACCCCTCTCCCTTTCCCTAACAGAGCCCCAAGGCATGGCAAATGGGTGCAGGGAAACTTTATTGAGGGGGCGCCTGTCTCCAAACAACTACCTTGTCTTGGCTGTTGACCAGCCTAGCTCCTCTCCACAGATGCTTGGCATGGTTCCTGTTGTGCAGTGGCTGCAGGCTTATCTGGCACCAACCACAGCAGCTCCCTCACATGCTGGAGGCATCCGCAACAGGCCCAGTCACTCAGCTTTGCAAATGACAATGGGTACAACATCTGTTTGGAAAAGCAGCAACAGCACATGAGGCATCAGCTGCAGGCCAAGGGCTACCTGCTGAACGCTTGCGTCGAGTGACGGTGCATCCTGTGGACTGGTGCTACCAGCCGGTAGCTACAATACATGGATGGTTAGCAGATTTAGGGGGAAAAACTTGATTTATAAAAATAGGTGGGGAAAAGACCCATTGATAAGTATTTCAGAGGATCTTTGGAGTAAATTTCACACCGTTATCAAAACAGCATCTGCCAATGTGGGGCAAGAGAGAATATATTTAAAATTATGTATAGGTGGTACCTTACTCCTGTGAGAGCAGCTAGATCTCACCTACGACTTCCAATAAATGCTGCTGATGTAACAGCAGCATAGGCACTGTCATACATATTTGGTGGCAGTGTCCACAAGCATGTAAATTCTGGACTGAGATTAATGAAATGGTAGGGTTTAGAATACCTCATGATCCCAAGATAGTGGTTCTTAGCATTTTTCCTGAAGGCATGCAGGAGAAAACAGAATGGTTACTTAAAAATCTCCTGATGGCAGCAAGGCAATTGCTTGCACCAGCCTGGAAGCAGGAAACATTGCCTGAATTAGATGCATGACCTCAAAAGATACGGCATATTGTTTAAATGGACAAAATGCCTCTGTATAAGAAAATGTGAGAAGGGGAAAGTGGGGCTCAGGAGAAATTAACTGAAAATTAGTATCCCTCTATTGCATTGGAATAAAAACAAAACTAAGAAACAGGTAAAAGAAACCATTCTGAAATAGATTTGATTAAGGACCTCCTAGGCACATCAGGATAATGAATATGATTATGGGTTGATTTAGAGTCAATTGGTGTCGTTACTTATTTTATTCCATTATCATTGTTTAGTTGCAACTGTCAAGTATACAATTAAAATTTATAATTGAATGTATCTGTCAATTTGTTTGTTTATACGTTGTGCTATGTCTCTTATTTGTAAGGGCAAAATGTAGGAGGAAAGGACCGTGTGCAACACTTAAACTCCTCAGAAGAAGAGCAGAATAAAAATATAATTGATTAATTGATTAATTAACCATTAATTTTCTCTATAGTAGGCAAATTGTGCGAGTTATTTGCCAACTCCTCATAGCTCTTCGGTCCTTTATATTTTTCCACAATTTTTCAATGTATTTCCCCCCCCTGGAATTTAACCCTCTTGCGTTTTGATTGAGAGAAATGTCAGTATACTCTACTGAACAGAGCAGGTTGCAAATTACAGCTTCTCCCTAGAAGTGCTTATCAAATTGTTGGTATTGTTCATTTTTACAGCCAGTGTGTCTGATTAAATTCTAACCTGTGTATGAAAAATCACTAGGAATATATCACCAACTGTTAGCCATTTATTTTGAAACAAAGGCATCTTTTGTCAGAGTAGACAAATTCTGAAGCAGATACATTAATTGCATATTTTGTGAAGTAGAATCATGGGTTTCATCTGCTTCTGGACAACACCAGGCATAACTCAAACAAACTATCTAGGACACAAAAACAGCAATTTGTTTGTCTTGCAAATAATGCATATGTCTCATATTCAGCTTCATGATATCCTTGTTCATTGTTCCAGCAAAGATGTTCCAAGCCTTTCTTCTGTTTTAATGCAGCTTATGCGATTTTTATTATTTTAAGATAGATATTACAGTTGATAACAACTACATCAGATAGGAAAAATGCTTCAAAGCAAAAATGTATACCAGATGGCCATTTTAGTCATATATGTAATACATGCCTTATTAATACAAATACAATCTCGAAATAGGGCAAAATGATAAAATGCTAACCCGCATTGCAGTATTTAAATGCCCATCTGCTGTTATTCCAGGTATTCTTGCATTCACTCATGATTATTTTACTCTGTTAATTCAGATGGCAATGAAATTTGATTGACAATGCGATAACTTGCACATATTCAGCCGCAATCTAAAATCCACTTGAATAAGAAAGCTGCTAGCTGTAATCAGAGTCTTTAGGTCACTTTAAACACATTCACCTGACATTGTGGTTAATGTCCCACCCCCTCCATATGTCAGTTACCAGTATATTTCTTTTACATGGTGGTTTGTTTAGACTTTCTCTTCTTTCCCACTGATTAGATTGTTTTGTTCCTTCCTTTTCTCTTATCAATAATGAGTTGTCCCTGCATCCTCTTTTATTTTTTTCCATGATTCACATGTTCTTGTTCCTTCCACATTCCCTGCTGGGAGGTATGTACCTCTTTTAAGCAGAGAATGGAAGGAAGCAGTCTTTCCACACTTCAGTGGACGTTCAGTATATAAATAATACACAATGGTAACTTACATGGATTCAGTCCCTCCTACACATCTTGTTCCATGAAGAATTCCCATAGGGAGAAGCAGAGATCTTTGAATATTTCAATCAGAATTTGAAAAATAAAAATTACCTATTGGAAAACATTAGCCAAATGAAAATAAACAGATCCTCCGATTAAGGTGAACAAGTAAAATTACTCTTAAAATCTGAGGCTGGAAAAGGAGAGAACTTCTAGATTATATACACACCACAAACCATGATTAAATTTTGGCTGTTGTGCCATAAAAGAATTTACAAACTCTAGACCCAACCATTGTATCAATCATCAGTGCATACCTGATCAGGGATTGAAAATGTGAATGGAGATTTCCAGTGAGCCAGAACATAGGAGTTCTTCTGCTGACCGGGTCTTGGGGAATTATCAGGTGTGACTGAGAACAGGAAAAAATGTGCCCATTCCAGGTCATTGCTGTGCTGTGACGTGTGGCTTGTCCTGGTACTAGAGTAGAAACCATGTTTTCTTTCCTGCTTCACCATCAAATCTCTATGTAGCATGGTATATGGAAATCTTGAACAACGACTGTGAAGATTTTTAGAGGGTTATCTCATTATTAGGTACATACAATAAAGGTTAAAAAGTATATGTTAGCCATCTGTGTTATTATGTGGCATTTATTCTGGTATGGGCATGTTATCCTGGTGATCTCTTATTAATTGTGTTTTGGTGTTGCAGGAAATATTCAGGAAGTCATACTGCAGGAGCACTTGGAGAAAGAAGATGAGATTCTAGTTTCCCTGGCCGCACTGAAGCAGGTATTGTGTTAGACAGAATGAAGATGTTTTGTTTGATACACATGTGTTACGAATTTCTATATTAATTGCTAATTATTATGCAGAAAGATTGCCATTTGGGTACCTCTCTCCCCATGCCAATGCTAAAAGCCATGGAAGCCGCTCAAGTATTGTCTCTGACTTGCTCTGTTTGGAAACCAGGAAAAAGTGTCCTGGACCTTGCTTCAGAGCTATACCACGGCAGCTAAAACATGATGTACAGTTGGGAAATGGCTCTGACATCCAAACTGAGTGAAACAAACTGTGGTTTCCTTTTCTTGCTTCCCAACCAAGTTTCTAATTCACAGCTTAATCCTGGTTTGCAGTGAAGAGAACGAACTACAGTTTGTTGTCTTGGACATCACAACAAAATTCAGTTAGCACTTCAGTTTCTGCACTGCACATGGGGGGAGGGGGAGCACAAGAGACCAAGGATTTCCTCGCTTGTTTTCATCACAGACAAACTGAGATCATTCTATGATGCCTGGATGCATAACTGAATGCATGAAGTGTATGTCAACTGAGAATCTCCTGTGTACCAGCTTCATGTGATAAAGATTACAGAAAGTATTAGTGGCTTACCCAATACACTGGGATCCCTTTCCGCTGGAAACATGCCACAGTATGATTACCTTGGACTTTTCCATTTGGTTTGATCTGATATCTAGACCAAAGATACTTACCTAGTAGCCAAGTGAGAGATGGGGAAGTTGATTTAATTTTAAATAATGTGTTCTGTTTGTAATCTATTAATCTTTGTCTTTTATATTATGTAACCTGGCATAAATCAAGGGTCAGGAATAAGGTAAAGCTTGTAAATAAGCAAATCTGCTATTACTTTTGGTGCCTTAACTCTCCCCTGTACAACAGGTGATAAAATAAAAATGTTCTCATTAGTAAGATAGAATACCAATATGGTGCAATCCTGTGGGATCTTAGGCATTGTTGCCTCTCCCTGAGATCTTGCAAGTCCTCCCCACAAGCCCCCTAATGTCTTGTATGGCGGCAAACCTTTCCTGCCCTACCTGCTATCACTGAAAGATGCATTGTGGGGGGACTCTTTTAATCACACATATTGATATGCAATATGCATTGCAGTTGTGCATTCAGTGGGAATATTAGTTAGAATCATAGAATCATAGAGTTGGAAGGGACCACCAGGGCCATCAAGTCCAACCCCCTGCACAATGCAGGAAATTCACAACTACCTCCCCCCTCCACACCCCTAGTGACCAGAAGATGGCCAAGATGCCCTCCCTCTCATCATCTGCCTAAGGTTACAGAATCAGCATTGCTGACAGATGGCCATCTAACCTCTTCTTAAAAACCTCCAGGGAAGGAGAGCTTACCATTTCCTGAGGAAGCCTGGATCTGCTGGATCTGGATCTGCTGTTTTGCAATTTGTTAGTACTGTGTAGGCTGGCCCCGGAAAAGGCTTTAATCACTACACTGTGACATACGTCAATGCTTTAATTACATCTGGGGGAACTGGCATACTTGTTTCTTTTAAATACATTCTATATATCTTGCCATCCTTGCTTGGATGTTTGGCGACAGTCTGATGTTTTAACTATGAAGCACAGTTATAACTTTTTTAAGATTCCTTGAGCAGTTTAGGCAATCGATGGGTAAGAAGGTTGTTTGCGCCTTTAAGTGGCAGATGTTAGATGCAGCTCAAGTATCTCTCCCCCTTCCCCTTCTGCCTCCTTGACAAATAGATCAAAGATATTCTGAAAGGTTCCCTGCGTTTCAATCAGAGCCAGCTGGAGGCCGAGGAGAATGAACAAATCACAATAGAAGATGATCACTACTGTTCCATCAATCAGAGCAAGGGGGCCGGCGATTCTGCAAAAGAGCTTTCTGTCACAAAGCGGTTCCTCCCTCCAGTGGAGCAGGTAAAGTGTACGTGCTTTTAGAAGGATGTGGGGGTACTTTCTGCATTTTTATAGCTCAGAAGATAACATTTCTGTCCTTTGTGTATTTCCTCGTGAGCAAGGCCATCTGAGTTCAAGGCAACATTCCTCAGAAAATATGGAACGAATTACAGCCTTAGAATTTTTTTCACTATTCAATATAGATTCAGTTTTTTTAAAAAAAAATCTAGCAATAGATAGAGCTTCAGCCTTCCTGTGTTGAATCTTTTGTGGGCTCTGTTCAGGTATTATTTTGTGAAACAATGGGTTCTGCTCACAGACAAAAGCACTCAAAGTGTGGTTTGCCTCAACAGATACTGGCTTGCCTACTTCTGTTCTGTTCAGCTGTCGGTAAACGGGAGTGCTCATGGGTGGTGCCAGAGACCAAACCAGGATTAAGCCAAACGTTTGGTGTTCATACATCATATAAAACCATAGTTCAGGTTTGGGCTTGATAGACCTTGGCTAACTATAGTTGGTGGAATGGCCTGTGTTCGGACAGTCACATGAACCAATTACAGCATGGTTTCACATTGTCTCAGAAGCCATAAAGTTTACATTTCTTTTTTTACATTTCTTATTCCTTGTTTAGCCCAGTTTATTCCTTACTAGCTAGCAGAATGGAATCCTATTCTAATTGCAAAAAATTCCACTCTTTTGAAATGTTTATCATGAGGTTGCTTCCTACTTTTCATGTCTACACAGTTTTTTTAGAAACATGAATGCTATGCAATGTTGTGAAAATCCAGTTGCATCTTTAAGACTTAACTGATTGAATATTCCAATAGAAAGGTCTTTCACGGTTGAAGACAAACTTTTTCTCTGTCCTCTAGAATGCAATAGCAATTGATGAGCTACATGGCACCGCTGTGTTGTGTTCAAGAGCCTAGTCTCTTTGACCCACTTCTCACTGTCAACCACTTGGGATTTCTCATGAAATCAGCCCCCATCTTATTTAAAATATTATGTAGGGTAATAACACTTTTTTCATCATTACAGCCAGTGAGGATCTTCAAACAGTTGTAAAATTTTCTCAGAATAGATGTGAATATATCTGCCAAGTACCAGCACTAGTATTTATACCAATTATCTTGGGTAACTCTCATTCATTGCAAAATTTAATAAAAGATCCTTTTAGATTATGCCTATGATGAAGAGGCAACTATATGTGACAGTATTTTTATATTTGCTTTGTATTAAAATTATAGATTTTTATCCATTTCCCCAGTTTCAGACATGGTTAGGTATCATATTCTAGGTCGTGCTAATGAAATATTCTGGAGTTTTCTTTTTGCCTAAGCATGAAACTTTTTAACCACCTAAGATAGGACCTTTCCCTATCTCAATATACTGGAGAGGCCTTAATAAGGACATTTTTTCCTGCTTCTCTGAGAGTAGTTTAAATGTTAAAGTTACCTTATGCTGATCATGCCCCAGAAAGCAAACCCATCAGCAAACATCAAAAGCTGAAGGACTGACTGATTCCTCGTCACTTCACCCTGCATACCTTTTTCTATAAAATTTGGGATTAGTGCGCATGGTGTACAATTTTATCTGGGATCTACTAGTTTTCCGCTCACAGCAATCCAGACATGGTATAGATGGAGACTGTAGTAACCATGTTCTTTCACAGAAAAAAAATCACCTTTTTATGAGGACCTACTAAAATATTAGAAAACAATCAGAAAGTGTTTGAGATCTCCAGAGCTCTTCATCAGGTTCAATATCAATATAAAAACAGGAGGGAAGGGGAGAGAAATAGATATTTCTGGATAAATGTTTCAGGGAAGAAGCCCAGAATATACAGTGGGTAGAGTCTTAAAATGGAATATAGGACATGTCACAGATTTAATTGAATTAACTGGCCATTCAGTCTTTGAGAAAATAAAAGCCAGTTGTTTTCCCAGAAATAATTAGAACACACATAGTTCCTGTAAGGAAGAGTAACGACGGAATATAAGAATATTCTTATAAGAATAAGAATGTCGATGAAACCACTTATGGAAGTGAGAGAGAGACCCAGCACTAAACCTAATGATGCCTCATCATCATTCATTGGTAAATCCTACCCCTGTAGATCTTCTCAGTTTTAGTAGCAATTCAGCTTAGAATGCGGATGTGCGTTCGGGTATTTCCAGTCTGAATATATATCTGAAAAATATCTTACTGGTATTTTCCAGGTAAATTTGGGTGTCCTGATGGTATCTGGGATTTTTTTGGATACCAGGAAATGGGTCCTGAAAACTTCTGGGAACATATGGGAGTAACCAGGAATATTGGGAGCCAGCATATTAAAACTCTGAGGACTGTTTTTTCTTTAATTTTGTTGTGTTTTTGTGCCAGTGTCAGGACTTTGTATCAGCCTCCCAGGTTACTTTGGCTTGGATTCTGTGCTTTGAAATTAGTTCTGCAGGTCTTGCAAGTTGCAATATTGTTCTCTTTTATGTTGGTGTGATTTGGGTTCTCTGGTGTGACACTGGGTTGGATTCTCTGATTTGATGTTTGTTGGGCTTGCTTGAGCATTCCTTGTTAAATCTATTTGGCTTGGATTCTCTGGTTTGGCATTTGTTATGTTAAGCTTGCCACATTGTCCTGCGTGTCTCCTGCGATTTTCTGGTTCTGCATTGGTTGTTTGCGCTTATCCATTCAGTTTACTTTGGGAGGCTTTTGGCCCGTGGTTGGTTTGCTAGCTCTTGAGTGTTTGGATACAGTTTGCCCTGGAGAAAGCTTGGAATTCCACCCAGATAGGAAGCTCATAGGCTTTTTCTTCTGTCTGCTCCTTCATTCCTCTTTGTGCACTGCAGTTCTTTCCTGTTTCACAGCAAGGAAGTCTGCCAGTACAACCAAATGGAAAACTGTGGTTTGTGTTTGTCCCCAGCTAGAACTGGGAACCACAGTTTGGTTGTAGCTTCCAGCTGTGACTTGGAGAGCAAGCACTAATCATACATTACTAGCTTGGATTTAAGAGCAAACAATGGTTTGCCATGAAGGAAAAGTAGGGCACAGCACCATACGAAAGCAGGAGAAAGGAGCTAACAACCCCAAGCCTTGTTCACATTGGCCAAACTACCATGTAGCATTAGCTGACCCATTATCTTTTCTTTCTACTAGACTAGTGAGCAGTGGAATATGGTGCTGCCCTAATATTTAGAATTTGCACAGGAAGCAGACGTAAGCAAAACATATTTCATACCTTCAGTCTTAAGTGCCCAAAGGAGGTAATTCTATCAGAGGCAGCTTTCCTAACCCACTACTATGATCATAGGGGTTCTGTTATGGCCAGATGTTGGGATAGATAGCTATGGAAAAGGAGGCTGTCGTGTCACACTGAAAATCACCTAAAGGGGGTCCTCATTAGACCATTAAATCCAGAGTCTAAAAGTGTATTACTGTGATTGAAAAAGGCTACACAGGATGGAATTTATATATGGACTGACCAAAATATTTTCTTTCTGCTGAAGGTAGTACAAAATCCCTCTGTGATTCTTCACCTCCTGTTCTCATTTGATTTAAAAAACAAAAAAACAAATTGAGATGGGATTTGAACTGCTTCTGTGCTCCCCATAGAACGCTTTCCATCTGTCCAGCTACCTCACACTTCACGGATGGTGAAAAAGAAACACACATTCGTAAAACTTTTGCAGGCCATTTAAAAGTATTTTTGTTTGTTTGTTACTGTACCGTAGGTGGTCAGAATAGGTTTCCTCCTAGTAGCAAATACTCATCAGGAAAAATGTTCTGAGAAACCATATGGCACTGGGTGTAAGGTTGTTAACTTTCAAAGCTACTGGAAGAATAATTCTGTCATTTTTCATTTATTCAATGGCAGCGGCAGATGGGAGAAAACATGCTTCATGTCACTATGAGTTTTCCTGAACAGAAATTGGCAGAGAAAGGAGTACGGAGATATTTCACCTCTGGAAATATCAGCATTAGAAATACCAGTATATTCCAAAGAAAATTTATATTTTGGTAGGGAGATGAGTTGAGAAAATAATTGCATAGAAACTTAGATTTCTTATTTTAACCTGTTATTTTTAAAATATGTTATTGACAATGCTACAGTTAGCATTAAGCCTGATGTTCTTCACGCATGACATATTTCTACATGTTGGGATGGGGAAGGTGCACCATCATATGTAACAAAGCATGCAAATATTCAGTTCACCAGCATCACAGATTTGAGGTGGAGGGGGAGTAGAAAAAATGTCCTTAACACTGTAATCCTAAGTAGATAATTCACAGTGGGTAGCCGTGTTAGTCTGTTTGCAGTAGTCAAAAAGGGCAAGAGTCCAGTAGCACCTTAAAGACTAACAAAAATATTTTCTGGTAGGGTATGAGCTTGCGTGAGCCACAGCTCACTTCTTCAGATACAGCTAATATGTGAATCCATCGGTCTTTAAGTAGAGGAACAGTATGTAAATGTGAATAGCAGGCTTGATGGGATTAGGTGTGATATGCAGAAGAGTCTGTGATGTCCAGGGGAGAGATGGGTGTGGAGAAATCAGCATAGGTAATCCTAAGTAGAGTTACACCTTTCTGAATCCATTAAAGTCAGTGGGCTTAGAAGGGTGCAGCTCTGTTTAGGATTGCACTGTAAGTATTGTATATGTTATAGAACAGTCTTAACATATATAAACCCTTTGTGATTTGCAAGAGAGTCCTTCTTTACAGAACTCCCAAAGCGGAAAATAAATGAGTATTCAGAACATCAAGCTACAACAGATGGAGATATTTTGCCTCTTTTTTTATTATTAAAGATAAGTGTCAGACCCAGTTTAGATCAGGGCTATGCAGGAAGGGGCAAGCATTTTGACTTCTCTACCTCTGCATGTTTTCAGTGGTCAGGGGAAAACAACCCTCCACTTTGTCTTATTAACCTTGGAAGAAGAAAAGACAGGTGTGGGTCTTTTTTTCCTTCTAAGGCTCCTTGGAGGGTGGAGAGGTAGTTTCAAGAGGTAAAACTGTAGGATCAGTAGGAACCACTTTCCCCTTCCCAATTTAACACCAGTTTGGTCAGCAGCCTTGCACGCCTATAGTGTACTTAAAAAAAAAAAAAGCTGGGGAGATCCAGTCGTAGATCGATCATTGTGTCTGCTGTGATCCACTGGCTTACTCTAAATCTTTCATGTTTTTGTTTCATAGGATGTTTTTGACACAAGCGGCAGCTCTGACAACAAGCACAGCGACGACTATATCCTTGTTTCCAAAGAAGAGGAAGGAAATATTAGTGGTGCTCTTGAGCATGTGCAGACTGTCCCACCATGCAAGGAAGCGACCACAAAGAGCGAGGCTGCGTGTTGCTCTTCTTTAGCCTTTTCAGACCCACTGATGGGTTCCATGTCCGCCTCTTCTAGCAACCTCAGCTCCAGCCCCGATGATGACAACAGCAACAACAGCAAGGATTCTGACTTTACTATCGTGAGCCCCCTGGAAATTTAAGTCAGCTCTTCAGAAAAAGGCTATGAAGGTGGTTATGAGCATTCTTCTCATCAGCTGATGGTACCACAGGACTTGGGGACTTTGAATCTAGGGTGACTGCAGATTCATAAAGCCTAAATTTTCAGTCAAAGCACAGATGTGGTAAAAGCTATTCATTTCATTATTTTACTAGAATTTTTTTTTTTTTTTAGTAGGCTGTCATGACTGCCTTTAAAACATACACATGTTAATATCGTACCTGGCTACAGGTATGTTTAAGTTTATTTTGTCAGGAGCATCCTGAAAAACTGAACTTGTAGTCCCTCATCACAAAGTACCACATAACACATGATCTGATGAGGTTGACAGATGAACATCTTGCCCAAATATAAAAGCAGATATTGCTAAGTTATTTCATCTCAGGAGGGAGGAAAATACTTCTTCTACAATAGGGCAGTTAGAAAGTAAGAGAAGTATGTTTTTAAAGAGATTCAGAGAAATATCCTGGCTATCAGACAAGCACTGAGGCAAAGTTGACCGCCCAAACATCTCTCTGGAAAATACTTACCTTGAATTTACAGATGGCAGAGGGGGAAAAAACACAGATCAATAGTAATATCTGATAAACTAAAAGCAACCTTGTAAGGTAATACAAATTAAATGCACATCAGACTCCTTGAAATACTTAAGGAGCCACTCAATGCAAATGGGGTTCCCAACCTTTCTACACATATCAGGTTTAATTATAGCCTTGAATGTAATAACTATTTCAGGGCTACCTGAATTCACTCCACCCTTGCTGAAAGAGTGCCTGTTGTGTTTTTGGATTTTGAATGCACACGATCTGCATCTCCACAGTATCCCCGCCAAGGGCAATACAGTTCCCGGTCCTTGTAATCTCAATGATGTGATGTTCCACTGAAGAGCCAGCTTCTCTCAGTACTGGAGCAGGCGAACATATTTCAGGAAGCTGCTTATCCTGAGAAGAGGCAGAATCCAAGGTGAATTAATATTCTGGTACCCAGCACTAATTCACAGTGAATGTCACTTAACAGAGTGGCGCTAATGTACCTTTCCGGCTCTTAGAATCTCTGTTCAAAATAGCCCTCACTCTCAATCTCCCCCCAGTGCTTATGAGAAAAAAAAACAGATGATAATTTCATTGAAGAGCAGCAATTCTGGGCTTTCACAAGGCTCATTCTCCCTTTGCATTAGGCTGTCTCTTCAGAGGCAGCGGCAGTGCTAAACTGGATAGCCAGCACCCTCCTAGATTACTCTGACTTCACTGGCCCCAAGGAAAGAATTTGGATCTGTTGAGAAGGAGATTAGTAGGCCCAAGTGTTTGCCCTGTCAGGAGCTTTCACCTCCATGGCATTGATGCCAAGTGGGAACTGCTTTTGGCTAGTAGGCTGGACTCAGTAGAGCTACAAGGGGAAATAGGCCCTCATAGCACATGGCATTTGCCTAGCCCTTCATTTTGGTATATAAGTACGCCCTGAGAAGATTTCTCTAGATCTAGTCAAGAGAAGGGGTCAATGGCTCAGTTATGTCCGCACCTAAAAAAGACCTAATTTTTCTGCCACTGCCACTCTCGGAAATGAAAGCCTCATACACATTGAATGTGTAACATATCAGGAAAGACTTTTTACCAAGGATTTGGCATGTCATTATCTCCAGACCACTTCACGAGAACAAAAAAAAACCACACCCCACAGTTATTAGTATTAATGCAGCCATTTTTTGAGCCACTGTTCTGTAGAAAAGATGCCCAGTAAAGGTTCGAGTAACAAGCCATGCTTGTGCTCCTTGTTGTTGTTGTTTTTACTGAGCACACACAGAAAAAACCTTAGCCGTTTAATGCAATTGCAGGGTAAGCGATAGGCCATGAAGATCTTAATGATGATTAATAGTGATTGCAACTGGCATTAAGGATACTTCTGCCTATCCATCTGCAGCGCAAGACATGCTGAAGCAAATTGCAGCCTGACCCCACAGCATCGAAGAGTCTTGTTTCAAACAGTTCTCCTGAGAATATGATTTTAGTTTCTTTGTGCACAGGACTGACTCCCACAGACCAGGTGGGATGGGGGAAGGGTGGATAAGCAGTGTAAAATCCATAACAGTACTTTGCCCTGAAGAAAGTGGAACGATGTGTTTGGTGAGCTGGCTCTCCCAGAAACTGAGTGGTTCTCTTAGAATTCAATTGGGGCTGAAATGCCATGGTTCTTTTTTGTTAGTTTTGAATCCATTAACGTCCTGGGCAAAAGACCAAAATAAGCAGATAATTGCTATTGCGTGATGGCAGACTCAAGACGACACATTCAGACACAGTTGAGTAATTCTTCACTCAAAGATGTCCCTGTGCCTTGCAAAAGTGGAAATAACACTGAGGTGTTGTGCATAGAGCTAAACCATGCTCCCAATTTATATTATGTGTAGAACAGTTGATTGACTATGGATTTGGATGTAAGAATTAAACATGTTGTGATTATGTAGGGTTTCTGTGCCGGCTTAAACCCTAACACTCCCTCTTTTTTGAACTTTCACAGTAAAACCACCTCAGGATTCTGCCTTATGATCTCTATGCGGGTCTATTTAATTTCCTTGAACCTTTAAGGATGGCGAGAGAGAGGATTACATGGCTTGTGATTAATTTCAATCTTTTAAACTGTTACTAAACTTGTTCCTTTCTGCCTAGATTTATTGCTACTAGGGCACAGAGACAACTGCCATTAGGAGCAGATTACTAATTAAAAGTGCAAGAAACAGTTCCTATTTCACATGGAGAAGAAAAGATAATTGAATATGTTTTATCTTTTTTTTAATGTTTGCCTTTTACTTTTTGCTGATTACTGATTTCAGGGATCATATTGTTTTTGTTGTCACAACACTCTCGGTGCCATGAAACAATGCAATTTCTATAGAAAAAGTAGAATTTTTTATTCATTAACATTGTATGTTTGAAATACAGCTGAATTTTTTTTCACCATTTGCTAAAATTTACTTCCTCAATGCCTGTAATTATCCCTGGTTTCAGAAAATAAATGGTGCTTTAAACTGATGGAGACAAATGAAACCTTAGTAAGTCTATTAGGGGAGTCTATTTTGGTAATATGTCCCAGTGTATTTCAGAATTTCAATTAAAGATAGGAGTCTGTGTTTGATAGTACTGGAAGTGTTTGGCTTTTGGATACATATAATAAAACACCATATTGCCCTCCACTAGGTTTATACCACGAGAGTAGTTTCTACTTTAAGATTCCAGTTTATTCTTGCTTCTTAAGGTAACCTCATATTGTTCATGGATAATGTTAATCTGAAAGAAAATAATACATGGAACAAACTGCTGATTAGTGCCAATGTATGGGACTTGTTCTACCTGTTAGAGGAGCATTCGATATATTTTTTTTTGCTTCTATAACATATATGACTGTTTCAAGTCTTTTGCATGTAATGTCGATAACGTTACTGCAGAATGCTGATGACCATGTATTGACAGTGTGCTCATTTAGCTCTGGAAATGTGTGTCTTTCCTCTAGAAGAATATCTGGCCTACTTTATTAAAGAAAGAACTAACATACAAACTGTTGGAGCTGCTCGTTGTGTTTTTTCTTTACCAAAAGAATCATCCTAGCTCCACTTAAGTTTTTAGAAGAGGCAGGAAAATAAACCTAAATCAAAAAAGAACCCTCGTCAAGAGAAGAAAGGTATTGTATGAAGTTAAAAGAGCCAGGAAGCAAGGGACAACCCCATCAACCTCACATATCTCGGAACATGGTTCCCATAATGCATTGTGTTAGAGTGAAACGTGTTAAGGGGCAACAAACAAGAAAAAAATCTGCTCATGGCTTATGCATGATAGAAAATGAAGACACGCTTCAAGCAACAACTGTACCAATTTTTCTACGCAAATTATTTCATATCATTTCCAAGATGAGAGCAATGACAGTACTTAAACCATTAGGTAGGCGAGAAGGGCCAGTTACTCTTTCCCTAGTAGAGTTCTTGAATTAATTTAATATAGTTAAACATAGTTATAACGTATTTATTTTTCATATTCATACTGAAGGGGGTCCCTAATTCCCTCTTGGACTTTGGTGCTCATGTACACAATATTGTGGCTCACAACCCATTCTGAAATGAATTTAAAACATATTCCAGTAAAATAAAATAAAATGCCCCCATTGCAATCAACAGAGCTGTGCCACCAAAAAAGGTGCCGCAGCAATGCCTCAGCACAAGGGGGCGTTCCCAAGGTGAAAGGGGTTAGGAAGCTGCTAAAGGCAGCTCTGCCCCCAGGAACGTGCTTACCCCCATGCTGGCATGGGTTTTCCCTTCCAAGAATTCCCTGCCGGCGTGGCTGCGCTGGCAGTGGGGGCTGGCGCAGCTCCTCGGCTCCCCAATGCCGGCGTGTTTGCTCCCAGGACATCATCGATGCCACTTTATTCCATGATAAGGTGGCATCTACACTGGTACAGGGTCACGCCAGCTCCTAAGGAGCTTCGCCCCTTCCCTTTCAGGATTGCAGCTTTAGGAGAGCAGAAGCAGGTGGTATACACTCACGCTCTGTCTTCCCCCTTTTCTTGGAATAGTTTAACTATTGGGTAGCATTATGTCTGCATCCATTCTGATCATGATTATGCATAACTTATAACCAGGCTTTGCAAAGCTATTGGGTTTCAAACTCTGGTCAAAAGAAGAAATCTGGTTAGTGCCTATAAGGACATAATATTACATTATGGATAAAGCAAACTATGGAAACTAAGGAAGAAATCAAGCACAAGATGGAGAACTTCTGACTAGAAACTGGATTGGATCCCACCAGCTTTTCCACTGGTGAAACAGGGAAGGAGAAGTCCACTTTGACCACCCAAAATGTTATCATGGGATTTGCATGGACAAAAGCCACTTGGGATGGAGGCTGTAGTAAGAAAGGAAACTGAGCGAAAAGGCTGGCTTTTAATGTACACTTAAGGATAAAGATGTGCTTCCAATTACGGTAGAATTAGTGTTGGTGAATATATGAACAGGAAGTGATTGTTGTAAAGGGCATGATCAAACTTCATATTACAAACTGTGTAAAGTAGAATTACATGTATGAGCTACCAGTTTGTCTTTGAACTGTCCATTAAGGAAAGTGACTTTTCAGCTGTGTTCGATACAATGTAGTATGAGCTATTGGTTTTATACTGCTTTCCCCCCTAAAATACAATAGGATCTGCTTAAATGTTGGCATAGCTACTATGGTCAGTTTTCTGGCTTGTGAACATCAAGTTTTTAACACTATTTTTGCTTTGCTTTTTCTGTGTGGGAGTCTCGAGAGTATACCTATGACAGTGATTAAACATGAAAGGTGTAATTTGGTAAGCCCAACCTGTATAAAAGTGCCTATCTCAGTGCAGGATAGTAATCATCTTGCCTACTGCTATACACTGTTCTCTAGAGGACAGGCATCAGGCTGTTAACTCTTTCATTGTAGTTGCAAACTAAAATTAGGACTAAGCCACACGTTACCTAGGAGAATCCATAATCTGTTTCTTCCATCCCCCTCCCATGGGAATAATTTTCAGTGCAAAAACAATGGGGGAAAGGCCTTCTGCCATTGCTCTAAAGGGACTGGCAGGCCATCTTACGCCCTCCAATTTCAGATCCAATCCTAGGTAATTTATGCATGGGAATTTTACCTGAGGTTCGTTGCTTGCTGGACCCACACTTTCCAGTTGGGTATCTCTGCACCAGCAGTCTCCAAACTCAAATCAATTCCCACCCCTTTAAATGCTGCTTTGTACTTGGCTTACTTTACAGTGCTTACTATGAGAGAAAATCCCCCCCCAAAAAAACCCATTTGCTGCATAAAAAAGCATTTTAAGAAGAAGAAAAAAAAACGGAGCAATCTGAAAGGAAGGGGGGAGATATCCAAGCCTTGGTTTTAAAAAAGTCTTTCTTTTACTCAGAAAGAGCTCCAAGGAAGCAGGAAGTATTTGAATCCCCACCTCTTTACACTCTGCTTTGTAATTGGCTGTGAGAGAAAGCAAGCTTCTGTGTCCAGTGCTTTACCTTCTGCATGGAGATTTCACCCAAGTGGAGCTCAGGGAAGAGGGAAGAGTCGGGTTAACAGAGGAATGGGAAGACCTGGACATTGCAAGGGCTGGCAGCTAAGTCATTTCTAATGGACGGAAAACTCATGCAGAACTCCAAGGAACAACCGAGTCAGATAGGGGGCGAATATGAGTCCAAGTACCCATGCATAAATGCTGATTGTCTGAACCTTTGTCACCACCTTTTTTAACCTGTGTGTGTGTTAAATGCCGTCAAGTCGCTTCCAACTCATATCAACCCTACGAATGAAAGTCCTCCAAAATGTCCTATCTTTGACAGCCCTGTTCAGATCCTGCAAATTGAAGGCCATGGCTTCCTTTATTGAGTCAATCCATCTCTTGTTGGGTCTTCCTCTTTTCCTGCTGCCCTCAACTTTTCCTAGCATGACTGTCTTTTCCAGTGACTCTTGTCGTCTCATGATGTGACCAAAATATGACAGCCTCAGTTTTGTCATTTTAGCTTCTAGGGTCAGTTCAGGCTTGATTTGATCTATAACCCATTGATATTTTTTTAGCAGTCCACGGAATCCGTAACACTCTCCTCCAACACCACATTTCAAAGGAATCTATTTTCTTCCTATCAGCTTTCTTCACTGTCCAGCTTTCACACCCATACATAGTAATAGGGAATACGATGGCATGAATTAATCTAGTCTTGGTGGCCAGTGACACATCCTTACACTTCAAAATCTTTTCTAGCTCCTTCATGGCTGCCCTTCCCAGTCTCAATCTCCTTCTGATTTCTTGGCTGCAGTCTCCCTTTTGGTTGATGGTGGAGCCAAGGAATAGAAAGTCTTGAACAATTTCAATTTCCTCATTGTCAACCTTAAAGTTGTGTAATTCTCCTGTAGTCGTTACTTTTGTTTTCTTGATGTTCAGCTGTAGTCCTGCTTTGGCACTTTCTCTTTTAACTTTTAGCAGTAGTCGTTTCAAATCTTCACTATTTTCTGCCAATAATGTAGTGTCATCAGCATATCTCAAATTATTAATGTTCCTCCCTCCAATTTTCACCCCACCTTCATCTAAATCTAATCCTGCTTTCCTGATTATATGTTCTGCATATAGATTGAAGAGATAGGGAGATAAAATACATCCTTGTCTGACACCTTTGCCAATTGGAAACCATTCAGTTTCTCCATATTCTGTTTTAACTGTGGCCTCTTGTCCAGAGTACAGGTTGCGCATTAAAACGATCAGATGTAGTGGCACACCCTTTAAAACCAGCCATAGCTTTTCATGATCCACACAGTCAAAAGCTTTGCTGTAATCTATGAAACACAAGCTGATTTTCTTCTGAAATTCTCTCGTATGCTCCAGTAACCAGCGTATATTTGCAATATGATCTCTCGTGCCTCTTCCTTTTCTGAAACCAGCTTGAACATCAGGCATTTCTTGTTCCATATATGGTAACAGCCTTTGCTGTAAGATTTTGAGCTTTACCTTCTTAACCTACAGAAATAAATTCAACCCAGTGAATAGTTGGTCCTGCACTGGGATGACCACGCTTTCTCTTGAAAAGTGATTGAGAAATGTTTTGAACCATTCACGGGCATTGCCAGACACTGCAGCAAGCAGAAGAGCCACCGAGTCACCCTGCAGACGTGGGTTTGCACCTGACATAGCAACACTTGAAAGCCGACAAGAGCTGAACCAGAAATATGTTGAGGATTAATGATGCTGATGAACAGCTAGCAGTTGCACAAGCAAGTGCTGCTGTGGGAAAGTTGTCACAATGCAGTTCCTCACCCTGTTTCACCCCCAGAGGGAAACAGCTTTGTCTGATGTACATGAACAATGACATCCATGTTCTTTCCAATCAGGGATTGTTTTATCAAGCTTCATAAGAATTGGCAGGGAAGGAAGAGTTAGCATTATGTTGTCAATAGTGTGTACACTTATTTTTAATAAAATGCAAAATACAGAATTATAGTAATAACATAATTGGACTGATCCAGTAATAAGGACGTATTCCCCCACCAATGCAAACATTTGGGCCCACATGGAGGCAGCATGAAGGGACAGTTCAGGGAAATGGGTTCATTCCCCATAACTCTATCCAGTATTCCTTCTGTGCATCACTCATGCTCTGACAAACTCAGCTTGCCTATAATTTTTAAGTTCCATTGAAGATTGAAAACAGAGGACAAGGGAAAATCCCAAATGTCCAGATATTTATGGTCAATAGAATTAAGCCAGCTTAGTCTCTAAGAGTGATGAGTTCATTTCTCCAATCCCATGAAAATTCCCATCTCTGATGTCAGAGGCTACTGCTACCAAGCAGAGATGTATAAAATATTGTCCCACCTCCATCAAGCTTCTGGTTACAGCTCTGAACTTCCACAACGAATAGGTGGTCTGGCCCAAACAAGATTGTCCTCTGTTCAAAAGCCTTCAGTTTAGCTTCACCACCCCGCTCCAAAGTTCAGGACTTTGGAAACTGCAGCAATGCCAGCCAGCAGAAGGTAAGTAAGGGAGGCGGGGGGAGGAAGCGTTTTTTTAAAAGGTGGCAGGGCCAAAACGGCCCTAAATAATGCCAAATTTATTTATTTATTCAGCATTATTCGGGGATCAGATTTTTGGCTTCCCTTTATTGCTGCCATTTGGGGGGGGTCAACCCCCCCCCCCCGAAAAATACCAAAAAGGTATTTTTCCAAGGGTTTTTTAGTTTGGCTTTAGCTGAAGGCACACCGCTAGTTATGAGGTATTTTTAGGGCTTCTCCCCTGCCACTTTATTACTGCGCTGGAAGAGTACCTTCTCAGTGGGCCAGTCTAGATGTTTTCAGGAGGTACTGAGGGTTGGCACCTGGTCACCAGGGTGTTTTCCAGGGAACCCTTGTTCTAAGGGAGTTTCCCAGCAAGGAAAGGCATTTGATATCTACTGCTGTTGAATACAGGTTGGCTCTATATTTTGTTGCCATGACAAGAAGAGAACAGGCAAGCTAGGGAGAGCATGAATAATTCAATTTCAGTCACTTTGGGAAATACAAAGATGGAAGGTACCTAAGCCATCACTAGGGATGGTTATTCTACAAGCTGCCTAGGTAGGCCTCTTTGTTACTGAGCTGCATTAAGATGGTCTTCTCAACAGTTACCTTTGAACTGCTCAACGTGGTTTGTTGTGACTCATTAGATAGATCTCAAAACAAAAGCCAAGCAATGCCTTCTGTTAAGACCAACCAAAACAGCACAACATAGTGTGCAAGCTTTCAAGTTTTCTAAAACTCTTCATCAGGCTGGATGTGGAGGAAACGAGCTCTTTCCATCTGTGATCTTAAGGTCTGTGTAGCTCATCCTCTTGACAAACCCTGGTAGAGGGAATCCACTAGCTAAGCAACGAAGACATAAATGTCATAAGCAGTCTCAAAGCATCAGGCCATTGTCTTGATTTTGTTTAGTTTTTTCCTCAATGTTTGGGCCACCAATGTTCTGACAGTAGCACATCTTGAATTGCCCATGAGACATTGCGTTGTTACAGTTCTTTGCACAAATTATTTGTTTTATTATGATCAGAATTAATTCTTCAGCATGCCCAGAACAAAGCACACCATGCCTCAAATCTACTTACTGACCCCCAAATGAACTTGTTTTTCTTTTTATTTTGAAATCCTCTTTTGAGAGTAGAAATCAGCCATGTCCCTAGACTAATCTCACTTCGCATGGCTGGCAACAATTTGTCCTTCTTGTTTTCCTCTCCCATTTTACCTTACAAATTTATTTGTACTATTCAGTGATGAGAACTGATTTGTTATGTTCCTTACTAGATCAGGCCAGTGGTCCATTTAGTCCATCATAACGTTCCACACAGTGGCCAACCAGTTGCCCTGGAGTGCTGAACAAACAGGGCATAGAAGTTGAGATCCTCCCCTGCTGCTACCTCTGAGCACTAATACTCCATTCTTTGCTGCCTTCAGCCATCATGGCTAGTACAGTCTAAACTCATGTTGCATTTTTTACGCTGCAGATATGAAGGCTCAGAGTGATGGGTGTTTTGCTGGATTTTTCAGCAACATGCTTTTTGACAACTTCACAGCAGTTTTACATGCATACTACTTTTAGTAGTCAGTCGCTGCTGTTCCTGCAGGGTGCTGGCGGAACAAGGTGCAAAAAAGAAAGAAAAAACAGCTTTTCCAGTCAATTTTAGTAAATAAATAGTTTCTTCGTTAAGCACAGAGGCATCTCGGATTATACTGGCCATTCCCATAACATAACAAAGATCTGGTACTAATTTCATCTGACAGACTGTGACTGCCAAACATGCTTGATTGACAGGCCAGGGGGAAAATTGCCCTCAGTGTTCAAAGTTGGGGGTTTTTTGCCTCTCTAACACTGCACTTCTGCTGCCTGACCATTCTTCTGTTTATGGTGCTGACTGGCTCCCTCTCCCATAATACCAGAATGCAGGGTCATCTCCTGAAGCTGGAGGGTGAGAGATTCAAAACAGATAAAAGGAAGTATTTCTTCACACAACGCATAGTTACATTGTGGAACTCCCTGCCCCAAAATGTGGTGATGGCTGCCAACTTGGAAGGCTTTAAGAGGGGAATGGAGATGTTCATGGAGGAAAGGGGTATTCACGGCTACTAGTTAAAATGGATACTAGTCATGATGCATACCTATTCTCTCCAGGATCAGAGGAGCATGCCTATTATCTTAGGTGCTGTGGAACACAGGCAGGGTGGTGCTGCTGCAGTCGTCTTGTTTGGGGGCTGCCTAGAGGCACCTGGTTGGCCACTGAGTGAACAGACTGCTGGACTTGATGGGCCTTGGTCTGATCCAGCAGGGCTTTTCTTATATTCTTATGTTCTTAATGTTTACTGATTGGTTATAAATTAGGAGATAAGCATTCAGACTTTGGAAAGGGAGGGCCAGTATTCAACAATTTGGAAATGCTAGGTTTAAACTAACACAAATATTTCACAATCTATTTGGGATTCTCTATCTTCTAAATATGTAAATTTTAAAAGTAGGGGTTTTTTTCTAACCTGACCTCTGCTGGTTGATCTTTTTGTTGTTTTTAATATTCTGTTGAAGAAATTGTATTTCTTGGATGCAGGTTGAACCCTAAAGGAGCTGAAAAATTAGTTTAATGCAGTGCTAAGATTAAGCCTGGTTCTCTAGTTCTAACAAAACAGTTTTATTGCATAGCTGCAAGTAGCCAAGAGATGTAACACTTACTACATTTATTTGTTTGTTTAGCAAATTTGTATGCCACCTCTCCAGATCTCTCAAGGGAGCTCACAACTCAGCCAAAACCAAGCAAGACAGCAGAAAAAAATAAGTACAACAAATCATGCAACAAAACAAGGAAAACCAGTAGAATACATAATTAAAAATCAGATAAATAAAACATGGCAATAAAAACAAGTGTTGCCTTCTGGGTTTTGCACATCACACAGTTGCCAGACGCTTTATGCAGACACTATGGGCAACACTGTTCTACAATTGTACCACAAGAAAAGTGGAGGGCAGGGCTGCAGTTGTTGTATTTTAAGCATGGCATTCTGTATTCTTCTTTCCCTGTTTGAAAAAGGGCTACTGGCTTTTTCTTCTGGTTTTTTTTCAGCACAGCAAGGGGTCATGTGCAATAATGAATTAATAACTTGACATGAAACAGAGAGTTTTAGCCCAGAAACAAAACATTCACATGTTGTCCTGACTTCAGCCAGTCTACAAATATAGCCAGAATTGCTGGTTATCTTCGTGGTTATCTTAGGTTAATGAAAACAAGCTGAGGTATTCATAAGCACACTGGCACTCTGAATTGGTAGAGTATTTATCTGCAGCACTTGCCTCTTTGTGGCAGGCATAATCACAGTCATTATCAAGTGTATTTCTAGACCTCAGAATGAGTTCTGTTGTTCGGGAACAAATATAGGCCAAGCCCACGCTCTTTCCTGGGTCTGAAATATTCACTAACATTAGGGCCAACAGAATTAGTAGTGCCACAGTCCATAGAGTAGTGTGACCCAAAGAAACCTGTGAAATTGTGCCCCCCTTTAGAAATGTATTTCCGTAGATCCATCTGTTTTGAGATTAAGAATGGTTATCTTGCCCTTTATGAGAGATTCAAGGCAACTACCCACCCACAGCAATGGACTTGTCAATAAAATAATTTGCACACATTTCTTGACCTGTTTTGTCTTCCAAGAAAATGTGCATAGTTGATAGATGCTAGGGCTCTCTTAATGACAAAGCTAGATGCTCTCTTGTCTCCCAAAAAACAGAATTTCAGACTTGCAATTAAATACTTGGCCCTGGAAACATACACTGGCCAATGCCCACTCATTCTGAGTGATAGCTTGACTTCTCTAATGCCTTCCAGAGTGTGGCTGTTGTACACTAATTGTTTCAAACTGACTGAAATCTTGTTGCAGGGTCCTTTTATGACAGCCATATTAAAAGGCTGTGCTGTCTTCATTTGGGCTGTAGCCTTTTGTTTTTAATTTTCTCCCCTCACCACCAACCACTACTATAAATCCTGAGACTTTTGGATTGTCTCTTGTTTTTTCTTTCCCACACTTAAGATGGTTGGGGGATCTGACAAAAACAACACGTTCTTTATATAACTGATGGCACAAGAGAGTCTGAATGAAATAAAAACTCAAAGCTGTTTTATTTGTCTCTGTTGGGGAGAAGTAAAGTCAGGTGGCAGGGAGGTTTTGAGAAATAAACTTGGCAGATTAAACAAAACAACAAGAATGTGGAAACTTAGGTTATAAACAGTAGATATTTTGTAATCAGGATGCATCTGATGTATTTCACAGACAGGTGTTGATACCTTTGATATATACTGAGATAAAAAACTCTTGGCAGTCACTGCTTAGTCTAACAGACTTAAACAGTTGAAATATTGTTTCAAGAAGCTTATGGAGTCAGGAACAAAAAACACCATTTCCCAGTTTTCATCCTAAAACTGGTTAGGGATCACCCCCTTTACTTAATAACTGTTTCCCATGGGGAAGGACACTCAAATCACTTCTCTCACACACAGGATCCTTCTTGATCCTAAACAACTGTGTTCCTTTCACTCCAGCTGCCAGCCTCAACTGTCACATCCAACAGTTTTAAACTGCCATTTTCTAATGATCTCTCTAAACTGCCACTTGTTAGAATTCTTGGGTGGGGGGTCTTTTCTTTTCAAACCTCCTGTCACTCAAGTTTCCATGACCGAGGCAACTTATCATTGTGCAGCTGTCCATCACACCTGCAAAGGGGAAACGCACTCCTGACACACACCTCCCATTGCTATCTGCTGAAGGTACTCTAATGAGCACCTTGCAGGCCTCTTTTGTTAACACAAAGAGATGAGAGAATCAATGAGGAGGATTTTCAGCAGGGTCTGAAAAAACACAGTCCCGCTTTTGAAAATACCATCCGTTCTTCCAGAAATGAGAGATTCGTTTTCTTCTTTAAGTAAAAAAGCACAATGGCGTTCAGTAGAATTCACCATGCCAGAGGAAACAGTCTCTGACCCCCGCCATACACATTTTACATGCAGTGTGTGTGTGGGGGGACACACATATTTTTCCTCTGTGAGTGAAAAAGCATTTTGGGAAAGATGACTGTAACCTAGAAAATGAAAATGTAAAAAGAGGTAAGCAGACTTCTCCCACCTGTCATACTTCCACAACAGTTTGCTGAAAACTGGTTTTTGGATGGGGAGAAAATTCAGAGGAAAGAATTACAGAATTCTGTATAATGTATAGATCTACAGTCTTAGTGCTGCTCTCCTGGGATCAGAACAAGGAGATGCAAGCAGCAGTTGGCTGACTTTGTCTATACTTGTTCAACACCGAACATGAGCTCTTGTTTGCTTTTATCAGTGGGACACCAACAGGAACACACAACGTTGATATATTTTAATAATGCCAATTATGTGGGGTTAGCATTTATGCTTCGTCATGGCAGGAACCATAATATGGGGTTGCCTTTTTCTGTTTGTTAAAAAGAGAGAAGAGCTACTTACCAGAGGAGGTAGACTTGGTTTTTATACCCCACTCTTTCTCTACCATAAAGAGTCTCAAAGTGACTTACAATTGCCTTCCTTCCCTGCCCCACCACCACCACAGGCACCTTGTGGGGTAGGTGGGGTTGAGAGAGTTCTGAGAGAACTGTGACTGGCCCAAGGTCACCCAGCAGGCTTCTTGCGGAGGAGTGGGGAGTCAAACCCAGTTCTCTAGATTTGAGTCCGCTGCTCTTAACCACTACACCATGCTGGCTCTAGTTCTAGAAAGCAGTAGCATCCCTCTCTAATGCATTTGGCACTCCACTGTCCTGAATAGTCAATCAAGGCAGAGTTCACTGGGTAAATTTCCTCTGGAGGCACCACATCAGAGACACTTAGGGTGTCCATATAGTCATCTGTTTACAGATATAGAGGATAAGCAGGTATTAAAGAGAGAATGCAGAAGCAACACAAAGCAGGAAGCATTAATCTCACACTACCACAAAATCCTAAGGCAGTTCTATGGCCAACAGTGCCATCCTAAACAGAGTTACACCCTTCTAAGTCAATTGATGACTCTGTAAATTTCCCCAGCCTTTGCTACTTAATCTCCCATAACCTGGTTTGCCAGACCTTAGCCAGAAAACCCATCTCACTCCCCTATTGGTCTTTCTCCAGTTCTGTCTTCCTGATGTTCTTAATTGCTTACTTATTGTGTACCACTTGGCATCTTTTCTAAGGAAATATGGTGCATATAAATAAAAACCTGGCAAGAAGGCTGCAACCTTTCTGATGAGATTTGGCCACCGCCATCAGTAGGGCTGCCAGGTCCCTCTTTGCCACTGGTGGAAGATTTTTGGAGTGGAGCCTGAGGAGGGCGGGGTTTAGGGAGGGGAGAGACTTCAATGCCATAGAGTTCAATTGCCAAAGCGGCCATTTTTCTCCAAATGATCTGATCTCTATTGGCTAGAGATCAGTTGAATTAGCAGGAGATCTCCTGCTACTACCTGGTAGTACATGGCTACCCACTGTGAATTACCTGGTAGTTGGCAACCCTAGCCATCAGCATTGATCGCATCTTCATGACCTCTTTCTTATTGGTGGTTTCTCAAACCAGATTAAGACTATCATACTACAGCAAGCATTCACTCATTGTTCTTCTATGAACTGTCTGTGTATTCCCACCAGTGGGCTCCATGGGTTCTTTTTCACAGTGTGTTTCATATATCTTAGGAATGCTGAGAAATTGTTTCCTGCTCTCAGCCTGAGGAAGAGGTTAGATTATATATCAGAAAAATACAGAAAAGTACTATATTGTCAACAGGTGGCACTTGAGTTAAACAAAATCCAACCTTGATAGCATTTCTACTGTAGTTACTATTAAATTCTTGTAACTTGATAGGTGTTTTGAACTGTCATATCTTGAGACATCTATTGTGTTGCTGAATGAAAGGATTTATGTGGTACATATGAAACTTATAAGTAGGTTTTCTTGGTATCTTTCATTATGAAATAAATGCTTCATTTCATTGTTACCTTTTAGGGTTTATGCTTCAAATGCGTGATAATCAGGGTATATGCTGTGATGCCTGGCAAGCTACACATACAAATTGTGTTGTACTGTACTTGGGACAAATCGATTGGCCCAATGCCACTATTACACAAAGTCAGCACCATTAGGCACACATAAATGTAATAATTCATTGGTTCTTGCCTGTCTACTTATAGTTCACAGTGTCCTAAAGCTAAATGGTGTCCCATTTAATTGTGATAAAATTCATGTCCAGTTGTAGTTTTTTCTTGTTGTTTTGTGGGTTTTTTTTACTGTATTATTCTGGTTTGGGGTGAGGATTTGGGTGGGGTGTTTTTGTTTTGGTAAGTAATATATTATGCCAAAGCTGGCTGGAAAATTGTCCTGAAAAACATTTCTTGTATTTGATAGTCAGACATGCCATCAACAAATACATTTAATTTCACTAACATATCTAAGGGTTTAAGCAGGAGGTTACATTCCTCTCCTAACCCCGAAAGGGCCATGAACACATGAAACTGCATTCTACTGAATCAGGCCCTTGGTCCATCAAAGTCAGTATTGTCTGCTCAGACCAGCAGCGGCTCTCCAGGGTCTCAGGCAGAGGTGTGTCACATCACCTACTTGCCTAGTGCCTTTAACTGGAGATGCCAGGGATTGAACCTGGGACCTCCTGCATGCAAAGCAGATACTCTACCACTGAGCCACAACCATGCTCTCCGTCTGCCAGGGAGGTGAACTTTCATTAAGTAAAACTTCCCTTGGTAGAGAAACATGATTTAAAAGGAAGCAATTAATAATGGGAAACATGCAAACCATTTAAAACAACTTCATTCAGGTATTAAGGATTAACATGTTAATTGGTTTAAAGGAGACTTGTAAGAAAATGCATGCCTCCCCTTTCCCCGCTATCCCAGTTCAACATTGCTTTCAGCAATTGGCAGATTAGAACACCGCCTGAACTTTGATTGATGTACTTTCCCTCAGAACTTGATTCACAGTTTAGTAAGCCTCCGAATGCAGAGGTTTGCATGCTTGCATGCAAAGTCTGGGTGCATGCAAGGACAACCCCATCCACCACAATGGAGAAGGCAGCACAATGTATACAAATGAATATATACACTGACTTGGATCCAGAGGACTGCAAGCACAGCAAAGTCCATGGATTAGAATGCTTCCGCTTTCTCCTTACACTTTGAGAAGCTACTTCTTTGGGTGGGGGTGTACTGGGAACCAGTGGGCATGTCTCCCCTAGTTGTGCAAGCTTGTATCAATTTAATGGTCACTTAGTTGTGGCTTTAGGGAGGGGAATGAGACATGAAACCAGTGTGCGTCCACAATCCCCCTGCACCCACAACCTTATTTCATGGTCAGCTGCAGCGATTGCAGTAGCAGTAAGTTCTTTGTGCTCTGCCTGCAATGCAAATTGGTACCTTTGAAAACAGGTTGCTTCCTCTGCGCGTTTCAGTGTAGCAACCCCAGACCCAACCATAAATGGAGGATGCTACCATTTCACCTTGTCCCTTTTCATTGCTGGGATTGCCAGCTTTGGTTTAGCTCTGGTTTTAATTGTTTTGATGATGTGCTTTTGTTGTTTTTAATGTTGTTAATTTTATCATGTATGTTTTGATTCGTTATATGCCCAGGTAGCCATTATGAGGGCAGAAAGGCTGGGAATAAATGTTGTAAAATAAAATAAATAGAACAAAACTAAGCTCTAAATGCAATGGCCCTTAGATAAGCTCCAAAGAAGCAATAAATAATAATAAAAACAGTGTCTACAAAGCCCATCAGATTCCCCAAAAAGAGTGATCTTGCATCCCCAAGGCACTTCAGCTAACACACAGCCTGTCTACTCCCCTCTCAGTCTCTTCCGGTGTCTGAAGCAACACTTTCTTTTCACATGGAAACCCATCTGTCCCTTCCCATTGGCTAGGAAAGGGGCTCAGCTTTTCCAATCCTGATGGGCACTTGGTCCAAACCAATTGCTGACACTGAAGCCCGTTGGAGAGATCTCGACAGTGGTTTAGAAACATTACTATCCCGCCCAAAAGGTGGACTATAAATGAAGTTAATACCAAATGATATTCCTGGAGGAGCCAGAGCCTATGGACTCTGGCTCCCCCAGGAATGTCATTTGGTATTGACTTCATTTATAGTCTACCTTTCATTCTGGGACACTAGGCCAATTTATATTCCCATAAGACTATGATGAAGAAGCAAAGCAAGGAGGATCATGTCATTTCATTTACAGGGCAAGAGATCATATTTTACTTACAGCTTACTTATTTTGTGGCTTGGTTCAGTCTGGTTGCTGAAATACAGAAGAGAAAATGTATTCCAAAAGCGGTCCTGCACAGTGTTCAGGCCAAAAAGAGTGCATTATGAAGCACGGTGACGCCTGATCGCAGTCGCCATGCTGTCATCCCTTGCAGAGAGGGAGAAAAATAAGCCCCTTTTCTCAATAATTGGTTGCTCTACTGTACTTATCCCCATTTTTCTTTCTGTCAAGCTTCATTTGCGCATTTATTCTGTGATTTAGATTGACACTTGCCCTCTGCCCCCACACACAATGTGTCTCATTACAGCCTGAAGTACATTATGGTCTTGCTTCGTACAGGAAGGAAAAGGTTGCCTGTTATTGCCCTGATGATGGTGACCTTTGATCCCTTCACAGATGCTGGTAATTGGCTGGATGGAACAGCTGGAACGGCCGTAACTTAACATCCATGTTCTTGCTTGTAATATAGATGGTGGCCAAGTGGTACGTTGTTATTGGTTTTGGATAACCAAAAGGCAGAGATTTGCCACAGATTGTATTATTTGAATGTGTGTAAGTTTGGGGAGGCACAGTGATAGAGCACATGCACAAGGGAGCCAGTGGGGTGTAGTGGTTAAGAATGGTGGTTTGGAGCAGTGGACTCTGATCTAGAGAACCAGGTTTGATTCCCTGCTCCTCCACATGAGCGGCCGATGCTAATCTGGTGAACTGGAGTGGTTTCCCCACTCCGAAACATGAAGCTAGCTGGGTGACCTTGTGCTAGTCACACTCTCTCAGCCCCACCTGGGTGGAGTGTCTGTTGTAGGGAGGGGAAGGTAAGGTGATTGTAAACCGGTTTAATTCTTCCTTAAGTGGGAAGAATTAAACCAACTCCTCCTCCTCCTTCCTACCTCCAATTAAAAGATCTAAGAAGGTAGCAGGTGTTGGGAAAGACCTTTCTCTGCCCAAGACTCTGGAGGGAAACTGCCATTCAGAAAGCCCAGCTTAATAGCAGAATGGTTCTGAATGCGTATCATAAGGCTGTGTCACATATTCCTATGCAAAAGGGGGCTGAAATAGGTGTGATGGCAGCCGTGGATCAAGTTCCTGCCTATTAAAGCATAATATATCAATCCTATTAACTGCATGGGTCATTCCATTCTTGGTGGGTAGGAATTGAGAAAGATCCTGCTGGTTACCAGCAGCTAAAGAATGTCTCACTGAATTTGTTCTCCTCTCTGCACGCAGGCCTGGGCATACCCAGAGGTGCAAGCTGAAGGGCAAGGGTCAAAGGACTCTTCCCCATTGACTCTTAGCCTGAGGGCCAGGCCTTGAGCTGGGCAGATCAGCCAGTGGAGAGACCTGCCTGACATTGGAAGCCTCCCTGCCCATTCTTGTTTGTTTATTTTGCTCTGTGTCTTGTTAGCCATTTTGGGCTCTTCCCTGGGAGAAGAGCAGGATATATGTGACATAACTAAATACACACCAGGTCTCTGTTCACTGGTGTGCTAAAGTGCCTTCCCCCCCATTATATTTCAACATGTGTATGTGCATATGAGGAGAGTATGCTACATGTGATCCTCCTAATACATGTGATTGCCATTTTCTCTGAAAGGGGCAATGTGCATATATTAATCCTCAATAGGTTCTGGTACATGTGTACTGAAACTAAAAATGTAGGTATGCTGATGCTTTAGGCAACATGATGATTGTGTACATTGGATTAAGTGTACTGCATTCTCCCTTGTATGCATGATCAAACATAACAACTGAAGAGGGCAAAAAGGCCAAGTCACACAGTAAGTACATTTACATGTGACAAGGTGTGAGCAGAATCCTTACACAGGCAAACTCTTTACCACTGGCTGCCATACATTGGACACATGTGCAAATATTTATAGCACATGCCCCCAGGTTCAGATACAAACACACAGAGAGAGAGACAAGTAGAGGGCCTGAGAGACTCACCAGGGGAATACCATCTCACCACCTATTGCCAAGCCTATTGCCAGGCACCACCATCCATCCATGAGTCCGACCACAGCAGCGGCAGTATTTACGAGCTGCTCCAAGCCGGAAGTGGCACCTGGAGTCCACTGCTGCTGTGGCTGGCCCAAAATGGCTCCCAGCTTCACCCACCACTGCCAGGCCCAGAGTGTCTCCCAGCTACACCCAACACCACCAGGCCCAGAGCAGCTCCGGGGTTCCCCTGTCACTGCCAGCCCAGAGCAGCTCCCAGCGTCCTCGGTGGCCAGGCCTGGAGCAGCTCCTGGCGACTGGTCCCAGAGCAACACCCCAAGTCCACTGCAGCCAGCTCTGGGGAATTAAGGTAAGTGGTGCATGCATATACACTTTTATTTTGGAGGTAATTAAAAAAACTCCATTTTTTCAGATTTCGGATTTTTCTGCAAGCCTGGGGGTCCCCCAAGTTTACAGGAACATCTATTTAGTTTTAGCGAGACCCCAAACTGCAGATTCCGATATCCGCAGATGGGGGGCACACATCATGTATGTGTGTATATTTATATAACTCACTCTGAACTGAAATGAGTGGGTAAGAAAAAGACAATTTACTTCATAATACTGCAGGTGGGATTTTTTGCTAGCTCTGTACTTGTCACTAGTCATAAGAAAGAATACCCTTCATGGCTTTCATATAATTCATTACCATTTCAGTATGAAAAAAGGCTTTCATTCCTCCCAAGCCTTTTATCCCCTAATTAGATTTTCCTGTTATTGATGCTCTCATAATAAAGGCTACGGCTGAATGGAATTTTATGTGGTTAGACGACATTTTAAAACTGCGCAGAAGCGGCACATGAAGTCGCTGCACGTAAAACGCTATTCGCTCCATGCAATTTCCCTGATAAACTCCCTGCACCATTAATCCCTCCTTGCCTGCACGTACATATGCGCTCCTCTCCTGAGCTGGTGTTGTGACGTCTATGGCATTTAAATGTCTGTGAAGCATCCTTTCCTTCCACTACATGTCCTCTTTAACACTGAAGCTAATTCTACACAGCCAAAGAATGGAGCGCTGGAGTGATCAGAGGGCACCTGCTGTGTTTCCAATTATGTCATCCCAAGCCAGGTTGAGCAGTTCAGTTGTAAAACGCAGGCATGCCTGGTGCTGTAAATCTCTGCGAGGCTGAGAGAAGGGTTGTCTGGTAAGCCAGAGATTTATTTACACATATGCAGGAGATACAATAATGAGTTGCCTCCACCTTGCTGACTGAGAAACCGTGTGATTTATTGGTGAAGTGTCAAGAGACTGGCCCTTTTTTATCACTCTCTTGTCAGTTCACAGCCAGCCAGCATGGTGCAGTGGTTAAGAGCAGTGGTTTGGAGCAGTGGGCTCTGATCTGGAGAACCGGGTTCGATTCCCCACTCCTCCACATGAGCGGCAGAGGCTAGTCTGGTGAACTGGATTCCCCACTCCTACACAAGAAGCCAGCTGGGTGACCTTGGGCAAGTCACACTCTCTCAGCCTCACCTACCTCACAGGGTGTCTGTTATGGGGAGGGGGAGGGAAGGTGATTGTAAGCCGGTTTGATTCTGCCTTAAGTGGTAGAGAAAGTCGGCATATAAAAACCAACTCCTCTTCTTCTTCAAACAATGGTTCTGATTGAGTCCTAGGTTTAAAAAAATCGTGGCCGTTTCCCTCTCCTCTGAGAAACCAAGGCTGAGCTAACTGTAGCTTCAGAGAAAGAGATAAAAGGATGTCACAGGTGCCCGGCAGACCACTAAGCCTAGCAGTTTCAAGGCCTCTAGGACTGGGCCTATGCATTCCATTTTGCTAAAGTAAGGACCTTGCTTAATTGGACCCCATACAGCTACAGAGTATTTGGTCTATTTGGCAAGTCACCCGATTGTTAAGTCACCTGCCTAGTAACACAAACGATTGATCAAGTTACATCATGGGCTATATATTTGATTGGTTAACTAGAATCAGGCCAACACGGGTCATTGGGCATAAAGATTCTTCAGTTTAGTTACTGCCCTTTGTCTGGATTGCCTTTAACTTTGAGATTCTTCTTGATTCTGGATGGGCCAGGTTAGCTGGAACACCTTTTTGACTTGCACTTTGAAATTCTATTAGACTCAGCCTTGTAAAGGTAACAACTGGTTTTAGAACCAAGGCCTGTAAAAGTGTTTAGGGTTAGGTTTTATTATTTTATCCTCACTGTTCGGTGCTCTTTTATTGTTGGGGTATGCATTCAGCAATGTCAAAGTGGGGGAAAAATGGCCCCTTTAAACTGTAGCTGGCAAATCCCGATCCTGAAAAACCTGAAAAAAATTAGGCTTTTCCGGGATCATTTTGGGATTGCCAGCTACAACCCCCTTTAAAAGGAAGAAAAGCCACTCTTGGTTGGTTACATTTTTAAAATGAGGAGATGCCATTCTTTAAAGTTCTATATATGATTTATGCCCCATCTGACAATATCGCAAGGCTTTTTCCAAATTATCATATGTTGTAACAGATATCTAGCATAGCAAGGCAGGGCACTCATTATTCCTCTCCTACCCACCCCCATGGGCCAACATACTCTTCAAGCAAATTCCCCAATGTAAACCCAGTAGAAAGAGAATCAGTTGTACTCACCTTTTTTGTCCACTGGTCTCCCTTGTCACCGCTGACAGTAAAGAAGAAAGTGAACAAAACAGAAGAAGAGGAGTTGGTTTTTATATGCCGACTTTCTCTACCACTTGAGGAAAAATCAGTCACCTTCCCTCACCTTTACAACACCCTGCGAGGTAGGTGGGGCTGAGGGAGCTCTAAGAGAGCTGTGACTAGCCCAAGGTCACCATTTGGGAAGGCTTCATGTGGAGGAGTGGGAAACAAATCCAGTTCACCGGATTAGCCTCTGCCGCTCATGTGGAGGAGTGGGTAATCAAACGCGATTCTCCAGATCAGAGTTCACTGCTCCAAACCACTGCTCTTAACCACTACGCCATGCTGGAGGGGCAGGAACATGGCTGTACAAGGCAGCATGTTTGTAGGTGCAGCCGGTCACGCACAGGTAAGAAAAGTTGAACTTCCTGCAGAATTCTTTTGCCACCCAACTGTTAACAGTACAGATACCCTGTCTTTGCATCTGGTCCCCCTACAGCACATACATGCACAAAATAAAACCTGGGAGCACCAACATAAGCTGGGAATGTCCATCATACTGCCAATGTCCTATCACTATCACTAAATAAATAATGCCTTGTGTAATACTGCCTGATGTAGCAACCTGTTCCCGCACAAGATGCTTCCTTGTTCAAAACGGCATCCCCAAAATGTCAGAGAAGTGTTCCTGGAGCAATTTGACAGCATTTTGCAGCAAGCTCTGTCTTCAGAAACAAGGGTTGCAAGCTGTCAAGTTTTTCATATGACAGCCCATTTTGGAGATTTAACAGGACGTGTTGCTGATTTGTTTCCTGTTCTGAGAAATGACAGACAAAAAAAAATATCTACTGCTTCGTCCACAGTTCATTAAACACATGCTTTATCCTTGCCCTGGTGAAAATCAGGGACACCCTCCCCGTTCCCACAAACGCACAGGAGATAAATATGAACAAAAGAGCAAGAGCAACTCCCACTGTTTGTTTTCCTTTAGCTTAAGTTGACAGGCTACAGCAGCATTTCTCAACCTTTTTACCCTTGTGGAACCCTTAAAATCATATTCTCAATCATGTCTCAGGGAACCCCTACATATGATTTATATATGATTTACATATGATTAGCCTATTCATCTATTACTTGCGGAACTCCTAGCAATTTCTCGTGGAACCCTAGGGTTCCAGGGAACCCTGGTTGAGAAACGCTGGTCTACAGACATCAATGGAAAACTTCTAACACTCAGTCCTTGGACCAGCAACTGAGGAACATGGTGGATGAATGGATAGGCGGGATGAAAACCCCTTGGAAGACATGTTGGAGCTTGTGTGACGGTGATTAAATCCCTTCTCAGTTCTCTTCCCACATCATGGCAGGTACAGGGTGGTAAGATGGAATGGGTGGGACAACACAGACTAAGCGTGACTAAAGGTTGTGTTGTTTGTTCTCTGGTCACTTGGTCTGAGGCCTATGACCTGATGTCAAGGACTGTATTTGCTGCCCCACTGCTGCTCATTGCTAACATCTTTAAAATATTTATACCCAGAGATGGGGTGGAGTCTGAGTGTGCTGTAGGCTTCTAAAGGCCCAATCCAACCCTCATTTCTACTGGTCTGATCCTAATTCAAGAGCACTGTTGGTGTCTCCATCTTTGCCACACTTGGAAACTGGAGTCGTTTCAAGAGGAAGAAGGCCTCACAGACTGAAGCCAAATTCAAAATGGCTGCCATGGTAGGTCTCCCCGGAAGTAACGAAGCAACATCTACCAACTTTGCACACACACCCACGTCCCCTTCCCAAACCTCCCACCAGTTGCCTGGCTTGGCCTGGCAATCCTATTCCACAGCTGAGCACAACAAAGAGGCCACAGTTTCTGCTGCCCCTGCTACTTATTCCAATAGATTCCAATAGCTTCTTTCTCTACTGCTACCAATCCACTTAGAAGAGATCCTTCAGTATACCAAAGGAATAGGGTTGGCAACTTCCAATAGTTGATCTCCAAGAATTACAACTTATCTCCAGACTACAAAGATCAGTTCTTCTGGATAGAATGGCAGCTTTGGAGGGTGGACTCTATGGCATTATGCCCTGGCTGAGGTCCCTCTGCTCCCCAAACCCTGCCCTCTCAAGGCTTCACCCCCAAATCTCCAGGAATTTCCCAATTCGGAGTTGGCAACCCTACATTAGAGCGTTGGAAGAAGGTCTCCTCACTGTCAGATCTAAAATTAAGTAACCAAAATGCAGAAAGCAGAATCTCCAGCCTAGAGGATGCTTCTACCTCCTCCACAGCCTCTGTTCAGCAGCTCCAGCTTCAGGTAAAACCCTTAAAATCTAAAATTCTAGATTTGGAAAGCAAAAATTATAATAATTTACAGTTGGTTGGGGTCAGAGAAAAACTGGAAGGGAAGGATATGGTGGCTTTTGATGAATCTACTTAAAAGGGTAGGGATGCCCAACTCCAGGTGGGACCTGGGGATCCCTTAGAATTACAGTAGGGATGTGCACTAGCAGCAAAATTCGGATTCTGAATTCAGATTCAGAATGACAGCCCTTCGAATTCAGCCAAAAGAGACTGATCCCTTGTCTTACCAATGTGCTGACTTGCCCAAATAGTGTGCCCAGTGATAGTGTTCTCTCAGGCAGGGGTAATTGTCAGTCCACACCGCTCGTGCCTGGAACCTGCATCTGTCGAAAAACTTACTTTCCTTAAGGTCAACCTACCACTGCTTGGCTTCCCTGAAGTGCCCTTTGAGTAAGAGAATCGCACACTCTACTCACAGTACAAGGTATGCCAAATGCCATGCTTCAGTCTGATGCCTCCTCCATCCTTCCAACTGCTATTGCAAGATTGTGCTCACTCACTCAACTGTGCTGCACCCATTGCTGTTGGCACAGTTCCCACTAACCCACCACAGGCTATCTGCTGCTCCAGTTTGCCTGCCAGGGCTGCCCAGGGTATTTGCCCACTCCCCAGGGCGACCTGTCCTCTGCTCCCTCATTGCTGGTAGCATTTCCTGCTGGCATTTCCACTGTTCAGGGTTCAGTATGCCCACTGCGGTCATTTCCTAATACCTAGGCACTGCTGCCTGGAAACAATGGTTGTTGGTGTGCACTTGCCACATTTTCTCAACTCTTTGTGTTTGGCACAGTCCTTGGGAAGGTGTCAGAGGGCAGAGGAAAATCTGTTTAAAATGTTTTGCCTGTTTGTGTTTTTTCCAAGGGGAAAATTGGCTTTAATGGAGTTCCAGAATACATAAATTCTGAATCTGTAAAGTTCCAAATCCGAACAGCTGTAATTCTGAATTTTGGTGCTAGTGCACATACCTATTCACTTTCTTCCTCTAGCGAGCAGCCGTCTAACCTTTTGCTTTCTATAGGAATAAATGGGACTCCGAGTATTAGGTATTTTTACAGATATTTGGAACTATCAAATTCAGATTTGGATTCATTTGGAACTATCCGAATATGGCATTATCCAATGAATTCCAAATATTTCTGAAGACGATGGCATTATCCAGTGGATTCCGAATATTTCTGAAGCCGAATGCTCATCCCTACTTTGGAATGCCCCCTCCATGCTTTCTCTACTTAAATCCTCATTCGTTCTCTCTAGACATACTATCATTATACACAACTTTTTAACAAGCCAAACAAAATTCATTCCTAGTGAAACTTTGAACTGAATACCCTAAGCCGCTTGTCCCAACGGCAAAATGTATTTCAATCCATTAAATCTGCTACCATTGATTTGTGTGTCAGGCTTATTTAAAAAAAACCTCTTTCAAGAGTACATTGGTATCCCACTAGTTTTAGCCACCTAGGCTGACAGTGATGCCTGTTGATGCTGCCAAACACCTAATCTAGTCCACATGCTCTGGGGGTGCCCCAAAATTGCACATTTCTGGCAAGATGTTATGCCTTTAATTAATCTTATGTTAGCTACCAAATGGTGCCTCACAGCGAATAATCTAATCCTAGGCTATGTACCATCTGTATGGACATTTCCCAAATATCACATGGTTGCCAAGTAAATGATCTTACAACACCGGAGATCTTGTATTCTTCTCTTTGTGGATGACTGGATCGATGATATGTTAGCTCTCTGTATAAGGGAGAGAATCGCACACAATAGAGAAGATCCTGAGACCTTAACTTCCATCTGGAAGATTTCTTGTATCTCTTCAAGCAGTGATGCCTCACTATCTCCATTCCTTGTGTCACTGGATCCATATTACTTCTTCTCACACCCTCAGCCTCCCCCCATTTAAGTCTTTACTCTTAGTAGTCTGTGTCAGTGTGCACTCTTATTTTCTTCCCATTGCTAGGCTAAGTTGGGGAAGAAGGTGGGTGGCAAGGTTACATGGAGTTTGTTATATTTAACTATCCTATGTGGAAAAACAATTAAAAAAAACTTAATGGGAAAATGTTTATACCTCAACTCTTTACAGAACTGTATCCGAGAATTTAGAACATACTAAAATGACAATAACCAGTTAAAGCCCTTAACACACCTACCACAAAAATCGACTCAATGCTTGCCCTCTGCCATTTTTGCTATTAATAGGCTTCATAGCTATCAGCTAACAGTTATGACTTTGATTTTTTCCCCTTCCCTGAATCAAGGAGCCCAGGCCTTAAAGAAAAAATGCAGGAAAAGAATGTCATGCTGCAATCTTCAAAACCAGTATGGGGGAGGTTACTGTGGTTTCCTTCAAGAATTTGCTTTCTTCATCTGCAGATCTATGTTCTTATTATTCCAGTGCAGTGAGCAGCGGAAGACAAAAGGAGGACTACAGCAAATAGGATTGCTCCATCAAAAGGAAACCACTGCATTACATGTTTCCTGTGCTTTGGTCTTGGCCAAGAAATTTCTGTTGGTGAAGAAAACAAAACAAGAGCAGGCATGGGTAGAAACCACCACAGCCTAGTGATTTATTCCAGTTGCATTTTGACAAATTTAAGTAGCACATGGTATGGAACTCTGGTACCTTGCAGTTGTTTGAAGAAGAGAGGAAAGAAGTTTGGCAGGTTTAGGTTTTACCCTCTACTGACACACACAAAAAACAGCTGGAATGATAAAGGTACAGAAGCTCTAAAGCAGGGTAACATGGAATAGAATCCTAATGGCTTTTAAACTGCCAAATAAAGAACTGGAATTGTGTTAAAGCTGCCCTGGGGTGAGGAACTGGAGCAATACTTGAACTAAAATAAGACAATGCCATATTCAGATGTATGCATATACAAAAGTGCTTGAGATGTTTGAAGGACGGTGATCTATAATGATAAACTTCAGATAAAATTGAGCAAAAATGTTTCCACCCAGTGGCTGTGAAAAATCAATTTCGATCTTGCTTTTTACCCTGAGGTTGATGTGCAAAAAGTTGGCTTTGATAAAAACAGTTGGTAGACCACAACCGTGGCACACCCATGATGTCACACTTGCCGGAAGATGGTTAACAACTCAATCCTGGGCATATCTACTCAGAAGTATGTCCTATTTTGCTCAAAGCATAGCAGTATGTAGGACTGTAGCCTCAGAAATTTGTATAGGCTCAAGTCAGGTTCTAGGTATTATGCAAGAATCAGATTATTTTTTTAAAAAAACGTTGGCACAATAAATGCAGACCGCAGTGGGCCAGGTATCACATCGCTTCTGAATTTCTTATAACTAACTTCTAGCAACCAGTTACTATGAAATAAAAGCTAAATATTACAATCTGCCAATCTCTAAAATATTAAAAACAACGATGTCTTATATCTCCCTTAACGTTTATTTAACAAATTATTTTTATAATGTTGTATATTGCTGTTACCTGCCTTGGGTCCTGAGATACTCAGGAGAAAGCAGGTATGCATGTGTGTAATATATACTAAATGAACAAACAAATAAAACTGTTGTGACTTATGTTAGAAGGCAAAGGAAAACAGTTGAGGTGTCATTGCAGGAAACTGAGAAGTATCATCATGCATCGACGAAGGGCCTTCCAAAAGTAAGATAAACCCTTCTGATGAGGGATCTGATAAATTGTTCTCCCTAGATTTTATCTGCTGAGTTGCCAGTAGACCCCATTTTGGATTATCTTGAAATCATTTCACATTTCCTTACTGGCAATCATCTTTCTCTTGCTTGAGTTGGCAAAACAGAATAAAGGTATAAAGTTTTGAAACCCTTAACAGCTTTAAATCAGCTTTAAAAAATCTTTTTAAAACACAGGGGGAAATCCCACTCTATTTAAGCATACTACTTTGCCTCCTTGGAATGTGATGTTAAAAAAAAACAAAAAATCAGTGGCCCTTCCTGCACCTGAGATACACATTAGTTTACTATTTCCTAGCTTTCCTGTAAAAGTACAGGCTTGGGTTCAGGTCACTGCTCAAGCATGTACATGACTGGACATGTATGAGAACTGTACTTTTTAAGGCAGAGAAAATGCTGGTTGTTTGTTTGTTTGTTTGGATTGGTTCCAGTATAATTTTGTTTCCTCTGCAGAAAGACATCTTGATAATGTCAAGAACATGACTGGACTAATTGTATAGGGACTGAAAGACAGCATGTTGGGTGTCCTTTCCTTTTGGAGGATGACCTCCATTATTTCCTAGTCTAAAACCCTTTTTAGACTGTGCTTGAATTTTGAATTATTAAAGTCGCAGACTGCATGCCCTGCAATCATTTATAGAAATTTTATCTCAGTAAGATGTTTTAAGCAAGTAGCATAATTGTAGTAATAAGATCTGCAGTGGTGCCTATTGTACTTTTATTGAACTATCTTTCTGGAAGGACAGGAAGGTTTTGTGAGATCTACAGAGTGATACAACTGGGCTCACTTGGTTGTTTAGTCTCTCAGGAAACCATCCTGTTGAGAAAAATAAGAAGTGTCAATTTCACTGAACAAAGAGACCACTTAAAATCACTAGACTCACTTCATTGGCTTCAAATTTATTGCACCTTTTTATGTCGTATCCCATTTTACTGTTATAGCACAAACATTAGGAGGCAGAACTTGGTTTGTATATTTCAGCAAATAGTGAGGTTATTTACCGCTGTATGAATAAAAAAATAATAAAAAAGAAATAATCTGGTGTTAAAACCCATGTAATAGGGATATTGATGAATCTGTAAGTTTAGAAAAGCTATTTAACAAACAAAATTAAACTTCAGTTTAGGCCAATAACATGGGGATAGTATCATAAAACATTTTAATGTGAACACTTCTTCACTTTCACAAAATGATAAAACTATTTACAACATTTTGCTTGCAGTTTGGTCACTTTTACATTAGCTACAGACATCTGCAGATGTTCTTAGGTGGGAATAGGTATGTGCCTAACTTGGGCATTAGATGACACAGGCTGGTTATATATCTTCCTTCTATGCAGTGGCTCTTCAACAGTGCCGTGTGCTGCAAATAAGCACTTTCTATTTACATTTCCCTTTTTATTTATGGCTCAACAACAAGAAAAACAAAAAAAGGAAAAGAAAATAAACCCAGAAACAACAGTAGCACTTTCAGATCCTAACACTGCCAAGTATCTTGAAATTGCAGTTTTGTAAAAAAATGTGCATTTGCCCAAATGCTTAGCCCCGATTTTTTAAAAAAAGTTAGGTGTGCAATGACATATCTAATTACCACAGAGAACTGCACGGTCTTCTTTCTTCTAAAAATCAAGGCAATTGCTCTGCACACCTAATTTTCCCCCCAAAATCAAGGCACTTTTCTGAGCATGAACAAAAATCTCTTTTCCTTGCCGTTATATTGAATTTCCATTTAGGAAAACTATTTTTTTTTCTGTAGAGCGACGACGATAGTTTTTGCACAAAGTAATGTGATATCTTTCACACAGAGTGTTTCAGCCAGCAGTACTATTTCCATGTTAAAACAATTCCATTGCCTTTGCACACAGAATTCCTACGTACATTCACAGTTTTCATGGATTGTAATTAGCTTCTCCAGTTGTGCTTTTTAAAATTCCAGGATTTCCCCCTGCCGCTTCCCCGCCCCCCATATTAAGTGCAAAGCAAAATGTCCTGTGCAGCTACAATGGTTGTAGAGTTATAAACTCTATAATGATGAGAATATTCATTCATTCTCCGTTTTCTTCACCTGCCTTTTCAGGTATAGCTTCCAGGCTTCGACGGGGCTTGGAAACCTCAGCGTTTTCAGATCCTGTCTTATTCAGTCCACATGAGACAGTGGCATAATGAATTTGCTTTAGATTCTCCTGTGCTTCATTTTTAGCATATTTGAGAAGATCAGACTGGCCCTGTTAAGTTAAATAAAAAAAGTAGTCACAATTATCAATAAGAAGATAATTTTTAGTCTTGATTTCTTGTTCAACTATCTTGTCTACCAGGATGAAAACCAAATCATGCTGTGATGAGACACACACAGGTATGGCTCCTGTGTGGACCCTATACATCACTGGCAGAGCGGCACTGCATAAATGGCAGTCTCATGTATGCTCCCTGAAATTGTTCCCCCATGGGCCAGGAGACCCCCAGGAACATGATGAAGGTCAAAGGCGGGGGCTGCAGTGGGAGAACTGACAAAAAACACCCACCCTCCCTTCTGAGAGTGGAATTGCCAGCTGCAAGCAGACAGACAGGGTAGGATCCAAACCTCTGTGTGCAACTGGTTGGATACAAACATCTTTCCTAGCACACAAGGCTCTGTGGCAAGGGATTTTTGCTAGATTTTGATGGAATTAAAGCCATAAGGAGTTTGCCATACTTGCAATGTCAATGTCCATGTGCTGGGTTCATTTGATCTCTTTATGAGGAAGTGGACAATGTATATTCATAATAAGGAACTTGCAAAGGCCCTGCAAGCATTCCAAAAAGAAAGTTGGAAGCCATGGAGAAATACTTTTAAGGCTTTGGATTATGCTCAGTTGTCTTGTCTAGAGCCCCAGGTGTTTCTCTACTGGTGCTCCAGCACCTGAAAGCATTTGCTAGATGGGAATGAATGAGTGTTAAGTCAAGAGTTCTATTATCGTGATGTTTAAGAAAATCAGCTTAAGGCAGAGGGGCTCAGGTGATTTATTTCAGTGCTGCTCATCATTCCCCAAGAGGCAGCAAAAAATGCTATTCACTAGCAACTCCTCTGAGAGACATTTGCATCCAAAGGACGGCAAAGAGTTTCTAGACACATGGCTTTACCTCCTCTGAAGGTGGAATGCTTTGCAATGAGGAAAGCAACAGCCATGGTACAGCTTTGTAAACCAGAAGCTGTGTATTCACCCTGAGGACTTTGCTGTTCTTAAACAAGAAGCTTGGAAAATAAAATCCTGATCGATGAACACAAAGCACGTCTTGACAGAAATAGGCAATATGTTAACATTCACATTTCTATGCCATGAGATATTCAAGATTATATGATATTCAAGAGGCCTAAATTGCTTTTTGCAAGTCACATAAAGGGAGATTTAGAAAGGTAGCAGGATGTATTAAGAACCTTGCATTTGGCCATTTAATTTTTTTGTTCTGTAACTGAGAACATTCCTCCATGGAATTTTGGTTCCAACAGCGTTATTTAATCTGTCCAAGAAAACATGTGCTTAAAAAAACTCTCATAAACCTGCAATAAAGAAAGTTAGTATTACACATTACAGTAGGTTAGATTAATTATATGTTATTGCAAACGTTTCCATGAATTTCAAACACTGCAGGGTTTGCTTTGACGTTTAGCCCGCTTTGTTTGATTTCAGTTTGTTTAAACTTGATCTAGTTGACTTTTGCTAAAATAAACGGAGTGAACTGCATGTTAGGCACAATTTGTAAAGCTCCTGGACTCACATTCAAGCCCCACTGAAATTAAAACGAAGTCTTAATAAAGTGGGACAAAAGCCAAGCTGTTCTCTTGACTTTTGTATTGGTATATCAAGTGATAAATGACAGGGAATGATTATTAGCAATCAACACACTAGCTTCCCCCTCCCCTGCAAAGAACAAAAAAGCACCACTGACGACCCTATTTAAAATAGTTAATTCATAGTTACTACTATACATCACACAAACATTTTTTTCAGCCAAAGTACACTATACACTTGATCCAGAAATCACTCGGAGCAACATAAATTGCCTCAAGCACAGAAGCCTCTTACTTAGAAATCAGTATGGATGTATCTGTGATTCTGTATATGCTACACATTTTACATCTGACTGCACTTTGCATACCTAGTAGAGCTGATCCATGAGTAAGTATCTATTTCTGCACAGAACTGCATTCTCTGGATGAGGATGTATCTGTTTAATCATAATTTTTAAATTAAGCAGATTTTTTTGTTCAAATAGATGGCCATCATTTACCTGCAGGTAACTTTTTCCTATATGAGCTCTGTTGGAGAGTTTTTATAAAATTGCTGAATTTGTATTCTACAGGTCTTATGCAGTAGACATGCGCTTGTTGTACTCAGCTGTTACATGGCTTTACCTCAACAAGAACGACAATGCTACTGTACACAGAGCACTATGTGTAGGGTTGCCAGGTCTGGGTTGGGAAACACCTGGAGATTTGGGGGGTGGGGACTGAGGAGGGTGGTGACTTCAATAGGGTATAATGCCATAGTGTCCACCTTCCAAAGCAGCCATTTTTCCAGGGGAACTTATCTCTGTCACCTGGAGATCAGCTGTAATAGCCAGAGATCTCCAGTTACCACCTGGAGGCTGGCAAGGCTAACAATGTGGATTTGTAGGGCCACCTACAAAGATGTTTTCCTGTCCAAGGCCTTTTTTTAAAAAACACAACCAATATTCTCAACCTCTGCATGTTCTCCCATTAATTTTTCTTTACTGCCTAAGGACACTTTCACACACACTGACTAATGCACTTTTAATCCACTGTAGAAATTGTTTGCGAGCAGATTTTGCTGTTTCACGCAGTAAAATCCAGTTGCAAAGTGGATTGAAAGTGCATTGTTTAGTATGTGTGAAAGTCCCCAAGGCAATTACAGTACAATCCAAAGGAGAGTTATGCCCTTGTAAATCAATTAGCTTAGAAGGATTTAGCTCTCCTTAGGATGACACCGATAGCAGACACAAAAATTTTGTATAGAATATTTCCTGTTTCCCGTTTCTACATGTATTTTTGTTGAGTTTTCTCTGCACTTGAGTTTTTCCTTCATGCCTAATTGTTTTATGCACTTTTTTAGCCAAACAAGTGCAAAAACTGGTTGATGTGTGATGACTTGGCTTCTTTCTCGTGCTATTTATTTTGTGGCTACCCTGGCATCCTCCTGGGAAGCAGAAGGTGAGATTTCGATTCTTGTGCCAAGGTTCATGTGTCACTAAAAAAAGTTTAATTGCCACTTCCAATGACTGCTGCCCTTGTTGTGCAGGTAACATATGAAACAACAGGACCCATGGTCATTTAAGTATTTTCTATGCCAGTGCTTCTGCCAGGGAGGCCTTGGCTTCCCAGTGTGCAGTTGCTTGTGCTTTTATCTTGTTGTTTGTGGCAGCATTATTTTATACAAATGTTTTAATGCTGTTCAGGGGACGGAATGGAAGAATACAAATGAAACAGGCATGATCCCATGCACTTGACTGGCAGATCCTTAAATACCATGGAAGCAGTGTGCAAGATCCAAATTATGGAACTGGATCCAAATGAGCCCTTGTAAGAGTGAAAGAAATCTCCCATCCTACAGAAGGACTCTTTCCATGAGTGGAAAGGTACTTTTGGATCAAGCCCCATGGTTTAAATCCCACCCACTTGCTATAAACTGATACAATGTGTGGGAGAATTAAGATGAGAGCTACAGTTTGTGTGTTTTAACATTTCCCTACAATAGATCCTCTAACAAATCTGAGTGGAAAGAATGAAGCTGAGGAGGTGAGATGAAACTGTATGTTTGAAAAATTGAAAGAAGGCTTTAAAATGTGTGGGAGAGAAAGTGGCATGAAATGTTATAACATTAAAATAGGCTCCACAGTTTAGAACAGAGATGAGTTACTCAGTGGGTAAAGGGAATGAGGTGGTGAACTGTAGGCAGGCAGCTGCACTAACTTTGCCACACTTTTTCATTCTGCTGAACAGAAAACACCACAGATGAAAAACTGAAACATTTCTGCATTTCAATTGTACACCCTTATGTGGGAAATAAAGCTTTGTTTAATGCATGATTTTATATTCATACAAAATGTAAACCCAAAAACCATTCTGGAGTTAAAGCACAGAGGGGGGAAATGTGTAACAAGCATTTTCAGTTACTAAAAATGAAAATGTGTTAATTCTTTCCCCGTGTACATCATTAAGTGCTATTGATTGATTTAGAAAAGAACGGCAAAGTATTTAATTTTCTCTCTCTAACTGCATTAATATTAATACAGCTGCTTCTTTTCAGAAAAATAAACAGATTCCTAATAGCTACACAGAGCCTCTTTAGAGCCCTTGTTGCTTCATAGAAAAATTGGTGATCATCACTCTAGCTTTATATTCAGACAATTGAAGATTCTGCTAGCAATAGAACATTTTAAGAGTGTCAAAGATAATCAGCAGATTGGGGTGGGCACAACAAAAATGGCACAATCTTCTAAATATAATTTTAAAGAAACAAAAATTGAAGTGCAGTAATCTCCGATGCTTCCTTTACCTCTATAATTTCCCCTATGAAAATTCCTACATGTAGAGACTGTGGAAAAGACTGTTCACCAGTACAGTGAAAATAGCTTCAGGTGCACTGGAATTTCAGTGTGGCAGGCCCCAAGTTCATGAAGCTTACTGGATGGCCTAGGATATTAGTCTCTCAGTTTAATGAGCTCCACAAGGTAGAGAATTAGCACTCTTATAGGTAAGCTGAATAATTTAGTCTGAGTTTACTTTCTGTATTAATTTTCGTCTTATATTTTCTAGTGAATGCCAGTGAGTGGAATGGGCTATGGTAGATGACATTGTGCAAAGGATGAAATGGACAGAAGAAATCTGAAACCCAGAAGGAAGTTGCTGTTGCTTAGAAATCCACTGCACTGTCCAGTCTTAGACCAGTTCAGCACCCCTGCAGATCAGTACTGATTTACAGGTGCATTTACTTACTACTTTAATACACTGTGTTCTTCCTTTGCCCCATTTCACAGAGATTTTACTGTTTACTTGAGATTGCACTCATTTTCCACCTTTTTCCTCTGTTTGAGTCCTTAATAATGTATCTTGATTTTTCTTTTTCATGACCCTCCTGTCTTATTCAAGATAACATAAGCAAACAACGGATCCAACATTCTGGCTAGGTTCGACTGACGCTTCAGAAAAGAATGGTGCTATAACTTTCCAGGTTTTAAGGTTCAAAACAAAAGCTGCATCTCTTTAAAAAAAAAAAAAACTTTTATTGCTCAGCAGAACTGGACTTGATATCAGTCTGTTGACAGTTATCCTTTTGGTAATGAATTAAAAATGGCAACCTGTGATTAACTCACCCAAGCAAAAAGCACACATTACAAATTCAGTATGGAGGTTAGAGAGATCCCGAAGAAAGTCACAATATTAAAAAGGAGGGTTATCGGTGTTTTCCACTTCTCTTGGTCAATTTGTCCCCACTTTTACTGAAGCAGAAGTAAGCAGGCATTACCTTTAAAATTGTAATATTCCAGGTAAAACTCTCCACTGCTTTTTGTAGTTTTCTCTCCTTTAAACCTTCCTTTGCACCTATATTTTGCAAGTTTTCATGGAACTCCATTGCTGGGGGAGAAAGGAAAACCTTATTCAGATATTTGTAATATCATTCTTTTACCCACTAGGAGATGTCCTTGAAAAACACAGTCTTACATTATTAGCTTTCCATCAACAACTAAATTGAACAACCAGAGGCAGAAAAAAGCACAAAGCAAAGGCATACAGGCAGCATACATGCTGGCCTGCTCCCTGTCTATGCATGCCTGTGGACTTATGGGCATGGCATCTATGCTCATATCAAGTATATACGCATACACACCATCCCTGTGATCAGGAATCCTACTTTTTCAAACATTCCCCCAATTGCAGGAATTGCGAGTACCATGTAGACTATGCACATATTGGTCATGATCCTTACTTAGTCGAAGGGTGTCTGTATCTAACCCATAATTTTTATTCACATCACAGTTTTCAGAAACATTTTCTTTTTAAAAACCACAAGCCCAAACCCAGATTTATGCTTTTCAGTAGTAGGCTGCAGTTAATGTAATCCCGACCGCTTAAAATTCCCCATCCAATAGCTGAGTGAGTGCAGCCTCTATACCAGCAGTAGCACTAATCATGCATTCCGAGGATATGGAAGGAAATGGACTCAAGCCTTTATCCACAATCATGCCCTACAAGCAGAGGACTGGTACCATTATTCACAATGGGGACACAGCATTGTGTATACTGTATTAGGTAGTGCTGGGAAGTATGCAGGAATCTCGTGTTCCATTTGAGGTAAGGATGGCTTCCATGCTGGATTGGTGTTAATGTATTAACTACTACTATAGTATAGCTGATGTAACTATAAAATAAAATCAGAAGAGAAATCTAGTATCTATTAGACCTCTGTTGATAATTATAGTATACAGCTAATAAAACTGCAGAAAATACAAATTTTAAACATTGCTACAGGACATCACTGTTTTCAGGGTTTTTATACTGGGGGAATGGAGGCCAATTGACTTAAGGGGAAATGAAGGGATGCTTTATAGAAGCAGCAGCCGTAACCTCCATTAGCAAAATACTAAGGGCATTTTAAGTGAATCACGTAAGAATCGCTACACACGATTAATTTGCTTTCAAATAATTTGTGAATGTACATGATAGCTCCTGAAAGAAATGAATTCAAGCTGCCCATTTGACTTTTGTGAATGCCAAGACACATCCCAGGCTAATTTTAAACAGCATGACAAAAATCATTATTTCTTTGTCTCTATCTCAAATGAAATTAATTCATCTCAAAGCCTAGCACCTTTGAAAAACTTTGATAATTGGGACGGGCAGCCCAATCCTGAAGGGGGGATACCTAGGTGATGGCCGGGGATGGTGCCTCCTGAGAGGTTTCACCCCGTGAAACTCTCCCACTGAGTTTCATTCACTCAAAATAGCTATCCCAGCTATTTTGCAGGTGTAACTCAATGTCTGCAAAATGGTGTGTTCCTGGGGTGAAAGGGCTTTAGAAGCTGCCGGGGAGGTGCCATGTAAATGCCCGTACACCAACATCCATGCCATTTTGGATGGCACAAGTGGCACTTACACCAGAATAGGGGTCACACCAGCTCCTGAGAAGCTCTGCCTCCCCTTCAGGATTGTACTGTAAATCTGTAAACAATCTACTAAAGTAACTTTAGCCCATTACAAGCCCCATTTTCCCTTAACATTTTTAAATTTCTGTCATGCCTCATAAAAAAACCAGGATGTAATAGTTCATGGGAACTGAGATAATGACTCTCACATGACTTTCCTCAAATTGTAGAATCACAGCAATTAGTTACAATAGTGCATTTATTTTTTTATATCCAGTGACAGCTCAGATACATCTGCAATTTTATTCTGGCTCAGGTGTGAAATGGCTCCTCAGAGTTATGACACAAAGTTTTCTTTAAGCTGTGATCTGTGTCCACAATGAATATGGCATATAAAGCAGGTCAACTTGTTAGATGGACAGGAAATTTAAAAATTAATATTTTAAAAGCCCACAGTGCAGATTGAAATGAAATAACAAAGGAAATATATAACTGGAAACCTTCACACTGCATAAATTGCTCCAATTAGATGCAAGAGGGACTATTTTTAGCACTAATGGAGATGCGATGGTGAATAGGTATAAGCAATTATACCAGTTTCATACAGCAATCTTCATGTTCAGCCATCCATCTGTTATTAGGCTAATGAATAAAATTCACATGCCAAAAGTTGTACCCAGAGATGTCTTATGATGAGCCAATCCAAGTACATCGCCACGTAATATATAGCATACAAGTAACATATTGTGTGTTAAGTGCCGTCAAGTCGCTTCCGACTCATGACGACCCTATGAATGAAAGTCCTCCAAAATGTCCGCTCTTTGACAGCCTTGCTCAGATCTTGCAAATTGAAGGCCGTGACTTTCTTTATTGAGTCAATCCATCTCTTGTTGGGTCTTCCTCTTTTCCTGCTGCCCTCAACTTTTCCTAGCATGACTGTCTTTTCCAGTGACTCATTACAGACCTTCAGATAATGCATTGTGTCTCCTTCTAAGTATCCCTGCGAGCCAACTATGGTCATCAGGCCGTTATCTGTTGGCTATCCCACCACTTAAGGTGTCCTGCCTGGCAATGACCAGAGCCCCAGCCTTTTCTATCATGGCTCCGGCTCTGTGAAATGGGCTCCCTGAAGAGGTGAAAGCAGTGCCCTCCAAGGAGATCCCTTTTTTCTTCATTAGTAGAATTTCAGGGCAGTTACCATTCAGATAATTTGTGCTATCGTACCAATTTTCTGGGTGCAAAAAAATAGCTAGCAAAAGTAGACAGGATTTGAAAAGGACAAAGATTCTGAACACCTGGAGAAGCATCAAGAACAAATTGTGGCATCCAAGAAAAACTGCCCAACAAACTATACTTTGCTACTGGGTGTTAAACTAGGGTTCTAAACATGTGAGCCTTTCTCATATCTGAATTGTAACAGTCCAACAGCTTGTTTAGCAACACAGCCCTTCTTACTCTGCTGGATATTTGAACAGTGTCGTAGTCCATTTCTGCTAGTTTGATCAGAAAAAAAAATTTCCTTCTGTAATTTGTGAAGGAGCTGTGGCTCAGTAGTATGACACCTGCTTTGCATTCAGAAGGTTCAATCCCCAGCATGCTCAGTTAAAAGGACCAGGCAGTCGGGGATGTGACAACCCTGTGTCTGAGACCATAGAGAGCTGCTGCCTATCTGAGTAGACAAGACTGACCTTGATAGACTTACGGTCTTGCTCAGTCTATGGCAGATTCATGTTTTCATGTATAAATACAAGCTACCAGGGAAATATATTCTTTACTCTCTTGCAACTCTTGCCTTGACAATTATATTTCCCAGCAACTCTTGCCTTGACAATTATATTTCTTAGAGGGCACATGATGGAAGAGCTGGGAGACAGTAGCCTAACACAAGTCACAAGTCCCTGAAGTCATCTTCCAATGTCATTAGCCACAATTCCTCTTCATATCTAGACTGACTGTTCTGAATACTTAGGTGAGAGAACCCAGGGTGGGCAGAAGGTCAGTTGGGAATGATCAGTTACTCTCCAAGCAGTTAAAAGTAGCTCTCCAGGAGAATCGAGGAAGATGGCCGCCGGACAGTCCAGCCTGCGCTAGCTGTCCGCAACTAACTGCGATCATTCTACGAAAAATATGGCTGAGAACCGATCTAGGTCACAATCAGACCGCAAAGACAGTGTACCCAGGATTTCGCCCAGGGCACAGCAGAAAGAATCCGCGACCCTTACTATGAGACGAACGAAACATTGATTATTGAGAGGCAACACCTCGGAACAAAAAACTCAGAAATGAGTCGCGCAGGTTCACATGAAGTACTATCAAGTGCAGACTTAGACAGGGGTAGAAGGACCACAACACAACTACCATTCCCCTACTCCCTTTGTTCAACACCTCCCCCTCACCCTCCTGAGTCTCCAAAAAGACCAATACTATTAATAACGAAGACAATAAAAGCAGAAAGGCAGACGGGTTTTGACGGGCATGGTCACAAAACGAATTGTACAACTTTTTCCTATCCGCCCCTTCCCTTTTTCTTTTTCCTTTTCCTTTTCTTTTAGAAAAGAAAATAGATAACATAACTAGTTATATGAAAATATAAAATGTTTTTGAATATAATAATGACAAGGACCAACAAGAATGCTCGTCTATTGCAGACTCGTCTATTACCCTTCCCTTTTTCATTTCCTGAACCCCATATCTATAATAATAATAATAATAATAATAATAATAATAATAATAATAAAGTAGCTCTCCACAATTTTCCAGTGCTGTTGTAATCACTTTCTTATCCTTCCCTTTAAATCTACTGCAGCACCTTTTCTCCACTTTCTTTTGTGTGCAAAGGAAGTACTCATCCATGGCCCTTTGCTCTAAATGGGAAAATGACAGCACCAACACCCTTTGCCATCCACTTCCCCTCCTCCTCCTCCACATGTGCATGCCACAAACCCTTGCTTTATGTGGCAAAGGAGCATGCCATTGGCTCTTCCCCCCTGCATCAAAGCTGTTATTTGCCTCTTCCAGGAAAACGTAAAAGCAACTGTATATCCCCCACCCCCTGCAGGATAAGTTACAATTTGTAGCGGTGGCAGTAGTTGCTTTGGGAAACCAATACAGGAAAGGTTTCTCCACCCAAGCCCTGCAGACCTGCTCTCAAATGCTGTAATAGTTCTACAAGCCACCATTCTGTTACTGGTGGCCCCCAAGGCTCTTGAAAAAACCCGAAACATAAAGTCTGCAGACACAAAGAAGTTGCTGAAATATATCCTAAACTGCTGTCATTGCAGTGGCTCACAAAAACAATCTGTTCAATTGCTGTTGATTGCTTCTTTGTTTACATTTTTTGATCCAAATAACCGTGTAGTACTTCAGAGCTCATTTCTCAGAATTCCTATACCACCACTTAAGTAATTACATATAACATCATTGCCACTTTAAAAACAATCACGCACCACCTGGTGTACACACTAAAGTAAAGAGATTTAGGCATCAACAGGGACATAAAGTGTTCACTAGAATCTCAATCCCTGCCTTTCCCCCTACTTCCTCAGACCCCTACCCCCATTTCCAGTTTATTTATTAGCCCAAGGCCATTATCACTGAGGTGGTAAATTCGATGCAGACCACTGATGGGGACTCATGTTGGAGATGGTCATGACTTGCACTGTTATTTTAAGCAGAGCTGAGAAGGATTTAACTCTACTTTGGATTGCACTGTTAATCTTCTCCCTAGTTTGTTATTTAAGTTTAAGGAGGGCAGGGGTTGCACGGAGGAGTATTTGGTTAAGAGAGTCCCCCACACAAAACTTTAAATGGTGCAGCTCAGACAAGTTTACTGCTTCACTGAGAACTAGGCCTAAAATAAACTATTTTATCCTTTAAAATTAGTAGAGAATGCCAATAAAGATGAACAATACATTACTCACTTGAAACCAAGAATTGGTTTAATTAACTCAGAAAGTCCAGTTAAAAAGTCTTCCTTCGGAACACGTTAATGACTCTATACATTTGTTGACACTTTGCTAGGATAAGGGTTTATTCTAATCATAGCTCACGTCTTTTATGTTAGCCAAAAAGCAGCACAAGAGAAGATCGATGTAAGTGTTTCCAAATACAAAAGGACTTTGATCCTAAACACAGTCAGCTTGTGAAAAAAAATCCCACAGTAATAAAATTCATGGTCATAAATTTGTGTAATTAGAAATGTAGCCCCATACTGGAGCTATGTGGAATAATTTGCAGTCCTTATATGACTACATGAAGCCAGTTCAAAATCCAGGATATTAACATACCTTAAACAGGGGTCTGAACAAAATAATTTTAACAACAACCATAGTAACAATAATGGGAGCGTGGTGTAGTAATTAAGAGCAGCAGACTTAATCTGCAGACGCAGGTTTGATTCCCCACTCCTCCACATGAAGCCTGCTGGATGACCTTGGCCCAGTCACAGTTCTCTCCAAACTCTCTCAGCCCAGGCAGAGGCAGGCAATGGCAAACCAACTCTGAACATCTCTTGCCTTGAAAACCCTATGGGGTCGCCATGAGTCAGCTGTGACCTGATGGCACTTTCCACCACCACCACTAATCATCATCATACTTTATTTATATTCCGCCCTGCCTTTCAACAAAAATAAAACAAATCTTCAGTAACAACAGATTAACAAAATATAAAACAAGGAAGTTACATCTATAAAATACACTCTAAAATAATGGCTCTTCAACATCTGCCAACCCCCCCCCCCCGAATACTGAAACATCCAGCTTGTATCTCAGACAGCATGGGAGAATAATGGCAAGCCCAGCCCGAATAAAACAAAGAAAGGAGGAGGCTGGGGGAAGAGACTGGAAAAAGAAGCAAGTGGGTGGGAAGCATAAAGGTCCAGGCCAATGAATAGAATGCCATAGATATAAACCCACTGTTGTACTCAACCAAAGGCATGGTAGAACATCTGTCTTACAGGCCCACCAGAACTGGAAAACATCTGTTAGGGCCTGGGTCTCATTGGACAGAAAGTTCCACCAGGCAGAGGTCATGGCTGACCAATGAGGACAACCAATTGATCTTTGGGCCAGGGATAACCAGGAGATTGTCTGAAGAGGAGTGCAAAGCTCTTTGGGGGGTATAACAAAAGACATGGTCCCGCAAATACGAAGGTACCAGTTTGTTTAGGGCTTTAAAAGAAAGCATCAATACCCTGCCCTTGATCTAGAACTCAATCCAAAGCCAATGTAGTTGGCAGATCACAGGTTGAATGTGTGCCCTCCACAGAGTTCCTGTGAGGGTCTGTGCAGCTTCAATCTGGACCAATTGTAGTTTCCGGAGCAGTTTCAAGGGTAGCCCTGTATAGAGCGAGTTACAGTAGTCTATTCTGGAGGTGACTGTTGCATGGATCACTGTGGCTAGTTCAGAGTGGGACAGGTAGGGAATAGCAACACTAGTGACCTGGGCCTCCAAAGAAAGAAAGGCACCCAGGATCACCCCCAGACACCTGGAGGAGGCAGACGGTGTAAACTGAATTCCGTCAAGAGTTGGTAGAAAATATGCCCGATTCCGTCTGCTCTGACCCAGCCACAGGACCTCTGTCTTTGATGGATTCAATTTCAGGTGACTCTGCTTAAGCCATCCCACCGCAGCCCCCAGGCATTTGCCAAAGCCTCTGGGATGATGTCTGGCTGACCACCCATCAACAGGAAGAGCTGGGTATCATCAGCATACTGATAGTACCCCAGACCAAAACTCCAAACCAGATGAGCAAGGGGGCGCATATAAATATTAAAGAGAATTTGGGAGAGGATCGCTCCATGGGATACCCCACACACTATAGGATGCTGGGGGCTCTCCCCTAGTGCCACCCTCTGTCCCCAACCATGCAGAAGAGATCAGCCACTGAAGGGCTGTCCCACAAAGACCAATGCTGGCAAGGTGGTGGATTACAGGATCATGACGGACCATATCGAATGCTGTTGAGATCGAGCAAAAGCAGCAGCACCAACACACCTCAATCCAGCTATTGTTAAGAGGTCATCTGTACGGGCAGCCAGCACAGTCTCGCATCTCATAGCCAGGCTGGAGGCCAGACTAGAATAGGTCAAGGGCCAATGTTTCATCCAGGAATACCTGAAGCTGTTCAACAGCTGCTCTTCAACTATCTTGCCCAGAAAAGGTAGATTAGAAACTGGGCAGTAGTCTCCTAGATCAGTCAACTCCAGGTATGGCTTATTGAGCAGGGGTGTTACTACTGCCTCCTTCAATGACCCCAGGAAAACCCCTGAGCTGAGGGACAGATTAATAACAGCCTCCAGGGGGGCTCACACCTTTTTGCCGCTGGTGCTCACTAGCCAAGAGGGGCACAGGTTCAGGAGGCAAGTAGATGGCTTCACTGCAGCCAGTATTTTTTCAATGTCAACCCCCGAAGGCCAACTGATATGGTCCAGTATAGGACCAAATGATGGCTAAGGAGCCCCCAGTTCACTTATCGGATCACAATTGGCCGGAAGGTCCTGGTGGAGTGACAAGATTTTGCCTGCAAAATACCTCACAAAGGCCTCACAGATGAAAGCCAAATTCCTAACCTTTTTGTCTTCCCAAGAAGGGGAAGTTAATAGCCAAATTACCATAAATAATTGTGATGGCCAAAGCTAGCAGACACAATGGAGAATGAATACAAACAAGTGTGGTGTAGTGATTGGAGTGTCACACTAGGATCTGAGAGATCCCAATTTCAATCCCAATTTTGCCATGAAAGTTTGCTGGATGACCTTGTGTTAATCACATGTTTTCATCTTAACCTGCCTCACAGAGTTGTTATGAGGACAAAACAGAAGTGAAGAGAACAATTTATACCTCAGTTGACTTTAAATCCTTCATAGCAAGACAGTCTTGGCCTTCACCAAATACAAAACAGAAACTATTTGGTAACATTATTACCACAGAACAAACACCAGAGGTTTATTAAGACAAAGCAACATTACTTATTAATACAAATATTTGCCAATGTGTTGCTATTCTATTATTCTATGGCACGCTACCCAGAACCCACACAGCAGGTCAGACCTTTCTCTCACACCCACCACACCTAGGGTTGCCATCCTCCAGGTTGTGGCTGGAGATCTCCTGCTATTACAACTAATCTCCAGCCGACAGAGATCAGTTCCCCTGGAGAAAATGGCCACTTTGGCAATTGGGAATCTATGGAATTGAAGTCCCTCCCCTCCCTAAACCCCGCCCTCCTCAGGCTCCACCCCCCAAATCTCCCAGTATTTCTCAAACCAGAGCTGGAAACCCTAACCACACCAATTTAGAGCACCAATTTTGCCATTTCCTCAACTCAGCTTTAAGGGTAAAGGTAGTCCCCTGTGCAAGAACTAGGTCATTACTGACCCATGGGGTAGCGTCACATCACGACATTTACTAGGCAGACTTTCACTACTAGGCAGACTCTGTTTACAGGGTGGTTTGCCATTGCCTCCCCCAGTCTTCTACACTTTACCCCCAGCAAGCTGGGTACTCATTTTACCAACCTTGGAAGGATGGAAGGCTGAGTCAACCTTTAGCCAGCTGAAACAGACTTCCATAAGGATTGGATTTAGGTAGTGAGTAGAGCTTTGACTAGTTTACTACTCTGTGCCATGGGGCTCTCCCAAATACAATGTGGAGTCCAACTGAGTTAACAGCTTGCCACATGGACTACTGGGAGAGTGGTGGGCACTCTACATGTTACAGCTGCCATCTGGAACGCCTCCACAAACTTACCCATAGAGGCTATAACATTCATATACTTTCCCTAAAACTCCACAAATGGAAAGCAAACCCTCAACGTTTATCCAAATCAGACTTTATTTATTCGGAGTAACAAATAGCTCGTCTGATACTTTTAACCAGGGTGGATAAAAATCAATTATTATTTTTTAATAAAAATATCTTATATTTTTTATTTAAATCAGATTTTTAACATTTAAATTGATCTTTTTAATAAAATGCTTTTTGAGGGAAAATCTATCTAAAGATAGTTTTCTATTTAAGATAGTCCAAATGTTGTTCATCATGAAATAAGGAATACTTTTAAATTATGAAGTATAAGGCTGTATATTCATGCAATGTTTAAAATTTTTGGTAAATGAATTCCATTAATCCATTCACAATTTTATGCTCTTCCAGAAGTTTCTGTAAGATTATTTTGGGCAGTTTTCTGTATAGAAGATATTATCACAGATGTTTGGTTTTGCAGGTCTCAAAACTCTGAATTTGTGTCTGCAGAGATAACATGCCTCTTCTTCACAGCAAAAAATGTTATAAAATAAACATACAGAGTTGAGAAAAAGACCTTAATCCCATTGTTCCTTTGCAAATCTATGTACATAGAATCAACCCCTTACCTCTTATGTGCTAAGTTTCAAGAAGTTCAATGAATAGAAGATTGTTTGGAGTGGAATAGATCTACACAAGAAGCTAAGTGTGAAGAGGGAGAAGCAAGCAGTAAAAACGGAAGTGAAACTTTCTATGCAGAATATTCCATAAGTCTTGGGATGTTTGTGTGTATAGCCTGAGGTTTATAATATTATTTTCTCCCTGGAGGAGAAAACCTATAGTGACAGTAGGCTGTAAAAGAGACCCAGTTTGGGAATATTTTAAAGAAATGCAAGGCCTGGTGGCCCAAATGAAACATCATGAGAAGTGCCGTTTATGTAGAAAACCATGATTTAAATCAAGTCTTACTGATTAAATCAATTTGATTTCAATCAAATCCATCCTGCTTTTAACAGACCAAGCGTCTTAGGGGTGAGGTACAGCAGAACTCAGGGTCCCACTGGGCTCTTCTTCAAGCAGAAGACAGTTCTACCTCAAAAGCTTGCTATCTAATATCAGAAACAGTGAAATCAAAGATAACCATATGAACCTTTTTGCATCTTACTACTTTGGGATCAAAACAACGAATTCACACTAATTCTTCTAATAATCCAGTAACTAAATATTCATCAGTTCAGTACCATGACTAAATGCATTCCTTTAAAGTCTATCTGCCGAATCTGCCTGGTCCTCTGAAACGTCACTACTCCTTCAAGACAAGTATTACTTTCTGCTTTATAACAAGGAAGCTGGAAGAGAAATCAGCATTAAGAACCCTTGGCTCACAACCAATAACATCAAATGCCTTGTTTCCAAATGGTGAGATCTGACCATGACATAAATCCATACTGAGTGGAAAATAAAGTGTGCTGGCATGTTTTTTCTGTTTCATAGTCAAATATAAGATAGAGGTAATTGAGAGAGATTGGCTATATACTCTGCATTATAAATGTTATATATAATTTAAAATGCTATTAAACTTTCATTGTCAAGTAGAAGCTATTCATTTAATTCTTGCACCAGTTAACACTCTTAGGCACTGGCAGGCTGAGGCAGCTTTGGTTCTTATCCCAGTTAAACTATTTTGTGACCTTTGGCAAGTTACTTAACTTCTAAATGATTCATAAAGCTAAAAATAAAGTTTAAAACTACTGTGAGTGAGAATATAAAATTAATAGGTGAATCCCTTTAAGACTCCCATATGTTCTCTGTAATATTCCCTATATTAAATGAACAGCAAGACAACCCAAAGCCAAAGACCATACAAAATCTTGAAACTGAACATTTACTTGGTTTTGGGCAGTGATACCCAATCCAAGTTTTGGGACACCCAAGTGGGTCACCTGTTGTCTCAAGATGTGTCACAAAGTTTTCAAAAAATTCTCAAAACAAAATTAATTTTAACTAAAAATAAAACTGATGCCATGTAGGGCAATTTTCAAAAATGTAAGTGTATGGACTTGGATCCCAAGGATCTTTTGAGTGCACACATGGCCATCAGTCCCCAGGAACTTGATTTTGGGGTACCTAGCAGGCTGCAGGAGTAGCAAAGCTAGAAAGTTGTCTTCCATGCTCTGAAATTTACTAAACTGTAATTTAAAGCGCAAAATGTTGTTCGTTCTAACTGAATTAAAAGCTGTTAAAATGTTCTGTTTTGTTTTATAGTAATTATACTGATTAATTGCATACAATAATATTGACTAATTTTGACTTATATGAATTTATACTACTTATACTGATGTCAAATTTATTTACTCTATTTCGGAAGGAGAAATATAGCAACATCAAGCAATGATAGGATGTCACAAAACCAAAAAGGCTGAGAATCACTAGTTTAGTGTAACAAAATACACTGTACGTAGAAAGCTGCTAAATGGTTAACACATATTCACAATTTGAAAACAGGAGTTCCTTACCTGCTTTTTGGCACTGGACTATTTTTTCATATACACTATCTGCATTTTCTATCAGAGTCTTGATAGTATGAATCATCTGTGCAAAACAGAATGAAGTTGTTTAAATATTTTGCTGAACATATGAAGCTTTTTATTGGTGTATCTATCCAGTGTCATCTATGTCAACATAAAGTGGCTCTTCAGGATTTAAGGCAGAGATCTAGTTAATCCTAGCTTTCTTACTTGAGATCCTTTAACCGGAGATACCAGAAGGTAGGGTTGCAAGCAAAATGTGTGCTCTGCTACTGGGCTTTTGCCTTTCTCAAAGTATCTCTTTCAACAATTTATATTACCTGAAGAATACTGCAAATTTGATGACAATATCACATTTGATGGATACTTTAAAAACACCTTTTTTATGGATACAGGTTCCAGAACAGTAACCGTAAGTTCCCTGCAACCAAAACAACCAAGAAACATATGGTGCCTTAATAATTAATAGTCTAATTGCTACGTAAGTTTGTAAAAGCCCACTTTGCAAGATACATGAATCAATATGCTCAGTAGACAAAAGTATACATATGCATGGTTATATATACTTGTGCCCACTAAATGAAACATTTCATGCATCTGAAAATGTGGGCTCTGGGTCACAAAGGTTTACATTACAATCAATTGTATGACTGTCTTAAAGGTGGCATATGACTCTCGGATGTTCTGGCTTTTTTTAAATCTGAAAAATCAACAAATGTTCCTATCATATTATCTTGGAGTTTGAAAAAGTCTTCACTCCATAGTAGAAGACAATGATAGAACAACAGTCAAACCTCTTGTAGCAGTAGCACAATAAAGAGTTGACTAAAAAAGCAATTCAAATGGATTATGGATTAATAATGCACAGTGATATTAAAAAAAACCCATTTTAATTAAGGAAATAAGCATGCAAAAAAAATGCTGAAATCAATACTACTGAAGGTTAAAAGATGCATTTCTTTCCCTTGCTATGTACTATGTTCTCATTCCATTACTGTCCTGCTTTCAAGATTTTTGGAGCTCATGGAAAGCTCAATTTCTTTACCCACAATCCCTTGATGTTCTTTGCCTTTTGCTGTACTCCATTTTGCTGCATTCCCCTCTTCTGCATGACACAGTTTGCTTCTGATTTACTTTCAGCTTCCTTGTACTGTGTACCAGCCCTAAAGTCACACTTTTCTTTACCCACTAAGACATTTTTTCTTTCTAAATCATGATTTGAAAAGTAAATGTTTTACAAAATAAGAGTGATTTCACCTGCTTTTGTATTTTATGTTTTAATTTTTGTAAGCTACTGCACAGAGCAATTTTTATTTATAGTGGCATAAAGAAGTCTTCTAAACAAATAAACAAGCATCTACATTCTGGTGCTCTGTTCTTTCCTTTCCTTTCCTTTCCTTTATCCCTTAGAAGCTCCTTGATGCATTGATCTTGAGCAGCGTAAATCTGATGTTTGAGGGATATAAGGACTGAAATAAATCTTGCCACTGACAACGTAGCCTTTGGATCCCTGTCGCTTAATAAAAAAGGCATTATGTCAGACACAGAGGCATTAGATTTATATGTTAACAGGGGAGAGATATAACGTGATCGAAGTTCCTCATAAAAGCGGCATTCCAAGAGGACATGAGCTAATGAATCAATAGAGTCAGAAGAGCAAGGACAGGTCCTAACCCAGGTCCTGTCTGGGTACGGTATATTCAAAATTCTGCCCTGCATAACCATAGAGGGGTTAGCATTCAGTCTAGCTAAACAGAAAGCTCTAGAAAGATGAGGAGTTGTCAAATAATAAGTATAAACGGGCAAACAGCATGGTGGTGGTATTCCGAAAAATTGAGATGAACAAATTCTGTTCTCACAATCACATAACTGAATTTAAAAGCCTGTTATTTAGCCATGTGAGCATCAAAACAGTTGCATGCTGATGTTTCTGAATCTTTGGTAAGAGAAGTGACCACTGACCATCCTAATTAACTGATTGCCATTACAGAGTCTCCCCTTAATCATCAGACTCAGAATGGACTGAAGGTTTTCTGCCTAATGCATTCGCAGATGCAACAAACAAAACATACTCTTCCTGGTCCACATAATTATTGTACATTTATAATTCAATATAGCTGCGAGTCTAAAAAGCAGTTCCTGGGAGTAAGCCCCATTGAATAAACTGACACTTACTTCTGAGTAGTCCTCGCTTAGCATTGCTATTTACCTTATAGACATCTTCTTTTTGTACATGTAATGGCATTTGATAACTAAGGACTAGACTCTTCTTGGTGTTTGGACACACTGTCATATTTTTGCCCTGGGTATCCATGGGCAGGGTTGTGCAACGTAACAAATAATATTGTTATAATCAGTGCACAAATTGAGAATATTGATTATAAGCACTTCTCAGCCGAAAACCACAGGCATTTAAAAGTATTAGCCTACCTGCCATATGTAAGCAATATCTGTAAATGTACTTGATATCAATATCAGTGCCATTCTACTGTTAGCCCCATGATGTTCAAAACCAAATTGTTTCTGCTGTCTCCTGACTCTCTAGTTCAGGTCTGGTTTTGTGTTTTAGCTCTGATATTGTATTTTGGAACAGGATCAGAAAATAACAAAATTGCTGTTTGGTCCAGCAAATCATACTGAATAAAAGTCTTAACTGGAAACAGGTTCCTAGAATCTTCTGTTTATTTTGCTTTTTAGCAATCTGTAATTGGACCTAAGCTGGTAACCTTTCTCCCCCCCCACGGTTTAAGTCTCATTGAGAAGGGAAAATGGAAGAATAGAGCATGGGGGAGAAATACATGCTGGCCTCTTTCCTGTATTCCTTCTTTGTGCTCCATTTCTTGGTCAGGCACAAAGCCCTTTTCTTGCAGCTATATTAGAGAGAGATGGACACGGGCACAGGTGAAAGGAGTTTCAGTCCTCTGTGACTACGCATGTCTTCCCTATCAGCTGCTGATTGTTGTAGCCAGTAAGGAAAGACGGAAGATTGGAAGCTTCACTTGCCAGCAAGACACTGAATGGCTCTTCAAAATGACATACAGCAGTAGTAGTTCCAAACTATGGGCACAGAGAGGATTTGTGTAGTCACAGTGTAGCACTCCTTGGCATGGTATAGTGTGGTGTGGTACAGTGGTTAAGAGTGTTGGGCTAGGATCTGGAAGACCTCTCTGGCTATATGCAGATTTCTATCTTACCTTTTCTCCAAGGAGTTCAATGTGGTGTACATAGTTTCTCCTCCCCCTCTGTCCTCACAAGAGCCATGTGAAATAGCTCAGGCTGAGAATGCATGACTGGCCTAAGGTCACCCACAGTGCCATCCCTGAGCAGGGTTCTAAGCCCACTGGCCTCAATGGATTACGAATAGTGCAAATTCTGCTTAGGATGGCACTGTCGGTGACTTTCATAGCTGAGGAGGAATTTGTACCTGGGTTTCCCAGGTCCTAGTTGTGACCACCAGATCTCACTGTCTCTCTACAGAATACTATGAAATGCACATGGATGCCCGATGCAACCCCAGTATCAATCACCTTATGAAGAACTCAACCAGGCATACTTAGCTCTTACAAAATAAAATAAATTCCATGAATCAGTGGCATACAAAACAGAAATAACAGACATGACATGACTGTCTGAATCATACAGTCAGGAAGAAAGTGCATCCCAACCAGCCAAATTTAAATACTCACATGCCACTTTAGACATCACCAGTACCCACAATAAAACAGACATGTGTATTTGTCACATGAGATGAACCACACATGGGATTCACTCAAGGAAATCTGGCTTACTTTAAGGATCACAAAGCATGTGTGGGAGCAAAAAATTTTGCTCTTTAAGTCTCTGACTGTTTGGATGTAAGATTGCAGTCCTAGCTATTTGGTTTAGACTTGGATTTACTTCAGTGAGTCGGGGGAGGGAAAGCAAGTCTTAAAGTATATAGATTTTCTTATGCAACAGTCTTTTTTGATATATGCTATATTAGCAAAGTAGGTCAGGTTAAGTGATTGAATTTGATAAGGGTAAGGAAGTTTTAAAAAGAGCCACATTAACAGCCCAGTAGTGATATCAGAAGCAGTTGTTTTATCTTTTCTTCATCTTTTCTTTCTGCCATTATCAGGCCTATCTTTATCACCCAACACATTAGCGCTTTAAAATTCTTTTGCCATCAGAATCGCTAGATTTACTATTTATATTTTTTCTAGAATGTGACAAAAGAGAGAAACCCAAATAGAATGAAAGGCCTTTTCCAAATTCAGCCCAAGTATGGGAAGAAGGAGAGTAAAACATGTTACTAGGGCCCATTTCAAGTCCATTAGCACTTCCACAAGATTCATTAGATTGTATTCTAGGATGGCCCCATAGGATGGGTGTGGAAACCCTGTTTTTAGAAGCTGATACTGGGCCTAGGAACATGATGCTTGGGTCTCTGTATGGGTTACAGGAAATTATAGGCCCTTGAATCTCTGCAGTGTGTTGATCACTGCTTTTGTATTTTCTTCCAGGGTTGGTAAAGCACAGGCTTTAAGAGAAGCTTTTCATGTCAAGTTGTGGCAGCACATTGAGAAAAGAACCGGCAAACAAGTCAGCAATCAATAGTAACCTCATTACAGACTGTGGTTCAGCCTAGACAGTCAAAGTCGATGTATAATGAAGTGTAATTGATCCTTCTAATGCTTTGAGGGCTGTCCAAAATTGCCCATCTAAGAAAAGAAAGCATTTGGGTGTTACTTGTGTTTAGAATGAACTACCTGTTACCCATATACCACTGTTTTGGTAAAGTTTAATAGATCAAACCTGTTTGAGATTCCCAATTTGTTTGGAAATTTTGTACTTCATGTTGTTACACAACAAATACAGAAACCATATTAATAAGCCAAATCTTCAGAACTGGTTGGAAGTACAATATGTGTTGTGGGCTTCAGAATGCTGTTCACCCAAGACAAAAGGATACACCAGAAGCAGGTAGGCAGACCCTACAGGATACGATCAATATCTCTAGGAGTACTACAATAGATCGGTTTCCCATTTTAATTGATTTAAAGAATCCACAGTACATGGCTTAGCAGAGCAACAAAGCAGCCACTTTTTCAGTGTCCTCATCTGAGATCATTTGCCACTTCTCCACTGTCACAGCCCAAAAGCCAGAGACAAACTACACGAATGAAAAGGCAGTGGTTTGTGTGCATTAATATAGACTAAGGTTGTAGAATAAATCTTATGATTCATTATAACAAAAATTATAATGTAACAACTATCTAGGGATGTTCTAATTAACTGAAAACGCTTGTTCGCTTGACACTCGTGCTTTAATAATTATATTTTTCTGCCATAATACAGCACACATTTTTACTCTACCATGTTTCTATCCCCTATAGTATTTTGTCCTTTTTAATTACTCTGATATGCACTAGTTCCTTATTGGAAAAAGCCTACATTGGCATTTACAGTTTAATGAGTGCGTTTTCTGAGCTATCTAGTTACTCACTGAGCAAAAACTCTACCAAACTAAAAAGAAAGAGGAGAATGATCGTTGTCATTGCAGTCACTGTAAATGTTTACTTTCATTTTTATAGCTGAGGTATTTCTGACAAATAAATGTTAAATACTAAATTAGTATATTTATTCAAGATGAACTGATCCTAAAACTGCTAATGCTATTGGATCAGCGCTAACCAAGAAGCATACTCAGAATGAAAAAAAGAAAAAGAAAATCAAAGATAGTTCAGGAAATACCATGGTAACCAAGGTCTGTTTACAAAACATTCTATAAGGAAATGCCCAGTTTTCATCTTAAAACACAGCAGAAACTACATCTTAAAACAAAAGTAACAATTGGCTACACAACATAACGTAAAATTCTTATTCTGTGAAAATGACTTGCCACAATAACACCACTATAATGTTATTATAAATTATGTCCACTTTCTTATATGGTTTTTACATTTATCATAGTTTCTAATTCTCAACACAGCCAAATCTGAGGATACCTAAATCTAGAGACTGGGGACATGTGCAGAGAAGACAGATCTTTCTACAAACCTGGAAAAAAAAAACATACAGGTTTAAAGTAAACTCTGTAATCTTCAAAAATATCTTCCTCCCAATAGAAGGAATGTCTGTAGCTTTAGGAAACAAATGTCCTCAGTGGCCCTTGCTAGGCAGCCACAGCAGTATTGCCTACTTGGTTTCTGTCAGTAAGACGCAGGGAAAAGGGCAAGCCCCTTTCCAGGGCAGCTTTGGACTTTGAAGGGCCAGGCCTGGCAGCAACCATCAGGTGGCTCACTACCACATGACTTGCACATCTCACCCAGGTCCAGCTACTTGCTATTGTTCAACAGCAGCCACCCTGCTAAAGCCAGTATGGTATAGTGATTAGAGTCTCAGACTAGGATCTGGGAGACCCAGGTTTGAACAACCTTTCTGTCATGGAAGCTCACTAGGTGACATTAGACCAGACACACTTTCTCAGCCTAAACTACCTCACAGGGTTCTTGTGAGGATGAAATGGAGGACAGAAGAATCATGTGAGCTGCTTTAGGTCCTCATTGTGGAGAAAGGCAGGGTATAAATGAAGTAAATAAATATAGCTGAAGATGAGGGCAGATAAAAAGTAGGCTGGTTGGTGGCTGAAAAGGAGAGAAGGAAGCAAGGATACGAGGGGGCTGCCAGGAGCAGGGGAAGAACAAATAGTGTGCAGAGAGGATACAGGGGGAAAGGAGGAACTACAAAAGTCCTTCCAGCTTTCCCATTGCACAACCGGATCTAGCCCAGCCAACACTACGTAACTCACCCAGAGTTTTCCCAGGGAGAGGCTGCCGGGGGAGAGAAGGAGGGAAAGCAGAAAAAAGGGGCAGATAAAAGTATGTTAAGAGGTGGCTGGGAAGGAGAGAAGTAAACAGGAACAGGGGAGAGACTATGGGGGCTTTTAATGAAAGAAGAAATGGGGGTTAAATGAAATGTCCCTTGCAAGTTCTTGTAGGTCTTCCCACTTTTACTAATGTATTTGTAAAAACATAATTTCTTACCCATAAAGGTTTTCCTTTCCTATCATACACAGCTGGTTCCTACCACAATCACCTTCTTTTGACAGATTCCTAATGAGGAAATGGCAAAACTCCCTATATATAGCAAAGCTTACAGAGTAGTTTGGAAAGCAATAGCCATTTTGCCATTACTTTCTGAAACAATATTGTACTATAATTTCCTATACCATTCTTCAAACGCATTTGGACTGTCACAATTCTTTACAGATCTATGCTTCAACTCACCCCTAGATGTTGGAGAAATTAGCATCTACTGTATCATAACCAGAAACTTAAAACAATGCTGATTATCACAATCTTAAGGTAGAAATTAATCAAAAATCTGATTCAAACAGATCATGTTGATCAACTGAATTATCATGACAAAGCAGAACGGAGCCTTGACTACTTGCCGTGAGGGCTCCTTCTCTTCTGAGGCGAAGGGCATCTTGAGCTGTGGGTTGTTTTCCTTTGCTTTATCCGGAGAGACAGAACTAAAAACTTTCAACTTCCTGTCTCTCTTGGCGGGAAAACAGCCTGCAGGAACTCAGTCACAGGCTTGCCTAGCTTAACTGACAGGAACGAATAAACAAGAACTGACAACGGTTAACAATATCAACAGAGGGACCCGGTAAAAATCGGGTGCCCTAATGTGACCATTTGTGGTCAAGGAACCCCTTTTACACCTACGGAGTGCTGGGTACTAGATGTAGTCGTAGAGAAGGTTACTCAGTAATTGATTTCTGTCTTCACCTGGGTGGGCAAGATGCCCTTCGCCTCAGAAGAGAAGGAGCCCTCACGGTAAGTAGTCAAGGCTCCGTTCTCCTCTGAGGCAAGGGGATCTTGAGCTGTGGGACCTATAAGAGCTCCCAACAGGGTGGGTAAAAGAACCTTCTTAGACTACATGTTGTAGGACCCTACGTCCAAAGGCTGCTTGTGCCGAGGACCATGTGTTAATCTTATAGTGTTTGATGAAAGTCGAAATTGTCGACCATGTAGCTGCTCGACAGATTTCATCCACTGGTGCTTGCCTGTCGAAGGCCGCAGAAGTAGAGGCGCTGCGCAGGGACTGGGCAGTGATGCCCTCTGGAACTGGTACTTTCGATGCTTTGTAAGCTTCGACTATGGTCTGCTTAAAGGTATAGCTGATAGCTGCCGCTGACATTCTCTGTCCCTTGTTGAGGGTTGAAATATTGATGAACATGAAGTCAGACTTTCTGAACCCTTCAGTCCTGTGGATAAGGATTCGAATTGCCCTGCGCAAGTCCAGTGTATGCCAAGAAATTTATTTTGGCAAGGATGGTTTTGGGCAAAAGGAGGGGAGAATTATCTCTTGAGACCGATGAAAAGAAGAATTCACCTTAGGAAGAAAAAAAGATGGATCTAGCCGCAGAACCACCTTATCCTTGTGGAAAGTGCATAGGCTTTGTCTGATGGATAAGGCTCGAATTTCCAAAACGCGTCTGGCTGAGGTTATGGCTACAAGGAACAATACCTTCATACGAAGGTACTTCAAAGAAACTGACTTCAAAGGCTCGAAAGGGTCCTTAGTAAGGGCTCTAAGAACCAAATTGAGGCTCCAGGTAGGGAACCTATGAATAGTGGGGGGTCTGGTCTGGGCAACCCCCCCCCTTAGGAAGGCGATGACATGTTGGTGCTTAGAGGCTGGAACAGCCTCTAATTCAGGAATTACTGTGGTGATAGCTGCAATTTGTCACCGTAAGGTAGAAGCTGAGAGGCCTAGTCTTACTCCCTTTTGGAGGAACTCTAAGATCTTGCTGACTCCTGGGAGTAGAGGATCCACCTTCTTCCTGCGTGCCCATCTGACAAAAGCCTTCCATGACATGTTATAGATGCGACGTGTAGCAGGCCTACGAGCCTCCAAAATGGTATCAGCCACATCCTTGGAGTACCCTCTCTCTAGAAGAGACCTCCTCTCAAGTTCCAAGCGGTCAAACAGAACCATTGGGGGTCTGGGTGGACTAGAGGACCTTGTTTGAGGACTCCCCACATTGCTGGAATCTGCCAGGGTTCCTGAGTTGACATCTGATGGAGTATGGCGAGCCAAGGTCTGCGTGGCCAGAAGGGTGCCACCAGAATCACTTCGGCCTTCTCCTGATGGATCTTGCAGAGAACCTTGGGGATTATGGGCAGAGGCGGGAAGACGTATAGGAGGCCTTTCGGCCACGGGCTTAGCAGGGCGTCTATTCCCTGCGCTTTCGGATGGTAATATCTGGTGAAAAACCTGGGCACTTTGCAATTGTTTTCTGATGCGAACAGATCTGCCTAGGGCACCCCAAACCTTTGTACAATAAGTTGAAAGGTACCCTGATCCAAGGACCATTCCCCTTTGTCTACGTACTTCAGACAGAGATACACACTTGAGAGACCTACAGCAAACATTTTTGCAACTACAATATCCTGCTGATATGTGAGAAAGATGATTGAGAAGGCCAGAATGATACCCAGGCACAACTTACTACAAGATAAGCCCAGAGAGAATTACAAAGGTGCCAACTTTGCCCTCATATAGATTCTAGGATCATCATCTCTGGACCCACCAATGTCAGCCATACTATCTCAGGTTCATACTCCTGCTCATCTTCTAATGTGATTTATGCCATCACATGCCAGCAATGCCCTTCCACAATCTACATTGGACAAACAGGTCAGTCACTTAGACAAAGATTAAATGGACATAAGTCTGACATCAGAAACCACAATATTCAAAAACCAGTGGGAGAACATTTCAACCTTCCAGGACATTCTGTTGCAGATTTAAGAGTAGCAGTTCTCTTACAAAGGAATTTCAAAGGGAGATTGGAAAGAGAAACTGCTGAATTACAGTTGATATTTGAACTAAAGTCAATGCATTTACCTGGGCTGAATAAAGACCTTGAATTCATGGCTCATTACCAATGCTGATTTCTCCACACCCATCTCTCCCCTGGACATCACAGACTCTTCTGCATACCACACCTAATCCCATCACGCCTGCTATTCACATTTACATACTGTTAACATTTACATACTAATGCTTGTCTGAATTCACTCTTTTCTACTTAAAGACAGATGGATTCACATTCTAGCTGTATCTGAAGAAGTGAGCTGTGGCTCAAGAAAGCTCATACCCTACCAGAAAATATTTTTGTTAGTCTTTAAGGTGCTACTGGACTCTTGCCCTTTTCTACTTCTCAGGTTTGTGAGAGACTGGGGAGACTAGGAAGCGATCCCGTGGATTGGAAGTAAACTCCAGTAGGTACCCATGGGAGACTATGTGTGAAACCCATTTGTCCAGGCTCAGATGGTCCCATCCGTCCCTGAATTCCACTAGTCTTCCCTCCACCCCTAATGACGTGGCGTCACTGGGAATTATTTTTGGGGAATTTGTCCCCTTTGTCAGGTCTGGTTTGTTGTCCTTGTCTCTGGTACTTTCCTCCTCTGCGAAAGGACCTATTTGGGTTCCAGGGACCTTTCCTGTACTCCGCCCTGTATCTGGGCGCCACCTTAGAGGAGCGAAAGGAAGGATAGGAGAATGGTCTGCTATCTTTCCTAATTTGCCTAGGAAGCACATGATTCTTATCCTTGGTCTCAATGAGTATATTATCTAGTTTTTCCCCAAACAATCTATCCTCTTGAATGGGATATGCCATAAGGATAGCCTTGTCCTTGAAATCCGCTGGCCATGCTCTCAACCAGAGGGCCCTTCTGATGGAGGAGACAGAAGCTACTGACCTTGCTGCAAATGACATGGTGTCTAAGGACACGTCTGCCATTAGTGTGACCACCTGGAGAACTCTTTCTAGGCCCCCCACCACTCTATGGTTGTCTGGGGGGACAAGCTGAATAAGCTTCTTAACGCACAAGTAGGAGGCCTGGGCAAAAATAGATATGGTGGCACTGGACTGAATAGTCATGGCTGTGTCCTCATGTGCCTTCTTGGCTAGGGAGTCAGCCTTCCTATCTAATTGATCGCGGAGTGAGCCCACTCCATCCTCTGGAACCAGTCCTGGGGCCTTTAGGTCTACGACTGGAGCATCCACCAGTGGAACCTTTAGCATATTCATGGCGTGAGGAGCCAGGGCATAATGCTTTTTAATATTTGGGGGTAGCTGTTTATTAGAGGAGGGGTTATCCCACACATCTTTGACCGCCCGTACAAAGAACTCTGGGAAGGGAACCAGGTTATTTTGCATTTTCTTTCTGGGGAAATATTCTTTAATACCCTGTTTAAATTTTGGTTTTTGCTCCTCAGGGAACTCCTGGTCCTCATTTAGATCTAAGGCAAGGATGGCCTTAGCCAGCAGGCCTTGAAAATCCTCACCAGAAAATTATCCCCCGAAAACAGTCTGGACTGCTGTTCCTCTGGTTGGGGAATGTCTTCCTTAGAATCAAATTCACCCTCCTCCCTCTCTTTCTCTTCGGAGTCAAGGGTGGATGAAGTGGAACAAGTTTGGCCAACAGGAGCAGGAACTGCTGGTGTGGCCTTCATAGCCACTTTTGTGGGCCATTGATTAAAAGTGGAAGGGCCGGTGCTGGCTGCGTTTGCTTCCTCCTCTCTGGTGGTATGGGATTGGGAGGAGGAAGTAGTGGGGCATTGGTATTGTTCCCCCCATGGGAAAGGGGGAAACCCCATCTGAAAGGCATGAAACGCTTGCCACTGCCTTTGCAGGGCAGATTTCACTAGTTCGTCAGTCTCTTCTTTAGAAAGGTAACGCCCGCCCGCCGTTTCTGCTGAGGGGGGAGGAAAAACGTTACCATATCCAGCCGGTATCGATGGGTCCGAAACCACCACGGGGTCGCCTGACCACCTGGGGCCGAGAGCGTGTTCTGAGGGAACTGGACAAAGAACTTTCCTCCAGACTTCAAAGGCACGCTTGATCTAGTGCCGTGCTTTCATTTTCGGTGCCCCGCTAGCAGTGGCACAGTTTTTCGCGCCTTTTTCGCTTTCTGCTGTGGCAGGGCTGGTCCCTCACAGCTCTCCAACTGGTCCGGCTGGTTGTCTCTTCCTAAGGGCTTGCCTTGGCAGCAGTTGGAGGAGTTGTTGTCCTGGTGGGCGGGTTGGACCAGCCCGGCATGATAGTCTTGCTCTGAGAGCAAGTCGTCTTTCCTCACAGAAATGGCGTCTGCCATTTTAAACTCTCTCAGTCTACGGGGAGACCGGGGAAGCCACAAGAGGAAGGGAAGGAAGGAGAACCACAGAAAAAACGAACAGGACTAAAGTCAAACAGACAGGGTAAACTAACAAGGATTTTCTCGCAGACTAATCTCTCAAAAGCAAAGCTGTGCCGGAATACTGCTCTCTCCTCTAGGCAGGATGAAAGACTGAGTTCCTGCAGGCTGTTTTCCCGCCAAGAGAGACAGAAAGTTGAAAGTTTTTAATCCTGCCTCTCCGGATAGAGCAAAGGAAAACAACCCACAGCTCAAGATGCCCTTGCCTCAGAGGAGAACAGGAAAATTAAGTATATTCAGAAATAATGAGAGAAGGCTTGTAATCCTTTGTATATGTTCTGGCACTACTGATCCTTTTTCTGTGATGTGTTTCCACTTTCTGCCAACCATTCAGTCCTCAGAACTGATATTGCAAAAGTGATCATAAAATTGAACCCTAACAATATCACTTTCTAGATTTTCTCTTTAACTGATGAAAGGAAGAACGTAAAGCTTAGGTATGAAGCTAGTCATTGAGAAATGCCAAAAATGTGCAGATGCTCAATTTACAAGAAGTTAATATACCTTATACTAATGTGCTTTTTACCCTACTAACTTACTTGCATAGGCCCTTGCTATGTTTCCCTTTGAGTCCCAGTTACTGGGAGAAAAGCATGCCTGTAAATAGCTTAAGTGAATACATTAAACAAATTTCTAAAGTTTCAGCTCATATAAAAACACCATTCCTGTCTGTTTGTGAGACTGATCTTTCAAAAATAAGAAATGATGGAAAACACTGTGTATCAGATACCATATTGAAAGGACATGATTTAAAGGATAGTTTTTAAGATATGAAAGATGCAAATCTACTCACCGTTTCATATGCTGTTACAATTTTTTTCAAAACCTCTGGAACAATCCCTTGCAATTCCATTGTGGGATACTGATCGCTGAGATTCATTACTACTAAGGGTGTATTATCACATCTCACCAAGCGTGTTGATACTGCTAATATGCATTGCATGAGATTTGCTACAGGAGAGAGGCCGCACAACTCTTTGAATAAAACTACTGCATTCTGTTTTTAAAAAATTGAAAGGAAAAAATTAATATCTCATTCAATATGTAATTCAGTTATTTTTCAGAATTTGTAAGCAAATTTAGGTTAACAAATATAATATAATAATACAAATTTTTATTATAAATAACCCTAACCTCCATGACTCGGAAAAAAGGTGTCCCAAGATTTAGAAATTTGCAATATTTATCAAGTACATTAAATACATACATAGACTTAATGCTGCTACGGAAAATTAATTCCAGTTTTCAGCAGTTAGGACAAAAATTATTTTCTGGCCCTGGTGAAGTTTGTAAAAGCTTCTCATTCCACTGTGACTATGACATCATGCTTTCTACTTGCAAATCCTTTCAGTCTTCAAGGATGACCGGTAACTCTGGATTACCACATTGGGTCATTCACTTTCATCTTCCATAGATAAAACTCTGTATTGTGATCATTCATTATAGGATGAAAGACCTATGAGTCCAGAGTCCTGATCTTGTCCAAGGTTACTGAAAATATTTCAAGACCCATTTCTGCCTGATTCTCCAAGGCTGAAGTGAATATAGCAGTTGTTACCTTTAAAGGCCCCATATTTCAGTCAATTATAAATAAAAGGGTCAACCTAACATTACACAATTTGGATGGCCAGAATCTCATTTTCTACATTATTTTGCTCCCCCACCCAAATTTTCTCCGGTACTTTGAAATAACAGAAGTCAGAGGAACATACTGGATGTATTCAGATATGAACAAACCAGAAATGTTTGTTATTATCAGGCTCACATGTTGTCTACCATTCCTTTCCCATGCAAAGCCAAAATTGAAGATTTCATGGTTTAGGAAGTCTAAATCTTCTAACTTTTGTTTGTTTTGATCTCTGAATTCAGGCACTTCAACAAATTGAAGTTTGCTCCTTATCCACAAGCTGGGCTCCTATGAAAAGAAAAGGAGCATAACAAGCCAAACAATAAGCTAAAGTCATTCTCAAAGATCAAAACAAACTGAAGTTAGAATATTATGTCTCAATACAGGCATTGGCATGTAACCCATCACTTTACTCAGCAAAGTATGAAGAGAGCCATTTTAACTGAAGGAAGGATCCTCATGCTGGAGGAAGGTTTCAAATTTAGCCAAGTGGAATAGTGGGAGACCTGTCACTGCCTTTTATTGAGGGAGGTGCAGTCAGACCACAGATGCAAGAAGGGCTTCCCTATTGCTAGAAAGCAGAATGAGTCACATGGTATTGTTAAGCTCCATTTGCCATAGCCAATGAGAGTCCCATGAACTGCAAAGTTCGGGAGTACAGTCCTCTATTTTAGTACCTAGCTTGCTATACTTGGCTTATTTCACCAAGAACATAAAACATTTTATAATAATATCACTTTTATTACAAGTTTTTTTAATGGACATGTGACACTAAAATATGACTACACTAAAATATGACTTTAAAAATTGTAATCTAGCCTTAAAATCACTGGAAGGCAGACAAAATAGATACAGAAAAAATAGTCTGATTTGCTTGTTTTACATACATTTATGCAGTGCTGCTTATAGTGCTTTAAATGGCATATGCCATTTTTTATTTTGAAAATCTGGCCCAGTGAACTGTCTGGCAGCCTGAGATAATTCTTGTTCTGGAAAACTGGCATACAATTATTTTCTTATTTATTATTTACTGACTATCATGCAGTTGGAAACCTACTCTCATAATTAAGCATTCCAAGTAAACGGTTATGCACTCAAGTTCCATAGATCTGCCCTGACTATGCATTTTCAATATGCCAAATCTAGAAGGATAAAAATTTCTTCATCTTCTACATAAACACCCAAACTGAAAACATACCTCATAAAATCTAACCTATAATTTGCTGTAATCCTAGTACAATACTCTTTCTATATTGCAATGTACTTCTCCAAAATTAGAAGAAACATTTTTGAATAAATACCCCATTCCAAATGTATTTTAAAATAGTGCTGTTTTTAAAGACAATGGCAAATGAAACAATCTTGTGGGAAAACTTACAACTAATGTGTATGTGGGGAAATTGTGCTGACAAAAAAAGCCAAAACTCCATTTACAAAGGCTGTGAAACTGTTCAGATATAAAGAGTTTGTACATGTTAATCTTTTGCATTTAATTACTGCTGCTTTCCCCACTGAATCTGACAAATCTTATTTAGCATCTCATCCTTGATGAGAGTCAGCATTAAGTGGCCATCTGCCTATGTGAATGACCCATCTTAGATCATATACCACACAGAACTTTCATTTCATCTCAAAACCCCAATGCTTTTCAACCCTACTTCGTTCATATGTGAGGGAGACACCACATATTCAGCAATCCAGTTATATATATAAACCAACCCTCTGACTTGTCTGTTTCTATATCTATAATTGCCTGCTTGCATCTCACACAAGATGCCTTAAGGTCAGACTTGAAGATAATGGGTTGAGAAATCTGCCTTCTACCAGTCTCTTTTTAAAAAAAATTGTTAAAATCCAGACTGCTGAAGAGCTCAAAGCCTTGCACAATATTCTGTGTCAATTTGGTTGGTTCTTACACAGGTTTTGTTCTTGCTTTTTGATTTTGTGTGGACCAATATGGCTGTACAACTTTTCTGTATCTACTATCAGTTGAAGTTCTGAAGAATAGTCTGATGACATAAAATAACTAGTAGCACAAAAAGGGAATTAGGTTAGTATCAGTTAAGCTGTAACCAGAGTTACAACTTTTTAAATCCATGGACTTTTTCTTTGGTCACTGACTACCTTTACAGTTGATCAAATGGACAGCTTTCAAAATGATTGAATATCTATACGTAACTATGTCCACTGATTATAGAAACATAAATTGAAAAACATATTTCTAATGTAAATACAAATCTTCTGTGAAAGTAAATCAAATACGATACCTGCATGTTTTCCCTCAAATCCGTAGCATCCCGTATGGGCTGGAGAGCATTCTTGAATACGTCATCAATGGTTTTAATCCACAAAGTCCTCATACAAGCATACTCTCTGGATTTCTTGCTTTTCCTGACAGAAAGACCCCGTTTATGAGGCTTCCCACCACCCCTTCTATTAGTAATGGCCACATGTACAAACAAGAAAGCATGTGCTAGAGCTTCTCCTGTTAAAGACTGAAGTGGAACATGCCGATAACCTGTCTGTAAACACTCAAAGGGAATTGTGTACTGCCCAATAAATTCATCCCCAATATAATCATCATCTAGTACTACAAATCGTACCATAGCAAGTTCAGGTAGATTAATTTGAAATTCAAAACTTTCATCAAATATTGGATTGTCCCCATTTTGATGCACAGTTTTTGTCCTTTGCTCTGCACAATCTGCAGGGATCCCATGGATTTCCACATAGACATAAGGATCTACAACATCACCTTTGGCACCTGACCCTTTTGGTTTTGGAAAGTTCTGTCCACTAATAATCTTAACATGAAGAAGCTGTGGTGAAACTCCAGGCACAGAGTCTTTTGTATTTGCACTAAAGAAAGAAACTTCTTCCCGCATGATTGCAGGTCGCAGTACGTAACCACAATTGCCATTTTGTCGAAACCAACCAATGTTGAGATCCATCATTAATCCAGGTGTCTGAAAGTTCATTGCCACTATCTGGCAACCACATTTCCAAAAATCCTGTGGATTCATATTACTCGAATCAATCCTCATGGGACTAGGGAAAACCCTGGCAAGAAAACGTTTGTTGTAATTCACGAAGTCTCCAGCGTTTTCGTTGGCGTATCTGTTAGCAAGTACTTCATTAAAAGAGCAAATTTCCCAGTATTTTTGAAGCTGAAATGAAAGCTGGAAATCTTTGAACTGAACTGACTTGCATATGCTTACCATTTCCGAAAGCTCTTTACAGAGCTGGAACGTTTTTGCTAGCACAACATTCTGCTGCTCCACACTTTCCTTACCCACTCTCTGGGACATTTCTGCTCCTTCATCTTCATCAGTAACATCTCCTTCTAGCCCAGAGCAATTAGGAGAAAGCTTCTTTGCTTTTAATAGTATTTTCCCTTTGAGAGATTCGGGAGAAGGAAGGTAAGATTCCTCTGTATTTGGAGACTGTGTATACAGCTTGTCCCCCAATATTTTCTTCATATGCTGAACCATCACTTTCTGTTGCTTGAGAGAACAATGATTTTCTAAACACAACATAAGAGGGTAGTCCGAAGCAAAAAATGCATATTTGTTAATAATGTCAATTACACTGCGGAAGACTATCTGTGAGGTCATTGTATGACCTGTGTAAATTACAGGTTCATTATCAGGACCATCCCAAACATCCAACTCAACACTTCGACACCCCATTTTAAGAGCACGAATATACCCCGTGATATCAGATGGGCCTCGGAACTGATCCTCTATCAAGTATGTGTTATGAGATGAGTTTATGAAATAATGAGATAATGGTTGTTTCATGTCCTGGCACACCTTTTTATGCTCCGGATCAAATATATGACATTCTGCTGAAGTAAGGTAATTTGTAAAACCATCTATGGAAAGCCATCCTTTCTCCTGGCCCTCTCTAGAAGGCTCATATTTGCGAATAATTTCAAGGCTTATTTCTTCTGTGACATGTGCCATACCCTGTTCTGCTTCTAAAAACATCATCAGGTCCTTGGTGTCAAGGAATTCTTTATTGCTGGAAAACTGAACTAACAAGAAGTAGATCTCAGGGCGAGTGCAAAGCTCATGAAAAACTTCAATAAACTCTTCTTTTGTGACTTCAGTACCCGGTTTGTCTTTTGATCTGTGTAACTCTTTGAATTTCAATTCAATTTTACTTGTTTTTAAGCCAGAGTTTAGGCTTTTTATAAACTGCACAGCTCTGCACAAGGATATATGGCCCATATTATCCACATCTGTTTCACTAAACATTTGTGAAACCCATGAAGTCCGCATTTTATCTTGGCTACTTTCTAGCATATCAAGTGTATGTTTTCCATAAGATATCAGGTATCTTAGTCCAGTAACCCAAATATTTGCAACATCTGCAGAATTTGCAACAAGATCTAAAGACTCATAATTATCCCCATAGATAACAGAAAATGCACAGTCTTCTGAAATCTGGTCATAAATTCCATTGCTACGAAAAATGTCTGTATTTTTCCCCGTTCTCACTTCTTTGACTGATTTAATATCAATCTTTGCTTTTTCAGAATCCTTCTTTGAAGGTTCCCAACGTAGGGACTGCATATCTGCATCTAAAAGGAAGTATCGGTGGTATACTCTGGAGTTGGATCGAACCTTTTTGAGTTCTGAGCCTTCAACCATGGCATTAATACAGTCACTTGCACTGCTTATCTTCTTCTCAGCCGGCATGCTGCTGAATGACACCGTCTTTTTCCGTTCTCTTTTTTGCTTTGTACCATCCTGGAAGTAGAAAGAGAAAAGAATAATGAAATATCAGCCATATGACATGCAGATACCTCTATCTGTCTGCTACTTTAATGTAGTTCATTCTGAAGGAATGTGAGGATTTGAAGGCCTATTAGGTATTCTCAAAGGAATCTTTGTCCTAGGGACTAAGTGATCTGTCCACAACCATTCATATCTAATGGAACATTAAAGATAGCAAATGTTCATCCCTGTCCTATATATATTTACTGAGAAGTAAGTCAAAACCTGCACAGAATCATAATTTAGTACTCATAACATTTTATGATCAATATTTATAGCAACCCTCTGAGATAATACATATTATTCCCATTTTACATACTGAGTGCCAGGAATGTATTCAAAGCCATCAAGCCAAACAGACATTTGGATCTGTTTCTTTATTGTACTAGGTTGTTGATTGCTGAACTCACAGTATAAGTGCTCCTAATATACTATATACTATATATGTTTAAACCTCTGTTGCTGTTTGAAACCCTTGCTTTGGCCCTCAATACAAAATTTACAATATTTTATCTAAAGTATTTCAACTATGAGCCAGCGTTGTACAGTGGTTAAAGTCTCAGACTAGGGTCTGGAAATCCTAGGTTCGAATTCCCACTCTGCCATGGAAACTTGTTGGGTAACCTTAGGCTAGTCATACACTCTCAGCCTCGACCCTGGCAAATATTTGGATGGGAGACCTCCAAGGAATACTAGGGATGTGACATGGAGGCAGGCAAAGATTGTCTTGAAAACCCTACAGGGTGGCCATACTTGACGGCAAAAAAATATCTCAACTATATCATGTGTATATTGACCTACTGGCAAGAAGGGGGAGGTATAGAGAGTGTGAAGGAACAAGAGCATTCCTTCTGCAGTAGGAATGTGGAACTGGCATCCATGCCGGGGAAGAGAGTAAAGGTGATGTGAGGGCTGAATTAAACTTCTTCAGTTGACCTTGATGTTCTGGCCCCCTTCGCCCATGCTAAACAAAAGCCATAAAATAAAAGCAAAGTGAACTTAATTTTACATTCAAACTGTATTCCTAAATCTTTTCCCAAGCAAAAACAGAGAGGGAATCATTATCATAATATTTTAAGGTTAAAGAATGCATTTAAACATACAGGCCTGTTTGCAGAGTTTGTGTTATTTAAATCTAGTGAACATAGGCACGGCACACTTGTAAGATGATCAATATAACAGCTCAGGTTTTGCAAAAAGTTTCCTTAATCTTAACTGCAGTGGAAGTCTTCACAAGGAACATGTGTGAATGAACAATATTGCTTGGAAAGGGCCAGTGGTGAAAATAGTAACAGTATCTGACCAATACCAAAGATATCGAAGTGCCATGGTCCTAAAACAATTTCAGAATGCTTCATATCAGCACCATGATGTGAACCCACAACAAAGCAATTATACAACAAATTCACTTAGGGGCTCCATGTTTACTCCATAACCCATATACCAGCATGTTCACACAAGGTTTAGTGGAGTGGTGGTGTCAAATCTGTAGTTTTGTGAATCTTTTTCCTGATGGTGCTTCCTTTAATGCAAAAACCACAAGTGAGTTTGGAAGTGAGCTGTGACTGGCAGGGGAATGGGGTGCTTAACACTTTCCTGATCAGCCACTTATTAAAACTGCTCTCCAGCACTTTCCCCTCTGCAGAAGAAAAGGTACAGGGACACACATACATTTGACCCACAGTGGAGGGCTGCTAATATAGTAAAGTCAGGACCAAAGCTGAAGGAGAAGTCTACCCACCCACCACCAACCACGTTTTCAGCAGAGGAAGGAAGCAATGTAAAGTATTGTCTCCTCTCCAAGTCCTATCTGAATAACAAAACTGAAGCTGGTTCCCATTTTCCTATTTGAAGCTTCCATTTCCTTATTTTCCATTCCATCCACAAATACTGATGAAATACCTATGCATCCTGAAATAAGTTTTGCATGACCCTTGTTCCTCAATCCAAAACCAGATTCCAGCACCAAGGGCTTCAAACCAGGGTACTCTCAGGAAAACCAAAGAATAACTGGAGATTGATATATCCGGCTTCAAATCACACCAAATTAGGGGCAGATACCAAAGTTTATTTCAGGATGCAGAACTGTTTAAGTATCATTAATATGTGTAGTTGGATTGGAGAATAATGAACCAGGAATTTCAAACAGGGAAATGGGAACTATTTGAATATACCTTCTTGGCTGTGGAGGGAGAGAAGCATTTTTTCTTGGGATCTCAAGGCTGCGCCTTATTTGGATGACCCAGAAAAGGCAGTGTTGGATTTGGAAGTTCCATTCTAAACTCTGCCTTTGTAATAGCCTCAGATGGAAGGATGGAGAGAAGATTGGAGAAACAGAAGAGTGTAAGTGAGGGTGTAAGTAGAGTTGGGAAAAGGACAGGAACGCTGCCTTTCCCCTGCTTCCAAGCTAGGTGCCTTTCACTAGAACAACAACTACAGAAAAACTAAGGCAGCAGCATCGGTAACATCCATCTTCCCAATATAAAACTGAGGGCACAGACAGGGAGTACAGCTGGACTGAGAAGAAGTTTGAAATAATGATATTTGACATGACAGTGAAGGACCCTATACAAAGCAATGGATGTGACTCACCAGGTTAAACCTTTGAAGCTATAAAGATATAAAAAAAAGATGTGCTAAAATGCTCAGCCTGAAGAAAGGTTTGTCACGTAGATGGAGTGCTTATAGATTACAGCTGTAGCACATTAACATCTTTCCACATGGTAACTCTTCCCACATCAGGCTGTGAGTAACCATAGCAGAGGTCATAGTTCCAGAGGGGTAGACTCACAAAAGATTAGGATGGAATAAATGTGTTAGTCATTAAAAGGTGCTGCAGGACATGTATCATAATACAGGTGGGGAAGCAGATGACTAAACTCGCTAAAAGATTATAGGGGGGTAGATACAGGGTCGGTCCTGGCCTGACTGCCTCTTCTGAGGAGGCGAGACTAGAACAGATCCTGACTTGTAAACAACATTAAATATGTAGTTTCCTGGTTCAGACAACCAGCAAGGTTCATCAAATATGCTCAGACTACAAAGAATTTAAAAGAAAGTGTCTCTGTCCAGAGCCCTCATGTGTGTCCCAATATGCACTTGGAATTCATATGTGCACGGGCTTCCCTACTTTCAAGTACAAATACCCGTACTCATCTGTATCTGATCTATATGAATTGATTAATTAAATGAAGGCAAGCAGAGTTCTGGGTGACCTTGTGTCCACAAGAGAGCTCCAGTTTGGAGTGAAGAGCCATAATCTAGCACAGCGGTTTCCAATATGGTGCCCATGGGTGCCATGGTCCCCGCCAAGTGTTTTCATAAAGTAGGTGGGGCCAAGCGGGGGTTATTGGCTATTAGAGATTTGACTGGCTGTGAATATTTTTAAAAATGCTGCGTGGGCAGCAGCTGCCACCACAGCACAAAAAAATTCAGTGTGACTGATGGTAAGCTGAAGCAGCCAAAGGCTCAAAAATGTTGGGGACCCCTGAACATTACTCATAACGGCCTGTATCCTACTACTCTACTGGGCAAAATGCAAAGACTTCCTCCAGCCTAGCAGGAGAACCACTTAAGTTGCAGGAAACCTCCTTAGGATGGAGGAGGTTTCAAGCCCTTGAAATTCTGCATTGAATTACAGTCAAGATTTCCAGTTTTGTAGCCGATGTTTTAAAAAGTCCCAAACAGAGTTTCTGTAAAGGGGCAATATTTTCATAGAGCATTTTAACTATTTATTTATTCTTTAGTATTCATTAAGAAATTAATACTGTGAATTACACTGGCCTCCAAATTACTTGTGCTTCTAAAGCCTCTCTAGGTCTATAATACTGAACATATTTAGAAACATGCTTGGCATAAATGCTAATTATTTTCAAGTAAATGTATCCAGCTGATCTGGAGTCTGTGTTCAAGATCCCACTTTGCCATGGAAGCTCGCTGAGTAATCTTGGGTCAGTCACTGTCAGCCTAACCTGCCTCACAGGGTTGCTGTTGTGAAGATTAAATGGACATGGGGAGAATAATGTTGTAAGCTGTTTTGGGTCTTCAATGTGGAGAAAAACAGAGAATAAATACCTATATAATTAAACAAACAATCCATAAAGCTCAACTTCACTATATGTGTTATGAATGACTTCATAAGAATCAAGCTGTAATTATTCCAGAACAAATCTAAAGCATCTGATGAAGTAGGCTGTGCTCTACAAAACTCATTCCCCCTGCAATAGTTATTTTCTGAGGATCCAAAGAACAGTAAAAGCTTTGTTAAGTGGAATTCACAGGGAACCAGGGTCGCTGGTTAACCAAATATGTTAGTTAACAATGTGTTTATCCAGCATCATCCTGAGTCACTTGGCCAGCATGCTGATTAACCAAGCCACCCAGTTAACCATGATCCAGTTAACAAAGCTTTTACTGTATTTTATTTTGCTTTGGTGCTACAGAATAACACAGCAGACTGCTGGAATGCATCACTGGTAGAAAAGCATCCAATTAAATGATTAATGTATACCGCTTCAGTTTGGACTATAACCGAGCCAAGTGGAAGTCTTCCCACAATCAATGAATTATCACTGCTTTACAAGTAATTCCATACCTCAAACATAACTTTCTCTCCCTCTCACTCTCTCACAGGAAGATTAATTTTACCTTATAAATGAGTCCTGGTTAAAAATAAATAAATCTCATTATTAATGCATGTAAAGATATTTTGTTTTTGAACTTCCCAGTCAAGGAGTAAATGCTTGCATGATATATCAATTTGAACATTTCAAGAGCCTTTCTAGATTATTTTTGTTCATGCAGTAAACGTTCAGTGTGTAGACAACTTCCTGGCAGCAACAGAGTAATCTCTTTTCGAGATAATAATATTGGGATATCCCATTTCAAGACTGTGGTACTGGGATATCAAAACAGTACAGGGATATCATATTTCTCAAGCATTTGAACCACAATATTTTGTCACTGGAGGAAAGACTTTTTTTCATCCAGGTAGTGTGACAATTACAATTCTGAGCACGGTGTTATTAAAGGGCAGCTATTTGACTGCAACACTCACTAATGATGAGCAGCCAATCTCCTAGCCTTCATATTACCAGCATTTTAATGTTTGGTTCTGTTAGAATATTTTTGTTTTGTTTCTTTAGAAGATTGCAGCTCTCAGGTACAGGTAAGTTTATGAAGCTCTCTTTTTAAAAATGCATCATATACTAGCAAGAGTACTTACTCTGAAATGGCAAGATATTAATGCAAGGACAGATAAAGACCTTTTGCTGTTTTTGAAAAAAAAAAATATTTTGCAAAACTACTTTCCCTCTCTGGTGATGGAATACCTGTCCCCTGTGAAGTTTGCTTTAAAATCAGGAAATAAAAGTACCATAGCAAACGGCAATATTTCCCTATCCTCTGAAACTTAACATGAGGACAAAACTTTGCTTCAAGTTCCAGACAAGTGGTAGTAAGAAGGGCAGCCCATTCCTGAAGGAGAGGGTTGATCCACGGCAGCTGGGAGTGGCACAACTGCGATGCCTCCTTCGAGGCTTCCTGGTCACCGCGAAGGCAAAAAAGCTTTTAAAAAAAATAAAAATGGGGGAAATTCCCCATTGCCTCCACCGGGGCTGTGCCACCAAAAAAGGCTGCACCGTGAGGAAGCGTTCCTGGAGCAAAAGGGGTGAGGAAGCTGCCTAGTTGCAGCTCCTCCCCCAGGAACACTCCCCTGCACCAACATCCGGGCACCACCAGTAGGCCAGTGGTGCCTGAATGCTGCACTGGCGGTGGGGACCGGTGGGAACCGGATGTTGGTGTGTTTACCCCCGCGTCAGAATAGGTGCCACCTTATTCATGCCGGCTCTTGAGAAGTTTCCCCCCCCCTTTTCAGGAATGGGCTCTACAGCTCTCAAAGTCTTGCCATTGTCAGCAGAGGCCCTACATATCCCTTTTCTTTGGAAAGCAGGAACAAGTAGAGTAATTGGGAAAGGGAAATCTTTACAAATAGCAGAGTAAGAGAATTATTATAGCCCCTTTTCTTTTTACTTTAGGAATTGGAGAGGAAATTAAAGATTTGTTATTTAGGGGTCAGGGAATGAAGAAAATGGTACTTTTTAACCTCTATCTATAAGAATTTAAAGTATCTCTCATAACTGCATCTAGCAGACAAAAAATCCACATTTAGGGATGTTCAGTCATTAAATCAGTTCCTAGGATTCTGTCATAGCAAAATCATAAGTATTTCTTCAGTAGGCACACTCTCAATACAGCTGCCTTAGTAATTCTACTGAAAAATTCAAGGTCGTTCAATAAGCTTCTCTGCAGAGTAAAGATTCAACTCTCTCGACTCCTAGACACACACTCTAACCAGAACAAGCACTGGCTATCTGTACAATACTGTCATATTTACTCAGAGACCCTACCACCCTCCACAACCTCTGTCACATAGATTCAGGGTTACGTAGGTCAAGCAGGCCCAATTCACCACTGGTCTTGCATCTTTTAAAAGGTCTAGAAAGCCCTGATCCTTTCACATACAAGGTCCCCTCTCTCACTCACAGAAACACCACCAGACAGGATAGCCCAGTCCCCTTTAACAATCACCCCTCACTCAGACACTTCACAGAGCTACTGGGGTTACTTCATTCACACATTGCCACCATTTATTCATATTCTTAATATATTTATTCATTGGCCAAGATCTTAATGTGTGTGTGAGAGAGACAACGCTTCTTTCTGAGACCATACATATCCAGCCCACAGGGTCAAACAAACAAGGAGTTAAGTTTCATTAATGGTTTGGACACAACACTGGAGTGACTCCCTTGGACATTACAAAGTTTCTTTGCACTTGAACTTTTGAACTATAGACCATTTGGGATTCTTCGTTACAAGCTGACATTCAGGCAGGGGCAAGTTTTTGTTATGCTTCGCACTGGCTCAAGCTACTCCTGCCGTCAGCCGACTCTTACTCCAACTGAACTAACGGCTGTTTAACTGGCAGCCTCTCACCAACAGACCATCAGCTCCCAGTGGTTACTCTCAGGGAAAGGAGTAACCTAACCTGTCTGTCACAGCAAGTAACTAACAAATCACTGCAACATACAAAAGATACATACCTATGAAAGTGCTTGAACAGTAGCAATATAGTATGAAAACTACAAGGAGTCCAGCAGGCCACAATCAACATAAACAGGAAACTCACATCAAAAGACAAAACATAATCACTTGCAATACACTGTAAATGTATGCAACCTATCATATTCAGGCAAGATGTATTAAAAGAATAATGTTAGCTGTAACTTTGTATATATATGGTGGTCCTAATTCCTCTATCTATCAGTTTCCAACCTCCCTTCACCTCAAAGGAGCTCAGGCTGGCTTACATGATTCTCCTTTCTGTAAGGATTTGATCTGCACAACAAATATATGAGGTAGGTTAGGCTCAAAGGAAGTTACTCACCCAAGGTCACCCAGTGAACTTCATTGCTGAGTGGCAATTTGAACTCAACCTTTCCCTGTCCTAGCTTGTCATAACCATCAAACCTCACTGGCTTCAAATGACCATTACAATTTTACCAAAGAGACAAATTCCTGAGCCATTTCCTTCACATGTAATAAAGGTTTGGGAAAGGAACAAAACTACAATGAGATTGATTAGGTAATGTGAGCTTCTAGATTGTTTGGTGTTACTGCACTTAACTCCACTACAACTATGCCTCACTGCCTAAACATCAACGCCAATCAGTATGTGCATTTTAGACTCCTCTTCAAAATCACAATGCTGGGTTTAATAACAGCATGAACCAAGAACAGAAACGCATGCATCCATTACTTATGGCAGATGAAAAAAAAATCACGATCTGGTGCCCCCCCCCCACGGTCTCATGGGAAGTACAATGTGTGCCCACAATTTGTTAATAGCAATTTAGCTCTTCTGGTCCAGATGTCTATAAATCATTAAATTATACTGACAGTCCTTTATTGACATACACAATAATTTTCCTTGCCTAAAGGGATGGACAGACTATGCTAAAAATGTTTCTCTTTATGGACAAGTTGCTGATAAGTTGGAACCCTTTAAAGGGGATTTGAATGAATGTCCCACTTAGTATATAAATCTGGAAAATCTTTGGGCTTACAAGAATTCATTTATGCATTTTCATTTTTGCAAACAAAATAACTTCTTTATACTGTACACACACACACAAGTTCATTTTAAAGGAACACAAATATCTGGCATTCCCGGTTTCTTTAAGATGGGGAAGGTATCTTTTCCAAACCTTCAAGTTTTTTCTCCCATGTGAAGCTTGGCCTGTTATGGCCATCACCCTAACCTGCAATTGACTGAGCATTACATTTGAGCCTCTGAGAGTAAACTCTGTTAACTTGGTTGTATGAGAGAGACTGTTACCATAGTGATGCTTGGTAAGCTACTGTATTTACTTGAAAGGAAGACTACCCTGGATGTAAGACAATCTCCTAAAAATATTATACACATTAAAAAATGATTGGACATAATTGTAACTTGTAGGCAAATGTAAGATGACCCCCTTTTTTGTGGCATACCTAGGGGAAAAACTAAGTCTTGAATTTGAGTAAGATGAGATTTATTGTGATAAATGGTATTATTGGCCCACCTACTTGAAAAACTGTATCCAAATATTAATTTGTGTCTTAGGATAAAGTCCCAAAGAAAATACATTGAAAATATTTTTACAGATGCTAAATAATCTAACTTGAATTTTATATTTTTGACAGAAATGCTCAGACCCAATTAAGAAAATAATACAATTTGCTCATTTCAAAGCAAGGGCTGCATGTTACGCCATCAACTTCAGTGACAACCAAGGGCATAATCCAACCAAACAACCAACTCTGCTGGTGTGGAAACTCTGTTCATTTTCAGTAGCAGTCACATACTTTGCATAGGTTCTTTATGCCACACATGAGTAGATGGAAATAAATGCCGACATTCTAGCAACACTTCTTGGTGGGTCACGCCATAGTCATGGCTGAAAAATTAACTACTGCAAAAAGTTTTTGTGAAGACAAATAAATCCCAGCTTAAATTTGTCATCTGTAGATAAACAGATGGTTATGACTGAATTCCAAGACATCCTGGCATGAAGTTCTTGACAGGACAATCCTAAACAGAACTGCATCTTTTAAAAAGCCCATTCTCTTCGAAGTACTTAGAAGGGTACAACTCTACTTGGGATTGCATTGTGAATCCCGTAAAAAGAGGATAACAGTATAAAATGATAGGCTAAGTTGTATGTTTGGGAACAGATGTTACTCATACTTTTTACTTCAGGGTAGCTGTTTATAATGCATGAACCTTTATTAACATACATAATCTGACTTATAAATTGTAAAATATGTGTGCATGTGTTTATTTGCCAAGCCTTTGGTTTACCTTGCCCGTTCAACATTCCATTTGTTTATTTGGTAGTTAGTTTTAACCCAATAACACCACTGAACAAGGATATTGTGATAAAATTCAGAAAATTCATACATTCCTTAAGAAAGCACCATCAATGTATATGGATGAGTAGACACATCTTCGACAGAGAAGCTTATAGTCTAAGGCAGGCAGAGAAAGGAAGGGGATAGTGGGGAATCCATATTTATACAATCATAGAATCACAGAGCTGGAAGGTACCATCAGGGTCTGTCACGCCCCCCTGGCGTAGCCGTCGCCTCCGGGGTCTCTGCCCTGGGGAAAGGCCCGGCCGGAGGAGCCTCCTCGGCTTCGGACCAATCCGAGGGGGAATCTGAGCTGGTCTCCCCCTCGGAAACAGCCAGGATGACGGGAGACAGCTCCCTCTCCCCCACCTTCCTCCTGCTGTCTCTCGAAGAGGCTCCTCTCTGGCCTTATATTTCCTCCAGGCCAGAGAGGTCCCGCCCCTTCCTCCTCTAGCCCCGCCCCCCCAGAAGTTCCTTATATGGGCGGCGGTGGGTCACGTGGCGGCCGCAGCGGCTGCTGATCGGCGCGCCCTTCCCCGCCCCGCCCGGGCTCGCCCGAAGCCCAGCTGTTGAGCGGGGTGGGGCGGGGCGGCGCGCAACTCTCTCTCCGCGGCCTGTGTTGGGGCCGAGCGCCCGCAGCTGCCGCCTCCCGGGGGCTGCGCTCCTGCGTTGCCTTGGCCGTCCCCTGGGGAGGAAGACAGGGTTGAGCGGCCGGCCCCGGGTCTGTCCTGCAAGGGCCTGGCTTCCCCTTCGCCCGGGTCCCCCCCCCACGAGGTGAGTGGCCGGTGCTCCGCGGGGTGTGTTGAGGGCTGACTTCGGCCCGGACAGCCCAAAGAGGGGCTCGTCCCGGGACACACCCCCCCCCTAAGCGCTGACTGGTCAAGGTCCTCTTCCTCAAACACCCGGGACATGTAGTCAGCTGGTATATGTTGAACTCCAGGCTTGTGTTGTACCGTAAAGGAGAAGGGTAGCAGTGACACGTACCACCGGAGGATCCGGGCATTGTGGTCTTTCATACGTTTCATCCACACTAAAGGCGCATGGTCGGTGACTAGGACGAAGGGGTTGTTCTCCAGATAATATTGCAAGGATCCTACGGCCCATTTAACGGCCAGTGCTTCCTTTTCCACTGTAGCGTAATGACGTTCGGCTGGGTGCAATTTGCGACTGATGAATAGAACGGGGTAGTCCTGACCCTCTTTTTCTTGCATCAGTACTGCTCCTAGTCCCGTAGCGGATGCGTCGGTGTGCACCGTGAAGGGCCTGTCGAAGTCCGGATTCTTCAACACGGGGTTTTGGGATAACGCGGTTCGTAAATCGTGGAAGGCTTCCAAACCCTCAGGGGTCCACCGGAGCTGGTTCGGACACATCTTCTTTAGGCAATCGGTCAACGGGCAGGCCCGGGTGGCAAAGTGGGGTATGAACTTGCTGTAGTACCCCACAAGTCCTAAGAAGCGCCGGAGCTGTCTCTTCGTCCTCGGAATGGGAGCCTTCTCTAGGGTTACAACTTTCTCGGGAATTGGTCTTAACACCCCGTGTCCTACTATATAGCCTAAATACTTGAGTTCCCGGAACCCTAGGTGACTCTTTGTGGGATTGGCCCGTAGTCCGGCAGCGTAGAGGGCTCGACATACCGCCTCTAGATGTTGGAGGTGTGTTTCCCAATCCGGGCTGAAAACGATTATGTCGTCGATATACGCCATAGCAAAACTCTGGCACTGGGCCAGGACTTGATCTACCATGCGCTGGAATGTGGCTGCAGCTCCATGTAACCCAAACGGCATCACCGTGAACTGGTAGAGGCCCGAGGAGGTAGCGAAGGCTGTTTTCTCTTTGTCCTCGGTCCTCATCGGGATTTGCCAGTAGCCCTTCGTCAGGTCTAAGGCTGATAGATACTGGGCCGACCCGAGTTGGTCAATGAGGACGTCCGCCCGTGGCATGGGATAGGCATCGAAAGCGGCTATCTGGTTTACAGCCCTATAATCTATACAGAAGCGGATACTTCCGTCCGGTTTTGGTACGAGGACGATGGGGCTTCGCCAGGCGCTTTTAGAGGGTTCGATTACTCCCAGGCTCAGCATCTTGGTCACCTCCCGTTCTACCTCTTCCCATCTTCGACGAGGTACTGGGCGCCAACTAGAGCGTGCTACGGCGTCGGGAGGAGTTCGAATCGCATGGGTAACCCCGTCGATCCGCCCCGGCGTTGAGGAAAACACCGGGGGTATCAACCGTAAGACCTCCCGCAATTGCTGTCTTTGTTTCAGGTCGAGGGTTGTATTCACCTGGGGTCCGTCTGGGTTTGGACTAGGGTTGCCCCATGGCATATCGCCCTCCGACAGCTCCAGCGGTTCCTCCCCCAGCTGACATTCCCCCTCGTGAGTTGACTGGGTCACCCATTCTTTTAGATCATTGATGTGGAGCCGTTTCCGCTGTCGGGGTTGGTCGCCACACTGGACCTCGTACGAGCAGGGTCCCAACACCTGCCTCACTTTGTAGGGTCCTTTCCATAACTCTTTCTCCCCGGGGCCAAATACCCTTCCCCGCACTAATACCTGGGTCCCGACCCCCAACTGTCGGTTTTGAGTACCGCGATCATATCGCTCCTTCTGCCGAGCTTGGGCGTCGGCTAGGTTCTGCCCGGCTATAGCTTGGGCGGTTGCCAGCCGCTCCGTCAACTGCCGTACGTACTCCGAGGCTTCTTGCCCCTGGGTGTCTTCCTGATCCTGTCCGACAACCTGCCCTTCCACCACCCGCAGGATGCCCCTGGGCTTGCGCCCGTACAGCAGCTCAAAAGGGGCGTACCCAGTCGAGGCCTGAGGAGTCTCCCTAATAGCAAACAGTACGGGGTCGACGTATAAATCCCACTGATGTGGTCGATCTCCTGCCAACTTGCGGAGCATGGTTTTTATTGTTTGGTTGAGGCGCTCCACCAACCCATCGGTCTGAGGGTGTGCGATGGCCGCAAAGAGTTGTCGGATGCCTAACGTTTTGCACAAGGCCTTAGTGATAGAGGCCGTAAAGGACGAGCCCCTATCTGACACTATTTCTCGTGGTAACCCTACATGGGCGAAGAAGCGTATCAGGGCTCTACATACCCCTGGGGCTTGTAGGGTGCGGAACGGGATGGCTTCTGGGTACCTGGTGGCGTAGTCTACAAGGACCAGTAAAAACCGAAATCCCCTTGGGGTCCGCGGCAGAGGTCCCACAAAGTCCATGGCAATTCGGTCAAAGGGAGCCTGAATGATTGCCAAGGGTTGTAGCGGGGCTCGAGGTGGGGGACGTCCGTCCCACCTCTGGCACCGGGGGCAGGTGCGGCAGAATTGCTTGACCTCCCTTGATATAGCCGGCCAAAAATACCTCTGTTGTAACCGTGCTAGGGTATTTTTCACCCCTTGGTGCCCCGCCCAGGAATGGTCATGACTTAATTTCAAAAACTGCTGCCTATACCTTTGGGGAATCAACAACTGGTAAACCTCCGCCCCTTGATCCCTCGTGACCCGATACCACAAGCCCCGTACCTTCTGTATCTGGGGCCATCTGGCGGCTCGTCTGTCATCCACGGTCTGCCCATCCCGCACGGCCAGCATCTCTTGTAGTCTGGCCAAGGATGGGTCGGTCTCCTGGGCTCGTTGGAACTCCGGGTCGCTTTCCCAATCTTCCCTCGACGGATGTTCGGGGTTTGGTTCCCTTGACCCGACTGCCGGGTCGGTATCTGCGGACGTACCTGGGCGTTCCTCGTCGTCTGCTTCAATCGCCAACCCCTCCTCCTGTGCCATCTTCTGTCGGACTTCTCCCAGCAGGGGTCCGAAGAACGGGGCGTCGCGCCCAATAAGCATAGGGTACGGCAGGTGTGCCACTTTTGCGACGTCCATCTCATATGGCTGGCCGTTCCACATAACCGTAAGCCGTACCACTGCATATTGCTCCCTATGCTGGTGAAAACAGGCTACGGTAGCCGTCCGGACTACCGGTAACCGGGCTGGTACTAGGGTGGTTTTGACCATGGAGATAGAAGACCCGCTATCAACTAGGGCTCGGACTTTCCGGCCACCTAATCGGAGTGGCACCAACAGCGCCGCAGGACGGAAGCGGAGTGTCTCCGCATGCATGGCTTCCTCCCACCCTAGGTCACACTCCATCATGGGGCAGTCCCTTCTGTAATGCCCCCACTGTCCGCACGTAAAACAGGGTCCCATGGTCTTACCATCCATACTCTTACTGTCCTCTTTGGGTTGTGCTCGCCCCCCGTCACTAGGTAGCGGGTTTGGGGGTTGTATAGCCCCGGGAGGGCCCCATCTGGGTCGGGGCCCAGTGAATGTGGGGATTCGTGGGACCAGCCGTGCTCTCCCACCCCTAGGATGGCTCTCTGTCCCCTTTGCTCTCCAGTCTGACTTACTGCCCTCTCGATTCGGTTCCCGTGGCTCCGTGGCCAACACGTTCTCGAGTAGAGTCATCGCTGACTGTAGGGTAGATGGTTTATTGCAGAGGAGCCAGTCCCGGGCCTTGGGGGGCACCACGGCTATTAACTGCTCCAGCACCACCTGATCGGCCACCGCCTCACTCTCAGTTGTCATTGGGCGTAGCCACCTATAGGCCGCATCTTTTAACGAGGTTACGAAGGCCCTGGGGGGTTCTCCCCGTTTCCATTGCATAGCCCTGAATTTGCAGCGGTAGGTTTCAGGGGAAATTGCATAACGTTCCAAGATGGAGGCCTTCAAGCGATCATACCGCTTGCTATCGTCTTTTGGTAACGCCTTGAGGGCGGCTTGGGCAGGGCCCGTAAGGTAGGGCCCGATGATTATAGACCATTTTTCCTTTGGCCAACCTGAGGCTTCTGCTGTCCTTTCAAAAGCCTCAAGGTATCCATCAATATCATCTTCAGGGCCCAGCTTTGTTAGCTGTACCAAGGGCACTTTAGCAGTCATGCCTGTTCCCTCGAGGCCGATACCTGATGCAGAGCCGCGACTGGTTTCCAAGGCTTGACGCATCTCGCGGAACATTACTGCTTGTGCCTCCTGATGCTGCTGCGTCATATCCCTAATCAGTCGTTGCTGGGCCTCTTGTTGGTGCTGCAGGAACTCCTGCATCATGCGCCCGTGATGTTCTGTCAGCCAGCGGCCGAACTGGGCAAAATCCCCTGGGTTCCCTGGGGCAGCCTCGGCCGGTTCCATCGTGGCCTCGGTGGAGTTTCCTGGCGGCTGCAGAGTCAATACCGGCGGCCGTAACAGGGGCCGATGCGGTTTCCAGCCAGGGGGTGTCGGCAAGCGGGGTGGGGGCCTTGTTACGTCTACCCCCGTGCCCGCATCCTCCACCACCTTGTCACGCCCCCCTGGCGTAGCCGTCGCCTCCGGGGTCTCTGCCCTGGGGAAAGGCCCGGCCGGAGGAGCCTCCTCGGCTTCGGACCAATCCGAGGGGGAATCTGAGCTGGTCTCCCCCTCGGAAACAGCCAGGATGACGGGAGACAGCTCCCTCTCCCCCACCTTCCTCCTGCTGTCTCTCGAAGAGGCTCCTCTCTGGCCTTATATTTCCTCCAGGCCAGAGAGGTCCCGCCCCTTCCTCCTCTAGCCCCGCCCCCCCAGAAGTTCCTTATATGGGCGGCGGTGGGTCACGTGGCGGCCGCAGCGGCTGCTGATCGGCGCGCCCTTCCCCGCCCTGCCCGGGCTCGCCCGAAGCCCAGCTGTTGAGCGGGGTGGGGCGGGGCGGCGCGCAACTCTCTCTCCGCGGCCTGTGTTGGGGCCGAGCGCCCGCAGCTGCCGTCTCCCGGGGGCTGCGCTCCTGCGTTGCCTTGGCCGTCCCCTGGGGAGGAAGACAGGGTTGAGCGGCCGGCCCCGGGTCTGTCCTGCAAGGGCCTGGCTTCCCCTTCGCCCGGGTCCCCCCCCCACGAGGTGAGTGGCCGGTGCTCCGCGGGGTGTGTTGAGGGCTGACTTCGGCCCGGACAGCCCAAAGAGGGGCTCGTCCCGGGACAGGGTCATCTAGTCCAACCCCCCCTGCACAATGCAGGAAATTCACAACTACCTCCCCCACACACCCCCAGTGACCCCAACCCTCCCCCCTGAAGTGGGATACTACCCACTCACCCATTTGTCTTCGCAATGGGCCAACTTCTCATCTCTCCCCCCACCCCCACCCCCCAATCTCTTTTACTATCGGCTTAAGGCACAATTCTGCATCAACAGCTCGAACTCCACACCCATTTTCAAAGTGAGAGGGGACAGACAGAAGAAAACAGAAACTATGTGGAATGCAGAATCTCCATTACAGATTAAAATACTGGAGTGGAAATTGATGCACAGATTTAGAACAACATGCTGAAGTTCAAGGATGAATCCCAGTTCAACCCTTGCACCCATGTTTAAAGAGCACTAGGAAACATGTAATATGGTATTTTCCTTAAATTGTATATATTTTTGCAAAACAATTCCATGTTTCATGTCCAAATACCTGATCAGTCTCTGTACTTGTTTTCAGGAGAGGGAAGGAAAAAACAGAGATAATGGCAATGTAATACCTGACTTGAAGATCGATATCTTATCACAGAAGTTGATGTGTGCATACACAGCCCAATTCTACATTTGATTTTCACGCTAAAGCTCATGCCTAGCATTTCTTTCCAAAAGGATCACAAGCAGATAAGGCCTCTCAAACACAGCCTCTTACCAGTCAAAACCTAAGTTTTGCTTTGGTGACTCGAGGCAAACAAGATTAATCCAAAACTAACATATTAAGATACTGTGATGACAGTGTGGTCTGAAGTTATTTTGCATACAAAAGATGCTTGTCTCATCAATGGAGTCTCATTTCCAGCAGTATTAGAGAGGTGGAAAAATAAACATTACTGTCCCAAAGTTTGGCTTTGGGAGTTTGGCTCCATCAAATGGTTCAACATCAGGATTGTACTGCAAAGAACAAAACTGGGCTGTGGCTCAATGATAGAGCATCTGCTTGGCATGCAGAAGGTCCCAGGTTCAATCTCTGGCATCTCCAGTTAAAGGGACTAGGCAAGTAGGTGATGTGAAATACCTCTGCCTGAGACCCTGGAGAGCCACTGCAAGTCTGAGTAGACAATACTGACTTTGATGGACCAAGGGTCTGATTCAGTATAAGGCAGCTTCATGTGATCATGTGTTTATTTTTTTCGCTTAAATAGTAATTGTTTCTTTGTTTCACTCCCCCAATGCCCAGGTTATAAATATGTGACTACAGGGGGCTGCTTAATGCATAGATCTGTTTTTCATTATGAGATTATGACTTCTAGTGAAATGAACCTTTCCCCTAAAGCAGTTTTCATTTATTAGTTTACTAAACCTACCGAATAAAGAAACTTTCTACAATCATTTGTATTCATAGACTGACTGCAGTCACTGAGAAATTTTTATCCCGTAGTCTCAACCAGTTCATAAACCTCCCCCCTTCCCCCCTACAATTCTCATTTTATCTTCTGACAGTTTTGCAAAGTGTTGGCAAAGCCATTAGTCAGCACAGGTATCCTTGTAATAATGCTTTTATCAAAAACTATGGTTTACATGGCAGAGAACAGACCCAAATTGCATCAGTTACAGGAATGAAGTGTGCCTTAACATCTGGAAAAACCACGTTACACGCAAGGAGTGGGGCTGAATCCACCAGAAGTGTTAATGGATAAGATTTTTTCCTTGCCTTCTGCTTCCCCAAATAGCCTGCCATTTGTCCCAGAACCCCATCCTGACAGCACATTTTATATCTTGATCCTAACAGAGGAGTTTCAGCAAAGTGGCAGGCTGCTTGGGAAAGAGGAAGGCTGAATAAGGATGAATGGCAGGCTACTTGGGGAAGGTGGGGAAAGATCAGATCCACCAACATTTTCAGTAATGCCTTCCAAAAGATTCAATCCAGTATCAATGTGAAATGCACATTTGTACTGGACATATGCAATATAATCCAAGATGCAATATAATCCAAGTTTATGATACTAGCATTATCAGAGGTTCTGCTTTCCTCCAAAAGCACTTTTAGTGGCCCTACACTCTACTCACCATATATAAAAGAAGCCCACTGTGACTTAGGTTTATCAATGTTCATGTGGAGCCTGAAGATCTCCCTGGATTATAGATCTCCAGTCTGCAGATATCAGTTTCCCCGGAAAAAACGACTACTTTGGAGGGTGGACTCTGTAGTATTATACCCCACTGAGGTCCCTATCCTGCCCAAATCCCACCCTCCCAAGACTTCACCCCCAAACCTCCATGAATTTTCCAACTTAGAGTTGGCAACCCTACTGTGACATTATGGCATTATACGACACTTAAACCAGAAACCATTCCCAAGATAAAAAAAAATCCAAGAAAATTTGATTTCTAATACATTAATGCCACTCTCCAAACAAATGGACATTCTGCAATAGAAGACTGTACTGTGCCTTTCTCACTCAGAGTGTCTTCCATCCTCCACAACCTCTCTCTCATAGCTTCAGGGTTACAAGTAGATCAGACCATCACACGTTGCTACCCTTCTTGCCTCTTCTAAAATACAGAGAGCCTTGACCATTCCACCTCTCAGGTCCTCTCTCTCACTCACAGAGACATCAGCAGATAAGAGTAGCCCAGCCTGCAATAATTTACCCTCACTCAAACATTGCACATAATTATTGGGGTTGGGGACTCACTGTTCCATTCACACACTGCCACCATTTGTTCATATCCTTTACATATAGGCTGTTAACGCATGGGCAAAATGTCACCAGTTAATCTCTCTCTCATCTCACACTATTTTAACGTGGGATCGTAAAAGTAAACGCACGGCCGCCTCCTATCCCACACTATGTGCTGCACCCGATGGTCCATGCGTTTGGGGTATGGGATAATGTGGGATAATCCGGGGGGAGTTCGTCGCTGCCGACGTCATGACGTCATAGGCATGCGACTGTGCGCCCTTGGCGTCTCGTTTTTTCCCCCTAGAATGATATGCCGGTATAACAACGTATCTCACTTCGGGAAGTTATTTTTCCTCATGTGATGTGGTAATGTGAAGCGGGTGGCTGGCATAAAATTGTCGCAGACATGCTATTATCTGATTAAAAAATAAAAAGAAATTTCCCTTTTGCTGACCGGCTCGTCATGTTATGTGACGAACACCGATGGGAGGGGCGGTGGGAGTGTCTACGAGTTTTGGGCGGCAAGGACAGATGGAATATCGACCCGGAAGCTCACGCATGACGAAAATACCGGATGTATATCGATTTTGATCTGTATTTCGCGATAAGACGGGTCTTGGAAAACACGCAAGTAAATCGCGCTCGTGGTTGATTTGATCTGCGGAGCGGTCCCAGCGTGCGTGTGACCACTAGAAAACCGCTGCATTAGGGGGGGTGAAGCAGACCAAATTGGTCATGCGTTAACGGCCATAGCCTCTCCCTGAGACAACCAGCCCTCAGGGTTAAACAAACAAGAAATTAGCTTTTATTTATGGATTGAGCTTCATACTGAAGAAAGACAGGTAGGGACTACATAACATTTCTTTTCAATTGAACCTTTGAACTGTTTCCCTGTCCTAGCATTTGGTATCTTTGGTTACAAATTGTCTGTTTTTTTCTAGTTAGTTTTAAGCTGCTCTTCGCCACAGCTTCACTCAGCCAGACACACTATTTCTTCTCCAATTGCTCAAACTCCCTTGTCTCTTACCTGCTGTTTAACATCTGCCTCTAAGGAACATTCCATCAGGCCCCACTGGTCACTCTTAGGGAGAAGCAGAATCTAACCTGCCCATCACAAGGGCACATAAGGAGACTACAGCCAGCCTGTTGGAAAGATATTCCACTTTCACACTACTGGCAGACATCCTCCAATAGGGGTGGCAACATTCCAAATGTTTCTGCAATATTTATATTGCTAGTATAATGCTGATGTCATTCCATCAAGACAATGTAATCTGGCAAGAAACCTTCTTCATTTAGAATAAATGGATTTTTAACGACAATAATGCATGGTGACTTTGTATGCTGCTAATACTATGCTAGATTCAAAGACAATATAAATGGAAGTTATGCTCAGAATTCGACTGGCCTGAATTTTGAACGTAAAAGCATAAATGTAACCAGATTACAGTTTCCAAAGAATATGGTATACATGATTTAAAACTATAGCATTTACTTTTAAATAATAAAACAGTTTACATGTGGGTCTAATTACTTCATACAGGACAACAGCAACGTATTTCATTGTTACACTCAGGAAGCATAGCATTGACGTGCGCAGCTGAGCTGGAATGCAGGAGTATACCTGGCAGCAATTCAGTCCACACCAAGACAGCTTTATACAATTTATTCACAATATTTACACAGTCAGGATACAGTTCTCTCCAACAAACTGCTCCGCCAAACATCTATTTTCTCTCCACCAAACTGCTGTACATATATCATGGACTTATATACATTTACATCCATACAATTGACCACAACTGGCTTATGGTGACCCAGTAGAGTTTCCAAGGCAGGAGACAAACAGGTGGTTTGCCATTGCCTGCCTCTTTGTAGCAAACCTGGACTCCTTTGGTGGTCTCCATCCAAGTACTAGCCAGCACTGACTAACCCTGCTTAGCTTCTGAGATTGGACAAGATTGGGCTAGCCTGAGCCATCCAGGTCAGGGGAGCCAATACATACACCCGTTGTTCAGACCGATTTTCGTTAGCCGTAAAAATAAGCTATTTATGTGATAAGTAATGACTTCTGAAATTCATCAGATTTTGAGTCTTTAAAACAGCCTTTCATAAAGGCATAGAAAATTTCTAAAACTCTCATAAAGTGGGCAGTACTGCTGTTTACTACTTATTTCTTAAATTCTGAATGCCTGAATTACAAATTACACAAAAAATTGCTGACTCTAACAATACTTTTCAAAACAGGGTTGAGTAGCCTTTTGTTTTCAAACAGATAATCAATTTGTAGTCTAGGCTCCAGCAAGAGTGGTGCTTTTCCGTGGTGCCCCCAGTGTCGTCTTTTGTATAAGGCCTTAGTAATAATTTTAGTTCAAGAGGATGTTAAGAACAGGAAAGCCATATACTGGCAGAATATAAGAGATTGGTGGGGGGGAGAGATGCCAATGATACTGAGAAAACGTTTCTCCTTTATGCCCTGCCTCACTTGCAACTACACTACGCTTGATCCTAACCAAAAGACAGAGAAGCAACTGTAGAAAGGCCGAGAAGCAACTTGCAACTATATAAAAGGGAAACATATTTCCTTTTATTTTGGCATCATGCAAGTCATTGCTGCAGCTAAAGCCATGGGAAAATTCCACAATAATATCATATTGGCAGAAACTCTGGGAAAGTGAGGGGAAAAAAACAGAGAATGATCAAGTTGTCCATGTTTCTTTTTTAAGTAGGAAGCACTGGGCATATTCACATTCTGACATTAAAATATATTTTACTGTGTTTTAATAGCTTGAATGCTTCAAAGAAATGACACTGCTTGTCACATAAAACCTCTGCTATCATCTTCAAAGTGTCAGTTCAGATCACGATAACATCCCAAAGAGCAACAAATCATGGAAATCACTTGACATCCAGTTTTGCTAATAGCCACAGTAATATTTTCCATAGGTGGTTAAACATTATTCTAGGTTCAACGCAAGCAAGCAGCCAAACAACTGGCTAGGAAGTTCTCATCAATAAGTGACACTCCACCCCCACTAACCTTCTGCTTTTTGGTCCTTGTTGCTCCCTTAAGATTTGCCGGGTCATACTGCTGCAGTGTCAGTGGAAGCCACAAAATGGCAAAAGTAATCAGTCAATAATTAGATTTTACAAACAGCAACCAGGTTTTAACTATTTGTCTCTTGGCAAGCGAGTCTCCCTCACCATCCTAGATACGGCCTTCCTGATCTTAGAAAGTGTTTAGTTCTGTCATTCCTTATCTTTGTTATTGTCTCAATTTCATCTCAGTGCTTTCCCCCAAGCCATATACCCTTCTGTTTAGGCTCTGCATTCTCAGTCCTCTTTGTACCCATCTTCAGTCTCTTCTGTACTGGAGAACCAGATTTGATTCCCCACTCCTCCACATGAGTGGCGGAGGCTACTCTGGAGAATTGGATTAGTTTCCCCACTCCTCCACACAAAGCCAGCTGGGTGACCTTGGGCAAGTTACAGCTCTGTTAGAGCTCTCTCAGCCTGAGTCCCCCTTAAGTGGTAGAGAAAGTCGGCATAAAAAACCCAACTCTTCTTCTTCTCCCATCCGTTAGTTTACCTATAATCCAGAACCACAGTCTTAACCTGCTGTTAGTATGAGTCAATCAAACCAAAAACTTTCTCCTGCCTCACACAATTTGGACACAGTTCTTTAGTTCCCAGAGCAAATTAACTCCTTGACATCTTAACTAGTTAACCCAAACAGAGTCAATCACTTCACTGCTTTAATACAATATAGTCTTAACTAATGTGCTTTTATATCCTAGGGGGTTTATTTTAAAAATAAAGCTACATTACACTGGACAGTACAACACAGGGGGCAATGATAGAAAATTTAGAGTCAGGAGGTAACAACAGAATACTGCACACCAAATTACTTTATTTAAAAATAGACCTGTGGTGACTACACAAAAGATGAGTGGGCTGAGAAAGAAGAATCTAAAGCTGGTTTGTAAATAATATTTTTTAAAGATAAATTTTGATATACCAGCCCATTGGATCTGGAACACATTTGTGCCTTATTTCAGGAAACTTTCAGGATCCTTTTTTCTCCTTGTCCTCCCACCGAAATACAAGAAACACTGACCATCCTCTCTTTTCTGCCATCCATATGCCATTGTACCAATACAAAATATAACATACAACTGTTTATATGGGGGGGGGGGGAACAATATCTAGAGACTAGCATAATTGCTTATACAAATCTAGTTATATTCATCAATTTAATCAAAACCATCTCATTTATAGTTACGTACAGTTTCTGGGCTATCCAGGTCATCTCTTGTGTGTGTGTGTGTGTGTGTGTGTGTGTGTGTGTGTGTGTGTGTGTGTGTGTGTGTGTGTGTGTGTGTATATATATATATATATATATATTGTTCTGTTTTAAATTAAAACAAATTTAGAAACAAAAGGAAGGAAACATAAAATAAGTCTCGCCAAGTTCATACTGGTGTTTGAATGGGTTAAAGCAATATGCAATGTAAAACTTTACAGAAAGGTGAACGGTCATGAGCTAGGCTTTTCAGTAAAGGAACCAGTTTTAAAATCACATTACAACAACACCTGCTGTTTTAAAAAGTCTTCCTTTTATTTCATTATGATCTAAGGGGTATCAACAAATATGAAATTAAAGTGATGGAAGATTACCAATCAATATTAACACTGGAAGGCATAACGATAGAAAGTTGTATCTATTATCTAACTGAATGGTTTCATGCAGTGTGCTTCATTCTGCAGTCATGTTGAAAATCTCAGTATAGAGTTCTATTAGCATTAATTTTTCCTTAATACAAATTAGCATAACTGATCCAATCATCTTGGTAAATGAAATACTGAATCTCCTTTTGCATTTCACTATCATTGGCTGCAACACAACAAATGTTTAAAAGACTGATTTGATATCTCTATCCTTTATAGTTGCCAACAACCTGGAGAAAAAATGTCTTTCCCCTAAATAGAGATTTAACGGGATGTTATTTACCAGTTGCTATTATTTTCCTTCATGCCATGAAAATGCCCATATCTATGCATTAAGTCTCTTTTTAAAGGGCCTGGACATTTTTTCTTAGGTTGTTGGCAACCTTTCTCTCCTTACCAAAACAGGTTAAATGTAAATGTGTATACTTTTCCTCCCTGTGTTGCATTTTTTTGCTAATGTGTTATATTACTTTAGAATTCTGTTTTTAATTTTACATTTGGGTCTTTGTTATGCAGTTACCGGATGACTTCTGTTCCACTGGTTAAATCAATGATGAGTGTCTCTGAAAATGAAGACTAAAATAATAATTGCAGCTCTTGGCTGAAAGTTCTACAAGATAACATGGGGCATGAAGCTAAGCCTTGATCAGATATTGTCACTTGACATTTTAGCTGTGCAAACATGCTGGAAACTCTGAGACTTTGTACATTTTATTCAAAGATTGCTACAAAGATTAGTCCTATTGCATTACCAAAACACCATGTAAAATTGATGATGGCCAGACATTCAAAGGGAAACCCACTTCAGAATGTAAGATTTCCCAAAGGTATTTGTGACATAGTACAAACACCTGAACTTCAAAGAAAAACAATATTCCAGCTGGTGGAATTAATTTCATAAACGCATGGGGACTCTATAGAAATTTTTCTTCAAAATGGAATATCCAGGGATATAATGGTTTCAACTGAAAGGGGACAGAAGAGTTCCCCCCAAAAAACATTGTGATACGTTGGGGGGGGGGGCGGTCAAGTTTGAAATACTTTTCACTGAAGCCAGTGGGGAGAATTCCAAATAAATTAGTTTGGAATAATATTTTGAATAGAGGTAGTATTGTCCTAGTTCACGCTAATGAGGCCTGCCTTTTGAGATTCCAGTTTTCCAGAATCATGCGAGCCGGCTTGCTAGCGCCTGGCTTCCAGCAAGGGTGCTGCAGCATTCACTCTTTTCATATTGGGGCTGCCATGGCAGCAGCAGAAATCTGGCTCCCTCCTTCCGAGATCCAGGCCATTGGATGTTGGCGATCCAATGTGTTCAGGGCTTATATTCCCCCCCAGCCTGAGATCTTACTAATGTCCCTTTTGCTTAGCTTCTCTAGTACCACACAAGGCAGTCTTGATCATGGGGCACAGCATCATTTTGTGGGCAGGGAAATATGCAGTGTCGTCTGGATGGGGGAGCTGCCTAGGCCTTGGTGTCTGCATCTGGACCAAATGGTTGGGCCACAAAGGGATACACTGGGACTCAATCCGACACACCATTTCCAGCCAGGACCCCCAAACACCATCATCATCCAGCTCGGAGAGAATGCCCTACCTGCCAAAAAAGGGGCTGGTCTTGCAGCTGCCAAAAAAGGGGCTGGCCAATGACAGCAGACCTACAGACTCTCAGGTCCAGGCTCCCAGACACATGGAGGCAGGCAATGGCAAACCACTTTGCCATTTGCAGAAAAGAGCAACCAAAATGATTAGGGGACTAGAACAACTGTCCTATGGGGAGCGGTTAAGACGCTTAGGGCTGTTTAGCTTGGAAAGAAGGCGGCTAAGGGGAGACATGATAGAGGTCTATAAAATTATGCATAGTTTGGAGAGAGTGGACAGGGAGACGTTTTTCTCCCTTTCCCATAATACTAGAACGCAGGGTCATCTGCTGAAGCTGGAGGGTGAGAGATTCAAAACAGATTAAAGGAAGTATTTTTTCACACAATGCATAGTTAAATTGTGGAACTCCCTGCCCTAGGATGTGTTGATGGCTGCCAGCTTGGAGGGCTTTAAGAGGGGAGTGGACATATTCATGGAGGAAAGGGGTATTCATGGCAATTAGTTAGAATGGATACTAGTCATGCTGCATACCTATTCTCTCTAGTATCAGAGGAGCATGCCTATTGTACTGGGTGCGGTGGAACACAGGCAGGATGCTGCTGCTGCAGTCGTCTTATTTGTGGGTTTCCTAGAGGCACCTGGTTGGCCACTGTGTGAACAGACTGCTGGACTTGATGGGCCTTGGTCTGATCCAGCAGGGCCTTTCTTATGTTCTTATGTTATGTTCCCTTCTGGACGTCTTTTGCCTTGAAAACCCTATAGGGTCACCATACGTTGGCTGTGACTTGACAGCACTTTACACACACACACTCACACATAAAATCTAGCTACACCCATCTTCACACACAACAGTACTATGTATTTATTCAGAAGTAAAACCCTTTTAGCAAAGATTCTACTCCTCCCTGCCATTTCCCCTTTATTCCTTTGTTTTACAGCCTAATAAATTACTTCCTGATCTCTTGCATTCATGAATAAATTATTGTCAGTCCTTGTGTTCTACAAAGGAGGTTAAAGGAATTAATAAAATGTAGAAGGGAATTACCTTGTACACCATCCTGAGCTTCTAAGAGGAAAGATAGAATAAAATGTATGGACATTAGCTAGAAGCCCTGCTTTTCACTTTGTTCATAAAGTCTCTTTTCATTTGTTTTATATTATCGTAATAGCATGATTATAAATAACATAATCTAGATTCTTGGTTAATAAGAAGAAATGATGGCAATTCTAGCAAGAATGGCTAATGTGGATCTCTCTTTACTAGCTCATGCATTCAACATTATGGATTTTTATTCAAAACAGGTAATTTCAGGACATACTTTTAAATGATAGAATAACTAAGGAAACATCCAAAGCATTTTTAAAAGTTCTGCAAAAACATAATTAAAATGCTGCCAGAACAATTAGAGGTCTGGAACATCTGCTTTATCAGAGGGAGAGTTAAGAAGATCCATCTGTTTAGTTTATCGAAGAGAAGATTAAGAAGTTATCCCATGTCGTTGGGGATCCCTGATGCCAAATGCCAGGATTGGTAATCATCATGCATGGGGGGGGGGGGCAGGAAGAGAAGTTCAGATTACATTCTTAGCAATAATGGTAGAGTTCCATTTCAGGAGACCCGGCTGGCATCAATATCAGTAGCATTCTTCTAGTCCCTTGCCAATATTGCTCTTCAGCAAAAAAACACCCGGAAATTAAAAAAAAAATGTCCCAGTTTTAGCACCCTGCTATTCAGGAATAAGTTCCTCAGTTGCTACCATCCTACTAATTGTTTCTACCCCCATAGCACCTAACTTGCTGGAACAGCATGTTCATGCAATGAACCAAATAAAGGGCAACTAACTAGATGGTATGAAGTATGAGTATGCCCTCTTCACGTATTAATTCAGGATAATAATTATATCTGCAACACCAGCTTTTTGTACACAGAGAGCTTTTTTTAACTGATTTATAGTATGCTTTTGTATGCTGAAATTAAGGGTAAAAATCAAAACCCAGCGCTACAGAATGAATTATAATGATCACTTAATGATCCATGGATCTATAAACAGTGGTACAGTGCAATCCTAAACAGAGTTACACCATTCTAAATCCTTTGAAGTCAAAAGGCTTGGAAAGGTGTAAACTCTGCTTAGGATAGCACTGCAATACACAGATGTATTTGATGCTAGGAAATAATATACAAGCCATTTACTGTATATAATTGATGAGAACAGTACTGCAGATGTTAAATTATCCCCAGGAAATTTACTTTGTGCTTTTGGGATAGTCCTTTGCCAACCATCTGGTATACTCTGAATCAGATAAAGCACAAAGTATCAGATAGTATGAATACAGATGAATCTGTCCTCTAATCCTTTTGTTCCACCACAGACAATTGTTACGATTTATAGTTTGATATGATAAAGGTGTTTAGTAATATAAAACTGGAGAGTTAAATGTGGGCTAACAACGTTAAGAACAGGAAATTCTAAAAAACCTATAATATAGCTCACACAGGATCTGAAAAATACAGGAGTAGCTGGTCTTTGAAAGGTGGGAGGGATGCCACAATCACTCCCACTCCATCTGCTCCTTTTCCACTGCCAGATTGTCCACTGTTGCTTTGCTCTTTCCGGGCAGCCAGAGGATGCATGGGAGGGGGAGAACAGTCATGCATGTGGAAGTTATCCTGTGATGCTTATCCTGACAATGTAACCTGGGAAGAGCTGCTGCCATTTATCCCCTACTGAAAAAATGGGTATTTTTAGGGTGCCAATTTTTCCAATTTAAGTGTTGTTACATAAAATTAAAAACCTATTATTTACAATTCAGTGTATAAATGCAATACTACCTGACAGGATTCACAACGCTTACCAATTGTCTCCCCCCTCCCAAAAAAACACCAACGGTAGCTTTCATAGTCTTTGCCTCTGCTTCTTCATTTTAGGTAGGTATTTTGTTTCCTGTGCACTCCTAGGAGCCTGCTCTAGACATAGAGATAATTAAAAAAAAAAAAGAATCCTAATCACTTTACAAGGCACCTTGGTGATCAGATTCTTAGGATTTTTGCAGCCCTGCTTAAAAGAGACAGAAAGGATTCTGCTCTCCTGTCATTCCACATAGTATGCAAAACTGAACTGTTCAGGAAAGCAGTCTTACAAAGATAACAGGACTATACCATAATGGAATGTTCCAGGAACATTTCCCTTTAATAAAGGGAAAGAGACTGTGGACTTGACTATTGTGCATAATACACATATCTATTACAATATGTATTATCCTACTTGGTATTTTGTGAATCATTTAACATGCCATATTAAGACTTATGCTTTGTCTCAGATTTGTTTGGTTTCAGATTTCCGCAATCCTAATCCTATTATATTGCTAACTGGATGTCACATCCTGTTGACAGTATTGATTTAAACTATATAATCCACCTTGAGCCTCAGTCAAAAAGACAGACTACAAATAAAGTAAATAAATAATAACTGATCGGCTGCTGCTGCTGCTTAAAAAAAATAAGAACTTAGTAATTAACCCTAACTTCTTCTCTTATTTGTAAAAGAGGGACAATTTTGAGGGGGCTTTTTACAAATTTAAATACTGTATTCTGACCTGAATCACCCTTCCCCACCAGCAAACATCTGGCATGTCTCATCCAGGAAAGTCAACATTCTGAAGCTTCTCATGGCATGGAAGTAAGCAACCCATTAAATCTCTATTAAAGGAACAGGATATTTTTCCTCCAGGGAGTTGGCAACCCAAGATGCAATTTTTAAAAGGGCAGAAGTAGCTATGATGGATTGTCAAACACACATTATGCCATGCTAAAAATAAGTGAAAGTTGCAAATATGTACCAGCAGAACATTCTCTGTGTGAGTTCAGTAACCATACCACAACTCTTAAATTAGCCTAAACCACAACATGCTTGTTTAAAGAAGTTAATTTTATTTTACAACAACTGTTGAAGCTTTTTCTATTTTTAGGTTTCAAAAAGTGAGAAGCCTCATAGAACCTTCACATATTTACATTCACAGTATTTGCCTATGCAATGTTATGCAAATGAAGAATGATTTAATTGCAGTCAGGCAGGAAAGTATGAGCAATGAATTAACAGTTGTATTACTCAGTGTTGTTTTCTCACAGTGGACATAAAATTGGAATAAAGCAAGAAGGCCTTTATTTGGAATGTTAAAACTAAATTAAGGTTCACATTCAAAACCAATTAGTTTTAACAATCTGTAAATCGAAACAAAATTAAAATGTGTATTAATTTATTTCAATAATTATCTGTATTCATTTATTTCAATAATTATCTCCATAAACAAACACAAAAAGTAAGCAGGGTAATATTGTAAAGAACAATGGTTGCAGTAAATTTGTAACTTCCTGCAAAAGTTTGAAGATTTTTATTTTAAATCTCATGAAATTACAGATGAGAAGATTTTTCACCCCTGAAGGAGGTAAGGAGGCAGATGTCAAACAGCTTCATTTTATTCAACAGCGTCTGATTGACGTGGGAGTAGGATACCCATGTGCCCAATTAACCGGGCTGCCTGCCGACCCTTAGCTGGTCAGCGGGCAGAAGCAAGCCAGCTGAAGCGGGGAGGAAGTCATCTGCACGCTTGGCACAATAATGGCATTTGCGGGTTTACCCCTGAAGGGCCAGCATCGTGATGGGGACGCTCTAGCATTCTCCCACTAAAACTCTATGGTTTCCATAGAGTTTTTGGAGGACAGTGCTAGAGCAACCCACACGATGCTGGCACTTGCAGGATAAACCCAGAAGTGACATCATGACACCACGTACATGAAAAGCCAGCCCCAGCCCTGCCTCCATGGAGCTCCCGCCGGTGCCCTGTGACCCAGGAAGTTCTGCTGTGTCACTAGTGACCAACACAGTCAAGCTTCAGCAACTGGAAGCAGGCCACTGGATCATATGCTCTCTCCTTCCATCTACTCCCTCCTAGTGTGAACTACCTTTAACTGTTACCCCTACCATCAACTCGTTAACTTTGTATTGCTCATTAAAGGTCCCACTTGACCAGTGTCTGAAGCTACTTTCCCATTTTGGTTGAGAGTGAACCCTGCTTAATGTTACTTGTAGTTATAGTTAGTACTTATGTACTACCATTTATTAAAGGGAGACAGGGATAAGAAATGTAAATGAATATATTAAGGCTATCCCTTGATGAAATAACGAAGCAAGAAGAGTTACAATAGAGAAGCAGGGTGTTTTTGAAGGATTGCAAGAACTACTCCACTCAAGAAGCTCTAAAAACATGCATATTTCTTGAAGACATACATAGAACTCTTCATAAAATAAGTGCTTCACTTTCTTCATGTGAAGTACCTTCTCTTCTGAGTCACGTCTATCTAGCCCAATACTGCGTACTCCCATAGTAGTTCTTCACAAAAGTTATTTGCAGCTGTGCTGATCCAAACACAAAATCCAAAAATGAAAGCAATCCTCATAATGCCTTTTATTAGCACCAATCAAAATAACACAAAGCAGCACGCAAGCTTTTAAGTTCACCAGAAGTCTTATTCAGGCTAAAGGTTGCAACATAAGGGCGGTGTATTCTGCGCCATGATTTTTGGGCCTGTTCTTTCAAAAGCATTCCTGTGTTTGCTGCAAGGCAGTATGTTGGTGTCCAGCTGGACCCTGGTGTCTATGAGCAGCAAATGGTGTCTCTTCATTAAAATTACAAAGGCCAACAGTTTTTCCTTATATTTCTCTGACGCCAGCTGAGATGTATAGATTTCTTGTTGGCTGAGGACAAAAGAATTACTTGGAAGTCACAGTATTAACAATTCTGGAGATAAATTTAAGGTGATGCTTGAAGTGTAAAGTCAATTGCAGCCAAATTGGACAGTTTTACTTCATGTTGTGGGTAAATTCCCATACATACAGACTCTTCTGAGTTCTTCCCTCCTCATAGTCCCAGGGAGGGGGGGAATTCCCACCCTGCTGCCTCAGGGAATTTAAGGTGATGCTTGACGTGTAAAGTCAATTGCAGCCAAACTGGACAATTTTACTTCATGTTGTGAGTAAATTCCCATACATACAGACCCTTCTGAGTTCTTTCCTCCTCATAGTCCCAGGGAGGGGGGGAATTCCCACCCTGCTACCTCAGGGATTTGGGGGGGGGGTAAACTGGAGAACCCTGGGACCCTGAATGTAAAACATGTGTTCTACCACTGCGCTACTATTTCTTCATTTCACTGTACAGGAATCCTCTGTGTAAGAACTGTACAAATAGACCTTTTCCCTAATACTGAAGATAACAGGGCAGCACCTGCTCAAACAGACCCATGTATGCTTTGTCATCAAGAAGAGCCCTGTAACACAGTGAGTAAATTTTCAATTCTAGACAAAGATGCACTCAGTCATGAAGGCCTGGCTTCAAATCAGATAAAAGTCATGCATCTCAGAAGAGCCATATTTATGTTCCTCTGTGATGCATGTGTTGTCTGAACACACTGGAATTTAAACAGTTTTACTCAAGTCGAAATACACAACATTCTGAACCTGTGTGGTCTGAAAAGACAGAATGCTGTGCTCAGCTGACATTTCATAAAGGAAGATGCTCATTGTGTCTTCATAAAAAAATCACAAAATCACACAAGGTTGGAAGAGACCACAAGGGCCATCCAGTCCAATCCCACAATCAAAGCGCTCCTGACAGATGGCCATCCAACCTCTGCTTAAAGACCTCCAAAGACGGGTACTCCACCACCCCCCACCCCAAGGCAGGGCATTCCACCATCGAACTGCCCTCACCGTCAGAAAGTTCTTCCTAATGTTTAGGTGGAATCGCTTTTCTCTTAGTTTAAATCCATTACTCCATGTCCTAGTCTCTGAAGCAACCGAGAACAAGCTTGTTCCCTCATTAACATGGCATCCCTTCAAATATTTAAACATGGCTATCATGTCACCCCTTAAACCTTCTCTTCTCCAGACTAAACAAACCCAGCTCCTTAAGTCTCTCCTCATAGGGCATAGATTCCAGACCTTTGACCATTCTGGTAGCTCTCCTCTGGACAAGCTCCAACTTGTCAGCATCCTTCTTAAATTGTGGAGCCCAAAACTGGACACAGTATTCCAAGTGAAACAATACATTCCGGACCTATAACCTGTTTGTAAAAGGAAGGAGTACACTGATCCTTCTATAACAAACTATTTTTTACCCAAAACATTCAGACTATATAGCACCTAGAGTTTCAAAAGTGTTAAGATGCCTGGTGTTGAATAAACACTGAGTTTATTATTACTAATGGTAATAACTGGAGTAACTCTGCACTGTCTTGAAATTTGTAGATCTGTTGGCATGAGTTAAAGACCAGCGTGTAACTATACTTTGCCTTAATCCTATGTGCAAACCCTGCCAAACAAAATGTGTGAATCTTCACAAACAGGAAAAATTAGTATGCTCAAATAGTTATGTGTGTTAATCATTTATCATCCATCAAGTTCCCTCCATATTTAAAACATAAAATGTACATATAAGAAAATGATACTGCAATTCCACTTTTCTGATATATATTTGACTTTTCTGAAGAAATAAGACGGAAATAGTGTCCCTTCTTTCATCAATGACAGACTCCACAGGTTTCTGAAGTTTTTATGGTACTGCTGGAATTAGCTTCACCAATCAGTCTATGTATATCATTATCCATATCAATGACCAAAAGGAAAGCCTTGTATGCCACCTGCTCAGCTCTTTGGAATTTTCCCCATCACTAGGTGAACTCGTGTCCACAGTCAACTGCATTAAGTCATGGGGTATGGAGAATTCAATATAAAGTTAACATTGTGGTGATTAAATTATTGCTTGGACCATATAAGTAATAGGTCAATATGCAGTTTTTATACATTACATATGTGCAACTGTTTCTCTGGCCTGATGTACTTTGGTGCAGATGTAATACTGGATTACATCTAACTTTGGTTCGCAAATCAGGACCCAGTCTCATGAATGTGTTTCTTTTTGCTTTGATGTAGCAAACTCAGCTCACCACGCTGGCAAACCTGCCTTAACTGACTATGCTCAAGAAACCAAAAAGAAGATGATGCTCACAAAAGTAGTGGAAAGAGCATTTTCAATATGGGAGGAAGATTACTATCATAAAACCAGACTCTGGTTAAAACCAAGATCTGTGTGCCTTGAACAATCATCCATGGCTCTGATCTGTTTGGTCAAACACTTTCATGAATCCCGTGACTAAAAGCTACTGCTTTCTTTCCAGGTAATATGTGGGACTTTTCCAGATCAAAGCTGCAACCAGCCAGGTGATCCAACACTCTTGTAATACTTCTTTAGCCATGCGTCTGTCTTCTTCTGTCTCTAACCTTGTCACTCCACAGTTCCTGTTTCTAGCTTCCTTGGATACCCAACATAAATGACCTGAGCTCTGCTTAATCTTGGCTGTGGTTTCCTCTATGCTGGCTATTGTTACTGGATTTTATTTTTTTAAAACTCTGGCTCTTGTTGACTACACTCTCAGCTGTTTCCTGGCCTTTACTCCTTGTCTTGTCAAAGCACTGTGGGACATATGTTTGACTGTTAAAAAAAACCCCAACAACTCTAGTTGAATCTCACTCCTGTACAAATTCGAAACATTGGCAGGAGACTATAGAACCGATTACTATTACTAGTGCTGGGCACATAGCTTCAAGTAAGCCCCATAAATCAACCTGACATGGATCAATTCCTAGCTAAAATCCCAAACCAGCCCACAAGATACATTCAGAGGGGTTTTTTTTACTTGTTTTCTCCCCACACACACACTCCACTTTCCCCACTGCCCCTATAACATCTGTCTGCTGTAGTTGCTGCCATGAGTTTGAATGTACAGATGGAAATTAAAATGATGGCAAGAGCAGCAGATGCACAGCAACAGTAGGCAACACCAATAATTAACACACACAAACATATGATTTAATAAAGAGTGGCATTCTTACCTATGAGATATAATTTTGTATTACTAAATCAAGACTGGATGCAGCAAGAGAAAAGTAGAGTCAACTGTACTTTCCATGTAAGTGTCCTCTGATAGATATTGCTGTACAGTATTATCAAAGCTGATTTCTCTTTCCCTTTGCTATATATTCTCATGACATCAGCAATCTTGATCAAGTATCCACAAATCCGCTCTCCAGCCACTCTACTGGGCAGAATGTCCAGCAGCACAGATTCCCTTTCCCCAGAGATCTCAGAATCATAGAATCATAGTATTACAGAGCTGAAAGGGATCATCTGGGTCATCTAGTGCAACCCCCTGCACAATGCAAGAAATTCACAACTGCCTCCCCCCCACGCCCCAGTGAGACAGACAGAAGTGGTTTGCCTCTATGTAGCAACCCTAAACTTCCTTGGTGGTGTCCCATCCAAGTACTAACCAGGACCAAACCTGCTATAGCGTCCAAGATCTAACAAGATTGGGCTAGCCTGGGCCATCCAGGTCAGGGCACACTTCTCATTACAGACAAGAATAAACTGGGCTACATGATGGCATACTCGGACAACTGGCAGTGTGGCCACAGTCCAAAGGCTTTCTTGTTTTTATTGTTATGGCCATTGGCCAGCACATCCAAAGGCTTTCATTACATTAATACATGTAACTCTGAAGGTAATTTTAGGTGGTTTATGTTTTTAATTTTTATGCATGCAATGTGATTTTTTATATATATTGATATATATATTGTGATAGATAGATATTGATATTCGTTTTATTTAGTATTTAAATAGCACCCTCGATATGCTTGACATTTTACAGCGTAACAAGACAACAGATTCCTGCCCCAAGGAAGGGATTTAAAAATCTCCTTCCATTCTGATGCATGGTGGCTGAACTATCACAGATAAGGAGGGTCTGAGACCTTCATGGGCTGCCTACGACCTGTAATGGCTCTTTTGTTCTTCTGCTACATCACTTTTACTCTCATCTTCACAATCATTCTTGATACAACCTTAAATCCAGCGCCAGCTTTGCTAATGGTAATAATAACCTTAGGTCTCCAATTTGTGCTCCTCTTGACAAATTAGTTATGATCCCTTAGAGGTGTCTGGTTTTCTTTCTATATGAACAGACTACCACCTTATTATAGATCTAGAAAACTGATTATATTGTCACTTTTTCCCCAAAGGGCAAAGTGAAATTGAGCAAGTATGCAAACAATAACCAATAAAAATTTATGGTGGCCAGTTGTAGAGAGGTAGGGTTTTACAATTATTTGTAAAATGTAGTAATCTCTTCCAGAGCAATAAAAGGAGGGTATTGTCTCACCCTTGTACCCTGACATATTTGAAGCAACAGAGTGCAAAAGACCAGTGAGTCATAAGGAAAAGCTCCCTTCTCCACCATATTTTAACACCTCAATCCTCAATAACTTCCTCTTAATTTCTTTCAATTACCGTATATACTCGGGTATAAGCCGACCCGAGTATAAGCCGACCCCCCAAATTAGAGGCCAGAAAAGGGAATTTCTTATTGACCCGCGTATAAGCCGAGGGGCAATAAGAAATTTCCTTTACCCGCAATGCTGCGCTCTAAAATGGCGGCCGCCATTTTAGAGCGCAGGGCCCCTGCCCCAGGTCGCCCTCCCGCCGCCTCCCAGGCCCTCCCGACCCACCCCGACCCCAGTGCCATCCAGGGGGGGGAGGGGGAAAAGCCCCTGAACCCACTACTTACCTGGAGAGGCGGCGAAGCGTCCTTCCTGGGCCAGCAGGAGGCCCCTCCAGGCCGCTGCCGGCCGGAGGAAGGCGCCCAGGCGCGTGGGCGGTAGTGGCGCGATGGGCAGGGGCCTCCCATGGCCCCTCCCGGCGGGGAAAATGCGGTGGGGGCCGGGGCAGCCTTCCTGCGGCTGCAGAGAGGCTGCCCAGGGCCCCTCCCGGCAGGGGGAAATGGCGGCGGGAGCCGGGGGGGCAGGGCAGCTTCCCTGCGACTGCAGAGAGGCTGCCCAGGGCCCCTCCCGGCGGGAGAAAATGGCGGCGGGGGCCGGGGGGGCCAGGGCAGTCTCTCTGCGGCTGCAGAGAGGCTGCCCAGGGCCCCTCCCGGCGGGGGGAAATGGCGGCGGGGGCCGGGGGGCCAGGGCAGTCTCTCTGCGGCTGCAGAGAGGCTGCCCAAGACCCCTCCCGGCGGGAGAAAATGGCGGTGGCTCGGCGGCGGCGCTAAGTTCCCCCCTCCCTCCTCCCTCCTTCCCCCTTCTACCGTATTGACCCGTGTATAAGCCGAGGCCGGCTTTTTCAGCCCTTTTTTTGGGCTGAAAAACTCGGCTTATACACGAGTATATATGGTACATGTATTTTGAGTCAAGAGTTAGAAAAGGTGCATTGACTCCAATATTTGCCCAACAATTCCTCAGATAATTTCTCTTTTGTCATACAAGTGCAGGACCAAGAATTCTGAAACACAGTCCAGCAACCTTAGGAATTGGACCATCTTCCACATGAGGAAGAAAACCAAAGGAATGGTTCTTACAAAGTCTGAAGAATGAGAAAGAAGAGAAACATACTTTCCTTACACTGTATCTTAAGTTAACTCACAGCACATTTATGTATTAAAATCTTTGTGTAGACAGGATCTGTACCAGTGCTAAGACAGACTGCAGGAGAAAAGTCAAAGACAATAAAAATGTTGACCTTGAGAAAAAGGATACACAACTGAAATGTGTTTTGCACAGATACATAACTGAAACCATTCTTTTATCACAGCAAAGGAATCCCATTTTTTAACCACACACAAACAAAACCCTGTTCTGTAAATAACCCTCCTAATACTGTTCAGGGTCTACTGAATTACATTTGTTTCATACATATATATAAGCCGAGATCTTATGTACGTGTTTCTTTCCCTGAGACCAAATAACTCCAAGTCCACAGGGTTAAACAAACAAGGAGTTGACTTTTTTATGGCTTAAACACAACACTGGGGTGATTCAAGCAGACAATTACAAGCTTTCTCCTTACTTGGACTTTTGAACCAAAGCTCTATTCAGGCATTCAGGACGCTGTGTTGCAAGTTGTCTTTCTTCCAGCCAATGTCAGGCTGTTCTACCACACACTGGCTTAACCTTCCAGCTCCTAACTCTCCCTCTAACTCAGGGATGGGGAACCTTTTTTCTGCCAAGGGCCATTTGGATATTTATAACATCATTCGCGGGCCATACAAAATTATCAACTTAAAAATTAGCCTGCTATATTTGGTCAAACATTTAGCCAAGAGGTGCAACCGGAGATGGCTCCGAGTGTCTGCCACATAGAGTGACTCACTTTTGAGCTCTGCCGTCCCCAGCTGGGCCCAAGAGATTCAGGCAGAGCAGCATCCTTCTGAGCTAGAGATCTGCCAGGACCCATGAAGGGCCAGACCAAATGATTTCGCGGGCCTTATACGGCCCCCGGGCCTGACGTTCCCCACCCCTGCTCTAACTGAACCAACAGCTCTAACTGTCAGCATCTCACCAAAACTCCATCAGCTTCCATTAGAGACAGGCAGAAAACCTGTCCATCACAACAAGGCTAAGCTGACTGTATTAAGCCCCAATTTGGTGGGCTCCACTTAGCAGTAGGCTGCTTACTAGGGCTTTCCTCTGTGCCTAAGAATGAAACCATAATTTATTACAGTGATCCTGCCATGGGGCAGTCCCTGGAGAATGGGTCCTCCTCAGAGGAGGAACTCTACCAGGAGAATTCAGCCCCAATGCAGCTGCCTCTGACCTCGCAGCCTGAAGTGGGGCCTGACTCTGCACAGCCTTGCGAGGAGGCTGACAGCCCTGAAGCTGGTGACTCTCCAGAGCAGGCACAGGACTTGCAGTCAGAAGTCATGGCAGAACCAACCCCGTCATGCTCAGAGCCTGGACCCAGTGGCCCAGCTGTGAACCCTCAGGCTACTAAGGCAGCAAAGGCTGACAGGTTGAGGCAGCAGCAGAGAAAGGCACTGGTGGCTAAAAAACATAGTGCCCGGCTGGAAGCCTACCAGCGTGTGCTGGAACAGCAGCAGAACAGTGAGTCCTCGCAGGAGGAGGACTGACAGAGAAGCCAGATGCCAGAAAAGCCTCAGCTGAACAGCCCAGGGTCGAGGAAGCAATGCAGTGCATACCTGAGCAACCTGCTGCCTCCCACGCCTGAACAACTCTCTGTGCCTTTAGACCTTGGACTGGCTATTTGGATCTCTGACTCTCTGTGACCCTCAACCTTGGACAGGCTACCTGGACTATGAACTGTAACTCTGATTTGGAAAGTACTGGACTCTGATTTCTGGCTTTGACAAACGGACTTGCTCTTTGGACCTTTTTGGTTCTCAGCACACAGATGAACGCAGTCATACTTGATATGGCATTCCTGGCCTAAGAGACATTATTTTTAAACCTCACCGCAATTTAACCTTCCTACCCCTTGCAAAAGCTAGTGCTATACTGAGCTTCTGGCAACATCTGAACCAAACTAGCAGATCAAACAACCAGATCTCAGTAACACATACCAGATCAACAGCCTCATCCAAAGTACATCATGTATAACTGCTGAGCTGCTCACGTGTAAGAGGTACTGAAGGAAAACTGGGGGACAAATGGCAGAACCCCCAGTGTAATTGGGGCTCAGAAGAAGACAAGAAGAGACAACAATGATCACTCATCTATGGGTTCCTTCATCAACTTCATTTGTTTTCAACCATACCAGGATTCCCAATTTTGTTAGTTCTATCCAAAGCACACTGGAAAACATAAATACAGAATAAAGTATAAGCAAACCTATTACAGATATAATGCCACAAGAGGTAAGTTGGTAGAAGGCCTTTTATTTTATTTATTTTTCTTTTTAGTACCTAATTTATTGACCACAAAACCTTTCAACAATGAATGTTCGCATAATGTTTCATCATCTGCATGTGGCTTCTTGATTGAATAGAACATCATTTGTTACTCATATTTTGTCTTGTACAATATTGTAGCGTGAAAGAAAATTGGCCAGTATTTCGCACATAAATTCAATACAGGCTTGGCAATGCCTTTTCCTGTTGGTAGCTTCAATCACACTTCTTTCCAGTCTTTATCATTCAGTGTGTTTCAGTAATGGCTGTTCAAGGGTCTCTTTGGCAGCTGTGAGATCAAATGTCCAGTTTAAGAATGTGTTGTCTGTGGCTGCTTTCCCAGACTGACGTTTCTAAGCTTCTGGCTGCTTTCTTGCATGCAGTAATTGTACAGAACAGCAAGTCAAATAAATTCTAAACTAAATCACATTTGAGACTGGAGATTACTCCTTCCTCCATTCGGTCAGACTGGCTAGTGACCCTTGGTGTTAAACTTAGCTACCTAAGACACGCGGAGTGATCTGCTTTGAAACCATCATGGCCAGTGTACCTTACTACCCACATGCATCGTACTTATGGTTTGAATTATGTGGGTTAATATATGGTGGAGCCCAGCTCGGAGCAAAGGGATATCCAATGATACTGAGCCCCATCTAAAATTATGTGTTGTATCATGTTTAAAGCAAGGATGAAGTAATTTAAGTAAAATTACCATAAATAGGCCTCAACTGTGCTGGCTATAGAACCAGGGCGGGGGATGGCTTCTGAAACAATGAGTAGTGAGATCGAATTTTACTGATTAATTAAAAATATTTGTAACTTCTTTTTTGTTACGTTTTAAATTTTTCAAGTCCCAATCAAAAGTGGCATATCCCTGACAAGGTTCTACGAGGAGGCAATGTAGGCTACCTTGGATATGATTACACTGTGACTTGAAGGCTCTTCACTGTACAATGATTGCTCTGCTCTCTGTGCAAATAAACCAAACTCTCGCCATTACTTTCATAGTCCATCCACAAGCTGCCATCATGAACTCATCTTCTTAGAGTATTATTGGAAGAGAAGGAGGTAATGTCTGCCAACACATAGCTTTACTCATCCTTAGCAGTAGTATGTGTGTGACACACAAGATCCCTTTTATAATTCTTTGTTAATCTGTGCTGTCCACAAATTGTGGATGGGCAGGTGAATTTACAGTCAACATTCTTCCACAAAAAGAGGTGTGTAAAGTAGCTAATAAACCATGCAAAGCAATACCAAACAAATGCATTGTCCAAAGTCTGCCACTGCGGCAAGAAGTACTGCAGGGTCAAACATGTATGCACCAACAGCAGAAAGAAGCAGTCTTTCCTAAGCAAGGAACACAATGACTTGATGAGAAAAAGAGAGGAAAAGCACAGCATCATTTTCAAACTAATCTCTTTATTTTGAAAGAACAGTTGTGTGACAGGACTAGGTGAAGAGGGCAACTCAAGCAGAAGGTTAACCATAGGACCACCAGCTGCTCTAACCCAACACTTCAGATAAGAAGTGCCTGGCTTTGGCTGGGGAGGGAAGGCTACAAATTGCAAAAATTAATAAATATTAGCTACCAAACCAACACCAGTTAGGATAACCTATAGCACATTTAATGCAAGTGATACTATGCTGAAAGCTGATCAGGAAATCATCAGACAAAATGTCAGCCCTATGGTCAACCGTTTCAGTGTCCTACAATACAAGTGTCCCAGCACCTGAGGACTTTTCTGTAGTGCAGATACTGGGATCAAATTAAAACAAGATACTGGACATGTGGTAAGCTCAAACCTACACAAGGTTCCATCTGACACAGTATTACATTCAGAGTTCTTAACTCCAGTGCTGGTTCATGCAGCATTTCCATGCTCAAGAAGTTTCCCTCTTGGCACACAGACCACTGGTATGGAAGTATAGCACTCATAGGAGCTGGTGTTAAGGTGAGGAATCCTTTTTTAAAAACGCTTCATTGGCTTTGTGGAACCTTGCATGCTTGCCAATGTGTTTCCTGTTGCTCACATCCTTCCCTAAAGCATCTACCTCACGCAGCAAAGAGCCAAGCCTGGCTTTCCTCCACCTTAATGGAGCAGGAGGGCTTCAGAAGAGTCTTTGTGTCCACAGAGAGCCTCCACTCAGGAACAGCTACCGTCATCATAGGAGGATCTATTGGAACCTCCCAACATTTTGACTGGCATTTGCCACCATGACAGGCATTTTGTGGTAGTGCCCATAACTGTTCCCAAAATTCCAATAGTGCCCACAGGCTCAGCAAGGTTGAGGACCCAAAACCTACACAGTGTGACACTACTGTTGCTTAATGAGTTACTTAATTAACTTCATCAAAAAATTTCTCAGCCCTTCCCCCAGTTTCTCTTCTATAAGTGACAAGATAGGAACCATTGCAAGGCTTTTCTATGTTCCTGTCAGTGAATAACAGGTGCCAGCCACCCCTCCACACACAGACTGTAACTCTACCAAGGTTGTTTTCTACTAATTAGCTCACTAGATCCAGCTGGATACAGATGGGGGGACACTTGCTCATCATCCAGCAGATTCTTTGGAGGCTGCATGGTGATTGGTTGAAGGAGGTCAGGAGATACATGGCCTGCATTTTTCTATAAAATGTAGTCTACCTTGCTAGGCCTTCCTCCTCTCCCAATCCTATCTCCCTTCCCCATCCTTGCACCTGCATTTTGCCATATGCTACATCTATTATGGACATTGCTGCTTGTTTTGGATTGAATTGGCTAGGGCTGTAAGTTAAGACCTCAGCTAAGGAAACACTCTTCAGTAAGTGTATTTAGGAAGTCAGCTTTATTATTTTCTGTGTGCTTGAACTATACACTGGAACTATATTGTTGTTAAAATCTTTTTTTCTTTTTTTTCTTTCTAATAAAGTTTTATTTTGCTTTGTGGTGTGTTGCTGTGAGTACACTGGTCCGAACTCAGGTTAAGCTTGGTTATGTTATCACAGAGAAGCTTGCTTCAGGGTCTCAGCTTCAAGACAGGGGAACAAATATCTGAAACCAAGATGGATCAGCCTCGGCAATAAGCTATACAACCTTTCTTCCCTTTCATGACATAACATCATACTATCTTCTACTATCTTATCAAACTGCACCCTCTTTGGTCCCCCTCAAAAAAAAAACCCATCATGTTTAATTGTTAATTACTGCTCCATTCTTCCTGCAAAGATCTCAGAACAGCTTACACATTGTTTCCAGATGGTTTTTCTCACAGGCTGTGTGACCAGAGCTACACCAGCTTTAGCAAAATAATCGATTTATATGCCTTGAGTCCATTCTTCTTGGCTTCTTGTAGCTGGGACACCTAAATTAGAGACAACCAACTAGCAGCCCAGAGGCTTAATTTGGCTACATGGACTTCCTGCCAGGACACCTGATTCCAAGGACATCACATAACATACATTTAACACACTTTACCCCATGTGAGCCAGCCAACAGTGTCACATTTTCTATACTTCTCCAGCCACCACGTGAACAACAGCAGTGGCTGTCAGAAGCAGCTGAAGTGTGTAACGTTCACAAGATCAAAACTCCTCTAATGCCCCTGTGGCTCTTCAAATCTCTGTGTTGGTTTTAAAGAGTACTTGGCTTGAGCCTCTGCTCATATGAGTAACTCAGAGAAAAAACAGTAAATGTCACTTCTGCATTTCTTCAATACAAAATAAAATCCCTATTGTTTTTTAAACAACAAATGCCTGCTTTGCAATCTCTCCTCCCACCACACTAAGTCTTTCCTTTCTGTGTTTTTTCCTCTCTTTCCCTGCGGTTGTATTAGCTTGCAGCCTTAATATCTTCCTCCAACTTATGTTGTTATCTCTAGGTGTATAAAGTGCTATACATGGCAACAGAATGGATTACTTTTGCTAGGGTTATTGTTATTTTAGAATTCAAAAGAGATAAACAGAAAAAAAGGTTATAATGTTTGCAGCACAGTTCGTTTTCCCTTTATATGGTGGAGCAGGTGCAAAGCAGCTCCCCTTTTGGTTTTTCCTCAGGGATTTGGGAGAAAAAACAGAGCAACTTGCCACACTTCTGGGAATTTGTTTCTGGCAAATGTGATGTTTGTCGGAAGCTGGAAGGGCAAAGATGATGTAGACACGCTTAAATGTATGAGTAGCCATTTTCCAGTACTAAATACAATCAACAGATCTCACCAAAATGGGTGTTGGGCTGTAATCCTACGTACGCTTACTCAGGAGTGAGTAGTAAACCCCAGTGAACTGAGTGAGACTTACTGCTGAGTAAATAAAGAAAAGGCTTCAAGAAAGGGGGAAGGGGTGAGAAGCTTTATTTGCAGATGTGGATGGGATGTTCGTGGAGCAATGTATAAAAAACAAAAAATATAACTGCATCACAGCACTTGAACCAAAAAACAAATAATGAAGATGAGTGACGAAAACAAACCTCTGCTCTAAAATGGGTCAAGCCAAATCTCTGCTTAAGAAAGCACAGCAGCAACTCACATTAAATTCCAAACTCCCCAAATGTTAAAAGTTTTACTTATTTAGGAAACGATACCAAATACAAACATTTTTTGAAACACCCTCATTGGCAAACATCACAGCATTTCCCACCATTTCTACCCAATGTAGGAAAGAAACAGGCCTAACATTTGTAAAATACAAAGATGCATTTCTTTGTCCATAATCACCCTGCTTATCTCTATGCATTTAAGAACACAAGTATAGGAACGATGGAAAGCATCTGTCCAAATTTCCTTCTTAACTTGGGAGGCTCACTAGAATAAAATCTAAGATACACTGCCTTGATGACGTTACCATCTGGAAGTCTCTAGCAAAATCTGGCACCTCCCCCCCCCAAAGTGGGGCTGGTATGGACTACTAGACTGATCTTAAAAGAGTGTTGTTCAACAGACAAAATACACTGGCAGAACATCAGTTTGAAGACATCAGAACAACCCAGATGTATTTGCAATGAGAAAGAAACTTAAATTCCTGTAACAGCAAGCAGTACAAGAGCACCTACTTTTCAGCTCTGTCTCTTCACAGCCTTCCATACAGTAACAGGCTGCCAAAATGTTGACAAGGGGCTCTCTCAAATAGCTCAGCACAATATTATGGTATTTCTTATTTAATTTCTCCCCTACTCTTTCCTTCACAACCAAAAATACAGAAAATATCCATAATGTGATAAAATATTGGTTTCTAACTGGTAAAAAAAATCGCACAACTGCAAGGCAGCATAAACCACCAGGAATGTTATATTCCTGTTCTTTAATACACACACACACACACAGTGTCACAGCTTTTTGCTGGATGAAATTCAATCTGCATATAGAGACCCTTCTCTTCCCCTGTGCTGCCAAACAGCATGCAATTGAAATGCCTGGAGGGTTGTTGACAGTAGGGGCTGCCAGGTTCAATTTTTAGCAAACTGAAAACCGACATGCTGAAGTATCATACATTTGCATAAAATTTATGCTTTGCATCCATAGGAATACCATTTTATTTAACATCTATATTTGGCAATGCACCTCCACAGTCCCTTAAAAAAAAAATCCTACCACTCAATCCCACACACTATAGCTTCAATCCTATTCCCCTGCCAATTACCTGGAATCCACCTACTCACTTACATGGTTGATGGGGTATGATTTGTTCACCAGCAAACACTGTTGCTTCTGTCAGGAGACGAGAGGGCCTGCATCTTCCATAGCTGTTCCAGAAAGGAACAGTTAAGGTGCTCTCTTTATTTTTCTCAGAGGTACAGATGAATGGGAATGTTGTTGTTTAACATCATTAAAAATGATAATAATCCAAACAAATGGGACCCCCCCTCAAAACACTAAGTTTCTGCTACAATAAAATCTCTATTGTAAAACAATGGGGTTAAAAATAAAATCTGAACGGAATGCAAACATATAACATCTTAAAACTCAGCTTATGACCATCTTATGAACTCACGAAGGAAGCTTCCAAAGGGGAAAAAAAAGTGTGAAAGACAACAGCCATCACAGCACTTTTTTAACTTGTATTACAGCTTGATACTAGTGGACAGCGTGGACTGACAAATCACCCTTGTGCCATCCACTGAGCCATCTTGGTGACTTGTTACTCCTATAAATTACTTGATCTCTATTGGCTCAGCACTCCGATTATAAACATTTATGATGCAACCTACCAAACGAACAAGGACATTTAACCTTCTCTTCTCATAAGGGAACATTGATCTGGCCAATAGCTACCAGCAGCCCCTGCTTCTCAGTGAGATTATTTACTTTCTCTGTAGCGTGGGACATGGCAGTTGTAAAACAGTTATAAAAGAGAAAGGGCAGAACAAAACAAGAACACTGGAAAAAATAAGCACCTTCGAGAGCTGATTCCTACAAAAACCTGTAACAACTACAGGCAGTAAGAGAGACCATATTTGAGGTCATGGACATTGTTATCTAAAGCTAAGCAATGCATCATATATCATTTTCCAAAAATAAGAAAGTTAAAGTGCAACCTCTATGGGAAGGCTCAGTGATAGAGCACCTGCTTTGCATAGAGAAGGTCCTAGGCTGAATCCCCAGCATCTCTGGTTAAAAGTATCAGGCAGTAGGCAATATGAAAGACCTCTGCCTGAGATCCTACAGAGTCACTGCCATTCAGAGCAGACAATGCCTGACAGACCAGTGAACTGACTCAGTATAAGGCAGCTTCACATGTATAAGGTTGCATAATGGGTCTGTTCAGTTTTAAATAAATACATTTAGTAGGGAAATCATTCACTTTTATACAGTAACTCTCTAAATCAGAGGTGGGGAACCTTTTTTCCTGCCAAGGGCCATTTGCACATTTATAACATCATTTGGGGGCCATACCATGTATAGAACTCTTGGCCGGGGTGGGGGGAGAGGCTAGGGTTGCCAGGTCTCCAGCCATTACCTGGAGGTTGGCAACCCTAGGAGAGGCTATGCAGAGGAGGGAAGGAAGGAAGGAAGGAAGGAAGGAAGGAAGGAAGGAAGGAAGGAAGGAAGGAAGGAAGGAAGGAAGGAAGGAAGGAAGGAAGGAAGGAGAGGGAGGCTTCCCACACACACACACATACCTTCCTGGCTTTCTCCCCCACCCACTCCTCCACACACACACATGCGCACTCACCAGGCTGCACAAGTGGCCCGGCGCGATCGGAGGAAGCCTTCTTTGTTTCCCACACACACACACACACACACACACACACACACACACACACACGCTGCCCTTCGGTGGCAATGGCAGCGGCTTCCGTGGGAGAGTCTGTGGGCTGCACCAAATGATGCCACAGGCCCTAAACGGCCCATGGGCCAGAGGTTCCCCACCCCTGCTCTAAACCATAAATGGAAATTTATTTAAACCAATTAGCTTTTGTCCCCCCATGACCCAAATCACTTATTTAAATCAATCCACTCTATCCCATATGCTGACAAGAAGACTGACTTGTTGTCACTACCCTGCTTCTTTCAAATACAGCACAGCATGCATTACAACAGAGGCAGGGTCAGCCTTTTCAGGGCTCATGCCAGGTTGTAACATCTGCAGGACTAGATAAAACACTACAAGCAGACCTCCAAATTAATGGGTTTATAGTTATGAGCTCGGCTAAAATACAGGCGAAACACTATAAAATTCACAGGCTTGGGGTGTGTGAGCATATCAGGGTGGAGGAAAAGCAATGATAAGGAGAAGCAAATACTAAACCTAGGGATTCTATCCACAAGTGAATAGCAGGCCTACAGGCTATAAGACAATGAATCACGATATGGCCCAGAATAAGTAGAGAGTCAAAAAGAGGCAGGGGCTTCCCTCAGAGGCAGAACATGTGCACTGTGTGCACACAGCCCTCCTGGCATCTCCAGTTCCAGGATCTTTATACACACACACACACACACACACACTGTTGGGTAACTTTTCAGCAGCACATTCATTTCATAAATACAAAAGAAAAATTTAACAGCATCGTCGAAAAGCATTTTCATCTAATAATAAAAAGATGTTAAAATAAAAGACTTCCCCCTCATCTTCCTCCATCTTATTATAAATTTATCTACTCTTTTGTGTAGAAGTTCTAATCCAAGAAAATATATCAAACTTGGTTATTAAATTAATTCTAAATTATCTAGTTCATTACAATTAATACGTGTTTATTGTTAATTTAATATATAGTAACACATTTTTATTTCAGAAATATTCTTAAAGTAAAAGGATTAGATCAATCGTAGCAAAATTCACTAGTCATCATTTAATTCCCTATTTAGCCCTCCGTATCTCTCTATCACCCATGAACTGCATGCTTCCTTTTGATTTTATTCTTGCTGTGAGTTTTTGTTTTTCCAACACTTCTTTTTTAGGGTCCAGTCTTTTTTGTTCAAGTGTCAAGGTCAACTCCTTTTTCTCCTCTTCTTGTTGTTGCTCATGGTTAAGACCAGCTAGATCTTTTTCATGGTTTTTCAGAAAATTTTCCACATCCTCCTGTGAAGTGATAGTAAATCTGACCTCTTTGTAGGTAAAAATAGGTCCCTGTGGAAAGATCCAGCAAAATCTTATTCCATTCTTCTTCAATGTCCCAGTAAATTCTTTGTAGATGTTTCTCTTCATCATCAAATGTTGCGGGATATCCTTAAGAATTATGAGTGGGTTTCCTTTCACTGACAAAGGGTTGTCATAAAAAGTTTGCATAATATAATCTTTCATCCTGATGTCATAGAAGGAGATCATAATGTCCCTGGCCTTTGTCTTCTCCAATCTAGTGGGTAAAGGAATTCTATATATTTTGTTTATTGCATAGTCCAGATCTTGTTATTTATATGAGTCATGTCAGCCAATGATTTTATGATGGTTGTTCTGGTACCTCCCAGTTCTTCTGGAAAATTATGAAGACGTACGTTTGATTGTCTTAGTTTCATCTCCATCATAGCTAGTTGGTCCTTGGCATTTTCTTGTTGGGAATGCATAGCTTGGATTTATCTTGAATTATCGGTTTGTTTTTGATATCTTTCTGTTCTTCAGCTGCCTTTTTAATTGAGATGTCCATTTTTCCCATATCGGTTTTCATTGTAGAGACTTGAGATTTCATATTTTTAATATCACTTGTCAAAATGTCCAATTTCTGACTAGACTGGTTAGTGGTTTGGGTTAGACTAGTCAATATGCTGGTTAGCTGAACCAGTTGTTGAGATACTTGCTCATATTGTTTGGTAAAGGCATCAGTGTGTTTTGCTAGCATTTCCTGTATCTTCTCATCAACCTTTTCCATGTTTATTTCTGAAAATAATTCCAAAAATTCACCAGTATTGAAGGAGTGTTGTTTTAAGTATGTTGCCAGGAGCCGAGACCTTGTGACAGTTTCCTATTCATCAATTTTATGGTTCCCGGGGTTAAATGACTGCAGATTCTTCTCTCCGTTGTAAAACAATTAGTGTGGTTTTAAAGAGCCATCAAGTTTTACTGACACTCTAGCTCGGATGTAAAAGAGGGAGTGAGAAGGGTGTTGTTAATTTGCGGACCGTCCGTTGTCCCCTCTCGTTAGATTCCAGGTGGTAGGAATATTTTGGCCGTTGCACAAGGGAGACGCACTTCTGATCCTACGAGTTCCTGTGATAGTCTTTCCCCTTCAGTCTCGATGGTTTTGCTTGGTGAAGCAACGAGAGTGTTTCCTTGCTGTCTTCCGGTTCTCAAAACAGATCGTTCCAGGGAAAACGTGGCTGAAGGACCTTCTTGAATCGGAAAGACGTCAGCTCCAGAGGAATTTATCCCGTTCGCTCCCACCCCTTTTAGCACCTCGGCATCTCATGTCTAAGTTAAAAGTAATGCTGGTGAAGCAGAAATAGTTCCCAATATTAATTTGTGCATGGCCAGGGTCTTGTTTAAACTGGATCCATGCTGCTAAACATGCAATCTTAGCATACCAGAGACCTACAGACCAGGAAGATGGGCTAAAGTTGCATGTGTAGCCACTCTGCACATGCACAGCTGCCCATTTTAAATGAAGCTTTAGGCATGGGTTGTTGTCATGAGGATAAAATGGGAGGAAGAACAATGTTGTAAGCAGCTTTGGGGTCCAACTGGGCAGGAAAGTGGAATATAAATTAATAAACAAATAAAAATAAATTCTTTTGTTCAGCCAGTGTAGGACTGGCGCTTGGTTGAGGTTCAAATTGTGCAGCCTAGGCAAAATTATGTCAACTTTAATGGTATCTCACTTTTAAGTGCAGGTCATATACCAATTACTCCAAGAATGGCACACAGTAGCCTTGCAATAAAACTACATAGATACTATCACAGAAGCATTGAATCCCTGGAGAAGGTTTCACATACCCATTTTAATAGCTTATAAAATGTTTTGATGACCTGGAGGAAAAAAACCGTGAAAATATCACAGATACCTCAGATCAGCAGGGAACTGCAGCAGAAAGCAATCGGGATTCAAAGAGTCATGGAATAGTGAGCCCTGGTCGGCTTTGCTTGTCTTCAGGCTTCCTTTTTCTGTAACAGTCGCCTCTGTTCTCATAGCAAACTGCTTTCAAAAGTAGTTTGTAATAACATATTGAGGATGGGGGGGTCAGCAATTTGAAAGCAAATAAATTTCTAAAATTTCGCTGAACTGGCACAACCCCTTTCTGTGAGAGTGAGCAATTCTTTAGATCCCAGCTATTTATTACGGATACACACTAAACTTCCAATTTTGCAACTACCGGCATTTTGATATAGAATCATAGAGTTGGAAGGGACCACCAGGGTCATCTAGTCCAACCCCCTGCACAATGCAGGATATTCACAGCTACCTCCACCCCACACCCCCAGTGACCCCTATTCCATGCCCAGAAGATGGGGGGGGAACGCTCCAGGATCTCTGGCCAATCTGGCCTGGAGGAAAATTGCTTCCTGACCCTGTGGTGATCGGCATTACCCTGGGCATGTAAGAAAGGGCCACAAGAGCCAAATAATATTTCTACTATAGACAAATGATCACATTTCTTCCCTTGTTCCATCTAAACTACACTTAATTCTGTTTATCTAACTCAGCGCCAACTATGTGTTTTACTAGTGAAAGTGCAAAGATTTCCACATGCAGTCATGTGAACACAGCAGGAAGCTTTATAAGCTTGTGGTACAAATTCAACATTGGCATTAAAAAACAACAGACATCACTGGCCTCTTCCTAAACCTATGCAAAGAGAAGCATCAATATAAGGTAGCAGCTCTTCTTCCCAGATTAAGTGGGAAAGATGGGACAGTGTCAGTCATCACAAATTCCATATTCATCAATAAGAATCTTCTGCCAGGGACATCTTAAACATCCAAGTTTTATGGATTAAAACAAAAGCTTTAACTATTCATACCCCTCCCTTGATCTTTGATTCCCCTAGTAGGTATTTTGTGCTCCTAAGAGGACAACCCACAGTTAGGGAACCATTCAGTAAAGGAAAATATTTCTCTGTATGAGAAATCAATCAAGTTAATTACTTTTTGTATAATAAATACAATCAAATTTGCCTCCAATGCCCATTATCACGGCATGAGTCTGAACAATTCCTACAAGACCATTTACGAGAAGTATTATTCCAGGGAAAGGGTTTGCATTTCACCAACTCTGAGCTTTCGGTTACATGGATTAGTAACCATCACCAACAATATCCAGCTTAAAACATTCCAACTATTTCTATTTAAATAAAAAAAAATATTTTAAATAAAATTAATTAAATCCAAACCATTTCAAATACAAAAGCAGGGAGGGTTAATCATGCAATTATTTCCTGCTCCCAAATCTAAAAGTGAGACTGATCGGCTAAGTTTCACAAAGCAGTGGCTTTGTTTGGATGGGGAAGGCAGAGCTTTTGACAATGACGTGGTAGCGGCCACAAATCACTTAGCGGCCACAAACCATCATTGTTCCAATCCAGTTGTGTGTGTATGGCTGCTGAAGCAATAGAACCTGCTCCGCAAATTATCAGCACAAACCAAGATACTTCTTATGTCTTTTATCTCACTGTGCTGAACTGTAAACAAATCTAAACTAGTCTATCTTTTTATACTCTATACCAGGGGTCGGCAAACTCATTAGTCAAAAGAGCCAAATATCAACAGTACAACGATTGAGATTTCTTTTGAGAGCCAAATTTCTTAAACTTAAACTATATAGGTAGGTACACTGTTTATTAACTTAATAAACTTTAATTAAAGTTTTAAGTCTTAATTAAACTATAGGTACACTGAATAAAACTTGATATCATACTTAATAGTGATCTTATTTATTGATAAAAATTAAATTGTAAGTCCCTGCCATTTCCCCCTCCCCATCCGGAGTCCTCGTCTGGAGGCCTGGTCTACCACCATAAAGCCTATTGGTAGACCTGGCCTCCGGCTGAGTCCCATTGGGAGGCCAGGTCTACCCATTGGCTTTCTTGGTAGTAGACCTGGCCTCCGGAGGCCCATAGAAGCCAATTGGTAGACCTGGCCTCTGAAGGGGGACTTTTTCCCCTCCTCTGAGTCCAAGTCTACCGCCAAGAAAGCCAGTGGGTAGACATGGCCTCCCAATGGGACTCAGCCGGAGGCCAGGTGGAGGAGGAGGCGCATTGCGGAGGCGCATCAGCGCGGACTGCGTGGAGGGTCCCCAGGCGGGCGGGCGGCCCAGGGAAGGCCCCCCCGCGACCCCCGGACGATGCCCGGAGGAGGGGAGCCGTGTCGGCGGCGGGTGGCCGCGCAGGGACGGCGAGGCGCCTCCTGATCTCCTCCCCGCCGCCAGTGTTATTTATGTTGATGGGACTTAATAAAAGCGAGCTGACAGCTCCATAAATAACTGCAGGGTGGGGGAAATGATGGGGAAAGCAAGCTGATTTCCTGCCCCCTCTTTCTTCTCCCTTTATTTGTTTAGGTGGCGCTCAAAAGAAATCTCAATCATTGTACTGTTATATTTGGCTCTGTTGACTAATGAGTTTGCCGACCACTGCCCTAGGTAATCCCACCGCCCCCCAGGGGGTGGTACTGCCCAATTTGGGAGCCACTGTTCTATAATAATAACAACCCCTAAATGCCTAGACATTCCAGTAACATTCCACGTGTAAAGATGAATTGATACTGGGCAAGTTATGAAGTTCCCCACCCCTAGAAACAAGCAATAAACAATTCTTAGAATTATGGACTTCATTTTTCATGTAAATATAAAGGGCTAGAAACCCAGTGGATTTTCTCAACGTGCCACAATATTAAACTGAAGAAATAAACTTGTTGACTACTGAACAGCTCTCACATGTCCTGTTAGATTACATTTTCTCTAGAAAAGTGGCAACATAACCTCTTTCTATGCTATCACTTCCTGAAAGGGAAAAGGCGACTACACACGGTTAGATCAGAACTCACATAACAGTTACACTCACACTTCTCTACAGTCAAAGAGCTAGGGGATTTACAAACTACTTTTTGTTGATATGGCAGTCCTAGACACAATAGCAGCAAATACCTGAACCTAATTCCTTTGCATTTTGCACATGTATATATTGTCTGTCCACAGAAAGAAATGCAAACTTTGGTGCATACTAAAGTGAACATACCAACCCACGCTAAGCATTTTAAGTACATCTATAACTCTAGTCCATTGAAAGACACTGACACTTTAAGCATTCTTGTGCACTGTTTATTCGTATTAATTAAATGTTCATCTTTTCACTGTGAAGTTCTACAGAAGTCATGTGTCCAGAGATGGCCTGTGGGTTACCCAGCAAGCTGACTGCTCTGAAGTGACTTTGAATATACACATAAAACAAAAAGCAGCTATGTTGTTTTTACACGCGACTCAACTGAGATCCTCTTTCCAGTCCCTTTGTTTCATGTGCAGAAAAGTAGGCATTTCTAGAAATCCAAAGCAGTGGAATACTAAAGCTGACACAGTACTGTGTATATTTATTTACCTCCAAACAACTACTTCCCTCTTCCCAGTATTAACAATAAAATGTTTGAAGCAGGTATAAGGCTTCCAGAAGTTGAGAATATTTTAATAGCACACAGACAGTACTGATGTACTTATACAGCATTATCTGTTAAATGCCACAGCAGGGTGCAAATTGCAAGGAGCTCATATGATAGCATTTTTTTAAAAAAAAAATGTGTCTTTTCTGCTCGCCTCAACTGCCAAGGCACAATTTATGGTCAAGCTGGTTGGTCGAGCAAGCAAAACTGAGAAGTGATTGTTTGAGAAATCTACTTCCTTATCTAGAAAAAGAAGTTATTTGGTGCATGGTGTCTTAACTATTCCACATAAAGAAAGAGTTGTATCCAACATCAGTCAGCATAAACAAATAGACACATTTCACAACATGCTATACCTAAGCTCTGGTTCCTGAGCGGACTTTGAAATCCAAGCAATGCAGCGGAGGAACATCGTAACATTCTGGATATTCATGCAGATCCATGATAAGAAAAAGCAGATCAGAAATTTTAAAAAGAATGGGTGCAAAGAGTTTCAGGAAGCATTTCAGGAAGGACTGGCTGAATTGCCGGGCACTTTGGTCTTAGGCAAGCTTCTCATGTTATTTTGATAGTTATTTTATAGCTTAAAAAATCTACCTGTTTGTCCACACAATTAACTATATTTTTTTATTTTCTTATTTAAAAGCAACATAGAATGAGACGGTGTCTATTATGATAAAGGAAGAGTAGATTAACAGACAGCTTACATAAAGCAAATAGTTAAAATGGCCATTGCTGAAGACAACCCCGGCTGCTCCTGACTAAGGAAGTTAAGTGGGCGCATGAGTATTTAAAAATAACTCTGGGAATAACCTCTGTAAGATCACATAACAACCATTTGAACAGTCCTGCAGATCGTGATTCTGTGCTGTTACTGCTGCGAAACATAATGCGATCAAATACAATTTATGTATTTTATATAATGTTTTATATAATTATTTTATATAATGTTTGTAAAGTTAATGTTACATTTAAACTCAGTGTCATGTAGATGACAAAGTGTTGTGCTGTCAGGATACAGGGGCTAAATCCCCGAACATCAATGATGTGGAGCGTGTTGGGAATGAGCAAGCCACTGTGTTTCAGTCAAACATCCTCACAAAAGCTGCCTTTAATCTCAGTGAGAAAGGCTGGCTATAAACGAAGTAAAATAAATAAAATAAACTTGCAAGGAGCTCCTTGGAGGAAGGGCTGTAAATAAAATGAAACACTACTTCAGATATTATTTTACCTCTACCCCACATCCTTGTCTAACAAAGGAAAAGGTTAAAAAAAGGTAAAGGTCCCCTGTGCAAGCATCGGGTCATTCCTGACCCATGGGGTGATGTCACATCTCGACGTTTACTAGGCAGACTTTGTTTACGGGGTGGTTTGCCAGTGTCTTCCCCAGTCATCTTCCCTTTACCCCCAGCAAGCTGGGTACTCATTTTACTGACCTCAAAAGGATGGAAGGCTGAGTCAACCTTGAGCCGGCTACCTGAAACCAACTTCCATCAGGATCGAACTCAGGTCGTGAGCAGAGCTTGGCCTGCAGTACTGCTGCTTACCACTCTGCGCCACAGGGCTCCTCCTAACAAAGGAAGCCACCGAAAAATGGCTCCTGGACAAACTAGGTGTAAACAGCCATACTGGCCCATGCAAAATCTAGAAGAAACAAAATCCATGTAATACCTTTTATTAGGGACAATCAAAATGACAGAAAATGTTGTGCAAGCTTTCAAGCTTCATCAGACTAGATGTTAACAAGTTAAAAATTGAAAGAGGAAAATCCAGGTCAATATTTCAAGACCCATCTTGTCAGCCTTTGATATTAGATGGTGACAGGCTCACAGTTTAATTGCTGTAGGTGTTAGATTACAACACATTCTGGGAAGACAAAGACAAAAAGCCATCAAATACTGCCTCTTCCCAGAAAGTGTGTGCTATAACCTTAACCAGCAATCAAGTTAGTTTCAGGCTTATACACGTTTCACAAAAGACGTTTGTAAGATCAGGACGTAACATCAATGCCTGAAAAATCCGCTTCTCACCCCTCTACTTTTAAAAGTTTTGTTAACATACAGCCTGATGAAGTTATGGTGAGCTCAAAAGCTTGCACGTTTTGTGTCAATTGGTTGGTCGTATTAAAAAGTATCATACAGGTTTTGTCCTTGTTTTCAGATACTGCACTGTAATACCAGCAGAAAAACAACATCCCCAAAAAACTCTTATCTTTTTAGACTTATCTATCCCACAATATGCCTTGCTACTGACAAACCTAACCTCCCAAAGTCCCCTTCAGTCTCTGTCGCACTGAACAGCTCTCTACACACCCTATAATGGAGCTCCAGGACAGTGGAATCTGACAGGCAGATTCTGACAAATGTCAGCATTGTGATTCCACAAATTCATGTTTAATGCCACACTGTAACATTCAATTTCCATGAAGGCATGTGGCTTCCACAGCCAGCTGCAAAGATGGAGCCCTGAGTGTATAAACCTGATTCAGCTTGTAAATCTCTTAAGGCAGGGATCTACCATGTGCTTGTTACTCCGTAAAGCACCATATGTATGGTACTCTACAAACAATAATGCCACAGTCAGCAATGGGGAAAATCCCTCATTGGGTGGCATTATGTACTTTCATACTTAATTAGGAGATTATACAAAAAGCCATTACTGAACATGTAACATTTTTGTTTGTTATGAAGCAATATGCGCAAAAGTAAACATCTTGCAGGCAAAAATAATTATTACGTTAAAACTGAGATTTAAGCATATTTACTTGAAAAGCAAGTTCAATTTTAATCATGGACTCACTTCCAAGTAAACATATTTGCAAGGCTGAATACGAAGATCAAGTACTTTTTATATTAGAAACAGGAGGGAATAGCTTTGATTACTTCCTAGAAGCTATTTGGTTAAATTGAATCTGGACACAACGTAGTGATAATCTTTCACAATATTAAATGCAGAGAAGATTTTTAATATAAGAAATCCCTAATCCTGAAAAGCTTACGGACACATGGTCACATTTATTCATGCCTGTAAGTAAGGATGGAGGACCGGTACCTAAGTGACTATGTAATTTATTCCAAATTAAAGGGGGAGGGTGATTGCTTGATCCGGGGTAGATTTTTGTGCGTGTTGAAATCCAGAAGGGGGAGATTTGGACAGCCGCTGCCACAGTTCCCCATGATTTCCAGCTTGTTTTCACATGCTAAATTAACATTATGAGCCAGTCCAGATACAAAAATTCAGAAGAAATCTTTTTTATGGAACCAATAAGGGGATTTTTACATTGGTTAGGATGATGAGTTTCTGCCATTTTCTGAGCTGATGTCTAGATATGACTTGCCACCTTATGAAGAATGGCAGTACTTACAGTCGCCAACATGTGTTGGTATCTGCAGCATTAAGTATCTCAGGGTCCCCTTTGCTCCTGGAAGTTCTAATTGCATCAAGGCAAAATCTAACTGAAAACGAAACCTACAATATTTGTTTATAAATACTTGATGCTGATTAATGAATATGATATGCAAAGTCTCAGGAATGAAGGGAAATAGGAGCTAGATCGCCCTATTTTGCCAAAGTGATTGGATGTGGCCTTAAAGCTTATACCTGCTCTTTACATGGATCTTGAGACTTATTCAGCAAAAAAAATTATGTTCAAGATATACTGGACACCACAGCGACTCTTTAGAAAAAGGAATGAGTAAAAGTGTCTAATTGTTAAACATATGCCTTGGGCATGTCCAATCATTCGGTTTCTCTGGGAAGAAGTTATTACTCACATCAATTTTGCATTAGAATGTTCACTGATTTTTGAGGATGTCTATGTATTTTAAACTATATGCCTGTCTCTTGGAGGCTAACTGACAGTCAATGAAAATGGACCCTCCGTGCCCTTACTTCAGCTAATAGACTTATACTATAACACCGGAAAGATAAAAAGCCACCTCTGGTCAATCAATGGATTGAGTCAGTTCAGAAAGATAACTGATCAACGAACCAGTTCAGTAAGATGCCTTGCACACTCTCAGAAGAGCTTACAATTATGTGTCATTACTTCACTAATTATACTAGCACTGAAAACCGATTCCAGGTTTAAACCCTTGTCAAAATTCTTATTACGTATTAGCTTATGTCGCAATAAGCACAGACAGCACAGACCACATTGTGTCACAAAGAGCAGGAATTAATAGCATCGCTCACCTCAGAGGCACGATGAACAGAAGCAGACAACTTCAGATGAAGCAAGCCAAGCCTAATAATACATCAGAGAATTAAGCACAATGGAAAAAAAAAAAACCACTTCTCAGTCCAGCTTCATGGTAGGACCATGCCTCAGTGGATGAGTACACACTTTGCAGACAGAAGGCTCCAGGTCCGATCCCTAGCTTCTCCAATTATAAAAGGTCTGCAGTAACAAGCATTGGGAAAGATCTTTCTCTCCCTAAATCCCTGGAGATTTGCTGACCATCAAGTACACAATACCAGGAAGATGACTGGCTGTAAGTATCTTCTTCAATCTATAGACAGTTTCTTTCCTTATCTTTTTTTTTCTTCTTTCCATAAAGGGAACTGGAAACAGACAGGTAAAGAAAACTGCTTTCCTATAATGGCCTGTCTTTTTCCACTCACAGTTGTTCTACTTTCAGCTACCTTTTTCAGGTTTTTATATGTAACAATGATTAATTCAAAGCTTTAAAAGCAGTAAACTTAAAAAAAAATGAGTGCCATCGTAAGAACAATTTCTTGGCACTAAAACTGACAGAACAAAATTCAGTTGCATTCTGAGAAGACCTGTTTAGGATTGCTCTCTGAGATTTTTTAGGGAGATGTTTGTAAAAATGCTTTTAGCAATAGTACTGGCATGTCTAGGAAATATTGCCTGTCTGTGTGAGAATGCTAATATGTAACTTTGGGCCATGATTTTCAGGCAGATAAAGGCTGACTTCTGGCTTTCTTTTTACAAACTAATCTCTTCCAGTGCCAGTAATAAGTTACATACAAACAATCCAGAATGCAGCCTCTCAAGGACTGAGGAGTCAGCCTGTCCTTGAGGGGACTGTACTCCCCCTGAGGGAGCATGTTTGTAGCTGGGGGGCGAGCTGCTGGATCCTCGCATACATTTGGAGGCCCGGGTTTCCCCAGTGTCACGTAGTACCTTTTATCTGCTTTTGCTAACACGCCAGCAACGGCTGTTCTTCCAAAAGCATAATCTGGCCACAGTGATCCACGCTCTGATTACATGCAGGTTAGATTACTGTAATGCACTCTATGCGCGGCCGCCTTTGAAAATGGTCCAGAAACTTCCATTGGTCCAATATGTGGCAGCCAGGCAACTGTCAGAGGTGGGATACATGGATTGAATCACCTCTGTGCTGAAAGGTCTGCATTGGCTGCCCACTTGTGTTTGGGCACAATTCTAAGTGCTGGTTCTTACCTCTGAAACCCAAAATGGCTTGGGGCCAGGGTGCTTGAAGGACTACTACCTCCCACATTGTCCAACCCACCAACTAAGATCTACCACACAAGCCCTGCTCTCTGTGCCTCTGCCTTCAGAGGCGAGGCAGGTGGCAACTACAGACCTTTTTAATGCTCTGGTTGTTGTTGTTTAATGTTAAGTTTTAATTAACTCTTTACGTTTCATATTTTTATTATTTTTTATTTTGGGCAGGTTCCCACTTTTGGGCAGTTCCCTGGAGATGTGCCATAAAGATTTTTCTGAGCAATTACAGTTAAAATAATTGTAAATATGTACACACACAACCTGGAAACAAGGTTCTCTTTCCAGAATTTAGCTTAATCCTGATTTTGGTATGCATGATGGTGGCCAACAGATATGAGACAGCAATACCATGTGCTTTTCAGGGAACACAAGTATGAAGCCATTCACTTTGGATGCCGTTGTGTCCATTTAATGCTGACTCAGCTGTTAGAAACAATCTCAGAATTATATACTTGGTGGACATAAATGTGAAGCCCTGAAAAAGGAGCAATCTGTATGCCGTGGAGGGCTATTTTCCTGCCTTCCTGAGCAACACAAGTGGAAAAGCAGTGTCCCTTGGCTCTTACGTAAACAGAAGGGGAAGAGGTGCTGAGTCCAGGAAAAAGGCAGGACACGTCTTATATACATGGAGGATACATCTCCTGACACCCACAAGGTTGCCACAAACTGGTCTTCGATAACTACTACTGTACAGCTTTCTCAAGCTGGATTTTAAATCTGACTTCAAAGGCTTGACAGGGCACAGAAGAATTCCCATGTCTCAGGACTGATCAGAATGGTTGCTTCTGAGAAAGAACGTTTACCAGTGCTATCCCAATAACACTTTCCTAAGAGTAAGGCCTACTGAGCACACCTGAGTAGGATTCTGAGTAGTCCTGCTAAGGAGCATATTGCAGGACTCCTAATATTTTCACATTTTGGACATGTTTCCTACAGCAATAAGGAACCGAAACTGGTTTTTAAAGCTGATATTAAATGAAACATCATAGGTAAGAGGCGGTGTAGTTTAATGGATGTGACCAGAATTGTATTAGGGAACCTTATGTTCAAATTCTATCCATATTTTGAAGAAGTCACTATGTCATTAAAGGGGAATAAATGACCTTATAAGCGGGTTGATTTTTTTCACTGGCAATTAAAGGTCACAAATTACAATTGTAGCAGTCATTCAGGCAAAAATGTTAGCTGTTTAGAAACGTCAGACAACAGATATTTGCACAAACTGTGATTAGCCATTCTAATATTATGGCCAATGCAGAATACCAAAGCCCAATTTCAGAACAGACTTAACGGTCATAGTTTACTATGAGTGCAACCACTATTTTTATTATACAAGCTGCAAAATACAAATTGCCTGAAGTGTAGGCAAAAACGTTATTCTGCTATTAATACTACAAAACGCAGCCTTCAGAAATATTTTTCTACTCCATTTTGTTTATATGCAAATGAATTTACCCAACCATAGCTAAAAGCTCAGTGTACTAATCAGCACGATTTTTGTGTCAGCAGCGCTATGAAAAGGCTTTATAACATGTTACTACGCAATTTAAAATCAAGCTTTCAGACTCTTACAAAAGTCAATAATGCCTGTCATTTCTCAGCATGGCAGCCTATCTACCTATTCCATAGCCTGGCCTGTCACCTAGTAATGGTAATGTCACCTAGTAATCATCACACATGGGAACAAGAGTAAATTCCAGCTCTATCCCTGCCTAAAGCAAATGAGCATAGAATATGCATCATTAACTGTATGTCAGAAGACACAGCCACACAGGAATCATTCTGCCTTCAGTGCCAGGTGCAAAAAAATCCCACATTAGAGAGAGAAAAGAAGAAGGAAGGGGCTGTGGCTCAGTGGTAGAGCATCTGCTTGGCATGCAGAAGGTCCCAGGTTCAATCCCCAGCCATCTCCTGTTAAAGGGACTAGGCAAATAGGTGATGTGTAAGACCTCTCTGCCTGAGACCCTGGAGAGCCGCTGCCGATCTGAGTAGACAATACTGAATTTGATGGACCAAGGGTCTGATTCAGTATAAGGCAGCTTCATTTGTTCATGTGAACCAAAGGAAAAGAGCATAAAACACAAAGTTATGAAAGGGTGTTAGGAAGGGGGGGGAGTTATATTTATCATTTAAAAAACCCAATACAGCAAAAAGTGTGCAATACTCCATCAGCACAATACGTTTGTTCAGAAACAAGTCTCAAAAGAATTCAGTAAGGCTTATTTTTTACTGTATGCCTAGAACAGCCATCCATGTTCCCTTTACCCTTAGCAAAGCCATCACAGTAGGCCAGCCACTTCCAGAAAAACATTAATGAGGCGTGTCAAGCGAAAAATATCCCATTTCATAAGATAACAGAATCTCCCCTGCCTCCTTTGAGAAAAGCCTATTGTAAATTGTTTGCTTCTGTGACATCCATTCCAGCAGCACCACACAAATAAACCTACTCAGCCTTTTTATTTGTGCAGTAGTCCATAAAACACTTTGAAGGTTCCTGGAATCAGATGGCGCTTCTTTCCAAAATCATTGGACATTTAATATGTGTTCTTATTTTAAATTAGGCCTACATTTAGACCTAAACAAGTCTCAAAGATTCCAGCACTGATCAATAAGGAAAGTTTTGTAGAACAGTATCCCTAAAAGCAGGCTAAAATTTTAAGTTGATTTCCCCCACCCCTCAGGTTACTTTACGTTCTTGTTAAGCAAATATTCAGTGCATTACATAGAACATATATACAGTATATGAATGGTCTCATTTAGCAAGCTGATATATTAAGATGAGAAATGAAGGAAGAAATGTTGTATGGGAGCAATCCTAAGCAGGTACACTTTGAGGTAAGTCTCATGTTGTTCAACGCAGCTTACTCCCAGGAAAGTGTCCTTAGGGCTACAGCCTATGTCAACTTCAGCATTCTATCCTCTTTGTCTTGTTCCAGAAACCTACGGCTACGGCTGACATAAAATGCTCCTTTGCTCAAAAGTGTGCACTTAGAAGAACAGTTATTCTGCTTCCTGAGTTTAGGTAGCTGCTGTGTAAACAAAGGGCTCCAATAACAACAGCAAACCTAGTAGAGGACCAAATCCAGTCTAAACAGAGAGACTGGTAACCAATTCAGGGCACTCCTGTCCTTTGTTATGGAGATGTATTTTTGTTTTTGCAAAGACTAAACAATTCACCTTAAAATGAATGGAGACAATTTTGAGTCATCTATCTCCTAATGTTGTTGCTGCACAAGGTTACAAATAAATTCAGCTTGAAACAGTGCAAGGAAGAACTTGCACTTTTCTTATACATTAAACAGTTGCTGAGACTGTTCCAGAAAGTCTAGCTTTTGGGACCAAGGTAAAGGTAGTCCCCTGTGCAAGCACCGGGTCATTCCTGACCCATGGGGTGACGTCACATCCCAACGTTTACTAGGCAGACTGTTTATGGGGTTGTTTGCCAGCAGAGGTAATAACTCTTAGTTGATGCTGTGTCTTGCTCCCACCCCCAGTATCTCCCTTCTCTCCAGCCTCTTCTTACATAAGGACAGCTCCAGATCTATGTTGAGAGTGTTCCATTCATCAATTTTAACCACATAGAAACTCACAACATTGTTGTTTTTCAAGATAAAAACAGAAGACAGAATACTGCCTTCTCTTTTGAAAGAGCCTGTACCTCTCCTAGCACTCTACATATACAAATAGCAAAATGCACACTCTGCTGTGCAGTAGCTGAAATTATTCTATATTAGTAGCTGCTACTTCAACTATCTTTAGTAACGTTCTTCCGGGATTATCAGAATATCTTTCAGTTTCTTTAAAATGACTCACTTGCAGATGGTGAGTACAGTTAAAAAGCCCATTTGATTATGATTTCCACCCCTGAGATTGGGTTAAAGAAGAAAAGATCCATAAAGTCAAAGCGCATACAAGATTAATACATACATTAAGCAACGTATTGTCAGTAGCTGCTGATTTTTTAAAAAACTATATTCAGTACAGAAGTGTAAAGGCACCAAGCGTGACACAAAGTGAAAATGTACTGTTTTCATTTATCATAGAATAACCAAATAAATTGCTGTTGCCTTTTGTGGAATTTTCTCCAGGAGAAATTAGTAAGGGGTGCTTTTCAGATAAGCTAAAGGAAGAAACATAAGTAAAGAATGCACGGCTGCTGCTTTTAAAACACACAGGAGATTTACAGATAGTGTTCAGAGCCCACAGGACTTCACCCTGGAAATGTTACTTGACTTGCCCAGCAGCATATTCAACGGATATACTCCATCTGCCAAATCCATTTGGAAGCAGAAAAGGAGAAAAACAAACAAGAGGGGACTTACAGTACAATCCTAAACAGTGCAATCCTAAGCAGAGTTCCGGCCTTCTAAGCCCCTTGGCTTCAAGGAGCTTAGAAGGGAGTAACTCTGCTTAAGATTCTACCACAAGCGACAAAAAAGAAAAAGAAAGACTGAGCCAGTAACTGATTAAGAAAAATACCCTCTGATTAACACAGCTGTCCAGTTATAAGGTAATACCGTACGCATCTGGGGAACTCAACCAGTTAAAACATGAAATGGAATAAAATTGATTACTCTGATTTCTACATACATAATGCTTCCTAGAGAAAAGGAACAGGTAGCACTTATTCCAAAGGGCTGAAAGTGCAACATCCCACCCTTAAGCAACTGTGTTCTCTTCAAAGGCAAGGGCACAGCTTGAAGCAATGCAGACAAAACATCATCTTAAGCACAACCAAGGTGGGGGCAGAAACACCAAGCTCTCTCCCACCTTCCATTTCATCATCCAGTGCTGGCAATGGAAACTCTCCATGAAGGCCAGAAGTCACGTGGGAGATACAGATAAGAGGGCACAGAGAGTTGCTGTGTGGAAGTGGTACCCCACGTGGAAAAAGTAATCTGCGGACCAGCCCTTGGAAGACAGGAAAACCTCTTGATATTATCATCACAGAGTAAGTGTTTAGGCTGCAAATTCTTGGCCAAAAACAGGCTCCAAAGGCAGCAAGGGGGCGTGGGTGGGAACTAAACTGATCAACAAACCAAGCCAACACATCAACAAAAAAGTTTAGCTGGAGCAAAACATTTACACCTCAAGCCTACACCAAGCAATTGACTCTAAAGGGTAGACAGCCAGAATAGAGATGGCCCTATCTTTAATAGTCCCCTGAACTAGAAGGGACACACAGATAAGAGCCCATCCAGAAGATCTAGGTCCCAGACCACTTAGGGCTTTAAAGATGACGACAAACACTTTTGAATTCTGCCCAGAAGCAAATCTAACTATGCGATTCTAGGTAGAGTTACACCCTTTTAAGTCCACCGGCTCAATTGTATTTAGAAGAGTGTAACTCTGCTTAGGATGGCACTGTAAACTCTGCTTAGGATGGCACTGAGCACAGAACAGTACTTCCTGAGAAGTCTTAGATCCCCATACTATAAAACCAGGACCCAACTATCATATCCTGTTACCAAACCAGAATGGCTTGTAGGAGCAGGCCATAAGCCTGGACAATGGAAATACAATGAAGGGAAAGGAGGAGAAAGGAGACAAGAGTATAACAGCATACAAACCAACCCCAGCTTCTAGAAAGATAAGGCAGGCACTGTTAATTAAAGATAGAATAGAGTATACTGGAAAAGAGAATGCCAATTTCACTGTCATTGTGGTGAGCACTGCTAACATAATGAAATCAGTGCTAATATAAACTGCACAAACATGCATTCATGATTACAGCATCCCAACATAAATTTTCAGTATATAACTAAGGAACTCCAGTTGCACTTGGCAGGCACACCACAGTACCCTGAAATAAAGACTAGTTTCAGTCGATACGTATATTTCTTGTTAGGACTGTATTAACGGATACAGTTGTATTAATATCACTCACTTGTAAGTGTTTTGCCATGTTCTTTGCTATGTCCTTTAAAAAGAATCATGCATGGCCTTAAAGACATATATATCACAGTGGCATTTTACTAACACTGGCATTTCACTAAGTGGAAGTTCTAAATTTGCACAGTTGGTTATACTGCATGCACAGAGGATACATCTGCATAACTTTTGTACCTACACAGAATCAATGTCATGTTTTTAAAATGGGCACCTAACATCATTTACATATTTTCCGTGGGTAATGAGGTGCCCTTGAGTGGTTAAGGATGCTCAATAAACTCCATACCTCAGTCCATTTTTAAGTGCCTGCAGGTGCAATCCTATTCTAGTCAGTGACTGTAACAATGCAGAACAGATCGTGAGAAAACAAATCTACATAACGTACAGTTGTCACTAAGCAGCGATATCTTAAAATTGCCAGGAAATAAGTCCACATGCACTTTAAAAAAAATGAATTGTGCCAGAAGTCATTATGCGTCACTACATTACCAGAGGAAGTGCACCTTTATATTGCCACATTGTGGAACCCTCCCCTAGCTTTGAAACAGGCAAGAAGTTTGGGACAAAGCAGATTTACCTTGATTCTTTTGAACTATAAACTGCTATATCAACAAAACACTATTCTGAAGCCTTGTTTAACAGAATCCAATACACCAGAAATTACAACGTCCTTTACTGGATTGCTGGAGGATACCATCTCAGGAGTTAGAAATTATCTTCAGTCTAGAGTGCAAAGGTATTTGACAGAATCCAGGAATGTCAAACAATACCTGCATGAGAGACAACAGAACTTTGCCTCTGTACTACAGACTCTCACCACCATCATACATGCACCCTGCTGTGAGTGGCTACCCATCAACATCACCTCTCCCTAACAGGAAGGGTGGGTACGCGATTGTCAAGTACATTCCACCACCGCCTGTCCTTGTCCTCCCCTTGATTCTCTAAGCAACACCCCGCAGTTTGTTGCAGTCCAAGCTCTGCTGAGATGATTTAACAAGTCTTTCTAGAAACATTTAATTCACAAGAAGCAACTGAAAATAGCAACCCTGATCTTGGCAAGAGGATAATATTGGCTATGTGACCGGTGTATGTGACTCCACACCGGCAGCAATGCTACTATTTTATATAGATTTCTGTGAAGCTCGTCTCTACTTAAAATTGCCCGTGCGGATGACGCACAATTGAGTTTTTATTAAAGCTGTGTCCTATAGCTGTAGGAGATAATTTCGTTTCTTGTTACAAATCCAACTGTCCTCTACATTTTTAACCAGGGTTCTAAGACGTGCATCGTTGTTTACCTAGGAGACATTTACCAGCACAGTCGAACTTTCTCCTGCCTATCCTGTGTATATACCAGCATCAATATATAGATAATAATTAAGAAAGGTAGAGGCTGCAGGTAAAGCCATCATAAACAGTCCCCTGACGGATGAGCTGTCACTTTTATGAGGGTGTTCCTATTTCTCCCTGACTCACGTCATTTATCCCTGGTTTTCAGCTTGCTTGCTGCGCGCCTGTCAGCAAGGTACAAAGCTGCTCTGCACAGGTGCACTCTGCATCCCCACAGAATCAGCCACAAAAATTAAAAAAAAAAAACCATGGATGCTCTGCAGGGAAAGCAGGTTGCACATTCTGCATCTGAGAAGCACTAAACCCTCCCCCAAACACACAGAGAACACCAAATCTCACCACTTGCACAATCCCAGCATGGCTTGTGCAACCCAGTGGAGAGGGGACTCTGAAGCAAAGCTTCCTCAAGCTGTCAAAACACCCTCCAGGCACACCGACAGACGGCTTGTCCGGAGATCTCACCCCAACCACCCCTTTTGTTTTGCACCAGCAGCCGGAGCAATCTCCCCCCCCCCCCCGCGGCTCCTCACCTTGATGATGCTGGTTTTCCTGGGGATGCCCGCCTTGCCTTCTGGCTGCGAGGCGGCACAGCCTCTCTCCAGGCCAGGGCTGCCCGGCCCCATCTCCTCCCGGGGGCCCACCAGGGCGCAGTCCCCGTTGGAGACCCGGTTGCCCGCGCCGTCCAAATGGATCCTCCCGCCGCCGCCGCCGCCGCCTTCGCCGTCTCCCGCTTTGAAGGCCCCCTTGCCGCGCGCGGGGCTCGGGGAGGAGGCGCTACCCCCGCGGCTGCCGAACTCGGCCATGGGGCCGGCCGGCGGGAGGGGCGCGAGGATGCCGCCCCCTCCTCCTCTTCAGCAGCAGCAGCAGCAGCAGCTCGGCGAGGGTCGCAGCCCCCCCTCCTGGCTGGGCGCGCGCTCAGGAGCCGCGGCGCAGACGGGCTGCAAAAGGCGCCTCGCTTCGCCCCGCCGGTCGGGCTGCAGAGGCTGCACAGCGCCGGGGCGACGGCTCGGTCGTGACTCCTCGGCACCTGGCGGAGGGGAGGGGGGGAGAGAGAGAGGGAAGGGGGAGAAAATGAAGCGTGGCCGTCTCTGGCGGAGGGGGGCAAGCAGGCGAGGCGCAGCACGCGCCCAGGGCGGAGAGGGGCTGTTTGCAAAGGGGCGGCGAGAGGCAGGAGCGCCACAACAAAGCCCAGGCGCGGAGGGGAGGGGAGGGGCCGGGAGGGGGGGCTGAGCGCGCGCGCGCCCACCCCCCAGGCCCCCCGCGACTCACAGGAGCCCCGCCGCCGCCGCTCCGTTATCTGCTTCGAAGAGGCGGTTTGTTTTTGCAGACTCTGCACTGGGGGTGGGGAAGGGAAGGCTCGGCACGGAAAACCCGACGGCCGCTTTCTGACCTGGGGGGGGTCCCGAAGAGCCTTCCCAAAAGCTCCCCCCCCCTCCTCCCCAGTTCGTGCTCCCCTCCTTTCCGCTGCAGGAGCGCGGCTCACCTATTCCCGCCCCCTCTCTCCGGCTCTGCATTTGTGGAGGGGGGGGTGGATTTGCAGAGCAGGGACGGGCAGCCCTCCTTCCGCCAGGGGACGGAGCCCGCCCTCCGCTCCGGGGCATGGGCAACCATGTGCTCGGCGCGCCGCGCCTCCCCGCCCGCCCGCTGCCTTGGCTGGGCAGCCCCCCCCCCTCAGGCTACACACCTCCGCAGCAAGGTGACGGGGGGGAGAAGAAGGGTCGTGACCCCCCCCGCCCTTCCCCGCGGCTGCAGGCGAGGCTTCCCCCTCTCTCCCTCTCTCCCTCCCTCCGTCTGCCCGCTATAGTCGCCGCCTCTGCCTCGCGCCGGATGCGCGCCCAGCGGGGAGGGGGGGAGGGAGGGGAAGAGGCCGCTTGGTGCAGCCGCCCAACACCCCCTCCGGCAGGCCGCGCGCACTGCATTGGGGGCTGGAGGGAGGGGCAGCCCGGCCGCCGGGCGGACCTCACCTCTTCGGCCTCCGCGCGCGCCCCCTCTGGGCGCGCGTTTTTTTTTTCCTTCTCTGCTCCGCATCCCCAAAACTCTGCACGGGAGGCTTGTTTTTGAGTTTTGAGAATCCGGATTGGGGCAAATGTGCCCCTAAAGGTAAAAAGGTAAAGGTCCCCTGTGCAAGCACCGGGTCATTCCTGACCCATGGGGTGACGTCACATCCCGACGTTTTCTAGGCAGACTTTGTTTGCGGGGTGGTTTTCCAGTGCCTTCCCCAGTCATCTTCCCTTTACTCCCAGCAAGCTGGGTACTCATTTGACCGACCTCGGAAGGATGGAAGGCTGAGTCAACCTTGAGCCGGCTTCCTGAAACCAACTTCCCTTGGGATCGAACTCAGGTCTTGAGCAGAGCTTTTGACTGCAGTACTGCAGCTTAACACTGTGCGCCACGGGGCTCGTAACAAATGTGCCCCTAGAGAGGGGCAAATCCAAGGCGAAACCTCCCGTGCATAGATGGCCTTTCTTTGCCCCTTGCACGCATCTAGTGCAACTTGACAACTACTTATTTTTGTGAGGGGGGGGGGAGGAAATGAAAAACCCCTTACTCGTTTTTCCCCAATGCATTTCCCTCCGATCTTTCTCTAGCATTATTTCCTTCGTTTCTTTGCATTGTGTGCGTGTGTGTAAAGTGCCATCAAGTCGCAGCGGGCCATTTATTCATGGAAGGTTTTGCACTGGATTTGCCACTCTTTAGATGCCCTTTTTCCCCATCCGTATTCTCAAAACTCTGCATGGCGGCTTATTGTTGAGTTTTCTCAAAACTCAACAATAAGCCGCCATGCAGAGTTTTGAGAATTCAGATGGGGGAAATGGGCATCTAGAGAGTGACAAATCCAATGCAAAACCTTCCATGGGTTTTCAAGGCAAGAGACTAACAGAGGTGGTTGGCCAGTGCCTTCCCCTGCACAGCAACCCTGGACTTCCTTGGTGGTCTCCCATCCAAATACTAACCAGAGCTGACCCTGCTTAGCTTCTGACATCTGACCAGATCAGGCTAGCCTGGGCCATCCAGGTCTTTGCATTAGCGCTTGCTAAATCCATTTTTATAATGCATTTTTTGCCAGGGTTCTCTTAAGTATGAACTGCATTGGTTATCCCCAAGAGGCACTTTCATAAATGACTGTTGTTTTAAAATTTTTCACCTCCGTAATGGGAACGTAAAACCCACATTGAATAGAGTGTACTTTTGAAACTGCCCCCCCTCAATGTTCACAAGTAATACATTCCAGATTGAAGAGCATTCTCAACTTCAGTTTGTGAAAATGCCCTCAGGACTCTCATTGGTTAGCCCAAGGGACCATCTGGATTCAGTTAGAGTCACATGCCTGGACAATCAATCCTCTTCCTGTCCATTAATGGCTTCCAAAGTGTAAATTAAATTGAATGTTTGTGCTGTATGCTGAAGGGCATGTGGATGACGCTTCCAAACAGAAAGGAAGAGCTGGAGGGGTGGGGGAGAGACACAACCCTCAATAATAGAAACAGAAATCTGACATTTTTACACACATTTCTCAATAAGCCAACTACATCACAATAAGCAACATCTTTTTAACATGCCATCAGTGGGCCATCTTGTATTTCAGGTGCATTATTACGCTTTCTTGTTTTTTGCAGTATTCAGTGCAAAATTCAGAAGTCATCCTCACCAAATGTGCTGTTGAAAACTCACACAAGATTTTAGCCTTTCCCTGTGGATGTGGAATAACTATTACCCCTTAGGTCAGCAGTCACAATATCAGCACACACAAGCATCACAAGAGCTGGGGACAAAAGAAAAATTCCATTCACAAACCTGATCCTCTGTGTTCTCAAGTCTGTTATGGAGTAACTAACCTATGTTAATAGATCCCGATGGGTCGCCATGTTAGTCTGTAGCAGTAGAAAGGAGGAAGCCCAGCAGCATCTTAAAGACTAACAACATTTCTGGCAGGGTATGAGCTTTCCTGAGTCACAGATCACTTCTTCAGATACAGCTAGAATGTGAGTCCATCTGTCCTTAAGTAGAGAAGAGTGAATTCCCCTCTGCATATCACACCTAATCCAATCATGCCTGCTATTGTCATTTACCTGCTATTGACATTTACATGCTATTGCCATTGGGTGTCTCAATTCACTTAATCTAGCTGTGACTCACAAAAGCTCATACCCTGCCAGAAATTTTGTTAGTCTTTAAGGTGCTACCTGGACGCTTGCTTTTTTCTAACCTATGGTAAATTAACTTGAGTAAATGCAGAGGAGCAAGTTGAAGCTGGAGTGAGATTAGAGAGCCAGCATGGTATATTGATTAGAGGGTCTGACATGGATCTGAGAGACCCAGGTTTGAATCCCCACTGTGCCATGGATGCTTGCTGAGTAACCTTGGGCCAGCCACACACTCCCAGGTTAACCCACCTCATAGGGTTGCTCCAAGGATAAAACACAGGAGAATATTATAAGCCACTGGCCATTTTTGCATGGTAATTAGCAGCTCGTTCCAGGCTGAATTGCCCCGCATATTTTTTTGAATTTTTCACACTGAACCGTCATTCCAGAAGTGACTGCAAAGCCGTGCTTCGCATTACTAAAGAGCCCATTTAATGCAACCTTTGGTGTTTGTCACGAACAATTTCCCTGAAGGAACCATGCAAAATAACAGCGGCTGGTTAGCTATGCACATGCTAATGGCTATGCAAACAGGAACAAAGGAGCAGACAAGTGGGGGGTAGAATTTCTCCTTTTGCGTGGGGACTATGAATAGGCATTTTTAAAGTTGCATTTTAAAAAAGAGCTGTGAGTGATCATCAAAACTGACCATGCAAAAATGGCCACTGTGTCCCTATTGAGGATAAAAGTTGTGTATAAATGAAGTGAATAAAAAAAATTGAGGACTTGATGAAAAGGTAAGAGCTGATAAAGAGTCAGTGCATGGCAGGACTTGACAGACTCATGGAGTTACAAAAAAGGCAGTGTTTTTTATGGGGGGGGGGGGTTGTTTAGAAGATGTTCAAAACGAGAGAAACGATTAGCTTACCAATAGAGATAAGGACAGCGATGACAGACAAAAAGTGTAGGAGGAGGAATAAGTAGGGAAAGGGTTGTGAACAACAAGATAAAAGCAAGAAGGGGTCAGAGGGAGGTGACAAAGGATACCTGAGTCATAGTAGATGTAGATCTATAGAAATCCACGGGATCAGTATTTGTTTATTTTTGTTAGTTATAGTCTGCCTTTCTCACTTGGACTCAAGGTGGATTACACAGAGTGAGTCATACAGTCTACAAGATGGGACGTTCAATAAACAGTGAAATAGGATTTGGGTTGTAGAACCAACCAGAAGTCTAAAAACAACACTGAAACAAGGCAGAAGGGTTAACGTGATACATTACATGGGATACAACCCACACGAAACTATGCCCAGAGGTACAGACCACAACCCCCAATGTAGCCAAGTAACTTTGTGACACCTTTTATACATCAAGGAAAAAAATGTTATTCACATTCACATACTGTGTTAGTTTCCCACTTACAAGGGAATTATTAATGTAGCGGAACTTTGAAAAGCATAGTCCTTCACCCAAGGTAATCCACTCCATTCTGCACTCTTCCCCTTCCCATGACCACCTTACTCTAGCGTACGCCATGCCTCAGTCCCATGGGGTTTATTATTCTCAAGTGAGTGTGTCTAAGGCCTGGTTTAAATGTGATGCTGACAAGGCAAATAACTTCCCCACTGCAAATCTCCAGAGAATTATTGTCTTGTTTAAACCGTGAAGTAGCTCTGCACACTGTTATCTTGCTGGCACTTTATCTGTGTGAGTTAAGGATCTCTGGTGTGTGTGTGTGTGCTGAGCTCATGTGCTGCTTTGCATGCAGAAGTGAAAGTTAGTAACCAACGGTGGTAAGAAAAGGGCCAAAGTCGTATTTCCCATCTGCTGCTTCAAGACCCTGACCGAAGACAGCACTAGTAAGACATGTATGTTACTTTTGTCCCTGTTTGCATGGGCAAAAACGCTGAGCCTGTGCGAAGTCGCCGAGTATGCTCTTTTACCTCACCAATGTCACATTGAAATCAGCCCTGTGATCATAGCCTTAGAGACCGGGTGGAGGAGAAAGAAGGGAGAACACTTAAGGTGTCTACACGGAGACTCAGACAAATGGAGACTGGCTCTATGAAAAGTCTCTTGAAGGATAAAAATGAGAAAGGGCATGAAAGTTATACAGGGATAAGAAGGGGGGGGCTTGTAAAGAGGAAAAGGCAGCAGAGGCTGGAGGCAAACAGGAGGTTGGCCTGAACATAGAGATGCATAACAAAAACCTGGAGAGGAAGGTACCAAGGTCAAAACTTCTGTCAGAGCAGAGCTCCCCACCCCCAGTCATACTCCAGAAATCTTTCTTTCACGAAGAAAGGGAAAAGCACAACAGAGCCCTGTAAGAGGGGAACAACACCACTCATAATGCACTTCAGGAAGGCCTTTGCTGTCTGCTTTCTTCGTCCAAATGCATGGAAACCAGAACAAACACTCTCTTCCTTTTAAGGGAAGGCTTCTCCGCAAACCACTGTTCTCTTTTGCTTTATTAAAACATTCTAAGATGTGCTTTCTCAGGGTACATAAGATGTGCTTTCTCAGGGTACATAAATTTTTTAGGTAGGATCCTACACTGTAGTCTTTGTGGGGGGTGAAAGCTTAACACCTATAAAAAGGGGGGCAATGTACCTCAGTACTAGAAGTACTGAGCAGTTAAATTATTGAACCTATAAATCAAGAAAACAGATGAACTTGTGCCTAAACTGGCAGTATAAACCTACAGGGTATCTTATATTTGTGATGGATATCCCATACTGCTTGCCCAGGTAAATGGAACAGCAGTCTGATATTTAATCTGAGTTTACATTAATACATCTTTAAGTATACAGACTCTTCCAGGATAAACTTCTCCCTTGCTAGCATCAAGGCAAAGTACAGGATTTACGAGCTAAAGGTACACCATGTTATTGGAATCATTAGTCAGACACGCTCGGTGAAAATGAGTAATGATTTGCAGCCATTTTGCCACTTAAAATGCACAGTGCAGAACCCACTGATCAAGCTGGTAAGGAGATTTGGTTTGAGCATCTCCGCAGAAGAAACAAAGCCTCTCTTGCCACCGTCACATCGCTGGTCACTCTGAATAAACGGAGGATCTCTATTTGAAGAACAGCCGCAATTAAAACCATGGCAAGAAGTGACATGAGCAATGTTATAAACAGCATCTCCTGACATATTTTGTAACATATGTCAGTCTCCTTAAGAACTCAGGCCACCTTAACCACACCTTAACTCTTTAAATATTAGTATATGCTGAAAGGGTTTGCATTGTACTGACCAAAAGGCATCACTGAAATGGAAGTCTGATGCCACGGAGGTAGACTCAGAGCAAAATGACAGAATAAAAGGGAGGGTATTGTGTTTTATACTTGCCAGAACAACAGATAGATTTGTATTTATTTATTTACTGTTTGTGCCCAGCATTTTCCCCCAATGGGGATCCAAAGCAGCTTACAATGTTCTCTCCTCCACTTTATCCTTACAACAGTCCTGTGAAGTAGGTTATGCTGAGAAGATTTGACTGTCCCAAGGTCACCCAGAAAGCTTCCATGGCACAATGGGAGTTCAAAACTGGATCTCCTGGATCCTAGTCCAACACTCTAACCATTATACCACACTGGCTCTGGATGGATGGATGTAGATAGACAGACAGATAGATAAATAGTTCCCAGAATGAACAATGTTACTTTTGAACTTGTGAGGTGCTGGGCCTGAGAAAGATATATTCATATGTGTGCATGAAGAACTGGAGAAGGCCACAGAAATGAGTTACAGATCTGAGCCTGAATAATGCACTTTCAATCCACTTTCAGTACACTTTTCAACTGGATTTTACTGTGGTCTTTCATGCATGGCTGTTTAACTCGCTGTCACCCCTCCAACGACTTTAGGTCTTTGTTTTGAGAGACCTGTTTTATCTCAAACTTCAAAACACTGGGGGGGGAGGGGAAAACGCAGGGGGAGAGCAAGGCTGGAACCAGCATGCATAATCCAAACAAAGACCTGAAGTCTTTGGAGGGGTGACGGAGAGTGAAACAGCCATGCTGTTTGAGACAGCAAAATCCACTTGCAAACGTGTGAGACAGCAAAATCCACTTGCAAAGGATTGCTGAAGTGCATTGAATGTGGATTGAAAGTGCATTATTCAGCAGGTATGAAAGCAGAATCCTCTGTAGCCAACTGCTCTGTACCCAGAGACAATTCTACTAAGGAAATGTGGACAGTAGTCTCCAAAGTGTGCATCATATTTTTGTTTTCTCAGTTAAGAAATCTCCCTGCAATGCTAGCTTTCCACATGCAGAGATTTTCTAACTGCGAGAGAGACTTTACATATGACATATCTCTCCTGAATTTTTAATTAATCTAATCCCAAAAAGACAATGTTGTTTGCTTTTTTCTGAACTGTCTATTGAGCTTTACCCTCATAACACAAACAGTATGGTCCAAGGATCACTCTCTGTACTTGGACCTGGATATAAATCTCACCTGAACCAGTTTTCTACCACAGTTTTGTGAACAAAGGTTATATGTCTGTAAATAATTCATCATGCTGTCCTAGATAAGCTTCTGAATGAATGCACATGTAAAATTGGTGACTCTAGCGTATAAACCTCTGTTATGGTCTAAGCCATAAATAATCTGATTCATGGTCCAAAGCTCATCAATTATATTTAAACATGAAAAAGATGGTTCCCATTGAAGTCAAAAGTTAATCTTCCAGCTGAATCTAATGAAGCATCAAAAATCAATAGTAACCAATAAAGAACAATTAAAATGGTGTGTGTGTGTGAGAGAGAGAGAGAGAGAGAGAGAGAGAGAGTTTTTCAAAGTATGTCCCATGAAGAAGAAAAATGTGAATTGGAGAAAGAATGTTTGAGTAAGTGAGAACACAGCCAAATTAACAGAATTGTTTCTTGGGCAAAGATTAGGATTTGGTGGGGCAAAACAGTTATATATAGATTGTCAAAAAGTTTAATGTATTGATTCTAGTAAAAAAATAAAAGCATTTATTCGGCTAAACTACATTTAAGGATTCCTCAGTACGGTTTAGCTTTCACTGTACCATTGGGGAAGAACTACTCAAAATTTAACCTATTTATTTATTATTTTATTTATGTAATTTATGCCTTGCTTACTGAGACACAAGGCAGATTGCACAGTGTAAGTCAATGCAATTAACAGGATGAGACATCTAATAAACAAGGTAATAGGACTAGGATTTCAGGAATCTAAAACAAAGCAGAAACTAGAACAATGCATAAGTATAAACAAGACATGTTAAATATTGCAGTTGTTCTTCTGCCTCTAGAAGAAGAGTTGGTTTTTATATGCCGACTTTCTCTGCCACTTAAGGGAGAATCAAACCGGATTACAATCACCTTCCCCTCCCCACAACAGACACCCTGTGAGGTAGGTGGGGCTGAGAGAGTGTGACTAGCCCAAGGTCACCCAGCTGGCTTCACGTGTAGGAGTGGGGAAACAAATCCAGTTCACCAGATCAGCCTCCCCCACTCATGTGGAGGAGTGGGGAATCAAACCCGGTTCTCCACCGCTCCAAACCGCTCTACTCATAAAGGGTATTGCAAAATTTAGAAGCACTGGATATGACACTTTTGTGTCTCATCAGTGGTTGCTACGCCACAGTTTTAAAACTCTGGCAAAAACTGAAAAGGTAATACCCCTTTATTTCTTGGTGTTCTTACTCAAAACGCATGTTAAGGTTCAAAAGTAGATGACCTCAGTCCATTCAGTTTCTCAGATTAATCTGCACCCCAGCCTTGAGGGTGGCGGAGGGGGATGCGTACCATCTTCAGCTCCTTGCAGGAAGGAAAGGATATGAATACGTTAAATTTACCTATTTGATGCCTTTGGTTTTGATTGCTTGGAACATTTCAGAAGGTGAACCACAGCAATCATTTTGGAGAGGAATAGGCATAAGGACAGGAAGAGCTGTTTCCCTACAACTCTGGAGAAAGATGGAGCAAAATAGGTTTATTGACATAAAATACTACAGGGTGAACTCAAAATAAATTTTCTGTTCACGCAAGGAACTTTTGTTAGTGGAACAGAATGTTCCTTCCAGCCCCCCTCCTGAAATGCTGCTCCTGGGGACGGGGACACACTACAGAACAGGGTCTGCAGCAGGAAGCGGGAAATAGTGGAAATAACCCCGGCCCTTCCGTTAGCAGAAAATTTAGTCTGGATCCAACCCGAAGATTCTGGACTTGGGGTGATATGGAAAAATCTTAACTCTGTATTTACTTTACTGAGTGGAAGTTATACTTTTTTCCCTGAGGAAAACCTACTCTGAGTCACCGCATTTTAACTGAAACACGTATGTTTTGCCAGAATGCTGGGGATAGGACAGCTGTTCTGCATGGACTTATAAATGCTTCAGAGAGGGGAACTGATTTCTGCATCCTTCACAGTTTGAAATCTTCTCTCTAAGAACATCAGAAAAGTCACAAGCCAACAAAGAGCTGGAAGTTCAGATGAAATTTTTAATTCTCCTCACGTATTCATTAATAAATTATAAAGTATGTCTAGTGATCCTAGACTCTCAGAAGAGGATTAAATTTAAGGAATGGTCTTTTCTAAACACTCCGGTGCTCCATAAAATTTACTGCCATAAAATCATGAGGTGGGTTTCAGCAATAACTAAATTTGCTTTAAAATTTGCTGTATAAATACAGGCACAACCAGTCCAAGGGCAAGATGTCTTCTTCAATGCCTTGTAGTTCAGTTTGGGTCCCCAAATATAGACCTTCTTTACCCTTGCTCTTGAAGAAGGATTTTTGCATAGAGAAAAAGGGTTGGCACTAACAAAGCAGCAAAGTGCAGGAACTACCAGCTTTGAAGGCCAGTGTGTGTATATGTAAAGTGCCGTCAACTTGCAGCTGACTTCTGGCAACCTAGTAGAGTTTTCAAGGCAAGAGACGTTCAGAGGTGGTTTGCCATTGCTTTCCTCTGCATAATGACCATGATATTGCTTGGCGGTCTTTCATCCAAATACTAACCAGGGCCGACCCTGCTTAGCTTCTGAGATCTGAGTAATGGGAAATAATTACAGGAAATGCAGCTGCAAATGGGGGCATTTGGCCCATGGTGGAGGTATGTGTGGTTGCACCTTCCAGGAAGCAGGCTGCAGCTGAAAGATATAGCATAGAGTTACCCCCTTTTTCTATGCCTACAGATGCAGTGATAAGGAAGGTGTTACCTGTCGAGTTTCTGTCCAACATACAGTTCTTAAAGGGCGCAATAGTACCCATCAGGAAAAAAATAACAGCTCAAGCCTAGTAAACCACAAGAAGCTAGGGTTGCCAGGTCCCTCTTCGCCACCAGCGGGAGGTTTTTGGGGTGGAGCCTGAGGAAGGCGGGGTTTGGAAGGGGAGGGACTTTAATGCCATAGAGTCCAATTGCCAAGCAGCCATTTTCTCCAGGTGAACTGATCAGTTGTAATAGCAGGAGATCTGCCACCATCTGGAGGATTAGAAAATCACTACAGGAGCAAAAATTATTAACAAAGTGCCAAAAGGATTTTATCATAAATGCTACAAACTTGATACAACAATAATATGTACAACATGTATTTTTTTTGGTTTTTGCACTATTCTAATGTTTTTAATGTGAAGTCCCCAGGGGTTTCTATCAGAGAATCTTTTATAGCCCCTGATGTACCAGAATGGCCTCCTGTCACCTGTGACGAGATGAGAGAACATATTATTAGCTTAAAATTGGGCAAAGCCCCGGGACCCGATGGTATTCTTGCAGAGCTCCTAAGGAGTAATTCCAATTGGTGGGCCCCGCCACTCGCACACCTCTTCACGCTTATAGACAAATTTGGTATCCTCCCAGATTCGTGGCTGAATTCTATCATAATACCATTGTTTAAGAAAGGTGATCCCAGTAAACCAGAAAATTACAGACCAATTAGTCTTTTGTCTATTATAGGAAAGCTCTATGCCAAGCATCTCCTCAAGAAATTATCTGAATGGATGGCCCTTCATAATCTCCCAGGGAAAGAGCAAACTGGATTTTTACCTAACCATTCTACAACAGATCATTGCACAGTTCTTGCATTTTTGGCAGAAAAATATCTTAAGTTCCCTAGAGGAAAGTTATATGTTGCTTTTATCGACCTTCAAAGAGCGTTTGACACAGTCGATAGACAGATTTTATGGGAGAAACTATGCCATATGGGCCTTGACCAACGCCTTTTGTTTTTATTACGTAACCTCCATACATCCAATACCTGTCAAGTTAGATTCGATGAGGGGAGCCTTTTAACCCAAAAAATCCCGGTGACAAAGGGCGTAAAGCAAGGCTGTGTACTGGCACCATCCTTATTTAATTTATTTATTTCAGATCTCCCTGCTTTTTTAGCTAATACTGATGGTCATGCACCTAAGCTAAGCTCTGAGAAAGTCCCTATTCTGTTATATGCGGATGACGCAGCAGTCCTATCCCTTTCAAAGATGGGTCTTAAACGTTTATTAGCTTCTTTTATCCTATTCTGTAAACGGAATTCTCTATCTATTAATTTTGATAAGACCAAGATCCTGGTCTTTTCTAAGACTTGGAAGCAATCCGTTTGGAAAATTGAGGGAAGAGAAATCGAACAAGTGAAAACGTTCAAATATTTGGGGGTCTCTTTTCATTATAATTTAAAATGGATTGCACACCATAATCAATCCCTAACCTTGGCCAAAAATAAGATGGCTGCAATAACTCGTTTTTACTATAAGAAGGGTAACCATTTTGTTCCGGCCGCCTTACAGATTTTCCAAGCCACTGTGATTCCGCAACTTTTGTATGGAATCCCAGTTTGGATCCAGGGTTTTAATAAAGAAGTGGAGCGTCTCAGGGCAGTTTTTTTGAGACGCATCCTTGGTGTCACAAACTCTGTTTGTTATTTCTCTCTGTGCACTGAGCTGGGACTGCACACGATAGAATCTGGTGCTTGGATCACTACTATCAAATACTGGTTACGCTCTCATTTTCGACCCCCCCCCCAAGTAGTTTATTGGCAGCTTTACATACTGACTCAACTGTTTCTAGATGGTCTCGGCTTATCTTAAATAGGATCAGATCACCGGGATTGATCTTGATTCCTTGTCCAACTCCAGTGAATTATATATTTTTAGGTCAATCCAAAAAAGGATATGGGACAGTGATTCCCAAATAATAAAAGCCGGTGCTGAAGGTATCTGCTCCCCTCGTTTTTTAGGCCTTTCTTATCAAACAAACTCTATGGCCCAGTATTTTTTTAACTTAACTATACCCTCTCACCGTAGAGCATTTTTGTTGGCCAGATTTAATATATTCCCTTCAGCTGTTGTTAGTGGTAGATACAAGGGAATACCATGCGAAGCAAGATATTGTAGGTGTCAATGTAAAGAACCTGACACAATACAACATATTCTCTTGTACTGTCCACTTTTCACACAGCTTCGATGCAGCTTAATTAGCTCCTTTCCTCAATTTACTATTGCAATGACTACTGGAAACATAGCCTATTTATTGGATGACAAAAGTTTTGAAGTTACCACTCAAGTAGCCGAGTTCCTGGCCAAGGTCCTAAAGGAGGGAGAAAGGAGGAGGGGAACCCTCATTTAATTGTTTATTATAATATTTACCGATGAACTGTGTATTTATTCTTTTTTAGATCCATATCTAGCTGCTTTACATGTTTGTTTTGTTATTGTTAATGCCAATAAAGGTTCTGTTTTCTGTTTTCTGTTTACAACATGTAAAGTTCACTATCCTATTGACTGTAACAAGGTGCAACAAGCATGTCAACCTAGGTTAAATTGATTTCTCCAAAAGTCTCTATCAGACTACATTCGCAGTTCTATAGATAATGTAGTTCAAATCAAAACATGATCAGAATGATGCCAAAATTCACAAGGAGGAATTTTGGCATCATTGTGAATTTTGGCATCATTCTGATCATGTTTTGAACTACATTATCTACAAAACGGCGAATGTACTCTGATAGAATGTACATTCTGATAGAGAAATCCATTTAACCTAGGCTGACATGCTTGTTGCACCTTGTTATATTCAATAGGATAGTGAACTTTACATGTTGTACATATTATTGTTGTTGTGTCAAGTTTGTAGCATTTATGATAAAATCCTTTTTGCACTTTGTTAATAATTTTCGCTCCTGTACTGATTTTCTAATCCCTGTGATACTGGGATACTGATCCCAGTATCCATTGTGGTGCCTATTTATCGTACCACCTGGAGGATGGCAACCCTACAAGAAGCTGCCTATGTAACAAGACTCACCTGTTCAGTAAAAAGGATGAAAACTGGGTAATTGTGAAGGTAGGGCTGCCAACCTCCAGGTGGCTGGAGAAAGAAGGAACCTAAGCTGAAAATAGTGGTAACTGACAAGCAGCAAAGGCTGAGGCTGGATTGAAAATTTTCATGAAAAAACCTTAACATCTTGTAGTATCAGATGGGGTTATACACGTGATGAACTATTCTACTAAGTTCTAATTCCTTCTCTAAAAGTGGTTGGGTCAGCAAACTGAAGAAGATTTGAAACGCATCTTTGCGACGGACCCACCTTGGACCGCATTGTTGTTTTGTTTTGTTTTGTTACTATTGTGATTGTAATGCCACCATTGTTGTGTATTGCTTACAACCACCACTATTGTTGTGTATTGCTTATTTTTTGGTTTATATTCAGCCCAGGAGGCTTTATTTTTGTTTAGCAGTTCGGCTTTCCTATATTTTCAGCCTATTGGCACTGCCTTAAGCCCTGCGAGGCTAGCCCTGCGAGGCTATTGTGTGTGTGTTTTTGACACACTTTTCATTTGTTTTGATGGTCTATTTTCAATACATTTGACAGTAAGAAACACAATTGTTGTTTTTTGATATTAATGTTTATTATTTTGAGCCACGTGCAACCTCCAGGTGGCGGCAGGCCAATAGAGATCAATAGAGATCTCCAGCCAATAGAGATCAGTTCACCTGGAGAAAATGGCTGCTTTGGCAATTGGAATCTATGGCATTGAAGTCCCTCCCCTCCCCAAACTCTGCCCTCCTCAGGCTCCACCCCCAAAATCTCCTGCCGGTGGTGAAGCGGGACCTGGCAGCCCTATGTGAAGGTATGTGTGAAAGTCATGGTCTGTACCCCCTCTTAACGTGCATTTATGGAGGAATCAAACTGTTATGTATCATTTGACCACAATTTGCACCTGGGCCTTTCTTCATCTCTAAACACTTATTTCTATAGCATTCCACAAAAAGGAAGCCTTGGCTGAGAATGGGAGTAATAATAATCCATTACAGATGCACACAGTGTAAAAAATCAGCACTGGGTGTAGTGTTCCTGTCCATTATTTGCTTTCTAAATTGTGAGATTAAAAAATGAAATTAATATTTTCTCCGTAATCCTAAAGTAAACTTTGTTTTTCTTTTTTAATATACAAGTCTGATAATGCTTGCAAAAGAAACAATTACAGAAGCTAAGAATTGCAACTGTAAATGTTTTTGTTTTTTTCAGTGAGCTTGCACATAATATATGGCTTGAGTTATTTTGAGTTGTTATAACTAGGTCCTGTTGCAGCAAATCAACTAAACCGCTAGAACAAGCAGTGTCCAACCCTTTCTGGCAAATGTGCTATACCAAGTCCAAAGTATGAGACTGTACCACTAACACAGTGGTTCCCAACATTTTGAGCCAGAGGGTACCTTTGGAATTTTGAGAAGGGGTGGTGAGCGCTACTTCAAAATGACTGCCACAGGAGATGGAGCCAAACCCAAAACGGCTGCCTCAGGAGTCAGTGTCAAATGGAATATCTCTCTCCTCACACCTGAGAAGAAGGAGATCCTGAAGGGAGACTGGAACCACACACTGGCTAAGGAAAGACTAGATGCCTACCACTCCTCCAATGGAAAAACAACAACTTTGATTTGAATGAGGGCAAGCACCGGGTCATTCCTGACCCATGGGGTGATGTCACATCCCAACGTTTCCAAGGCAGACTTTGTTTGTGGGGTGGTTTGCCAGTGCCTTCCCCAGTCATCTTCCCTTTACCCCCAGCAAGCTGGGTACTCATTTTACTGACCTCGGAAGGATGGAAGGCTGAGTCAACCTTGAGCCAGCGACCTCAAACCGACTTCCGTTGGGATCGAACTCAGGTCGTGTGCAGAGCTTGGACTGCAGTGCTGCAGCTTACCACTCTGCGCCACGGGGCTCTTACTATAATACTACATACTATAATATGTATGCCCATATTTCCCACCATCTATAGCTTTTAGTTGCCCTGCTCCTGTGCCTGACACAGACAGGTGAATAGAAAGTAAGTGGTGGAAACAAATTTCATAATCATCTGGTAAACATCTGAGTGTCAGAGGCTGTAATACTAAAGACTCTTCCCTGGGAATAAGCCCCATTTAATAACTTGGGACTTACTTCTGAGCAGACCCGCCTAGAATTGCTCCCAGAGTCTGTTAAAAAGGGAGAATCAGTCAGTGAAATCATGGTAATTCTAAAGCCCATGATCTCATGAATATAACCATTCAGCTAAAGAATCCCAAATCTGTTCTCTGCAGATGTAACCATATGAAGAAATATCTCCCCACTGTTATTTACATGTTATGTCATTCTACATTGACTTTCCAAGCAGTTTTTCAACCACTGAATCAATCTTTGCCCAAAGTTCAGATCCTGAGACTTCATATCTTTTGGAGTTGTATTATATATTTTTTCTTTGTCAGTCTTAATTACATTTTTGTATTTCTTTGTAAACTGTTTCAGAGTAGTGAGGAGAAAATTAGGATAAAAATACTTCAATAAATATAAACAAATACATTTCATAAGGTTTCTAAGGGACTAGTGAGTCACAAGCTAAGTTGAGCCATGCACATATTCAATTAAATATGTGTGAACCCATTATGATCAACAAAAATTCTAAAATTGGGCCTGAGTATCCTTCCACACATAGCAAAGGTTGCAGTGTTTATTTTTGCCTTGTCTTCTAAGAGAGAAATTTAACACGTATACATTTCAGTTGTCCTGCTTCTCCGTTTCTGATGTTAGCAATTATCCTGCCAATTTGAAAGCTGACACACACTATACTCCACAGGGAGTGAATGATAGGGATCAAAAAAGAATTAGAATCTCTTTGATAAGCAGTAGACAAATTACATATTTTCCACTTTGGTCTAATGATTTCTTACTACTACTCAAGTCGTGTTACCTACCCACTGGAAGTGAAAGTAAACCAAGACCTATTAAACTAGGCATAACAAAACATTTTGCAAGTCCACCTTTGTTGTTCAACCATTACACACTATAGCAAATATGGTCTGGTCACACTAAGGTTGCCAACCTCCTGGTGGTGGCTGGAGATCTCCTCGAATTACAACTGATTTCTAGCCAACAGAATTCAGATCCCCTGGAGGAAATGGCAGCTTTGGAGGGTGGACTGTATGGAACATATTCCTACTGAGCTCCCTCCCCTCCTCAAATTCCTCCTTCCTGAACCTCCACCCCCAAATATCCAGGAATTTCCCAAGACAGAGCTGGCAACCCTAGGTCACACATACATCTGGAAATCTCAAATTATTATATGCCTTTTTGCAGTTTCATGTAATGGTGTTCATTTATTTGTGACAAAATTGTGAAGATGAGCATGCTGTATTTATATGCTCTGCAAAAATATGAGTGTATCCTTTGGAGAAATATTGCTGTAACATGATCATTTTGTTCCTAGTCATGTTCGAACACAAACTCTCTTTTTGGAGCCACCAAGAAACAAAGAATGAAAACCTCTCTATATTTTAAGCTTGTCCTAGAGGGCCAGATCCCATCTGTGAAATAATTTTATCTGGTCCCCAGTAGCCTTAACAAATTTTAATCAGGAGGTAGGGATAGTTTTGTACAGAGTGGACATGTATATGTGAGAAAGATTACAGTTCCACACTTCAATGGTACATCTCCATTTGGAGTTGCTATATAAAGCTTCAAGAGCCCCGTGGCGCAGAGTGGTGAGCTGCAGTACTGCAGTCCAAGCTCTGCTCACGACCAGAGTTCGATCTTGAGGGAAGTCAGTTTCAGGTAGCCGGCTCAAGGTTGACTCAGCCTTCCATCCTTCCAAGGTCGGTAAAATGAGTACCCAGCTTGCTGGGGGTAAAGGGAAGATGACTGGGGAAAGGCACTGGCAAACCACCCCATAAACCAGTGGTTCCCAAACCTTTCGGGCCACCTCCCCCTTGGTTCCACAAACTCAACCCCAGCGCCCCCTACGCTATCCAACAACACAGTTGAAGGGGCCCACAACTAGCACCTCCCTGCTGCCCCCTTGCCTCTTAGTATCCCCCTAGGTAATCCCACCACCCCCCAGGGGGTGGTACTGCCCACTTTGGGAACCACTGCCGTAAACAAAAGTCTGCCTAGTAAATGTCAGGATGTGACATCACCCCATGGGTCAGGAATGACCTGGTGCTTACACAGGGGACCTTTACCTTTTTATATAAAGCTTCAGTGCTTCTTCCAAGTATATTTTTCTAAGTTTTTAACATTAATATACAATAATTAACAAAAGTGTAGCACTGAATTAACAGAATAGCAGTATAAGGTCATTATACATCATCTACCAACATTTTTAATAGAGCCTGACCACTACCTATGGTGGTGCAGAAAATATACTTCTAGCCCGTGGATCGTTACCAGAACCACAGCATGGAAAACAGAGTAGTATAAAGCAACCTTTTTTTTCCAGCCAGCCCAGGGGTGAAAGTTACTTGATTTTTTTATTTGTGCTGTCTCTCTCAGGAGGCTTAAAGCAGAAGGTGGGAGGTACCAAGTGTCTCTGGTTGGCCACAGTGGGCCTTCTGCCAAATTAAGGGCCACAAGTAGGGTTCCCAGCTCTGGTTGGGGGATAAAGCCTGAGGAGGGGGGGTTGGGGAGGGGAGGGAGTTCCATAGAGTCCCCCTTCCAAAGTGGCCATTTACCCCAGGTGAATTGATCTATGTCACCTGGAGATCAGTTGTAATAGGAGATCTCCAGCCCCCACAACCCTAGCCACAACTAATGCCCCACCATAGAAACCACTGATGCCCTGTATGGACAGTTTCTTCTTCTAAGAATTCAAAGACATTTCCTACCAATAGGATTGCTAAGTCCTCGCTTGCTGCCAGCAGGAGCTTCATGGGTGCGGTGTGCGGGTTGTCCCATGAGTGCACAGCGCACACAGAGCGATGTCATTCCTCCCCTCCTCAGCTGGCCTGCTTCTGACTGCTGGCCAGCTGAAGGACAGTGGGCAGCCCCACGGGGAACTGCCCACCATAACCGGGTAGTTGGCAAGCCTACCTACCAAACTCATAATAAAAGGAAACCCTGTAGTTATTATCAGGTCATAGCCTAAGAGCAGTGGTAAGAAAACAAGACTCCAACTCAGTTATTTCTTGCTCTGTATTAGTAGCAGAAGGACTAACAATTATGTAGGCCTACTTATCTCTATGTTGGTACTAGTAAATACATGTGATGTTTGTAGCAGGAAGTATTTGACATATACTGCAACAACTTAAAATTTCTGGTTTCTTCTAAGCTATTAAAGTTTTGCTTAGTTTGTAGGACAAAATAATTTGAAAAACCTCTCTCATACAGCCTCTTGGTGTAAAAATAAACATTAATCCTTAATAAGGGAAATTTATGGTGCACAGTGGCATACAAGATGTAGGATTGCCACTCTGGGTTGGGAAATTCCTGGAGATTTGGGGGTGAAGCCTGGGGAGGGTGGGGTTTGGGGAGGAGAGGGACCTCAGCAGGGTATAATGCCACACAGTCCACCCTACAACGCAGCCATTTTCTCCAGGGGAACTGCGTTCAGTTATAATTCTGGGAAATCTCCAGCCCACACCCTGGAGTTTGGCAGCCCTACCTCACACACACACTGCAGTCCTAATCCAAATTGGGACTCCACACACCAGGGAATTGAGTTCCCAGCATAGAACCTGCAAGGCACGTCTGATTGAAAGTCCTCATGGCAGATGGGGAAAAATGCAAGGATAATGTATTGTATAATTCAGCACCTTGGGATTCAAGATCTCTCTCTCTCTTTTCCCCTCCCCTCCCTCCCCTGGAACTTCTCACCACTTGACAATTAGCCATCATAAATAATCCATATAATTTCTTTTCCAGCTTGCTGGTGATGGTTGGATGGGACTATACAGAGAGGCTATAGTGGAAGAACAGATGCTTTTAATACAGAACTTCTCAGGTTCAATCCTTGGAATTTCCCATTTAAAAACATCTCAGGGAACCAATGCTAGAGGTGATCCCTGTCTGAGACCCTGGAGATCTGCTTCCAGTCAGACCAGATTATGATTAGAAGAACATTCCAGACTTTGATTTGAAGACTTTGATTCAAAGCTATTTATGGTCAACAGTGTAGATATGCATAGTTAGCACTGAAAATGGAGGAGCGGGATGAGCAGGCCATAAAACCAGCACATAAGCCTGAGGGGAAAGAGGGAGATGAAAAGGGAGGAGAGTATGACCCTAAGCGGTGTTCAGGAAACATTACATGAATCAGTATGCACCCCTGACAACAGACCACAAAAGGAGAAAGATCAACAACGATATATTCATAGGATAAATTTAGACGCAACTTCAAGAAGAAGAAGAAGAGTTGGTTTTTATATGCAGACTCTCTCTACCATTTAAGGAAGAATCAAACCGGCTTACAATCACCTTCCCTTCCCCTCCTCACAACAGACACCCTGTGAGGTAGATGGGGCTGAGAGAACTATGACTAGCCTAAAATCACCCAGCTGGCTTCATGTGTAGGAGTGGGGAAACAAATCCAGTTCACCAAATTAGCCTCCACCGCTGATGTGGAGGAGTGGGGTCAAACCCGGTTCTCCAGATCAGAGTCCATCACTCCAAAAACCCTCTCTTAACCACTACACCCCACTGGCTCCCGCACCACTCTGGCTTTAGGGTTGCCACCTGCCAGGTACTAGCTGGCGATCTCCTGCTCTTACAACTGATCTCCAGCCGATAGAGATCAGTTCCCCTGGAGAAAATGGCTGCTTTGGGAATTGGACTCTATGGCATTGAAGCCCCTCCCCAAACTCCGCCCTCCTCAGGCTCCGCCCCAAAACCTCCCACCGGTGGCGAAGAGAAACCTGGCAACCCTATGCTCATAGCAAATGACAAATCCAGGGGTTTTTTTTGCCCAGAGCACAAACTCACAATTTTGCCCTTCAGTATTCAGGCCAAGAAGGTTAGAACATAAGAACATAAGAAAGGCCCTGCTGGATCAGACCAAGGCCCACCAAGTCCAGCAGTCTGTTCACACAGTGGCCAACCAGGTGGCTCTAGGATGCCCACATAAGAACATAAGAACGGCCCTGCTGGATCAGACCAAGGCCCACCAAGTCCAGCCATCTGTTCACACAGTGGCCAACCAGGTGCCTCTAGGAAGCCACTAACAAGACAAGTGCAGCAGCACCATCCTGCCTGTGTTCCACCGCACCCAAAATAATAGGCATGCCCCTCTGATACTAGAGAGAATAGGTATGCAGCATGACTAGTATCCATTCTAACTAACAGCCACGAATACCCCTCTCCTCCATGAATATGTCCACTCCCTTAAAGCTTGGAGGGCTTTAAGAGGGGCAGCCATCAACACATCCTGGGGCAGGGAGTTCCACAATTTAACTATGCGTTGTGTGAAAAAATACTTCCTTTTATCTGTTTTGAATCTCTCACCCTCCAGCTTTAGCAGATGACCCTGTGTTCTAGTATTATGGGAGAGGGAGAAAAATTTCTCCCTGTCCACTCTCTCCAAACCATGCATCATTTTATAGACCTCTATCATGTCTCCCCTCAGCCGCCTTCTTTCCAAGCTAAACAGCCCCAAGCGCCTTAGCCGCTCTCCATAGGACAGTTGCTCTAGTCCCCTAATCATTTTGGTTGCTCTTTTCTGCACCTTCTCAAGCTCTGTAATATCCGTTTTTAGGTGTGGTGACCAGAACTGTACACAGTATTCCAAGTGTGGTCTCACCATAGATTTGTACAAGGGCAGTATGATATCAGCAGTTTTATTCTCTATTCCTCGTCTAATTATGGCCAGCATGGAATTTGCCTTTTTTTACAGCAGCCGCACACTGGGTTGACATCTTCATTGAGCTATCCACTACCACCCCAAGATCCCTTTCTTGGTCTGTTGCTGCCGGCACAGATCCCATCAGTGTATATGTGAAATTGGGATTTTTCTTCCCAATATGCATCACTTTACACTTACTCACATTGAATCTCATTTGCCATTCTTCCAGTATGCAGAGATCCTTTAACCACCCTAAATAATTTGGTGTCATCTGCAAACTTGGCTACTTCACTGTTTAACCCCTGCTCCAGGTCACTGATGAACAGGTTGAAAAGCACCTGTCCCAACACAGACCCCTGAGGCACCCCACTGGTCACATCACGCCATTGGGAGAACTGACCATTGATTCCTACTCTCTGTTTCCTATTTTTCAGCCAGCTCTCAATCCATAAGAGGATTCTACAACAGGATGCAAAATTATAGTTTGTGTCATGGCAACTTCACTGGGATTGTGATGTAAATAACCCAAACAGCAAATGAAAAGCTCCCAGCCAGAATGTGAATGCGCCCTGAGTTGCCCTAAAATTAAGAAGCCATGCTTGTGCCATCCCAAGTTAAACTCACAAAAGAATATGAATGAATGATTTTAAAAATGTTGATACTTAGTTCACCGGGCAGCTAACAGGGCAGATAACTATCATCAACCTACAAAGTAATTCCTTCAGAATGAATGCAATAATAAATCATTATAATTTATCAGTTTTTAAAAACCCTGGAACCCAACACCCTTTTTAATTGGTTGACTGCTTGGTGATCTGATGGGTTTTTTTCTTCAAATAAAATCAAGACTAAAGTCTGAGGTGATTTAAATATTTAGTTTGTAGCCAAGGGTAATAACCACAATTATTTGGACAAAATGATGCTAACCATGTGGAGCATGAATTGAATGAGAATAGTACTGCTGTTGCTGCTTCAAAGCAATGCAGTGAAAGCAAAGAAGGTCAAGGACTAATACTGTGTTTTCAGCTGCTTAAAGTTCAAGCCGCTCAGTTATGCAGCTATGTGGATATAAAGCCATTTGTTTCTTTGTAAAACTAAGAGATGTGCTGTTTTTCTTTCTGCAGAGAGCAAAACACAACTTACTTCGCACGACAATTGCAGACACTGCAGCCGAGAAAGCGGCTTCCGTTAGCTGTGTTGTCTGTGGTTTGAGTTATGAGTAATGCTTTGCTTCACTTTTTCATGCTAATGCTAATGATCACACATTCACTCAGCCTGGTGCATGCTCGCATACGCACACACATGCACAGGCAACTGCATTACCACAATGGGGTTTTCAAGTTCCTGTGACCCTGCTAAATTACAACCTGCATATCACCTTTTAGTTATTATTACTGTGGCAACGGCACATAGGATCTAATCATGGATGGTCCCTCATGGCGTTACATGGCATCAACACCCCCACGATCTAGCAAGGGGCAGCCAACCTTCCCCCTCCCACTGTGCCAATGTGTGGCTCTGCTGGACTTAAGGGTTGGCCAGATAGTGAAGAGAAGGAGACAGACAATAGGAGGAAGGGCTTGTGTAACAGCCAAGGTAGACCTAAGCAACACCAGATCTTCAGCCGTTCTAGCAAATAACCCAGAGCAAAAAGAAGATGTGGATGAGATGAAATAGCAATCAGGACTGCAGCTTTGTCATGCAGGTTAGCACAGAACCTGAGGGTGAAAGTAAGGTGTTACCAACGGTATGGAGTACTGGTTAGAATAAGGATGAAGTGGTCCCTCCTATCTTTTCCTTCAAGCCCCCTCAGAGAATCAGTACCAAAAAGAAATTGCCTTTCTCTCCCCACTATAGCAGTGTACTCTTGTGTTTTCACCATAGCAGATTAAATGGAACCACAATATTGGGATGCTCAGCATTATGAGAATCAGTGCTCTCCATCCTCCTTCCTTGGGTGCCGGGGCTACTGGCTTCTAGCCAGGGTAGTGTTTGCTGCTTACAGCTTGAAGAACTAGGTGTATCTTTGGCAAGCCTGGCACCATCATGTGAGCTGAAGGCCAAATCTCAGGTGGCAAATGTGATGCACAGTTTAAGGATGGTAGATGCAGGGCACAGTTAGTTCAGTTTTTGTGCTGTGGATCATAACCTCACTCATTTTAGTCACTTGCAATAGCAGGGCCTGGGGATGGCACCTCCAAGATTTGCTAGACATATACATTGCCCATAAAGTTTCCTCAGGCAGCCTGTATGCCGTGCCACAGCATGCTATCAGAAACTATGTCATGCACAAAACATAGGGCGAAAATGCATAGTCGCTTTAGCCTCCTTTATTCCCTGTTTCAGCCAAGATTCAGCCAGAATCGAATACACGTTTGGCAAAACGCATGCGTTCAACCCTGGCTGAATCCTGGCTGAAACAGGGAATAAAGGAGGCTAAAGCGACCGTGCGTTTTCGCCCAAACAGAGGGACAGAAGGAAACTGGCAGATGGGTGGGCAAGCTCCCATCCCTCTTGGCTTTGTAACAGAATGTGATGGGGGGGGTGTCACGGCTACTATGAAGTCTCTCTAGATACAGCATCTGCTAAGGTAGCACAATGTCCCCCTTGGTGAGCAGTTGGACTCCAACAGTCTTAATATTTTTAGAATATGCTAGCATTGTGTAAAGTAGCCAGTTAGCTTCCCACACACACACACACACACACACAGCTCATGTATGTTTCGCCTCGTCTTACTCTAGCCAAGAAGCACAATGATGGCAGTCCAAGGTGATGTCTCTCCTTAATCATTAGCCTGGCAGAAGCTGCACCTATTACAAAAAAAGGGAACGGCTATTCCCCATGAGAGCAAGAAGTGCTAGGTAGCAGCCAAACCTAACATAGCATTCACCCTGCAAGCCACAGTTCTAGTAAAAAATATTATTTGGCAGGGCTTACATCCTCTGCAGCACAAGCACTTCTATTTTTGGTTAAAAGAAGGGATAAAAGACTTTATACGTCGACAGCATCTCAAATTCTTAATCCTAAAGTCCAGTAGTCAAAATAATTCACCCAACTAATTCTCTTGACCCAACATAACCCTGATAACTGTCCCCACTCCAGGGCCAGATTAAGGCATGCTAAGGCCCTAAACTATGTCAAGTGCCATATCATTACAAAAAATGTAATTTGGTGATTAAAAATATTTATTAATCTGAGACCCTAAACTGTGGTTTATTTAGTTTAACAGTAAATCCAGGTCTGCCCCTCTCCAGTGACTGTTATATTCCCCACATCTCCTGCAAAGCCCTTTTCGCCTTCCTCCAAAGACTGCGTCTCCATTCTCTTCTGTCTCCATCAACTTTACTCACAACGCCAAAATACGTGGTACCTTGGAATCTTAGACTACACTTCGCTACCCCTGTCTCCTTCCTTTCCTGGCTAATTCTGATAAGTGGATAAGAGAGGGGAAAGTGCCACATTTAATGTGCTCAGATACACTGGCCACTTCTTCTGTTCATTCTGGTTTTCTGATTTTCATTTCATTTTCTTCCACCACTCAGAAAACAAATGTGTTTGACTAACCACTATCAGCCTCTAACGCAGCTAATATTTTCTCTGGAGAAACCCCCTCAAATCAGTTATTTGGGGTTAAAAGGTAAAGGTCCCCTGTGCAAGCACCAGGTCATTCCTGACCCATGGGGTGACATCACATCCCGACATTTACTAGGCAGACTATGTTTTACAGGGTGGTTTGCCAGTGCCTTCCCCATATTTGGGGTTAAGAAGCTGGTATTCGTTCTATATTGCCAAGGTTAAAGGAGGCGCAAGTTTCCAGTTGAGAAAACAAAATATTTATTTGATCCCTTGAAAGTAAAACAAAACATATATCAGCTTATATACATGCCTGGGCCAGTTGTTTATCTCAGCCCAGTGCTAATTTGCGGTATCTATAATGCACATTGACCTGATTTGGATGGCCCAGGCTAGGCTGATCTCATCTGATCTAGGGTTGCCAAGTCCTCTATGGCCACCAGTGGGGAACAGGGAGGTAGGGTTGCCAGATCCAGGTTGGGAAACTCCTGGAGATTTGGGGATGGAGCCTGGGGAGGACAGGGACCTCATTAGGGTACAATGCCAGAGCCCACCCTCCAAAGCATCCGTTTTCTCCAAGGGAACTGATCTCTGTAGTCTGGAAATGAGCTATAATTCCGGGGGATCCCCAGGTCTTACCTGGAGGCTGGTATCCCTAGTTAGATCTCAGCAGGGTCAACCCTGGTTAGTACTTGGAAGGCAATGGCAAACCACCTCTGTTAGTCTCTTGCCTTGAAAACCCTACTGGGTTGCCATAAGACTTGACAGCACTTTACACACACATAATGCACATAAGACAAATGCACTGGATAATATGGAAATCTGTATAGCAGCAGTATATTATAGTGGCTTAGGGATGCCAGCCTCCAGGTGGGACCTGGGGATCCCCTGGAATCTCCAGACTACAGAGATCAGTTCCCCTGGAGAAACTGGATGCTTTGGAGGCTGTACTCTATGGCATTGTATCCCACTGAGGTCCCTGTCCGCTGGTGGCCAGGGGGGACCTGGCAACCCTATAGTGAATGTGCTAAATGAGTATGGGGGTGCATGTAGAAAAATGATCCCACTCCAGTTTACAATGCTGCCAAAAGACATTTTTGGAAGGAAATTCTTTGAGTTTTCAAGAGTATTATTTTGTTGACTGCCCTGACCTAGATGGCCCAGGCTAGCCTGATCTCGTCAGATCTCAGAAGCTAAGCAGGGTCAGCCCTGTATTTGGATGGGAGACCACCAAAGAATACCAGGGTTGCTGTGCAGAGGAAGGCACTGGCAAATCACCTCTGTTAGTCTCTTGCCATGAAAACCCCAAAAAAGGGGTCCCCCTAAGTCGGCTGCAACTTGATGGCACTTTACACACACACATTTTGTTGACCTCCCCTAGCTCTGAAAGGTAAGGGCTGCAGCAGTTGCTGTATTCCCCCCCACCCTTGTGCACATGTTGTGCAGCTGAACAAATTCAGATTCGGTTCTTTTTGCTACAGAAATTAAATAAACACTAGGAGAAATGATTCTACAGTTACATCAGAATAGCACCCCTGGTTGCTATTGGTTTTGAAAATACTCTCTGATGTACTGTAGCCAGTAATAGTATTTCTCACTTTGGTAAAAATTCCCAAGGGTTTACTTCACCAATGGCTTATTAAGCTATTATTTGAAAACGTGTTCTGTATTTTAAGTCATGAAACGTTATGCAATCATGCGGAAATAGCCATTCCTCCTCTGCTGGAAATTTCATATTACACTCAATAAACTTTGAGAAGATCCAACATCACGGAAGAAAACTAAAATGGATACTCCATTTATTTTCATGATGCCTCCTTCACAAGGTTGCCAACCTCCAGGTAGTAGCTGGAGATCTGCTATTACAACTGATCTCCAGCCGACAGAGATCAGTTCACCTGGAGAAAATGGCCACTCTGGCAATTGGACTCTATGGCATTGAAGTCCCTCCCCAAAACCCACCCTCCTCAGGCTCCGCCCCAAAAACCTCCCACCGATGGCGAAGAGGGACCTGGCAACCCTACTCCTTCAGGTTCTTTCATTCCTTATACATAGTAGGAAAAGATGAAGAAACACCAGTAGCAAGACAAATCGCAACAGGGCTACCAAAATTGAGAAGCAGGCAGAAGGTACCCAGAGCATGATCCAGGTCTCCAGAGCTGCAATGACTCTTGCCTCCTGTTACAGCCAGGTCACTGTCTTTCAGTATAGCACAACCTGCCTTACAACCAGTCCAATGCATATCTATTACAAGAGTCAAAATTTGAGAGCCTTTTCTCAGATTACCAGCACATTGCAGATGCTACTGCAACACAATTTCTTCCTGCACTCGTCATAGAGTAGCAAAAGCTTATACGGCAGTGCCTCTCCATGTCATTGCTAGTATGGGAAGAAGCTTCCACATGGCCTGAGGGTTCTGCTGTGCCCCAAGCAGTACAATAAAGAACCGCACTGCAGCAACTTCCATTTTCCAAATTTTATTTCAAGGGGCTAAAGGTACCTTCGGCTAGTCTGTGAATGCTCCTAGGATGCCAATGTTTAGAGACAGTAAGAAATGTAAATTGATATTACTGACAGAAGAAGTAGCAAGAATGCATGGTATGTACTTTCATTGCCAGCAAAATAGCCCTTGGATCTGATGTTCACACACTAGAAAATCTATGAAGTGGTAGCTCTTTGAGAAAGTGTCCGATGATAGCTATTCCATGTTACAGTTTTGTAAGTGTAATATTCAGAAGTCCATTTCATATTTTATTATAGTTCCAGGGTGCCAGAATCTGGAGTAATTCCAGACCATATTTTACTTCTGGATCTGGGTAACCTGGCTAGGCACACTGCTATGAAGGTAGGCTTTGTGTTCTGAATAAAATTGTACTTTATTTACTTAAGAAGACCCTCAGCATATTTGTGATTGTGGCATCTTACAGTAAGCAATTCACACTAACTTGATTACCAACGACAACAAAAATGGGGAGATCTAGGAGTTATTATCCCAAGACACATATTCTTGCTTAACAGATTTGATTTCCAAGGTGTTTCAGCAATGCCCCTTTGCTAATTCTCTTAGGTTAGTCACAGACTACTCTGTTTCTGTATGGAGCTGTGAACTTCACTTACCAGAGATATCATCTTATTATTATTTACATTACCACTAATCCTGGGATATAAAAGGCAAGTCAACAACATCCAGGCATGAACTGGATTCCTTGACAATCTTTCAAACATAATGACTGCCTTGTTGGATGAAACTGAAGGTCTGTGTAAGCCACCATTCTACCTCCCAACAGTCTCCAGACAGATCTTCCTGGAACACTAACCCTGTCATTGTCTGAATAGTCCCATTTGTTTACATATAGAGAGTGTGAACATAAATTCCAGCCACTGTTATCTCTGGATAACTGACCATATAAGCATGATCTAAAGCACCATTCCAGCTTTGGAGCAAACAGTCTGCTCTTTTGTTTTTGCTTATTCAAGGAAGAATATTTTACTCTGGGTCTGAATGTAATATAATGCATCAAATGCTCTATAATGACACATTACACTATAGGTGATATGATCAAATTACCAGGTAGTATTTCCTGCTGTTCCCTGACCTGCATGGTCCAGGTTGGCCTGATCTTGTCAGATCTTAGAAGCTAAGCACTCTGGTTGCTATTTAGATGGGAGTCCACCAAGGAAGTCCAGGGTTGCTACGCAAAGGCAGGCATAAGGATGTGTCACTAGCGACCAAGTTCAAGACAGTTCATGCCATAGTATTCCCCATTATTATGTACAGATTTGAAAGCTGGGCAATGAAGAAAGCTGATAGGAAGAAAGTTGATTCATTTGAAATGTGGTGTTGCAAGAGAGTTTTATGGATACCGTGGATCACCAAAAACACAAATAAGTAGGTTCTAGAATCTAGATCAAATCAACCCTGAACTGTCCCTAAAAGCTAAAATGACTAAACTGAGGCTATCATACTTTGGTTACATTATGAGAACAAAAGAGTCGCTGGAAAAGACAATAAAGCTGGGAAAAGTTGAAGGCAGCAGGAAAAGAGGAAGGCCCAACATGAGATAGATTGACTCAGTCAAGGAAGCCATGGCCCTCAGTTTGTGTCAGATGGGGCTTCTGACAGCTCCGTGCTCAAACAAGATGGTTTCCCCGCAAACAAAATGGAGCTCTCCGTGCACTCCTCCCCCCGCCCCCGTTTTGCACACGAGCTCCGGCCAGGGATTTACAATTGTATTGGGACCCGCCTGTGTAAATCTCCGATCTGATATCAGGTCCCGCCACAAAGCCGAGAGCTCGGCCATCTCCTCCACTGATTGCTCTGGATTGTTTCTGGTTCAGGTTTACTTAAGTCGTTACCCGCAGGAAACGACTACATTGTCTCTTTGTTCCTGTAACCCTATTGTATCAGCCCTATAAATGTATCCACTCCCCCCCAGTCATGTATTCCAGCCTTGCGCGTCTCTTACTGAAATCACTGCCTTACTGAAATAAATCTTTGAATCACTGCTCTGCCTGGATTGAAGGTTTATTGCCTGAAAAGCTGTGTTTTGCTGAAGCCTGACAGTTTGCAAGACCTGAGCAAGGCTGTTAACAACAGGACAGTTTGGAGATTAATTCATAGGGTTGCCATAAGTCGGAAGTGACTTGACAGCACATGACACACACACACACAATCTGACCAAATTTGGGCTAGATGGAAGTGACCCAGGTGTATTAAAACCTGACAACAACCTATCTCAGATCTGTATAAATATTCTGCAGAAATTTTAGTAGGCCTTTAAGGAGCCCTACTTCAGACTTCTTTGAGGTGAGCCTCACCTAGGGTTGCCAACAGCCAGACAAGGTCTGGAGAGCTCCCAGAACTACCACTGACTACAAAGATCAGTTCCCCTGGACGAAAAGGCTGCTTTGGAGGGTTGGCTGTACAATATTCTACCCCTGCTAAGGTCCCTCCCCTCCCCAAGCCCCACCCTCCCCAGCGTCCAAATATCCAGAAATTCCCCAACTCAGAGTTGGTAACCCCAGCTGCATCATCAGTAGACTCACATAATGTTGCTGTATGAATTAGGAAGAGGAACCTAAGAGTGTTCCCTAGCACATACAGAACTTATAGTGTAAGGGACTAAGTTAATCTAGAACATTTCTCCCTAATGTGTTGATCTGTTTGGGCAGAAAGCATTTCAATATGGAGCAGCATTCAAACAGTCAGTTCCTGAAGAGGTAGCAATGGCTACATTATTTGTTTCAGCTCTAACACCAGAGTCCTATAATTTCCCTCTCATGCCTTCTTCCATCAAAAATGTTACCTGAGTTCATACTTTCCCCATGTCCATGATGATGTGAAAGGCAGTGAGGTTGGGACCTTCCTCCTTAGAGCTAGAGAAGTGTTTCTCGTTGCGTAGCAACTGCCTATCCAGTGTTCTAGGTGTTCCACATATGGAATGCCACACAGAGTTGCTGTAATTTGCACAGCATGTATTTTATTCTTGACCACAACAAATATGGGAAGGGGTTATGAACTTGTCCTGTGATTTAAAGTAAGGGGAAGGTGAGAATTTTAGTGTAAAATCAAAGAAGATACTGCCTGTTCTACGATTTATTTATGAATTTCTTGTGCAGTGAGCTGCAATTGATGTGTGTTATTTACATTTATTTAAACATTTATGCCTTACCTGTCCCCATGGCTCAAGCCAGTTTGCAATACATAATTTTAAAATCCATGAAGCAATAAAAAGCATTGGGACTCTCTTGATGGACCAGCCTGAAAAAACGGGTCCGGAAGGGACACCAAGATGCTAGTGGGAGAGCAAGGGTCCACTCCAGCCATCAAAGAGAGCCAGGGACCTGAGGAAAGGGGCTGTCAGGTGGAGGAAGGTCATGAGGAGGCCGCAGAGGGGAGCTGGAGGTGAGGCTAGTCCAAAGGAAGAGAAAGCTGGGCTGGGCTGGGGCAGCCAGTAAGGCAACCAAGACAAGGCAGAAGAGGCCAGGAGAGCCCCAAGAGCATGACTGGGCAGTGACACCCCAGCCATAAGGCCAGGAGACCACGGGGGAAAGGTGGGTGTGGTGTTGGCCTTGGAAGGTGAGCAGAAGACTGACGGAGGGACTCCAAGCCCAAGAACAGGGAGGCAGGCCACTGGGACTTATGCCTGAGGGCAGCCCCTCTCCTGGCAGTAATTTGGCCAGGGCTAAGGACTATTGGGAAGTGGAGTGCCGGAAGTGTGAAGGGAGCTCTTTGAGGGAAGCAGTGTAGGGAAAACCGAAACAGCACCTTTGATTCACATACCCAGAGGCCAAGGAGGATCCCCAAGGGCCCTGGCTACAGATATGTTGCCAGGTACCAGGTCTGAGGCCACAGGCAACAGCTACCCCAACCTAATAAAATGCCTGCAACCTAACACCACATTGAAAGTTTTAGTACCTTACAGCACCTTCTCAAAGTTTCCAAGGATGGCACCCACCTCACCTCCTCAGAGAACCCATTCTATAAAGTGGGAGCAACCACAGAAAAGTATGATGCCAGGTGGACTACCTTTAGTGAGGAGATATCTAGAAGATAGAAAGCTGAAGACCACAGACTGTATCAATTCATGATAAAATGATGAGCTATCCTATGGTGTTTAGAAAAATAAAGAGTAAGAATATATTTCCCTGTGAGATCACCATAAAGCTTGCTTATTATGGGAAGGAAGAATCTTAACAACAGGTAAATCTGAGGTCACATTATGGCAATATTTGTTGTAGCTAGGATTGCCAACATCCAGGGGTGGTGTGGGGTGGAGATCTCCCAGAATTATAACTGATCTGTAGAGGACACAGCTCAGTTTTGCTGGAGAAAATGGCTGATTTGGAAGGAGGACTGTATGGCATTATATCCCACTGAGGTGCCTCCCCTCCCTCACCCCTGCAATCCCCAGGCTTCCCATCCCAGAGATGGCAACCCTAGTAGCTCCACCCAGAATGTAACTTTATACAACACATTTTAGGCCAAAAATTATCTGTATTGATCACTTTTGGCAGCAAGCTTTCAGCACCCATCAAGATGCAAATGCCTTATGTGATGTCATTGTTGGGTGAAACTACTGCACTACAGTTTCAGCTATAATTTTTATTTGGCTCTCTTATGCCTGCAGGTAGCTCTAGTGTCGTCTGAGAGTGTGTTTCATTTCCAGGTTTGATGAATGGGCATATTTCAAGTTAAGATTTTGCATTATGAATGTAATTGTACCACAAAGCAGATAGCAGAGGATAGAGGGGACAGGGACTGCCTGGAGAAACTGGGCCATCGTTGAACACTCTGCCAATCTTTACCCATGGGTTACATTACACAGGAGTAATACAGTCTTTCCTTGAGATCCTTTATAGGTAGGGGCTGAACGTGGGACCTTCTAGATTTCAGTGTGTGAAATATAGGGAAATTTTTGCTGTACTAAAAGAGTTGCCACCATCCAAATCACCTTAGCTAGAGGTCAACATAAAAACTTTCATTTTTGAACAGCTTTTGGACTGGTATCACAGAGGAAGGTTTGTTTAGCTATGTAATTTAAAAGTGATTTATTGTATTATTTTTGCATTCACTAATTTGAAATTAGAAATGTTGATCATTATGCAGGATATACGTTTAATAAAGAGCAGGAATATATTTCATAAAATCATAGAGTTGGAAAGGATCACCAGGGTCAACTAGTCCAACCCCCTGCACAATGCAGGAAATTCACAATTACCTCCCCATCCCACACCCCCAGTGACCCCTACTCCATGCCCTGAAGATGGCAACAAAAACTCTCCAGGATCCCTGGCCAATCTGACCTGGAGGAAAATTGCTTCCTGACTCCAAAGTGGCAATCGGCTTTACCCTGAGCATGTAAGGGCCACGAGAGCCAAACACTGACACAACCCTTCCTGCCCTACCACTCATGATCTGCCTAAGTCAGGGGTGGGGAACCTTTTTCCTGCCAAGGGCCATTTGCACATTTATAACATCATTCGGGGGCCATACCAGGTGTAGATCTCCCTATGGGTGGGGGAGAGGCTAGGGTTGCCAGGTCTCCGGCCACCACCTGGAGGTTGGCAACCCCAGGGGAGGCCATGCAGAGAAGGCCTGGAGGGCGCCCCCACTCCCCCCCAGGCGGGAGGGCAGCCAGTGGGGGGCCCGAGCAAACAAGGCGCCAGGGGGGTGCAGCCCGCAGTCAATCAGCAAGGGAGGAAGGAAGGAAAACAGAGAAAGAGGAAAAGGGAGAGAGGGAGAAAGAAATGGAAAGAGGGGGAGAAAGAAAAGGACGGAGGGAGACAGACAAAGAAAGAGACAGAGAGGGAGAGAGAAAAGCCTTCCCTCCCCACACACACACACACACCTGCCGGCCCCACGCAACCTGGCCCCAGGCTCCATGCCTTCCCACCCCCAGAGTCCACGAAAGGCCCCCCGAAGCCCGATCGGCTCCTGCGCACATGCTCTACCGCCAGGAGCTGTGGGCCTCTTTCCCCCCTCCCTCTCGTTGCTCAACAGCCGACAGGCAGCAAGAGGGGCTTACAGTGTGCCCCGGCGTTCCTGCACGCTGTTGTGATAGGGGGCAGCCTTGGGGGAAGCGTCCCTCCTCTTGCCAACCTACAGCCGTCAGTCGGCGAGAGGAGGTCCAAAGGGCGCCGCAGCGCCCCTGCAAGCCGTGGGCCCAGGAATACCCTCAGGGAGGGCCGCCCTGTGCTACACCTCCACGGCAGGGCCCCGGAGATCCCGAGGGCCACAAAAAATGTCCTTGGGGGCCGCATACGGCCCCCGGGCCTGAGGTTCCCCATCCCTGGCCTAAGTTCTCAGAATCAACATTGCTGACAGATGGACATCTAGCCTTTGCTTGAAAACCTCCAAAGAAGGAGAGCCCACCACCTCCCAAGGAAGCCTTTTCCACCGAAGAACCCCTCTAACTGTCAGAAAGTTCTTCCTAACGTTTAGCCTGAAACTGTTTTGATTTAATTTCAACCGTTGGTTCTGGTCAGACCTTCTGGGGCATCAAAAAGAACTCCGCACCATCCTATATATGACAGCCCTTCATGTACTTGAAGATGGTTTTCATATCACCTCTCAGTCATATCCTCTCCAGGCTAAACATATTTTGCTCCTTCAACCTTATCTCTTAGGACTTGGTCTCCAGACCCCTCACCATATTCATTGCCCTCCTCTGGACACATTCCAGCTTGTCTACATACCTTTCCTATGAGATCATTAGATCATGCCTGACTTTTGCAATGGAATGAAAACTTACATCTCCAGATGCTTTTTAATGACTTCTGTACACACTGAGGTATGTCCACTTTCCTTTTTTCAGGTAATTTCCATTTTTACTTCTAATTGCAAGCTGTACCTGTTGATGATGCTTATGAAAGCTAGGGAAGCACATACAAGTGTAACATTGTTTTAAAGTTGCTTTTATAAATAAGAGAAACTTAAAGTGTGCACTGAAATGTTTTTGTAACATGATTCATTTATCTTGAGCCCATTCACTTTGCTTTGAGCCTAGAAGTTCACAAAACACTGAAATCCTTTCTATGGTTGCTAGCCTGTGGTTGTGGTTGTCTGTGGCTGGTAACTGGTAGGAGACCGTGGGTGTATGGGTGTGTGAGGAATTACTTTTTCAGTGTTGTGATGTCACTATGATGTCACTTCCAGTCTGACCCAGAAGTGACATCATCACTCTAGCATTTGCCCAAAACTCTACAGCATTTTATTTAACCATAGCATTTTGGGTGAATGCTAGATTGTTGCCTGGTGCAATGATGTCACTTCCATGTCACCTCACCCATCATTTCCCCAACATTTCCTCCCACAGCCCAGGTGACTGGTGGTAGGCAAAGGAGCTGGAGGGCAGGAGGTTTCCCACCAAATCAGGAGATCTGGTCTCTCTAACGTTGTCCCATGGAATGCATATTGGACCTAAGCCTACTTTTTGACTTGATTTCCCCCAGTACCAAAAGAAGCACTATGTTGAGCCGTGTTACGCCTTCTTTAGAGTATATTATTGATTTGCCTCAAATAACAAAGCAGGAATTATGTTATGACCATGGTATATGGCCAGTTCAGCAGCTGAATCCTGTCCATGTTTACTCAGAAGTGAACGCAAATAGATTCAGTGGAGCATACTGAAGTAAATTTGCATAGGATTACCAACCAACCCCCCCCCCCAAGATTATAACTTAATCTAATTTGATGCATGTTTATTTGGAAGCATGGCCAGGTGAATTCAATGGGATTTACTCTCAAGTAAAATGAAGGCAGGTAAGGTGATACACATTGGTACAAAAAAATCCTCACTTTAAATATATTCTGATGGGGTCTTAATTAGCTCAGACTGAGAAGGAAAGAGATCTTGAAGTTGTAGTGGATAGCTCTGTGAAAATATCAACCCAGTGTGTGGCAACAGTGGAAGAGGCAAACACCCTGATTAGGAGTATTAGGAAAGGGACTACGAATAAAATGGCCAATATTGTAATGCCCCTGTAAAGAACTGTGGTGCGGCATTATCTGTAGTACTATAGACAGTTCTGGTAGCCAAAACTCAAAAAAGATACTGAAGAACTGGAAAAAGTACAGAAGAGGGCAACTAGGATGTTTAAGGGGTTGGAGCAACTTTCCTATGAGGTTAGGCCAAAGAGTCTGGGACTTTTAAGTTTAGAAAAAAGATGATTAAGGGGGGGACATGATAGAGGTTTCTACAATTATTCTTGGGGTGGAGAAAGTGGATATGCAGAGCTTTCCCGCCCCCATAATACTATAACTCAGGGGTATCCAATGATGTTGATGGGCAACACATTCAGGACAGACAAAAGCAAGACATTTTACTTACTGAGTAGGGTTGCCAGGTGCCCGGTGGTGGTGGGCAAACCCCCGCCACCACCGATGAGGCACTTCCGGGTGTAAACCAGAAGTGACGCGGCCACGCACGCAATTCCTTCAGCTCTGCCCCAAAAGCCTCCTGCCAGAGGAAAGGGGGGACCTGGCAACCCTGTTACTGAGTGATTAAATTGTAAAATTCACTGCCAGTGGGCATAATAATGACCATGAATATAGAAATTCTACAAGGGGATTAGACAGACTATGGCTCAGGCAGTGGCCAACCTACATTTTTGGGACCCTAAAGCTTGAACTGTTATGGGGGCCCCTTTGAAACCAGCAACAATAGGGCAACATCCAACAAGGTCCAAAGGGCCTTGCTGCCCTTGCAAGTACCTCAAGGCCCAAATGGAGAAGAACAGGGTGGTGGGGTAGAGTCCTTGAAAATGGGCCATACAGTGAGCCCCTTCCCACCAGCAACCAGGTCTGGGTAACCGCTGTTATCTTCTTCAGTGAGGTTGTCTATGGCAGGTATATTAGTTCATTCTCTGATAGAGAGGTAGAAGGTCATCAGAGGGGGTCGTTAGGATAAAGAGGTGAAAATCTGATTTTTGGTGTTAAAATGCACAAGTGAGACGAGTGCAGCCTAAATTGAGAATTCAGATGTCTTTTTATGGTTCCAATTGGCACTAGCCTAAGGGCGGAGCTATAGAACTATTAAGCCGTGCACCAATGAAGGATTCGAGCATCCAGCTGCTAAAATGTAGGCTATGAATAGATTCTGGCAAGCTCAGCGAGCCCATACAGCAAGCCCCTGAGAAAATTTTGAAATTTGACCAATTACAGGGACATTTTGAGGACATATGAAATGGGTATTAGAGCATATTCTAAGGCCAATATTAACCCATTGGCTTATGATTCTATCACTAAAACAGCCTTATTTTAATAACTAAAAAAACTCCATCAATTTTGTTAAAAAATTCACTCATTAAAAAAAAAGTTGCTTCGGGGCTGCTCCGGGATTAGGGGCCCTGAAGCTTAAGCTTCATTAGTTTCATAGTAGATCCACCACTGGGCTCAGGGCAGGTAATTCAGTACCCTGGGTAGGTAATTGGAAGGCCTAGTGCTTGGAAGCAGCATTGGGGAAGGGCACGGCCCCTGTGCCCTGTTTTCGGTTCTCCAGGGCAACTGGTTGGCTGCTGTGTGAGATAGGATGCTGGACTATATGGACCACTGGTCTGATTCAGCATGATCTTCTTATGTTCTTGTGGTCATGCACAAGATTGCAGCCTAACAGCCCAATCCTATGTAGAGTTATTGAAATCAGTGGGTGAAGAATGTCTGACTCTGCACAGGATGAACTATTTATTTAGACAGTCCTTCAATCTTTAAGGCTGTACACCTATGTACTGGGGAAGGGGGAATTAATTTTTTTCGTTCCAAGGGCACACTATTTCCAGATTGAAAATGCCCTTCCCTCCCTCCTTTGGCAGGGGAATCAGACTTAACTGCCCCTCCCCAGAGTTGCAGTCTAAATCTAGATCAGACCGTAGCTGAATTTTAGTGTAGTCATATATCCCCAAGTGTGTCATGCCACTGTGCTTATGTCGCTTCTTGTAAAAACTGGAACTGACATGGTAGACGCTCTCACGTTTTACATAGAATTTTTGTAAATGCTAGAGTGTCTAAAGAGGTCACTTTTGGTTTTTACCAGAAGTGACATCACTGCACTGGTACACCAGGAACTATCCCCCAATTCCTCCCTGGGATTGCTAGCAGCGGCCTGGCAACCCTACCACTGAACCTTAAAATTGAATGTATTATGTGTCCAGAAGTATGCTTTAAGAAGTCAGCCCCCACAAGATATCACTAGTCCAAGGACCCTCCAAAACCTGGAGCCACCACTGAAAGTAATCCAGCTCAGGATTGCGAATCAAAACATTCAAGCAAAGGACAAACAGAATTTGACAGACAAGCTCACACAGCCAAATTGAACATTGAATTAAAACTATCAGAAAGTTTGTTTGCATAAAGTAGCTGCTGAAGAATGAGCTTTCTTATCTCATGAATGTGCAACACCCTTCAGCTCAAATTGAGGACAACCATTGATTGTGTTTGAAAAGGGAGGGCTTCACGTGACTACTTATTCATATAGCAAAATAATTTTCATGATAACCTTTAGTGAGATCCCTATGTAGGATGGTTCTGTGAACTAGGGTTGCCAAAGCGCAGTTAGGACCTGGAGAGCTCCTGGAATTACAACTGATCTCCAGACTACAGAGATTGGTTCCCCTGGAGAAAACAGCTGCATTGGATGGTGGACCTTATTATATTATACCCTGATGAGGTGCCTCCCCTCCACAAATCCTGCCTTCCACAGGCTCCACCCCCAAATCTCCTGGAATTTCCCAACCTGGAGTTGGCAATCCTACTTTGAACAGCAGTGCTTACAGTTAGAGGGGTTTGGGAGTTTCAATCACCCAGGATCATCATACTGGACACCTGCAAATAACATGTGACTGTGCTGATGACTAGTAGGATCAGTATTTACTTACTTCATGTTATACCCTGCCTTCTTTTATACCCCACCTGTCTCCCCAGTTTAGTGGAACAATCACCAAATTAAATATAAACAACAGTAATTAAACTTACTCCAAGTAACAATCTGGATATCAGCAGGAACATAAGCTTCTGTTCTCTGGAATGTCTGGTCCAATCTACCTCTCACAGTTCTCTGTTGTGTTTCTTTGTAATGCATGCACACGCACGCACACACACATAGTTCATGTGTTTTGCTTTCTCCCCCAAGAATCCACCTCACAGATTCTGCAATAATGTGGCGTGTTAATCTTGTCCTGTGGTGTTGTGAACATTTGTATTTTGTTCACATGAGATGTATCCTTGACTGATGGCATGCATCCACCAGAATAGTTTGCTCAGGTGCCAGAGTGTCTGAACAGCTGAACAAACCCCCCTGTTTTTATGGCTGAACTTCAAAGTACCAGCATGAAGATTTTTGCACATTCTGTGAGGAGGTCTTTGCACGTAACAGAGAGAACACACTTTCTATGTCAGACTTTACAAATTCAATTTATGGGAATGTTCCATTTTAGTGGCACAAATACCAAGTTAAATAAGAGCCTCAAAAACTTATGTTAAAATGTTGCTGAAGACCAGTGGAATATGACTCAACAAAATCACTAACAGTTAGGGCTGTCGACTTTGGTTTGGGAACTTCCAGGAGATATGGGGATGGAGATTATGAAAGATGGAGTTTTGGGAGAGGAAGGAGCTCAGCAGGAAGGATGCACTCCGTATGATATACCATAGAATATACTCTCGGAAGTTGCCATTTCCTTCAAGGGAACTGATCTCTGTAGTCTGAAGATCAGTTATAATTTGGAAGACCTCCAACCCCCACCTGGAGATTCAAAACCCTACTAACACTATACTGTGCTTACTCCCAGGAAACTGTGCATTAGTTTATAACCTCAATGAGGGACCAAACCATACAACATCACGAGACAACAGTCTGTGGTTGTTAATTCTCTGTGCAATACTAGGGTTGCCAACCTCCAGGTACTAGCTGGCGATCTCCTGCTACTACAACTGATCTCCAGCCGACAGAGATCAGTTCACCTGGAGAAAATGGCTGCTTTGGCAATTGGACTCTATGGCAATGAAGTCCCTCCCCTCCCCAAACCCTGCCCTCCTCAGGCTCCACCTCAAAAACCTCCTGCCGGTGGCGAAGAGGGACCTGACAACCCTATGCAATACATATACAGTGTGAAATCCTAAATACGTTGTCCTGGGAGTAAACCCCATTAAACAGATCTATGTATGATTCTGTGTAGACCTGTTTAGGATTGTTCTCATAATCTACTGTTTACATGTAGTAACTGTTCATGCCACTCCTTATAGTAACAAAAAAAAAATTACAAAGTGATGCACCAATATAATATTTAGGCTGGGCCTACAGCTACTTCAAAGAAGGAAAAAATACAACTAGTTGTGTCTAGAAGTTGATAATTAGACGGATACATCTTGCCTCCTATGTCTTGAAATGTAGACTTAAATGTAGACTGCAATAAAAGGCTCATTGGGCACTTTAGCACAGTGAAATGTGTCACGTCACAGAATGAAATTTTAGGAATGCTGCCATGTTTTATGTATTAATAATATCAGAGGGCTTGAGTCAAGGCACTCACTACGACTCCCACCTCAACTCTGTTCGAGGCGCAAAGTAGGGTTGCTAGGTATTGTTACTTTTTAGCCTGGCAACCAGTGGGAGACTGGTGGGTGGGATCATGGGGGAGGGGGGACATTGGCGATAGTGTCACATAACTGGAAGTGATGTCACGCCTCTGCAGGAATTTCCAGAAACTCTATGGTCAATTCCTAGACAGCACTGAAGTAAATTCTGGGTTTCCCCTGTAAGTGACATCATGCCGTCAGCCCAACAGCCTTTTTGTTTTTACTGTTCTCCTGCCGACGTGCAGAATCCACCACCCCCTGCTAGGGGCCTGGCCGCCCCGCAAGGCACTTCCCCAAGCTGTTGCCTGTCAAGCAACAACAGCTCTCCAGCACTTTCACCACCGCCTTCCTGCTTCTCACAGTGGCAGACAGACGTATCTTGCGGGGTGTGCGCGTGTGATATTTTGCATCTCCCGGGTTGTTCTGAAGTGCGGGGGAGTAAAGGCTAAGGTCTGATTGAGATCGTTCTTCTCTTACATAAAATTATTCCTCTGGCGGTAATGTTGGCTTCTTATCTGCACATTAAGTGAGACAGAAATGTTCACAGAAAAAATTAATTTTCATGGCACTGAGACCAGTAGGGTTGCTGTTTCTCCTTCTTAGCCAGAGCTTTCTGTTACCCTCCCCAGCAGTTCTCATGTTTCTGAAGGCTCTTATCAAAGAACAAAGTACTTCTGCAACTCGGGAACAGCAGCTATGAAAATAACACCCCTTACCTGTCTTCAAAACATCTACATTTGCAGACTCTGGACTGTACATCGCTGTGGGCCGTACTGCTTTTGGCACAGAATAAACACATTTGTTTCAAGATTTTAAATAAAGGGAAAGAAGGTTTGACTCTCCCCCCCACCCTCCCATTTCCAAATAAGAGAGCTCTGAAATGGTTTGTCAGAGCACGCTGAGCTACAACATCTTAGCCATTTTGTAAAACAGGATGCTTCAAGCCACATCATTAACCTAAACCAAACCATCCTGTGACAAGTCAGCTCAAACTTACCTTTAATGAAATGTCAAACTGCCATTCCTGCGTTTCAGTGTTTTCCGCCAAGCTTTCTCTTTCTCTTTCTCTCCATTGCCAAGCCCTCTTCCCCCACCCCCAGTTGCTAAGCAACAGAATGATAAGGCATTGTGTGCCTTTTCAGCAATAACTAACATTGCATAATAATTTTTATCCAGTTTCTTAAATGTAAAAAAAAAAAAAAGTTGTACAGCAGTCCACAACACAACAAAAAATATTTTCTACAAAATGTGCACAATTTTTTTTATTATTGCTAGACTGGGATTCCTTTAAAAGACCAGTCCTAGAATGGTAACAATTTAGGGTTACCAACTGCCTGGAGAGGAAAAAAAATCCTGTCCTTCTAACAGAGGCACAACAGGGTGTTATTTATTACGTGATATTATTTATCTCCAGAGCCCAGTGGCACAGAGTGGTAAGCTGCAGTACTGCAGTCCAAGCCCTGCTCACGACCTGAGTTCAATCCCAACGGAAGTCGGTTTCAGGTAGCCGGCTCAAGGTTGACTCAGCCTGCCGTCCTTCCGAGGCCGGTAAAATGAGGACCCAGCTTGCTGGGGGTAAAGGGAAGATGAGTGGGGAAGGCACTGGCAAACCACCCCATAAACAAAGTCTGCCGATTAAATATCGGGATGTGACGTCACCCCATGAGTCAGGAATGACCAGGTGCTTGCACAGGGGACCTTTACCTTTACCTTTATTATTTATCTCCACGCCATGAAAGGTTTTCACTGCCCCTTTCCACACTTACACCTCTGATAAAAGGATAGGACAGTTTTCTCCAGACCTGTTGGCAACTCTATCATTGTCTGTAATGTACTGTGTAGACATCTCTTGGATTATTTTAACTGGGGAAATATTGTAATTTTATAGCATAGTGTTTTATATGTCCAGTTTAAAATCTTACCCAACCTAGAGAGTAAAAGAAAATGTTTCATGGTGTGGGGAGGGAAGGTCAGAACAAAGAGAAGGATATTTTCCCTTCTTTCACCCTTGCTGGTCACTTTCCACCAATGTTTTCTGGTGCCATAAAGCCAACTCTTGTTCCTCTGATCAAGCTGGGCCGGGACTTTAATTTACCAGGAAAGTTCCCAGCAGATCACTCCCCTGGATGGACACTGATAACTGGATGCAAACTGTACCCAGTGGCCCCTATCGGTGGGTTGCCATCCTCCAGGTGAGGCTCGGCAATCTCCTGGAATTATAATGGATCTTCATACTGCAGAGGTTGCGTCCCCTGGAGAAAATGGCTGCTTTGAAGGGTGGACTCTATGGCATCCCTGCATTATACTCTGCTGAGGTTCCTCCCCTCCCCAAACCCCTCACCTCCCCAGGATCCACCCTCAAATCTCCAGGAATTTCCCAACTTAGAGTTGACAAGTCTAACCCTGCAGTGCTGCCAGGAAAATTTTGGGGTGAGGAGGCAGATGAAAGAAAGCACACTAAGGCTCTTTCTATCAGTCTCAGCAGCTTTCTCTGTGGAACAGATTTGGTACCAATACAAGCAAACTAAGCAGACAATATAAATAATCTAGTTTTATGGCATCTTAAAAGATCTAAAGAAATGGGCTCTAGTTGATTAAAGCTTGTGCTGGAATAAAAAAGGATTATTCCCCACTCACCAACTCTTCCAACACCACCCACCCACTCCCAGGGTTGCCAGCTTCAGGTTGGGAAGAGATTTGGGGGATGGAGCCTGGGGAGGTCAGAGTTTGAGAAGGTGAGGTTCTTATGTTCCCTCTCCCATAATACTAGAACACGGGGTCATCTGCTAAAGCTGGAGGGTGAGAGATTGAAAACAGTTCAAAGGAAGTATTTTTTCACACAACGCATAGTTAAATTGTGGAACTCCCTGCCCCAGGATGTGGTGATGGCTGCCAGCTTGGAGGGCTTTAAGAGGGGAGTGGACATATTCATGGAGGAGAGGGGTATTCATGGCTGTTAGTTAGAATGGATACTAGGGCTGTTGAATTTTAAAAAATTCGGTATAGTTCGGATTCGGCTGAATTCGGCCCGTTTAGATTCGGGATATGCCGAAGTCCAAACTCCCCCACTTCGGATCCATGCAATTCGGCGGGAATTCAAAGTTCGGGAAAAAAATTCGGCCGAATAAAGCCTTTAAAAATACAACCGCGCCTTTCCATGGCTCGGGGGGGGGGCATTTTGGGGGGTAGAGGTCCCAAACTTTCAGCAGAGCTTCAAAGGACGTTTCTTGAAAGACCCCCCAAGTTTTGTAAAGATTGGGTCAGGGGGGGCTGAGATATGGGCCCCGAAAGGGGTCCCCCCACCCTTAATGAGCATGTCTGAGCAGAGCTTGCCACCCACGCACAAAGCTCCCAGCCCCGACAAACAGCTGAGAGGTTTGCAAAGCATTGCAACAGTAATGCAAAGCAACAAGACTGCACAGCAACACAACCTTGTAAGCAACACCTTTGCAACTGTGCAAAGCAACATCTGACACCTGGGAGTTTGCAAACCATGGAATAGGACAGAGGCAGCTAGCTATGCAAAATGAGCAGGAGGGGTGGAATTTCCCCTTTTGCATCGGACTCGGGACCAGCAAATGCATTCTTTAAGTCACCATTTGAAAACCAGTTTTGAGCAAGCATCCAAATAGACCTAACCGCTCTTATGAATGAGGGAAAACATGAAGACACACAACTGAAGCCCCCCCCTCAAACCAGGGAGAGAGAGACTCGAGGGGGAACACACACCCCAGGCAGAACCGGCAAAAGCCCCCTTTGGCTTCCCCCCCACCCACAGAAACTGCTCCCTCCCCCCCCACACACAGACTCTGCTTTCCCCACACACACACACACACACAGGAGAGAAAGTATAGATTAAAGCCCCCAAAGGGGTCTTACTGTGGCTGTCTTCTGTTCCATCAGGAGGGGTGGGAGGAGGACTGGGTAATCCAAGAAGATTCCATTTAAGCACGGGACGTTTTGCTCTGGAGATGCATACAAGATCAGCTGATCCATTCATCCCAATAGGGAAAAGGGGAAAGCCCATATCTCGGGACCCCCTGACCCAATGTTTACAAAACTTGGGTGGTCTCTTAAGAAGGCTTGTCTGAAGCTCCACTCAAAGTTTGGGATCTGCACCCCCAAAAATGCGCCCCCTGCAGCCACGGAAAGAGAAAAGGGGGGAGCCAATATTTCTGCTCCCACTGAACCCATATTTACAAAACATGGGGGGTCTCTTAAGAATGATTGTCTGAAGCTATGCTGAAAGTTTGGGGGCTGTATCCCCAAAAAAGCGCCCCCTGCAGCCTTGTAAATAGAAAAAGGGGAGGGAAAAGGGGTGGAGCCCATATCTCGAAACCCCCTGACCCAATGGAGTCCGCCTTCCAAAGCAGCCATTTTCTCCAGGAGAACTAATGTCTGTCATTTGGGGATCACTTGTCGCTCAGGGAGGTCTCCAGGCCCCACCTGGACGTTGGCAACCCACCGAGTAGCTTGTGGGCTTTCTGCTCACTTTGACCTGGGCCCACAGGAGGGTGATTCAAAGAGGATAAAGCTGTAAATAATTTCAGTCGCCTGCATGGAAGACAATTTACAACAGGCAGGTTACTCAGAAGGAAGAAAGTCTTTGCACCAAATATGCTGCATGCGAAGCCAATTGGGACTGGGACTGTATGTAGGTTTTTAGAGTAGGGAGGTGCTGACTGGGCCAGGACCCTGCTTGGGACCCCTGCCCTTGTCAGAATTTTGCCTTCCAAAAGTTGCCAAGACTGCTTTCCAGACTCCTTTCTCTCTAAACCATCTTCTTTCCTTTAACTCTCCCACAACTTCCTGTCCATTCTCCTACAACTTCTTCCTTTCTGAACTGCCTTGCCATTTAATTGAGTTAATAGGGTTTTTTTTGCTTTTGCAGGAAACACAGCAACCTCTTTATGGGGGAGACTTGGCCCTGAGGTAAATGCTTCCTGTAGGACATTTACCTGAGCTGAGGCATACAGGGACAGCAGGGAAGAGGCGCAGTGGCGCCTCTTCCTAAGCCGCTCCCCGTATGCCATTAAACAAAAAAAAAAAAAGCCATTTTGCGGCTTTTTTTTGTTTGGTTTAACCGGGGCCTAAAAAGCAGGTGCAGCACCGCCATTCCCGGCTCCGGTGGAAGTGGCTGAAAGGGGATAGGGAGCCACTGTTGCCGGCGCCACGGAGAGGCCGCACTGGCGGAGGGGGGAGGTGCGGTCCCGCGGCGCTTGGCCGCTGCCGGGACTGGCCTTGCCGCCAGCATAAGTACATGTGATCGCGCGATTACACGTACTTATGCTGGTGGCGAGGTAATGCTGCCTCCTATAGAGTTTCGGCCCAATTCTCAGGAATGGGCTGTTAGAGAGGAAGATTCTCCTGGATGTCCCCCAATAAGCAGGCATTCAATCCTCCCTTCTTCCTGAGCCCATCTTTGTGTTCAGTTCATCTCCATATTCAGTTCCACAGGAGTGTCTACAAATCAAAGAATATTAATCATTATGCAACAACAGGAGCATGATGAGTCACATTTTTCCAGAAACCTATAAAGTATGCATAATTTATAATATAAATGTAATATAACTATGTTCTTTTATTGTGTTATAACATACCAGGCATGTGTTTTTGCAGTTCTGTTGTAAGGAATTCCAAAAGAGTTCCACGGTGTGAAAACAGACAGACAAAACTCCCTCCAAGCCTTTCCAAAGTGGAGAGACATATTTTCATCTCTGTGATGAAATGTTTTCTCGCCCACTCCCTGTTTCCAGGATCCTTTTACAATCAATCTGTACAAGAGGATGGATGCAGTGCCCTCCATTGACTTATGATGGTATATCTCCCAGACGGAAAAGAAAGTGCATTTTAATCAGGCTTCTCCAGTCTGAGTTGGGTTTATATTTTATATATGCAGAAGAATCTGTTCTCAGCTCTAGCAGATTCTGACCTTGCACAGTTGCTGGCCGGCAATTCACTGTTAAGTACAAAAGGCCTTGCTCAGTAATATAAGCTATACATGGAAGCAGTAAGCACAGCAGACAGCAAATGAAGGCTGTGATTATTCATAGTAACCTACAAAACCATTATATCAAATCATTGGCCCATCTTATGACTTCCTGGCTACTCTGGCAGGCAACAGGTCTTTAGCAAGGGTCTTTCACAGGCCTGGTACTTGACATCATTTAAGTAAAAGTACACCATTCATTGAACCTGATTGAGATCTGATGTATATAAAGCATGTTCTCTACTGTCTACAATCATGAACTAGAGACAGCCTCCTTGTAAAGGATATGTTATAGACCAACCTAAGCATATGAGATCATCTTATAAATTCTTCGGCCATTTATGCAGGGTCAATTTTGATGCTCGCTCAAAGCTGTTTTTTAAAATGCGACCTTTAAAATGCCTATTCATGGGCCCGATGTAAAAGCAGAAATTCCACCCACCCCCACTCACCTGCTCCTTCATTCCTGTTTGCATAGCCATTAGCAACCGCCATGTGCATAGCTAACATGCAGCTGTAATTTTGCATGGTTCCTTGAGGGGATTCTTTGCTGTAGGAGCAGAGAAAATACAAAAGGTCACGTTCAAGGGGCTCTTAAGATATGCAAAGCAGGTATGAGCCAGTTTCGCAGTCACTTCCTAAATGACGGTTCAGCATGAAAAACTCAAAAAAATATGCGGGGCAATTCAGCCTGGAACACGCTGCTAATTACCAAGCATAAATGGCCTTTTATTCTTGGGGAGGGGGGTTCTAATCTCAAACACATTAAATTGCCAGCACTGTCAATGTTAATTCTCAAATTCAGTGGGAAGTTGAAGAAAGGACTTTTTATTGTCGAAGGCTTTCACGGTCAGAGTTCATTGGTTCTTGTAGGTTATCCGGGCTGTGTAACCGTGGTCTTGGAATTTTCTTTCCTGACGTTTCGCCAGCAACTGTGGCAGGCATCTTCAGAGTAGTAACAATGAAGGACAGTGTCTCTCATAGGACTTTTTGTTTCTTACATTCGTACCCCACCCTTCCTTCAAGACAGTCAGGGCAGCATACATGGTACTCCCCCTTTCCATATATCCTCACAACAACCCTGTGAGGTAGGTTAGGCTGAGACAGCATGACTTCCCAAAGTGAGTTTTACAATGAGCAAGGATTTGAACCTGCATCTCCTGGTGTTCGACCCTCTAATCACTACATACACTGGCTCACTCAAGCCCTTGACCATATTCTATGAAGATAACAAGCATAGAAAGCTCACCAACAGTTATGCAGATCTGCAGACCAAATCTCATACCTTGATTGGGGGTTACTGGCTAAACACCCACTACCCTTAGTATTCTGGCCAATCATATAAGTCCTTTTCCAAACACTGTATCACCATGATTTATGGTTACAAACTGAAGAGTTAATTGAAGTGGGCAGAGAATTATGATCCTATTGATTATGTTCTCCCTATTATTGAAGTGGGCATGTCACCTGCAGATATACTGGATGGGAATATTGGAAGGATGGAAAGGACAGGAGTTGATCCATATAAGCTGAGAAGTTCTTCATACTCTGCCCTCATGCTGCCTCTGGATATTGGCAGCAGACAACAGCATATGGGCACAGGCCGGCTAAGGCTGAGAGTTAGGCATAAGGGTCAAAGTGGGCATTAGGCTTGGAGGATGTGGGGCTTCATCCCCATGTATTGCTCCTCCTTAGGAGTATTTAAAGTGTGAAAGAAAATGCTTCTGTTTCCCCTTTAGAGGTAGGAAGCAAAGCAGGTTTAGGGCAAGTGGAATGTGTGTTCTCATTCTGTTTTAAAAGAGAACAGGGCAACTCTTACAGAGGGCATCTACCAATCACTATGAGCCTTAGGTTTAGAGGATTATTAATATTATTAGGCTTAGAGGATGCGGGGCTTCATCCCCATGTATTGCTCCTCCTTAGGAGTATTTAAAGCGTGAAAGAAAATGCTTCTGTTTCCCCTTTAGAGGTAGGAAGCAATGCAGGTTTAGGGCAAGTGCAATGTGTGTTGTCATTCTGTTTTAAAAGAGAACAGGGCAACTCTTACAGAGGGCATCTACTAATCACTATGAGCCTTAGGCTTAGAGGATTATTAATATTATTAGGCTTAGAGGATGCGGGGCTTCATCCCCATGTATTGCTCCTCCTTAGGGGAATTTGTCCTGCTCAGTCTGGGTTACCATATCTGTCCCCACATATCATAGCTAACTCTAGCCCTTTTCAGTTTGTGACAAGAGAAGATTTGCATCACTTAGAGGGGATACAGACGCTCCTGTCTGCTTGGAAGTTTGCAACCAATAGTATAAAGTAATTTTCAGGAAGTGTAAAGAAAGTGATGATTCATTCTCAAGAGTGTCGCCATAAAAATGTCTTGCAGTAAAGCAACAATGGATTGAGACGGTACCATACCGGGATGCTAGATCCTTTATCACACCATCTGAGGCTCCAGAAGGCAAACCATGGAGATGTAATTGCTGACAGAATGGTAGCTGATCATAGAAATTCAGCTACTATCTCTTCTTTTATTGCTGCTTATCTTCATTCTTGATTACATAGGGTGTATAGAAGCTGTCAGAAATGCTAGAACCAGTTGGTGGCACTAAACAGCAGGGAAAAGATATTGAGGGGAAAGATTTAAGGGGTTAATAGTCCTTCTCAAGGCTTCCCTATGTTTTCCCTCCCCCATAACAAATACAACATTGCGACTCATTCTAATGTGTGGGATTCACTTATGGCAATGCTTCTGTTGTATGTGTGAATATAATGCTGGGAGATTGCTGCCAAAGGGGTGGATTTGGCTTAAGGGGACTGTGCTGATGCCCATTATGGGCCAGCCTCTATCTGTCGCAGTGTTTGAATGCAGCCACAGATAAGAGAAAGAGAGTACATACAAAGCACAGAAGGTTCAGTGCAGGCCAAATGTTGTTCAGTACACATAGAACTGGTATGAGTGCCACAGTGGGTACAGTGTGGTGTAGGAAATCAGTGGGGTCTACCGCTTAGAGTGTTGGACAAGGATCTGGGAGACCCCAGTTCAAATGCCCACTTTACCAGGAAGTGGGCACATTGGGTAACTCATGGGCAGCTGGTACCTCTCAGGACTGGAGTGAGGATATAATAAAAGAAGGGGAGTCATCTACACACCTTGGAGGAAGAATAGGATAAAAAATGTAGTAAATAAATAAATACACTATTCCATAACAAGTCTAAAATTGATTAAAGTAACATAACATGGACTCTTCAAAGTGGGCACCTTTTCCTTGAGCAGACTGGCTAGCACAGATAGGTATTTACACAGAAATAAGCACTCCTAACATGAAAAAAGTAACTCAGCCTCTTAGCAATGTTGAAATATGATTCTGTATTTTGTGGGGGGAGGTAGGGGATGATGCATTTAATAAACACAGGAGGGGAAAAATAGCACCAGCTTACAATTTAGCACTAGCTATGAATTTGCAAAATAGTTCCCCATGTGGGTTATTTTATTCATATTAGTCTAATGGAAGTCAATTAGATGAATCACTTGCAGAAAAGCAGTTCCTTTGGTTCACCATCTATAGCGTTGAGCCTTTAATACCTCCGTAAACAGATATATTGTAATAAAATATGTTGACTACATACGCAGCAGGAGGAACACCAAATAACCTAATAGATTAAATTATGAGCAGGAGTTCTTTTTCTGTTGGGGTTCTTCTAGTATCTTGGAGAGGCAGTGTTATATAGTGGTTAGAGTGTCCAGTTAGGACCTGGGGGACCAACATCCAAAGCCCCATTGCAATATCAACCACGCCCACTATTGGATCAGGAGGACTGGTAAGCAGTTACACTTTCCTTAGTCAGTGTGTGGTTCCATTTCCCCTTCAGGCTTTCCTTCTTTTTATTCCTCATTCTCTTTCTCCCTCCACCTCTCCTTTCAGACTTTCCTTCATTTCATTTTATTCCCCTTCGGCAATTATTGTGCAAAGCGAGAAGAGGCTTATTGTGCTTGGCTCTGCAACAGCCATTTTGGGTACGGCTCCACTGTCTTCAGCAGCACTCACCACCCTACCTCAAAATTCCAAAGGTGCCCACATTAGGGTTGCCAGGTCCCTCTTCACCACCGGTGGGAGGTTTTTGGGGCAGAGCCTGAGAAGGATAAGGTTTGGGGAAAGGAGGGACTTCAATGTCATAGAGTCCAATGGTCAAAGCGGCCATTTTCTCCAGGTGAACTGATCTCTGTCCGCTGGAGATCAGTTGTAATAGCAGATCTCCAGCTAGTACCTGGAGATTGGCAACCCTAACCCACAAACTCAAAAAGGTTGGGGTCCCCTGCCGTAGTGACTGGAGGAATTCCTAGAGCGTTGCTTGACACGGTGCCATCACTTCTGGGTATTCACTTAGAAGTGGCATCACTATGTTGAGCAACAACATCTCCCATTCCCATTTTTGCTACTGCCACATTGAGTGGGGCAGGGGTAGGGTTGCCAGTGCTGGGTTGGGAAATACCCGGAGATTTTTGGGGCAGATCCTGAGGAGGGCGGGGTTTGGAGAGGGGAGGGACTTCAATGCCAATTGCCAAAGTGGCCATTTTCTCCAGGTGAACTGCAAGTGTAGACTCTATGACATCACATCCTTCCTGGGCTTCCTTCCACCCCAAACACCACCCTCCCCAGGCCCCACCCCAAACCTCCAGGAATTTCCCAGGTTGGAGTTGGCACACTGTGTGCCCTTCCCTTCTATCCCTGGCACAGGGAGGCTCAAAGGTTATCTATCCTCCAGTCCCTCTGGCAGTAGCTGCTTTGCAGCTGGAAGGGAACCCCCTGCCAAGCTACTGAGCAATGGCCTTGACCACTTTCCTGGAACATAGGGTGCGTGTCACATTAGAGAATGGTGCTCAGAAGAGCTACAGGCAGCTCTCAGGCCACTGAGTAGCACCACTTTGTAGGAACCAAGAAAGTTGCTATCACATATGATGAAACACAATTGGCTGATGACCTGATAACAGAAATCCTTTTCAGGCATTAAAGGTAAAAGTCCCCTGTGCAAGCACCGGGTCATTCCTGACCCATGGGGGGACATCACATCCCGACGTTTTCTAGGCAGACTTTGTTTATGGGGTGGTTTGCCAGTGCCTTCTCCAGTCATCTTCCTTTTAGGCATTACATCCATGCATTCCAGGAGCCCAACATCCACAAGTATTGGGAATATGTCCTATTCATGATGCTCTGAATATGCACGGTCACCATGTTGTCTTAACAGGGGCAAAGTGCCTGTATTGCATGCATGTACATCCTTGGAGCCTTGTGGCGCAGAGTGGTAGGTTGCAGTACTGCAGTCAAAGCTCTGCTCACAACCTGAGTTCGATCCTGACTGAAGTCAGTTTCAGGTAGCTAGCTCAAGGTTGACTCAGCCTTCCATCCTTCCAAGGTCGGTCAAATTAGTACCCAGCTTGCTGGGGGTAAAGGGAAGATGACTGGGGAAGGCACTGGCAAACTGCCCCATAAACAAAAGTCTGCCTAGAAAACGTCGGGTTGTGATGTCACCCCATGGGTCAGGAATGACCCGGTGCATGCACAGGGGACCTTTACCTTTGACCCTTACATGCTTGGTATGCATGAAAAATCCAGTAGTCAGTTCATGTGTACTGGAGCTGTATGCTCATAGAAAATATGCATGCTGCCGCTGATCAGACAACAAGGCAATCACGTGTATCAAGATGATCTATCTAGACACAGTATGCATTGATGTAATGTCTGAAAGGTCTAGAGGAAATAAATGCCAAGTCTGAGGCAGGCTAGCTTGCAAAAAGCTAATTGTCTCAAAACACCCCAAAATAAATAACGAATTTGCCACAAAATTAGCCTGGCTATGCTTGCTTGTTGTCAATTTGTGACCATCTTCCTTGACACAACTCATAGCAGAAGACACCCGACACCACCCAGGGGGTCACTCTGACACCGGAGTCATCCTCTCTGGGCCAACTGTTCTTCCTCAGCCATGGCAGTTGCCTAGCCACAAGCTGAATTGCTCAAAGAGTTGATTCCCTTATCAAATAGCCCTTAGCGGGGTTTTTTGGCAATGTATAAAGAATATGTGTTGAATAGCAGTCTGGGCGGAACTGAAAGAATTAAATTCCAGGAAATCAATGTTTTTTCAACAAGACCAGTTGACGGTGTGAGTGTTTATAGCGCGAAGGAGTCACTAATACTCTCCTTAAAAATAGAAACCATTTCAATGAGAGCATCTAGTTCTTTGGTTACTGTTTCCTTTTATGAATCTATTTTGAGGAACACGGTCTTCTGAGACTCTATGAGGAAGAATACAACTGAGACCAGAGAAGCACAAAGAGGTTGTTAGGCATGTGCGTCTTAAATAAGTTTTAGATACAGCTGGTGACAGCCTTTGTTTCATTTGTTCTCCTGACACCTGGGAAAATACCTGATCTAAAAAGAGGCTGATTGTGTGTGTTTTCCCCCAGTGTGTCTTTTTTCCCCCCCGATAGAAAAGCCTGGTTAGCCTGCCCCATTTGCTGGCTTAGCTGCATTACACAGGGTCAGGGCATGGCTGCTAACCATTGATTTGGAATAGTTCAAACCTGTAATTAGGAAAGCCTCCCTGTCAGTGACAATTTGCTGCAGGAAGGAGCTGAACTGGTGCCCTGAACTAGCTAACAGGTTTCAAGAATATGGAGCTGGGACAGCGGATGCCCCAGGGTTTAATGAACCAGAGACAAAATAATGGCCTTCCCATGGGTAAGATAGACTCCATGCGGTAGGCATTACAGTCCCATTGACTTAGAAGGGGGGTAACTCTGCTTAGTATCTGAAGAAGTGAGCTGTGGCTCACGAAAGCTCATACCCTGCCAGAAAATATTTTTGTTAGTCTTTAAGGTGCTACTGGACTCTTGCTCTTTTCTAGGATCACATGGTTAGCTGCTTGGGGGAGGAAGCCACTCGCTGCTGAGTTTTATTTACTTCCTTTTTTATTTTACCTCAAGGCATAGCTCACAATGACAAGGAAGTAAATTGGCCATTGTTCCTATGGCTGGCTGAAGCAATTAGCTAGGGCAACAAATTTGCGTGAGACGGAAAGCTGAGTACTGGAGGTGAGTCTCCTGGTGTACCCCATAGGCATAATCAGTAACAATGGCTCTTCTTTTGTAAAAGCAACAGTTCCACTGAAACAGAACAAGCAACTTTAGCAAAGTTTCTAATGATCTGTGACGATTTACCACCATTCCTAAGCATTGGAAGGCAGCAGGAAAAGAGAAAGACCTAACTTGAGATGGATTGACTCAATAAAGCAAGCCGTGATGGCCTTCAGTTTGCAAGACCTGAGCAATTTTGTGGAGGGTAGGGCTGTTTGGAGGCAATTAATTATAAGGTCACCAGAAGGGAGAAGTGACTTGATGGCACATAATGCACAAGCATTTTTAGAGTTGGAAGGGCTTTTCTAGTCCATTGAGCTCAACCCCAACAGGTAGAGTTTCCCCAACAGATGCTTACCCAGTCTCTCCTTGAAAACTGCCAGTGAGGGAGAGCCCATTTACCCCACTAGGGTAGTGATTTTTGTCAAACTGCTCTTACCGTTTGAAAGCTTCTCCTAATATTCAGCTGTGAGCCAGGCTGGCGTTAGGGTGTCAGATTAGCATCTGGGAGACCCAGGTACAAATGTTTAGTCTGCCATGGAAGTGTGCTGGGTGACCTTGGGCCAGGCATACACTCTCAGCCTAACCTACCTCACAAGGTTATTGTGAGGGGGAAAATGGAAGTGAGGAGGACAATGTAAGCTGCTTTGAAGAGAAAGGTGGGGTATACATGAAGAAAATAAATAACCTAAAATCTCCCAATCCTGTAATTCAAGGTCATATTCCTTTAGCATAGCAGGAAACTATTCTTTGCTCTCTTTTATAAAGAGACCAGAACACTTTGGAACTTTGCCATAGAGTTAAGGCCCATTCTACTATTCAGCAGCTAAATGTAATGAACCAGGACAGAACAGTAGTTAAAGTGTCAGACTAGCATCTGGGAGACCCACATTCCAGTCCCCATTCTGCCATGTAAGCTTGCTGACCCTTGAGTCAGTCACATGCTCTGAGGCTAACCTACTTGTCAGGGATGTTATGGGGATAAGATGGAGAAGGGGAGAATGGTTGTAAGCCACTTTGGATCCCATTGGGGAGAAAAGTGGGATATAAATGAAGTACGGTAAGTAAATAAATAGTATTGCACAAGAGCATAGAGGCGGAATGCTCACGGCAAACCAATGCATTGTGATTCTTGCTCTTCCTTCAACCTTGTGATTTTTTGTGCAAACATCCACTTTGTGTCATTGATTGTTCAAGAAGACATAGTAGCATATACCTGACCTGATGGAAAGGTTAGATACATTGTCCTGCATTCCTGTAATTTATCTATCTTTCAGTTCTTAACCAAGACTGGCCAGAAACCTATGCCTTCTTTTTCACATATTTTTCTCACAACAGTTTGGATTTTCAGCCAGTGTGAAGGCTGTTTGGGTTTTGAGTCAGAATGCTGGCCTGGGATCTGAGAGACTTGCAGCTCATTCCTAAGGGGGAGGGAGCTGCACCAGGGCCAAGAGTGGCGCAGCAAAGGCACAGCGGGGCTGGCCCCTAGGGAGTTTGGAGTGCGGCGGCCAGCCAAGAAATACCATCAAAATGCCGAAAACACACAAGGGGCACTCGATGGCGTGGCCGCACCAGGACTCAGGGGACCGGGCCAAGTAGGCAGCGTGAGAGTGGGGAGGCGGACATCTGGGAGTGGGTTCAGGCTGCGGTGGGGAGGAGCAAGGAGTGGAGGCAGTGAGTGCAGCCGGCCGAGAGATCCACCGTTGTGCCAGAGAGCATGTGCAGGAGAGGTTGAGGCTGGATGGGGGTGGCAGCCACCCCTCAGGCACAGCACCGGCCACCCTCTCAGGGGACAGCATTGGACCTCATCTGCTGTCGAGAGAGGGTGAAGGAGGCCCCAGTGACAGTGGCTTCCCGTTAAGTCCCTTAGTGCTCCCCTGAACAGTGTTCAGGGGAACAACGGTAGCCAGGACACTGGGTGCACATGGGAGGTTGATGTTGCCCTCGGGTTTACTGGCCCGGAGTTGGCAGCTGGACATCCGGTTGATGGCCAGGCAGCATGTCGGGGTATGGGCAGGTGGCTGTTTTGCCAGTTGTCAGACGGTCAGAGGGGTACACAGGGGGTCTGAGTCATCTCATTTCAGGTCACTGGGGCAGGGGCACATCTCGCTCTGCAGTGACCAGAAGGTCAGCCCCGACACCAGGGACTCCCCTTTGATGGAGACAAAAGTCTGGAGAGTGTTGAGGCAGGGGGTCCACCTGGATGCTTCGCCAAGGAGTACTTCTCCATTCCCCAGTCAGTAGAGACAGCCAGCAGGCGGGCTGTCAGTTGGTTCTCGGGGTGAGAAGGTCAGCGCTGCCAAAGGCTGGTGGAAAGAGACGATTGGCAGCCTGGTGCCTCGAAGTCTGGGGTGTTTGTCTGCTCTGCTCAATTCCTACTTTGCCTCAGTCTTCTCTTGCAAGGGAAATGATGCTCAACCTGGCAAAAAGAGAACACATGATGAGGGAAGGAAGTTGCAGCCTATGATAGGCATAGGGATGGTACTTAAATACCTAGGGCGAAAACGCATGGGAGGTTATGCCTTGGATTTGCCACTCTCTAGATGCACATTTCCCCCATCTGAATTTTCAAAACTCTGCATGTGGGCTTATTTTTGAGTTTTAAGAATTTAGATGGGAATATGAGTGGCAAATCCAAGGCGAAATCTCCCATGCGTTTTCACCCTAGTTTCTTTAAATGAAATTAAGTCCTCAAGGTCAAATGAATTGTATCCAGTGGTCCTAAAGGAACTTGTTGATGTAATTTCAGAGCTCTATTCATTATTTTTGAGAATTCTTGGAGAACAGGTGAGATGGCAGAACTGGAAGCAGGTAAATGTTGTCCCCATCTTCAAGCAGGAGAAAAGGGATGATCCAAGTAATTATCAGCCCATCAGCTCTATGTATATACCTGGAGTGGTTTTAGTACAAATCATCAAAGGGTCAGTCCTTGAGCATTTAGAAGGATGGCTGTAATTACTAAGAGCCAGCATGTGTTCCTCAAGGACAAGTCATGTCAGACTAACCTTATCTCCTTTTTCGACAGGGTTACTACCTATTTGGATCAGGGGAATGCTGTGGACATAGCTTATCTTGATTGCTGTAAATATTTTTATAAGGTTCCACAGGATATTCTTGTTGACAAATTGGTAAAATGTGGTTTGGATCCTGTTAGTTAGATGGTTTGTAACTGGCTCTCGTGGCTCTTTCTTACATGGCTCTTTCTTAATGTTGATCGTCACTTTGGGGTCAGGAAGGAATTTTCCTCCATGCCAGATTAGCCAGAGATCCTGGAGAAATTTTGCCTTCCTCTGGGCATGGAGCAGGGGTCACTGGGGGAGGGGGAGAAATGTAGTTGTGAATTGCCTGCATTGTGCAGGGGGTTGGACTAGATGACCCTTGAGGTATCTTTCAGCTCTATGTTTCTATATTTCAGCAACTTCTGTAGCATTGATCAGCTGTCATAGGTAGAAAGGTCTTTTTGATGTTTAACCTTAATTGATAGCTGTTTTCAGTCTGCATGTTCATAGTGCACCCTAGCAGGGATGCTTTCACTTACAAAGACAGATAGGAAGTGTGGTTATAAGTCATGCTGATGTTCAATGCACTACGTGGTTAACACTATGTATGGAAATGTGGCAGTACTCAGAAATACTTCACAAAAATTGTGCAAGACACTCCACATTTTGAACAAGAGAAAATTAAAGATGTTTAACTACCAAGTGAGGCAATGTCAATGTTATTAGTGCTGAGACTGTATGTTTAGCTTATATTTTATTTTCTCTAGAGGGGAAAAAGTTGAAGGAAAAATGGGCTGACAGTTTACAAATAAACAGGCCATAATCCACATAATATATTTTATTAACTTTTATTAAAAATAAATAGACCTGGGAAAGAAGAGGGGCACTGTTTTCCCTGTGCACGGAAGAAAGGATGAGAGCAAGCGTTACAAGAACATATACTTGCTCATCCTCCGATGTGATATACACCATTATATGTCAACACTGCATTCTGCTCTTTACATGGACTCAAATCTGATATTAGAAACTGCAATATTCATAATTCAGTAAGAAAACATTTCATTCTCCCTGAACACTCTGTTTCTCACTGGGAAGTCCCAGTTCTTCAACCAAAGAATTTCAAAAAGAGACTCCAGCATGAAACCGATGAATTGGGATTCATTAACAGGTTTCACACTACCTCCCTGCTGGGTTGAACAAAGAGTTGGGATTTCTCACTCAATAAAGGTATTAATTGTGTTTGCGTAGCCAGGACTTTCCACCCATCGCAGGTGTTAACTTGCTCAGCATAACTAGTGAATGGTCCTTGTATTTTTCCTGATTGGATTGGAATTTTGCATAACTACATCTCACCCTTTACTTCCCGAGTTTCGTGGCCCCGTGACCCTGCTATTTAGGGTTTTTTCATATCATAAAAAGTCTATAATGCTGGAACATAATTGTGTTAGTCCACCAGGTGCCACAAGACTCCTGTTTTTATGTAGGTCACAGAGTAAGGTCTCTTCAGTGGGGCTTAATCCCAGGAAAATGTTCTTGGGGTACTACTCACAATGTCCCTCTGACATGGATAGGGTTGCCAGCTCTGGGGTAGGAAATACCTGGAAATATTGGGGGTGGAACCTGAGCAGGACAGGGTTTGGAGAGGGGAGGGACTTCAATGGGGTATAATGCCATAGAGTCCCTTCCAAAACAGCTATTTTCTCCAGGTGAACTGATCTCTATCGCCTAGAGGTCAGTTGTACTCTCAGGAGATATCTAGCCTCCACCCGGAAGTTGGCAATCCTAGACCTGGAACACACAGGTTCCTTAAACAGCTGAGAGCTGGGGGGAGGGGGGATGTGGCAATATTGGAGACTAATTTTATTTGATGGACTAGGCAATGGGAGCCAAATTATGTACCATTCCCTTGACAGCAGAGGATTTTCCTAGATATCTTCCTCCAAATAGCAACTAAAATTATCAGAGGGTTGGAACATCTTCCCTACATTAAAATACTTAAGAAGAAAAAGCATTTGAACAGGGGTCATGATAAAAGAGAATGTTATGAATCATTTGATGAGAATAAAAAGAGAGATCATTCAGTCAGAATCCTAGAATTCAGATTGTACAGTGAAACCGATTGCTAGTGGGTTCAGGGCAGCCACAAGTAAATCCATGCAATGGTGGTCACCTCTAGGCTAGACTACTATAACTCGCTCTACACAGGACAACCCTTGAGGCTGCTCTGGAAACTGCAACTGGTCCAGAATGTGGCGGTGCGGGTCCTTATGGGGACCCCATGGCGAGCACATATGCAACCTGTGTTCCACCAGCTGCACTGGCTCCAGATTGAGTACTGGATCAGATTCAAGGTTTTAGTACTTACCTTTAAAGGCCTAAATGGTCTAGGACCATCGTATCTGCAGGACCACCTCTCCTAGTACATTCCCCAAAGAGCATTACAATCTACTGGAAATAACTTTCTGGTGGTCCCTGGCTCCAAAACCATTTGGCTGTCCTTGACCCCAGCCAGAGTGAGACTCGTGCCCTGTGGGACTTAGCCCAGTTCCACAGGTCCTGTAAGACAGAGATGTTCCGCCAAGCATATGGTTGAGGGCAGTGACAGTGAAATAGAGCCCTTCCCTTCCTTTTTTTCTCTTCCTTGTTCCTCCCCTTTTCTTTTCTTCTCCTCCCTTTCCTTCCTTGTTTCTTTTCCCCTCTCCTTTGTCCCCTCTATTCCTGGGGGACCCGGATGTTTGGGTCACTATTGGTCTCCAGATCCATCATGGACTACCCTACCTCAAAGGAGTTTCCTTCTATTTTATGAATGTAGATAGGACACCATTTTATTAAGTTAAACTGGAAATATGGTTTTAATTTTGATATCTATATTGTATGTATTGTAAATTGTTTGTTGGAACCGGCCTTGAGCCTGGCAGGGGGAGGGCAGGGTATAAATGGAATCAAATAAAGTAAATACTCCATACAACATATAATTTACTTATGGAACTCATTGCTGCAAAGTAGGGTGATTACCTACCACTAGCTTAGATGGTTTAAAAGAGGATTAAATAGATTCAAGGTCTATTAATAGCTTTTAGTCATGAAAGCAGCAAATGTAACTTCCATTTCAGGTGCATTATACTTCTGGTTTTCTGGAACTGGAAACAGAGGACAGGAGTAGTGTTTCTCCATCACGTCCTACTTAACAGCCTGCCAGATTCTCATGATAGCCATATTGCTAATACCATGTTGGATTTTGCAGTGACTCTGGTTGAAATCTACAATGCCATTACTTTAGACAATCTCCATGCCCTTTAATGCAGGGACACACAACTCAAATAATTCTGAGGACCACTTTTTACCAGCTCAAGAATAGAATGTTAATCATGTTCCATTTCAAGCCCCTTAAGAACCCTGATGTACCAGAATAGTAGTTATATATTTCAAAGAAAATTAAGAAATTATATTGCTGCAATTTAACAAATTACTCCACAGCCTCTAACTGAAGACATTTTATCATCACACTAATTTTAAAATTATAGTCCTATCTATATTTCTAGTTAATTACAGTGTATAATACTGACATTGGGTGAGTTCAGACATTACAGCAAATAACCGTTAAGGAAGCTTAACTATCGTTTAGTGGGATGTCTAAACTGTTTGCAACCATAGTTGTAATCAGCCAGTAAACCAGCAAAAGAAACCATGGGTGGGATCCCACAGAACATTTCAACTGACAGAAGGATTTCCACCAGCCAGAGTGGGCCTTCCCCATCTCCCCCTCCCACTGCAGCCCCCAAGCCCTCAAAATGCTGCTCTGGGGCCATTTAAGCTTGGTAATTAATTCATGCCATCGTATTTCCTATTACTATGTATGGGTGTGAAAGCTGGACAGTGAAGAAAGCTGATAGGAAGAAAATAGATTCCTTTGAAATGTGGTGTTGGAGAAGAGTGTTACGGATACCGTGGACTGCCAAAAAAACAAATCAGTGGGTTATAGATCAAATCAAGCCTGAACTGACCCTAGAAGCTAAAATGACTAAACTGAAGCTATCGTATTTTGGTCACATCATGAGACGACAAGAGTCACTGGAAAAGACAGTCATGCTAGGAAAAGTTGAGGGCAGCAGGAAAAGAGGAAAACCCAACAAGAGATTGACTGACTCTATAAAGGAAGCCACAGCCCTCAATTTGCAAGAGCGAAAGAGTGCCCAGCATATTTTTTTAGTTTTCATGCTGAACCGTCAATCAGGAAGAGACCGTGAAGCCCGCGCATACCTACTTCGCATTTCTTAAGAGCCCCTTTAACTTGACCTTTTTGTGTTTGCTCTGCCCCCACACCAAAGAATCCCCTCAAGGAATCATGCAAAAGGACAGCCGTGCATTAGCTATGCAAACAGCAGTTGGATAATGGAAGGACAAAGGAGCAGGAGAGTGGGCGGGGAGGAATTTCTCCTTTTGCGTCGGGACTGTGAATAAGCATTTTAAAGGTCACATTTTTAAAAAGAGCTTTGAGCGAGCATCAGAATTGACCCTGCATAAATGGCCTGGGAGTTCTCAGTGTAAGGGAGGGACTGGAGGACTGCAGTGGGAAAGGCAAACCAGGGGAAATCACCCCCCCTTTCCCAATTACAGAAATACTCCATGGGATCCAAGCCCATAGTCTGAAGAGGAGTTGCAAACTATGGTTTGTACTAATCCAAAGGAAATGTGATGTCTGAACTGACAAGACATTGTTTCAGCTGTAATTGGCAGAGGCAGCTGCTTTACGGAAATAGGACTACTGAGTGCTGGAAAGCAAAAGCAGAGAAGCCACCATAAATCTTGACTTCCTTGTCTGTGTCTGGGTTTGTAGCTATCATGCACCCAAACCATTGTTTTATGTGATGTCTGAATTGTTCCATTGTTCAAGTGAATTACTGGTAAATTAGCAATGTGGTATCTCTCACGGTCCATACTATTTTAGGTGAAATATACAACTAATTCCTAACCTAAGGCATGCAAACAACATTTGTAAAGAGCACATAAAATAACACTATTATCCAATGATAAAAGCATGGCAGCCAGAGTAAATGGATGAGAAAAGAAATTTGTCGATTACTAGGACAGGGTGCCAAATTAATTAGCAACCAGTATTAATTGTACAGAATGGGACTTCATGCCAGATCTAAAAATGTACATATCGTTCATTATTCTTTTTGAACGAAGTATCTTTCAACTTCTCCCATATCCTACAATTTCAGTGAAATGGTGGCAAAATCTGATGCCTTCTGTATTTTTATTCTCCTCCTGAGCTACTGTGGAGGAGGAGTATATATTTTCCTTCTACTGTGGACATGTTGATTTTTAAAGATATTCTACTTTACACACACACAATATTAAAAATATCCCTTCCGTTATTTTCTCCTCTTTTCCAGGCTGGTACGTTGCATTCCACATCATGTGCAGTCCGCTGCAGCTGTTGTTTCAACACTGGCTTTGGCTTCAGGTAATTTTTGAGATCCAAACAAGCTTTCCATCTGTTGTGTAAAAATTAAAGAAATTTGTCTCTACATGTGTTGTTGACAGCAGCTCTAGGAGCAGTTTTGTGACGGTTATTTTTAAAAAAATTAGAATGAATGAGGCAAAGTCTAAAGGTGGTACTTCCTATTTTCTAAACATTTTATCAGCAGCTATTATTCTAGTTTGTGACCACAAGAATAATTGGTTCTGAAAGACTAAGCCCCGTGGTAGTTTACAGTATATTATGTCCACAAAGATAGGGAGGGAAGAGCCCGTTTTGACCCATTTTTTACTTTAAAACGAATTAGTGGGAGCTCATTGTTATAAAACCACAACAAAAATGTGGCTGAGCGGGTTCTTAATGTGTCAAGTATGCCAGGAAGAGATTCAATAAGATGGCATTACTTAGTGGTCAGAAGACCTGGCAACGTGCCCTCTTGAAACAGAAGCTCTTCTCTCAAAGTTAATCAAGCATGAAGAAAAGCAAGGGAAGGATGTTATTGCTGAACTGTGAGGAGATGGGGCTGTGTTCTGAGAAGGAAAAATGACAAGACTTTATGATCACAAAGGGTTGAAAGGCACATTGTGTGGGTATTTTGCGACTGGAGCTCCCAGCGTGTTTTAATATTTAAAACCTGCTTTCTGCATGTATGTGCGGGGAGGGGTTGCATCAGGCCTGTGGGGAAACGGGGATAATCCTCTCTTCTGTTCTATTTTCCTGACAGACATTATCCCCCAGCTGCCTTCACCCCAGTACGGAAAAAAACAGATGAAATACAGGTACAAATGTGAAATAACTATTGCTATTGGGATTCTGGAAAGTGATACAGAGAGGTAGGGTTAACACCCTCATTTAGGGTTGCCAACTCCGGGTTGGGAAATTCCTGGAGTTTTTTTAGGATAGAGCCTAGAGGGGGCAGGGTTTGGGGAAGGGAGGGACTTCAGCAGGGTACAATGCCATAGATTCCACCCTCCAAAGCAGCCATTTTCTCCAGGGGAACTGACCTCTATTGTTTGGAGATGGTGATACTGGGAGATCTCCATGCCCCACCTGGAGGATGGCAACCCTACCCTCACTCCTTTCCCCTCCAAACCAAATAGCAATGCCAACCTCCTACACATGAAGCCAGCTGGGTGACTTTGGGCTAGTCACACTCTCTCAGCCCCACCTATCTCACAGGGTGGCGTTGTGGGGAGGGGAAGGTGATTGTAAGCTGGTTTGATTGAGTGCGTGGTTGCCAACCTCCAGGAACTAGCTGGAGATCTCCTGCTATTACAACTGATCTCCAGCCAATAGAGATCTGTTCACTTGGAGAAAATGGTCACTTTGGCCATTGGACTCTATGGCATTGAAGGCCCTCCTTAGGCTTCACCCCAAAAACCTCCTGGCGGTGGCAAAGAGGGACCTGGCAACCCAACTTAAGTGGTAGAGAAAATCACCATATAAAAACCAACTCTTCTTCTTCTTCCATCTCTGCCATTTTGAGTCTTGTAGATGCCATCAAGGAGATAAGTGCTTTATTAAGAAGATCTTGCTGTTAATCAAATTAAAAATCTGGGAATGCCTGGCCTCTTACTTCAGCTAACATTTTTGGCTCTCTAATAAGAGATGCTTCTTTACAAGCCATATCCATAGTACTCTTGTTAAGGTCACTATGTAAAAAGGATCCTGAAACCAAAGCACTTAACCTAGAGCAGGGGTGGGGAACCTTTTTTCTGCCAAGGGCCATTTGGATATTTATAACATCATTCGCGGGCCGCACATTCTGGCCCTGCCCCCTTTAACCCCTCCATTGTCGCCACTTCCGCCTCCAGCCCTCTTGTAGTACAGAGGAAATACGTTTGTCCACAGCCCAGGTGGGAAAGGGTTAACATAGTTTCTTAGGCCAGGGGTGGGGAACCTTTTTCCTGCCAAGGGCCATTTGCACATTTATAACATCATTCGGGGGCCACACTCTGTAGATCTCCCAGTGTGGGGGGAAGATGCTAGGGTTGCCAGGTCTCCAGCCACCACCTGGAGGTTGGCAACCCCAGGGGAGGTCACGCAGAGAAGGCCTAGAGGGCTCCCCCAGTCCTCCACCCCTTCCAGGCAGGAGGGCAGCCAGTGGTGGGCCCAAGCAAACGAGGCGCCAGGGAGGTGCAGCCCGCGGTCAATCGGCAAGGGAGGAAGGAAGGAAAACAGAGAAAGAGGGAAAGGGAGATAGGGAAAAAGAAATGGAAAGGGGGGAGAAAGAAAAGGACGGAGGGAGACAGAGAAAGAGACAGAAAGAGAGGGAGAGAGAGAAGCCTTCCTCCCCCACACACACACCCGCCGGCCCCACGCGACCTGGCCCCAGGCTCCATGCCCTCCCTGCTCCAGAGTCCACAAAAGGCCCCCTGAAGCCCGATCGGCTCCTGCACGCATGCTCTGCCGCCGGGAGCTGCGGGCCTGTTTTCCCCCCCTCACTGCTCAACAGCCGACAGGCAGCAAGAGTGTGCCCCGGCATTCCTGCATGCTGCGGCTATAGGAGGCAACCTTGGGGGAAAGCGTCCCTCTCCCTCCTCTTGCCGACCAACAGCCGTCAGTAGGTGAGAGGAGGTCCAAAGGGCGCCGCAGCACCCCTGCAAGCCGTGGCCCCAGGAACACCCTCAGAGAGGGCCGCCCTATGCCACGCCTTCGCGGCGGGGCCCCGGAGTTCCCGAGGGCCACAAAAAATGTCCTCGAGGGCCGCATACGGCCCCTGGGCCTGAGGTTCCCCATTCCTGACCTAGAGTCTTTAATCTGTGACTAAACAACAACAAAAGAGGGGGGGGACCAAATGGAACTCAACCAAAATGCTGATTCCAAACCAAAGTAGTTGAGCTGGAAAATGCTAAAATTACAAATATATAAATTTTAATAAGGTGCATAATCAAGTTTAAAACATCAGGCCTCTAGCATAGGCAAGACTTTCACATTCAATATATACAAACATAAACACCTGTGATGTACAATCTTACATTGACCAAAGTAGGATCCAAAAAGGGCCAAACGCGTTTCGGCCTGAGAAGGCCTTCCTCAGTGGTCAGTCATAGAGTGATAATTTAGCAGACATCCTAATAATATAATTGTGTCATACTGAACAGTAAAAAATGTATAAAAGCCCTTCTAGTATAGTGAAGCTCCCTGCACTTTTATTTATTCCTTACATGCAAGAACATGGCTTCCATGTCTCACCTTCTTTTACATGCAGGGCTCTTGAGGATGTGTATACATCAAGCAGCGTATTAGGTCAAAAAGTCACTCAACGTGTACAAGTGTTCCTAGTCTAGAGATGCAATGCTAGAAAGATAGACTCAGGATGCCTGCCTTGAAAAGAACTCCCAGTCTCAATGAAATCATCTGTATCTGACAGATCTATACATTCTGGAGCAGCTGGCGAGACAAGAGTAATGAAATGAAGCACTGGTGAGCTGCAATCAGGATTCACAGGTGGCCTCCTCCTTGACGAACAAAGGGCCTTAGCCAAGACGCTTTCAGCACCAGCCTGCAAAATGGGGATAATTACATTGGCATAGGTGCCTTACAGGGCTTTGGAAAGGATTAATTGAGAAGTACTATGAGCACTTGAAGTGGGCCATGTATATGTCATATACTTTAAACTGAAGAGCTGGTTTAAAAGCAATCTGCTGAAAGGTCCCACAATAGGTCCAGCTCCTCTAATGAACGGCTGCAGGCAGGGCAGATGTAAAGGTGGCTCCCCGACAACTACAGTTTTCTATCTGGAAGCCTGCTTCCTTTGGTGGAGAAAATCCCCCCTTGCTTTCCACTGTGGGCTTTAATGAGGATTTATGTTTGCATCTGCACCAGTGCTAACCATAGTTATTACTAAGCTGAACTCTCAACTTTGAAGCTATTTAGCAAACTGTAGTTAAGAGGGAAGGGGGGCACCTTAGTCAGGATTAGCATTAGTCATGGCAAAGGCTGACAAATGAAAGCAGTCTACAGTGGGCACTATTCTCACTGTGATAGCGAGGGCTTGAAGCAGATTCAGAAGTTGGGTGCTGGGTCTATTTATGCATGGGTCATTTATGCATGGGCACTTTCACTCATGTTCGCCCCTGGTCTGTCTTGGTTGTTCCTTGGAGTTACGCGTGAGTTTTCCATCCGTTAGTGATGACCTCGCTGCCAGCCCTTGCAATGTCCGGGTCTTCCCATTCCTCTGTTAACCCGACTCGTCCATCTTCCCTGAGCAAAGCCCAGGAGAAATCCGCAAGCAGAAGGCAAAGTGCGGGACACGCAAGCTTGGTTTTTGCTCACAGCCAATTACAAAGCAGCATGTCCAGAGGCGGGGATTCAAATACTTCCTGCTTCCTGGGAGCTCTTTCTGAGCACAAGAAAGGCTTTTTAAAACCAAGGCTTGGATTTCTCCCTCTCTTTCAGATTCCTCGGGTTTTGTTGATGTTCTTAAAATGTTTTTTTATGCGGCAGTTGAGTTTGGGGGAGGGGATTTTCTCTCACAATAAGCACTACAAGTAAGCCAATTAAAAAGCAGTATTTAAAGAGGCGGGGACTTGATTTGAGCTTGGAGATTGCTGGTGCATAGATTCCCAACAGGAAAGTGTGGGTCCAGCCAGTAACAAACCTCAGGTAAAACTCCCAAGCATAAATGACCCATATGGACTGGTTGAACCACCAAGGCTCCCTGCTAAGCCCAGGGCTTAAGCATCCTTGAGGACAAGAGGCCTGTACCTGGGCTTTCTCTGGCCAGGACTTGATGACCCTTGATCCTGCAAATCACTATGTATGCTTAGGCAGTGATCTGGTTCAGTAGCTGGAACATGGGCTGTCAGCTTGGTTCTTCTTCACTGCTGAACTGTCCTCTCATGGGGCCGTCATCTCTGTTGCTTTCACTGGGTGGAGGGTGAACATGGGGAACTGGTAGTCTAGGATCTGGTCCTACAAGGCAGGAGACTGGCTGCCATGGATTCCGGCATGTTGGCAGTACTGCCTGGAGCTAAGCCTTCAGAGTAGGGTTGCCAACTGTCAAGTAGTAGAAGGAGATCTCCTGCTAATTCAACTGATCTCCAGCCGATAGAGATCAGATCACCTGGAGAAAAATGGCCGCTTTGGCAATTGAACTCTATGGCATTGAAGTCCGTCCCCTCCCCAAACCCCACCCTCCTCAGGATCTGCCCTAAAAATCTCCCGCGGGTGTCGAAGAGGGACCTGGCATCCCTGCTTCAGAGATAGTGTTTCAACTGAGGCCTTGGGATCAGGGGCTCTGGGTCTGCAAGAGACTAGGGGTCTGGAGGAGGTCCAGTGGTGTTCTGTGTCCCCTGAGCCTCCTGGTCTACCCTCAGAATGGTCTCTGGCTCCTCCTGGCCATCATGTGAGGAATCTTCTCCCTGAGTCCGACCCAGGGGTGTCATGACAGACACAATCAATTGGTGAAAATCACAAGACCCCCTTCTAAGGATGCAAGTACTCTTCTATCTTTGGAACTGAGTGACAGGGTACAAAGTTAATGTGTGTAAGCTGAACCTCTCTTAATCAGATCTGAGCGGTTTATTCTCCCAATTTTTTTGTGTTTTACTAATGCAACCATACAGGCCTTCTTCGTACATAGGGAGAATAAAAAACAACAACAACACGTTTATATACAAGCTGAGATGAGCCCCCCACCCACAAGCAGTTAGCATAAACTTCACTGACAAGCTGAGAAAAGGATTTCCTTGTCATTTTTCTCAGGATCAGTTCAAGGTTGTTTGTCCTACCTGAACTTTTAACTTGGCCTCTATTTGACCACAGTTGATTACGGGGAGTCGTATAGATTTCTCTTTTTGCCCCAGTGATTGTCAGTTTGCCCAGCTGCTCACTAAAAGCACACTATCCAGAAAATAAAGAGGCCATATGGATTGAAATATATCAATTTTTTAATCATGTGACAACCATGCTTACATATAAACACTAAAAATAATCATTTCTACCGTAAATCAGTTCACTGAAAATAGAATTTACTGACTATTTTAGCATTACATCGATAGTACAAGTCACCTCACACAGCCATCAGAATTGTGTTCCTTGTATATTCAAGCAGCCTACATACCATTTTTCATATGCATGACAATATCCCTCAGGTGGAAAGCCCCCCCCCCCGAAGATATACATCTAAAAGCATCCAGCTGAATAATTCATTGTTCTCTGTGATTCCTTTCTCTGTTAGAGAAATCAAACCACAATTTTAATACATGAAGAAAAAGACACTCATTGTCTTGATAAAGATAAAGGTTACCAGTACATTACATTATATATGCCAGCTCGTTGAGTTAAATTAACAGTACCATTCTAAGCAGAGGATGGCACTGTTAGATTATCAAGAGAGTAAAAGGATAGATTTTAACACAATTTTTGTAAGTTACTTGACCTATTGCATATCCTGATACTTGTAACAAAAGGCTGTGTTTATATGAATGTACACACACACATGGACACATGTGAAAGAAAGTCACCAGAGACCTACATTATGGAAAGATGAATTATGGGATTTGAATAAATTATATAAAAATTAGCAAATTTGCCTCCTTTTGCTTATTTTGCATCACTTTTCTGTTTCTGCCAGGCTTAAGAAGGAGCAAAGTGAGAAAAGGCACAGGTACCAAACTGAAGCCTTGCCATCAGGAGATCTTACTGTGTGCTATGTGTGTGTGTAAAGTGCCGTCAAGTTGCAGCCGACTTATGGCGACCCCTTTTGGGGGGGTTTTCATGGCAAGAGACTAACAGAGGTGGTTTGCCAGTGCCTTCCTCTGCACAGCAACCCTGGTATTCCTTGGTGGACTCCCATCCAAATACTAACCAGGGCTGATCCTGCTTAGCTTCTGAGATCTGACGAGATCAGGCTAGCCTGGGCCATCCAGGTCAGGACTATGTGCTATAGCTCCACGCAAAAGAGTTTCAGCTTTGTCAAGAGCAAGCATGGTGCCGTGATTGGTCAGACTAACATCCTGGAGACGAACAGGCCTGTTGTGAGGATAAAAAGGAGAGGAGGAAAACAATATGTCACTTTGAGTTCCCATTAGGGAGGAAGGCAGGGTATAAGTAAAGTAAGTAAATAACTAAGATTGGATCTTATCCCACCAGGTACACTACCTTTGGCTACATTTATCCTGGAAGATCCTAAGCAGATTGTGGCCATCTCTGAAATGAAGGTTATTGTTTATGTAAAGCTAAAAGCAATGGTAGTAAATATCTCTACTCAGCCCTTATTTTTTGGTGATATTGTGTCTCTATTACTAAACTCTTTAAATTTATGTTCAATAATGTATAGAGTACTAATAGAGTTAATGTATACAGTACTAATAGAGTACTAATAAATGCAGTTGCCAACCTCCTGGTGGTGGCTAGAGATCTCCTGGGATTACAGTTGATCTTCTGGCAATAGAGATCAGTTCCCCTGGAGAAAATGGCCACTCTGGAATGTGGACTCTATGGCATTATACCCCATTGAAGTTCCTCTCCTCCCTAAACCCCACCCTCCTCAGGTGCCACCCCCAAAATCTCCAAGTATTTCCCATCCTGGAGCTGGCAACCCTCGTGTATAAATCAGGCTTAGTTTCAGTTTTCCTGTACATACCTTTCTCCTCTCCAACTGTAATCGTCAAGGCTGTGATTATATGAACTAAAACCCACAAATATTTCCAGCAATTCTAACAGTCTGATTGCTTTTGTAACCAACACAACTGTCTTCTGAGCACATTACCAGCTTAAAGCAGTAACTGTAAACACAAAATAAGCAGCCCATGTGGAAAGGACATGTGTTTTATATAATCTGTTGGCACAGAGTTGTATATTTTATATAAAAATTGCCTTTTATGGTTTTAGCACATGCATGTTATTTTACAATCCTATTAGAAACGTACGTGGGCTAAACTATAAAAGAAAATTTTCATACTATGTGGCTATATAAATCAGGGTATGATCTCATGAACACAGAATGAAAAATAGAAGGTGCTTATATGTACACATTTGTATTATTCAGCAGTGATGCTCTGATACTGGTTAAATCCATTCCCAGAAATCTAATATCTCTTGTGAAGGTTTTTGGAATCTAGTATCAAAGCTATTCTTCCATCAGACTTAGAGTCCATTCCTGAAGGGGTGGTGGTGGTTAGACAATGCCTGTAGACAGCGCAGCAAGCCGGAAAAAGAATTTTAAAATATGTTTTTCTCCAGATGAACTGATGTCTATCGGCTGCAGATCAGTTATAATAGCAGGAGATCTCCAGCTATTACCTGGTAGTTGGCAACCCTACTGCCCAAGTACTATCCAAAGCAAAAGTTACACCCTTCTGAGCTCCTTAACTTCACAGGAGTGCTCTGTTAGATCTGCATACTGCTCATTTTTTCTTAAACTAGAAACCACCCTCCTGAGAGACTGTGTTCAGGCCTGGATTCAGAAACTGGGCTATCTTGTGCTGTGTTTCTGTTATCTCTTAACAACTTCTGTTGCATCTCTTCAAATTATCCTGAAAGAAAATGCTTGTATACCTGACGTTAAGTTGACAGAAATTGGCTCTGATTCTTGTGTCGTACAAGTTCTACTTGATCTGAAAGTGTTTATTTATTGTTAACACTGATTCATAGCTATGCAACTTCAAATGAAGTGCTTATTGAGTTTTACAGAGCCCCATCAGCAAACTTTGAAGTCTTTTTTTTTCCTCTTGGATTTGTCAGCATTTAACATACATGACCTACATTGAAAAACAACACAGTAATTGTTTTTAATATTTTTGCCTGCTGCACAGTGCTGTTAACATAAGGTAAACTGTGTTCACAGGAATAAGATAAAGTCCGATAACTAGATTACTGCTAGCATTAAACAATATGTTTACTATTTCAGAAAAAAATAGACGCTTACCCGTACTCCACCTGTTTAATTCTGTTAGTCTCTCTTCTCTCCCTCTCTCACACACTCAACGTGAGGGGTGAGCTGACAAAATGCTACCTGGAAGCACTGTGTGAACAGGTTACGAGAGTGGCTCGTGCCACTTGTTTTCACGCTTTGAGATAACATCTGAAGCAGTAACTTGCACATCTCCATTGTAAGATGTGTATGAGGCAGGTGTACATCTAGAAATCATGCATTCCTCTGCAAGGCAGATATCCAAGTTACAGTTTCAGACATGACTCATGCATACACATGCAATTAGGATGTGCAAGTCATTCAGGGATCCTGAGTATAAATTCTATTGTTTTTGGACGGTGAATGTTCTGAAAGAGCCTGCTTGCTGAAACCCAAGGGCCTTTTCTGATGTTATATTCACACAGTGATCCCTTCCCCAGTGTGACACCTGGACGCACCACGGTGCCCACCGATATGTTTCCTGAAACCCACTTGCTTGAATCTTGCAGATAAAATCCAAGCATTCTTGAATGGAACAAAAGGGTAAGTCCAAGTCACTCCCTGCTAACTAGCTGATTGCCTAGCAAAGCACTATGTGCATTCCAGGCAGGTGCACCACGTCTATGTGCTCTCAGCTTGGCCATAGACGCAGCTATTCTTATGTATCTGGGCTTAGAATCCTCTCTGTGAGGCCACAGAGCCACGAGGGAGTGGCAGCAGCCTCTCTCAAGATTCCACAAACAACCATAGGCTTAACAAGGCCTTTTCCGCATGAAATGGGTTACAACGTTTCCTGCTGTCAAAAGCAATGTTTTATTTGTTCATTTCCGCATGTCTTTCCCCTCCGTTTGGTGTCAGAAATGTTTCCCCGTCATTTATTCTCCGTTTTCCCAAGCACTTCTGCCATGATGATTTCGCCCTGTTTCCAAGCCAGGTTCCCTTGTGTGTGTGACCATCTTCAAACAGTGCTTATTTCTCCGCTCCACCAAACACCCTTCCCTTGTTCATGCCCACTCCTTTACTCGTTTCCCCTCCCTTCCCCTTCCTCCACCCACTTATCCCCCTTAATTTTTAAATTTTTTTAACACTGCTGGAATGTAGCATGAACGCAAGAATCCCCCCACCCTGCATTCAATCCAAGATAATGCAGAACGGGTGAGATTCTCGCGTTTGTAGCTTCCTCTTCTCATTTCATTTTGAAAAAGCATAGCCTTCCCTCTCCTTGGCAAGCTTTCCATGCATGTTAATGCTCAGATTCCCCCACTTTTCTTTCAAAACCAGATTTCTTTAATCAGCTAAGTTCTGATGCCACAATAAAAACAGAAGAGTGCTTCAAACACACAGCTAAGAAGAGCATTTTTTTATTTTTGGAGGTTCCATTTAGCGATAGAATGCTGGATTCTATCATAGATTCATGGTAACAGCGAGCCAAATGATTTGTTTTGGTATGGATCAGGGTCCTATGGGGGCAGGTGGAATCTTTGCCCAGGAGCCCATGGTGGCTTTCAGCAGCGCTGTCTGTAACTAAATGGTAAGGTGGTGCTACAAAGCGTGGAAGAAACACTGAAATCGGGATAGAGTGAAATCAAAAATAAAGTTTATTAAGGAAAACACTAGAATGTATCCTACCACTCTGCTCAGGTAATTGTGGAAAAGCAGAGGTGGCTCTTATTCTGGAGGAATAAGATTGAGCAGAATGGAGTGATAGGATACACCCCAGTACAAATATCTGAAATGGGAAATTAGCAATCTCAAGCAAACTAAATAGTACAAAGAATCAAATATGAACACTCTATACTGGAATCAACTAAATCATTCATTACAGGCACTACTGAGGTACTCACCCCCCACATCTTTTCAAGTGCCGGAAACAGCTATGTGTGTGTGGGGTGTGTGTGCGCGGCCGTTTCAGCACTTGAAAAGGCATTGGGGATGCAAGACCGATTAGGTTTGGGCACTTGTGTCATTTTTAAATCACTTTAACATGACATCTAGTTTGACCCTAAGTACTTGACAAATGATCTGATGGCCAAGCGGTGGGCAAGACTTCTCCATTTTACTGTAGTTAGTGTGACCAACTCATCCTCCTTTTGCTAGCTCTCTCCCTCTTTTCTTTATACTGGCCTGAATCCTATTGACTGTCCTGAATCCTATTGTCTGCCCCTGATGCAGGGTGAGAGAGAAGTGGGCCTGACCCCATGATGGCAGGTGGGGGGGCACGAACAAAATGAACATGAGTATCTTGGCAACACAACGGTTGCAATAAACAAGTAATTGGGACCTCATGCCTTCTAACTCCTTTCCAAGAGAAAATCTTGCAGTGCTTTCAAATGTATATTTTTAAACTTAAGAATGAAGTTGACTAGGAAATGTTCTCTGTCTGCAGTGTAATTAATGCATCTGCCTTTAATTACCCACTGAGGAATACCAATTCTTTTTAACAGAGGAGTTCAAGCTTCAGGAGCACTGAAGACACCAAGGACACAAGGGTTATCACCCACTACTAATCAGGGCTCTGAAGTTAAATCATTTATGTATACACTATGTATTATAAATAAGGATTTGTTGGCCATGCCTGAATCACACAGCCAATCTCTAGCTTGAGTCACAATTCAGAGAATCAAGCATATAGGCGTCAATGTTTCCACAGCTATAGGAGAAAAAAAGTTATCATGTTTCAGGGTTCAAAGAGATTTGTAAGCATCAACAGAAAGCTAAACTACAAAGAGAAGGAGGCAACAACCCAATTTTATTTAGTTAGACAGCCAGACAACACAATACATGGCATCACACCTAAAGACAACAGTAATCGACAAGTAATGCTCTCAGCCAGTAGGTCCACTACACACACACACACACACAAATGGCCATCACTTCAGGTGGAAATGACACTTGGACCAGTGTTAGATGGAACAAGCACACTTACGAATGCTAACATTTATCAGACATCTTTGTTAGTGCATGGGGTGAGAAAAACCCATCTTCTTTAACTGCCAGTGCAAATGGCCATGTATTAAATAGGTAAAGGTAAAGGTCCCCTGTGCAAGCACCGGGTCATTCCTGACTCATGGAGGGACATCACATCCCGACGTTTACAAGGCAGACTTTGTTTGTGGGGTGGTTTACCAGTTCCTTCCCCGGGTCATCTTCCCTTTACCCCCAGCAAGCTGGGTACTCATTTTACCCACCTCAGAAGGATGGAAGGCTGAGTTAACCTTGAGCCGGCTACCTGAAAACGACTTCCTTCGGGATCGAACTCAGGTTGTGAGCAGAGCTTGGACTGCAGTACTGCAGCTTACCACTCTGCGCCACTTACAAATGCTAACATTTATCAGACTTCTTTGTTAGTGCCTGGGGTGAGAAAAACCCATCTTCTTTAACTGCCAGTGCAAATGGCCATGTATTACTCCCTCACTTATGGTTTACTCAAAAGAACCTTTACAGCTCCTCACCTTCCACCTCTCCTTCTGGGGCCAGTCCTTCAGCCTTATCCATGTTGTCTTAGTGATGATTAGGAAAAACACAGGGTTCAAAGTTATGCTGCATATGTAAAATATTTCTCACAATACAGAGAGAAAAGAATATACACTTGCCTCAATGTACTGAAAAAGAACTCTCTTCAGAGATGCCAATGAAGGGCAGAAGTCAACCTATATATTCAGACAAATACCTGTATGGCCATCACCTTAGTGTTAACTCTTGTTTTCAGTGGCCTCTGTGCATGATATAGCATCCCTTAGTAAATCATGTCATCCTAGTTCTGTTTATTTAGCAAAGTTCCTAACATAATAGCATCAATAAAACTGCTAGTGAATGACAAATACACAAATGGTCATTGACCTGAATGTTCCCAAGATGACAGCCCACTCTGATCATAATCCTTACCATTCTGGGGCTGTAAGAAGGAAGACAATAATATAAAGCAAAATATTTAAAATGTGTATGATGTTGCAGGTTGGTTTTAAAGAAGGCTCCCAGGTCTGAAAAAGTTGAAGACAATTTCCTGGCTGGTAAAAAGGAGCAACTACAGACATATCCACGATGAAGGCTGAGGTCTGCTTTACACAGGATTTATTTTGTCCATGTTTTACCTGGGCCTTATAAACCTAAGAACACTTTAATGGGAATAAGCTTCATTTTACTGACCTCAGTAGTATTCAGAATAGTCCTTCTTAGGATGGCAATGTGAGACTCAATGCCACCCTTTATTTCTATACAAGGAAGTTGTACAATTGATTGCAACTGTAGCACACGGAATCGATGTAATGACAAAATCGTCTTGTGCTAATCATAATCTGTCTCCCAAAACTGTTCTAAGTTCCAGATATACAAAACAAACCATGCAGCTCCTTGCCTCTTCAATCAGTTCTCACCAGAATCCCCAGACGATATATCAAAGAGTGGAGTACAATCGGGAGTTCCAGAGGGGTGGAGCCTCCAAAGGGACTAGCCCCAGGACAAGCCAGGCCCTTCATAAGTAGGGTTGCCAGGTCCCTCTTCGCAACCGGCGGGAGATTTTGGGGCCGGAGCCTGAAGAGGGTGTGGTTTGGGGAGGGGAGGGACTTCAATGCCATAGAGTTCAATTGCCAAAGCAGCCATTTTTCTCCAGGTGATCTGATCTCTATCAGCTGGAGATCAGTTGAATTAGCAGGAGATCTCCTGCTACTACCTGGCAGTTGGCAACCCTATTCATAAGGCAGAGGGAAATAAGTCAGGGAGGACACTTTGGCTTTGGCTCCTGAGGTTGAGAGGAGCAGGGCTGGGAGAGAGGTGAAGAACCAGGATGACGGAAACCTTCCTTCTCAGCCTGAGGCCTGTAGGCAAGTACACGAGCTCCCCATCCTGGCATGGATCTGTTAGACTTGGGCAGGTTTTCTACACACTGTCTAGAATGAGGAAAATTGCTCATAGGATTCAAGCCTAGATTTTTAACACCGGTTACTTATTTACTTCATTTATAACTCGTCTTTCTCCACAATGCTGACCCAAAGTGGATTACATCGTTCTCTCTTCCATTTTATCCTCACAGCAATCTTGTGAGGTAGGCTAGGCTGAGAGTGTTTGGCTGGCCCAAAGTTGTCCAGCAAGCTTCCATGGTGGTGATTAAGATACATGCCACAAGGTCTCACACATGAAGAACTAAACCAACTCTGTGTAATGGGGAGATGAGACTAGTTATGGAAAGCTCAGGTGCCAAAGCTAATCTACCCTCTCCCCACTGGATTGCATTCAACCACACAATTGCTCTGATAGAATGGAACTGTCAAGGGCTTAGGGCTGGAGCAACACTGCGAAGAGCAGCTTTTTGCAAGACAAGGGAGAAAAAGACACTAGGGTCATTTATGCATGGTTGCTTTAACCTCCTTTCCCTGTTTCAGCCAGGATCAAATTTTTCAGTATGCACATTACCTCATTCCTTGTCAGCTCAACCCTGTTTCAACGCAAAATGAACCCGGCTTTTCACATTCCTCTTCTGGCCCCAATTAAATCGTTCATCCTGGCTCATTCTGGAATCACTGAGCGAACGTACAACTTTCTTGGGTTGAGCTTCGCCCCACCCTTTTCCAAACCCCTCTTCAAGGCAGCATGAAGATAGCCAAACAGGGGAAGCACAGAAGATTGGCTTCTCTCACAGCCAATCATGAAGCAGTGTGTAAAGAGGCAGGGATTCAAGTGCTTCCTGCTACCTAGGAGCTCTTTCTGAGCAAAAGAAAGGCTTTTTTAAAATGAGGCTTGGATTTCTTTCCCTCCCCCCCACTTCTTTCAGATTGCTCAGGGGTTTTTTTGTTCTTAAAATGCTTTTTTATGCAGCAGTTGTGTTTGGGGGGAAGGAAATCTTCTCTCACGAGGTAAGCCAATTACAGAGCAGCATTTAAAGGGGTGGGACTTGATTTGAACTTGGGAGACTGCTTTTCTGTATTCATGCCTCCATTAGCACACAGTTTCGTCCCTGATCATTCCAGCCAATGCATACAGTTTCCCCCAAACCAGGTTACTTCGATCCTGGCTGAAACGGGGAATAAAGGAGGTTAAAGCGGCAATGCATAAATGACCTGTTGAAATGATTCATGTTGAAAACAAGTGTGCAGTGTTTGAATCTAACCAAGAGGCAAGCTGTATTAGATGGTCAGATAAGCATTGCTCCCAGCCAATCAGCAGCAACACTGAAGGAAGAGGCAGAACTAAAACCCGTACTTTGTGATCCACCTATTGGGGGATCCGCTGCCAAGACAATACTTCACCCATCCCTTGTAGAGAGCTGCACTGAAGCTTGCAAAAGGCACGATGCGTGTTCGGCTAGCAGTAGCTATGGTTGAAATATGGTAGTGCTCCAGTTTCCCATCTGACATGGGAAATTACATCACAATGACATTGTGGCAATGTTATGCATCCTTATGTCCCATTTCTGCACACTTAGTAGTATATTCCACATGGGAGACATGTTATCAACTGGTGAACAAATGAGTGGTTGAGTCAATACATGGGGGACGCCGAAATCCTCTTCTCTTGTTTACCTATGTGTCCTTACATTGACCTTACATCCCTAGTCAGAGGAGTGAAAGATCCAATTCAGTGTGTATCCTGAGGTGGAGCGCCCTTTAAAGGTTCTGAGCACAGCAGTGTTTGAAAGTATGCTGCCACCATGGTTGGTACCATTCTTGGCTGTTTGTGCAAAGTGCACTTTCTGCAGAGTTCCCATCAACAAAAACCATTCACATGTTTCAGCTGTATACAGGAAGACAGAAAGCTGAAACTCCATGTTTTGTGTTCTATCGTCTGAGATACGACTTCCTAGCTAAGGCTTCTGTAATGATCCAGAGAGCTGAGACTGGTTGCAGACTTACTGCACAATCCTATGCAGAGTTATTCCAGTCTAAGCCCATTGAAATGAATGGGTTTAGATTGGGGTAACTCTCTTTAGGATTGCACACCATGGCTGTGTAGGCATGGCAGGAAAACTTTGTTTTTCACTCCCTTTGAACTTGTGCAGGTGATTATTAAAGTGAAATTTATGTCTATGCCTCTGTTCCTATAAAAGGAGAGCCAGTGTGGTGTAGTGGTTAAGAGCGGTGGTTTGGAGTGGTGGACTCTGATCTGGAGAACCAGGTTTGATTCCCCACTCCTCCACATAAGCGGCAGATGCTAATCTGGTGTACTGGATTTGTTTCCCCACTCCTACACACGAAGCCAGCTGGGTGACCTTGGGCAAGTTACAGCTCTGTTAGAGCTCTCTCAGCCCCACCTATTTTACAGGGTGTCTGTTGTGGGGAGGGGAAGGGAAGGTGATATAAAAACCTACTCTTCTTCTTCTTGATAGTTACAGCAGTGTTTTTGCTGGTGTAATGCTATGCTGGGGCCAATCTGTGAGCTAAGGCAGCTTAGGATACAGACTATGCTCTGCTGCTCCTCTAGCAAACCCAGTTGTTTCCCAGTTCTGGTCTCTATACTGGTGCAACAGCATCAATGCCAGGTTTACACTGACACAGTATCATCTGGGTGCTATGCTGGTGCATCTTTGCCGGATAACAGCATAGGGCTTATTGGTCACTCTAAGCAGTTCATAGACTGGCCTTTGGATTGCTGCACTAGTAAATTTTATAGAAATTTAAAGAAACTTTTGAAGAAGAGAAATGAAGGTAATTTCATATTACTTTTTACAAAACACAACTATTAATCTCCCTGTCAGAAAATATGTATAGTTGGAAACACCTGGATACACCAATACTTTTCTATTTATGAATTATGAAGCCAGTGCCTAACACAGCTTCCCAACCTGTGTTTCTGCAGCCCAAAAGATACACTATTATTAAAACATAATTTTTTAAAAAATTTTAAAGGTAAAGAAAATATGTTAAGCAACATCTTGTGAACAGCAACTCAGGTAGGAGGTCTGGAAAGACTTCTGTGCAAGATTGTAGAAATCTGTTGGCCCTCTTACCCATCAGTGGTCTGATTAAAGCAGCTTCATAGGGAGGGAACAGAAGAATTCCTGAGTTCTACAGAACTGGAAATTGTAAATAAGACAAAAGCAGGATTATCGGTCCATAAATAATAGTTCCCACAAAAGCAAATATCCTGGCTGAAGTGACTGTCACCGGGATTACATGAGCTGGCTCATGAACTAAATGTACCTAAGAACTCAAAAAACTGCGTCAGGAGTTGAAATAAAGTACAGTTTTCAATGTCCTGCTTGAAATCTATACTTTCAAGCAAGTGTTTATGGTTACTGTCAGAAACTGTCTTGAAGGCCTGTCTACATGTTACCTTCTTGACAAGTAGGAACACACTTCTTTGTACCTAGTAGGATGACATGTAACATAGCTTGCCATGTGACTCCTTCCTATCATGTGTTTCCAAGTAGCTATGAGTTACATATGGAGAATTATCTCCCAAAAGTTGCCTCATATATGGATATGGTAATGCTCCGACTGGTCCTGACTGCAAGGATGCGAAGTTCATACCTGAATTGGTGGGAAGGAGTTTGCATTGATATGCTCTATCAAGCTTGGTTTCCAAGAAACTGAACAAAGGAGTACCAGGTAAGAGAAAGAGAGAACACATTATAGAAGAATCAAGGATGGCACTGTACAGGTGTCACTGTAAATGTGTACGCTGCCTGAACATACGGATTCTGTGTTGTGGCTCCTTCCTTGTGGAATGGCCTGTCTGAGGTAGTCAGGAAGGCCCCCACACTTCCGTCATTCTGCAAAGTATGTAAAACAGAATGGTTCAGGAATGGATTTTTATAACAGGAAACACCCCTGTTTATTACATGTATTAGCTTGCTCTTACTGAATTTTCTACTTTTGTAATTGCATTTTTTGCATCGACTGACATATCATTTCTGATACATGTTTGCATTGTTTCTAATTTGACTGTACTATTTTACACTGCATAATCCACCTAGAGTCTCAATGAGAAAGGCAGGCTATAAAGTTAATTAATTCGTATAAACGTTTTCATAAGTCAGTTGACCCGGTAGCATACTTTCATTAATATCTTAGCTGATATCACACACCATCTTGTGGTGAAATGAGGTATCCCAATAATTTTCCGCAAGTACAAAGATCAGTCAGTACACATGAACACATGAAGCTGCCTTATACTGAATCAGACAATTGGTCCATCAGGTTCACTATTGTCTATTCAGACTGGCAGTGGCTTTCTAGGGTCTTAGTAACTGTATACAGTTAAAAGCTGCCTCATTTTCCCTCATATAATCTGCAACTATCTCTCCCCGTAATAAGTTTAGAAGAAGAGCATATACCATCTATAACCGTACACTACTATTTATGCAGCCTATTTATTATACTTATTAAAAACAAAAATAATATTCATAGTCCCCACCATTAAGGCTAGAAGCTTTTTAAAGAGCAAATATTGATGTTTAACTGGACTACTGCTTCTGGTATGATTCTTAATTTTGAATTAAATATAAAAAACACTTTTTTTCTGAGCCCAAATCTATTTGTAGAGGTGTTGATTCTCACAAAATCCTTCTTCAGCAAGGAACAAAAAAGAAGGAACATAATATAAATGAATGGGTCTACATAGGTTTAGATTAGAAAATAGGCTCCAGGAAATGGGCAAGGCCATTGCGGCTTATGGGTGTCAGGTAGTTCCCACTTTAAGACAGCAGCTGCTGGAAGGATTGGAAGATGGGTAAGCTGCAGACCTCATGCCAAGGATAGAAGTGAAGGGTCTGGAAAATCATGCAGATGCAGCCAAAGTAATTGTTATATATTTAGTAATTGTTATATAAAAAGGTAAAGGTCCCCTGTGCAAGCACCGGGTCATTACTGATCCATGGGGTGATATCACATCATGACGTTTATTAGCCAGACTATGTTTACAGGGTGGTTTACCATTGCCTTCCCCAGTCGTCTGTTGTTATACATTTATCATCAGCTCTTTGGTCTTATGGTAATTCCAAATGAGACTCTCCGCAAGCCACACAGTGAGAACCACTGGGTTAGACTTTATATTTACTTTGAACAGAATTGCGCTCTGTGTAAAATAAGCCCTCTCTAAACCCACTGAAATAAATAGGTTTAAGTTAATTTAACTACTTAGGACCAGGCTGTAAAAGAATAAGGATTATAAAAAGGCATCTACCTAGTAGTAACTACTGCATCTGGATACCATTTTTAGATATTTTTGGTATACAGAAGTTGCAGCACAAGAAATGATCACTTTCTTAGTGGAAAGAAAATCCTTATTTAAGACTCAGCACTGTAATGTATGTACAAATTGTAGTAGTGCACATATTTTACATAATCTAAAATGTACAAACCTCTGCTCAGGTATGAAGCTTACAGGGAGGGCTTACAGAGTTAATTACTACCTCTCAGAATACCATGCTGGGTTTTTGTAAGGATGCAATGGGATAACCCCAAGTATGTTGCTGTGGAGAATAAAAACAGGATTGATTACAAAGCCTGGCTCAGAGAATACTAGCTTTTAGCAAATTGCTTTCCTAGTGTAGATAGCATCACTCAAAGTAATTTCCCAGCACAGGCAGCCTCATACACTTGTACTTCACACTGATTAATCTGCAATAAACCATGTCCTAGTTCCAGATACAGGATCACTGTGATTAGAACTTTCACCACGTGAAGGGAAAGGCCTACTACTGTCTGAAACTTGGTGGCAAGAGGCCTAAAAATATAGAGGGCAAATCAGTACAGAACAGCCAGAATGTAAATGCACATAGCATAGTATTTTTTAATAAAATACATCCTACAGCATTAAAACAAATCAATATTTAGGGCTTTTCAGTTACCCCATTGCCTTTGTGCTTCCTAGAAACTGACAGACAAGAGTGTGCTTATGTTTTAGTAAGGATGTTGCCTGCACATTTCCCCTTACATCCACAAGCGCTAGAAACTTATTTTCCAGGAAAACTGAGCATCTAGGGATGATATTTAGCATACCCCTGATGGTGCTAGGCCCCAGAACACCCCCTCCCAGACATACTAGGGTTTTAATCATCCTGACTGGGAGCATAAATTAGTTATAGGTGTTAGGGAGTAATGATATCATAGCAAGAAATCTTAACTATAAAACCAGGCGCTCTAACCAATCAATCACTTAACCTAGAACAGTGGTGACAATTCTTAATGTACTGTAAATCTAGTGCAACTATAAGACTATTCTCTTTCACACTACACCACTTTAGTGCAGTCTTTAATCTACAGACAACACAAAACTGTGATTGTTTGCTTAGCTAATACTATCACATTCAATGGGCTCTACTTACAGGTAAGCACTTGCAAGATTGCAACCTGTGTTGTGTGTGTGTGTAAAGTGCCTTCAAGTCGCAGCCGACCTATGGCGACCCCTTTTTGGGGTTTTCATGGCAAGAGACTAACAGAGGTGGTTTGCCAGTGCCTTCCTCTGCACAGCAACCCTGGTATTCCTTGATGGTCTCCCATCCACATGCTAACCAGGGCTGACCCTGCTTAGCTTCTGAGATCTGACGAGATCAGGCTAGCCTGGGCCATCCAGGTCAGGGCAACCTGTGTTAGGCTTCAGTTTAACAAGGCAAGTAGGCCTCACCACAGCCAGGCCTTCATTGGGCAGCCTAGAACTAGCATGTGCTCTTGCTAATGCCACTTTGTAGTACCATTGTTGTGGGTGTGCCCCTCCCTAGAAAAGTTTTGAAGACTCCTTTTTAATAAAAAAAAGCTTACAATGCATTATGTTGCACCACATACAGGACATAAGCTACTACAGCCCTTTTATACCCAGATTCATAGATGGATACTTATAGTCCGAGTTTGGTGTCAGACTGTTAGGACTGTTTAAAACTTTATTGGCATGATACTGCTCAAGACCATCAAGTCAAATGAGCAGCTTCATTAAAGCATCAAAAGATGGATACTTATTACTACTACTGTGGCAGACCTTTTACCACTTTAGACCCCATTTGTGAGGATAAGTAAGACTGAACAATGGGCTTTTAATTTAGGCACTGCTGACTACACCTACACAGAAGACAAACAACAACAACAACCAAAGCACCCCTAAACTGAGGACAGCAACACGACTCACCAACAAATAAAACCTTTGCTGAGACTCACCTAGATAAGTAGTAGAAAAGGGCAAGAGTCCAGTAGCACCTTAAAGGCTAACAAAAATATTTTCTGGCAGGGTATGAGCTTTCGTGAGCCACAGCTCACTTCTTCAGATCCTATCTACTGGACTCTTGCCCTTTTCTACTCCTGCAGACAGACTAACACGGCTACCCACTGTGAATTATCACCTAGATAAGGTAAGACTGTTTAAAAAAAACAACACCAGCACCCCTCAACTAATTTATTTCCTGCCAATTGCTTAATTTTAACATAGGAGGACTTTATTTAAAAAAAAACACCCCACCTTCTCCTTTCCCTCCCCCCCTCGTTAAAAAGGCCAGCCCTCCAAAGGCCGTGGCCACCCCCTCCTCCCTTAAAAGGCAGAGAGCTCCTGCCCTGCGGCTCTCGACGCAACAAGCGCTGGGTGTGGCGAACCTTCCACTGATAATCGCCTCTGGGCGGGGTCTCGCCACCCATTGATTAAGGCCGTGGCGGGGACCGTTTGCTGGCCGCATTGGGGGGGCGGGTGATTTCTGGGGAGGGGTGGGAAGTTTGGTGAGTTACTTTTATTTTGTTTTATTATTATTATTATTTTAAAGCCACGCAGTTTAAAACCAGTTTTTAGGCGACTAGGCGCAGCCTAAAGCGTGGCAAGATGGTAAGTGGCCAACATGGAAACCTAATATTTTAGGATTGGGGGAGGGGATGGTGTGTGTGTGTGGTTTCACTACCAGACTTAATTCTGGGGAGGTTTTTTATTATTTAGGGTGTGAATGAACAATGTGGGGGGGCGGATGATGAGGTTTGGGTTTTCTTTTTGTAAAGGGAACAGGTGAGGGACGGTGCCGAGTGGCTCGTGGAAATGAAATCGGGGTGGGGGAAAAATCGATTTTTGAAGCCCCCCCCCCTCCCGAACGAAATTCGATAGAAAGACTAGTTGGCTGGTGGGAGGGGGGGAGAGTTGGGCCGCGCCAGAGCGGGCGGTTGATCGGCCCTAGAAAGCTCTTCGCGATCCGACGGCGACGCGGACTGGAGGGAAAAGGCGGGAAGTGGTGACTGCGACTCCGCCGGTGCTCCTCCGCGCAGAGGTTGAGGCGTCGAGGAAGGCCCCGGCCGCCGTGGCTTGGCCCGAACCTCTCGGGATTCCGCGGTGTGTGTGTGTGGGGGGGGGACTTTTTTTTTGTCGCGCGGCAACGGAACGAACGGTGGCTCGGGGAGGAAACGCCGGCAGCGTGTGGGGCCGACCCCTTCCTCGCGTGGGGGTCGTTTTTTTCCTCCCCGCCGCCAGCAAAACAGGCTACTTAGGAGCCGGGTGCGTTTGTCCCCCACAGAGCCGTGTTGGAAACTCGGCCCTTTCGAGGACGGTGTCACTTTTGCCCCCCGCGATATTCCAACCGTTCTTGGGTCCATTTAAAGGCTATTCTTTGATTTAATCTTTATATATCCTTCGTGCTGTGGTTATATTGAGGTGGCTGATTGATTACATTTGACCAAGATAAGACACCTATACATTAATTAAATAATATGAGGATTAATTTTGTTAGCAAAAGTATATAAAATTTATTTTTAGATGGGAGTGAGGGGGAAGTCATTATAGGTTTTAATTACTATTGTTGATAGTTTGATATTTTATTTTTAAGGAATAGAGGATGATGTATATGTCAATATTCTATATGAAGAAAATAATTTTAATTTTTTTTAAAAAAAGATATTCCAACAGTTCTTGGGTCCATTTAAAGGCTATTCTTTGATTTAATCTTTATATAGCCTTTGTACTGTGGTTATATTGAGGTGGCTGATTACATTTTACCAAGATAAGATACCTATACATTAATTAAATAATATGAGGATTAATTTTGTTAGCCAAAGTATATAAAATTTATTTTTAGATGGAAGGGAGTGAGGGGGAAGTCATTATAAGTTTTAATTACTATTGTTGATAGTTTGAGATTACTTTTATTAATTTTTAGGAATAGAGGATGATGTATATGTCGATATTCTATATGAAGAAAATAATATAAATAAATGAATAAATAAAAGATATTCCAACAGTTCTGAGTAGCTCGAAGTCAGTGGATTTAGGAGATCTTCGGGGTGGGGGGGAATTGATCTGTAGGTCACGATGAGTCACTTGATCCGTGAGCGTGTATAAAATAACGTCGGGAGATCGGGGTTCCCAAGGTAGAAACAGAAATTTGTGAGGAAACGGTATTGCAACCCTCTTAAGTGAATCTGAATCAGATAGCCTTTATTGGCATCATATTGATGGTCGCTCTTAAGTGTCTTTTCCCTGAGGCTGACCGTGGCCTTCGTAGCTTGCTGGAGGCACAGATTTAAAGCGGTATTATTCACTTGACTGTGGCTTTTTATTTTAAAACGTCGCCTCTCCCTCTCTGGGGGTTACCGCACTTTGTATTCCCAGCGATGTATTAAGAGTTTGAAAATGTTGTAAAAAGGCATCACTTTAAAAGGGTTTTTTGGATACCACGGCTTATAAATGGTTGGAAGGGGCCAAACAAAGTGCGAACAGTATTTTTTATAACGTTTTCAAACTCTTAATACAAGTGCGGTAACCTCTCTCTGCCACCACCACTGCTTTTCCACTTCGACGTGGATAGGAAAGAGTCCTTCGCAACCTTTCCCCCTCTTGTGTCGGCCTCCCCAACGCTGTTTTTACTCTTTTAGGAAAAGGCTATTTCCACATGAAGAAAGATGGACAAGTGGGTTAAAAAGTATAAACTTGCCGCTGTAAAAACCATATGGATTAACTAAGAATCTGTGAACTGTTCTATTCAGGCTGTTAAAAATCAGGATCCTAAAGTCTCAAGACCTTATAGCAGTTATTCTTAGGGGCATGGTGTTACTTTAGAGCCTTGATGTTGGGATGCAGTGAAAGATCGCTGTTGAGGATATAGCTTTTTTTTGTTTTTGTTTTTTAAAGCCTTATGTTAAGGGTAAGATGTGCACCTTGGCCTCTGATGCAACCTGCATATCTTAAAATAAAAAGCTTGCCGAGGTCGATGGTGGGGATCCTCATGTTTTAATATGTATGTTAGCATAGAAAATGAGTATTTGATTTAATTCTGTGTAAGCAGCATTAGCATGAGTTAAAAATGCAGTTGGTACCTTTTCTACCACTTGTGCTACAAGGATGAAAATGATTTTGGAGGGAGAGCGTGGCTTTTTATACCTAATGGTAAAAAATGTGTTTTGCAGTCTGTTGCAAATCAAGACACACAGAGTACAGGCATTTCCAGGGATGAAAGTGTTCAGTTGCCTGCAACAAGCCAAGGTTATGTTTTACCTGAAGGGAAAATCATGCCAAATACAATTTTTGTAGGAGGAATAGATATACGGGTATGTATATGATTCATAGTGTGATGTGTTGTAGGGTTCTATATTGGGTTTATTTGGATTTGTAACCTGTACTATTCTGAAGGCAGAATTTTTTTTACAATAAAAAGGCTTCTCCTTCCTACATACAGTCTGAATTAACTTGAGTTTCCCCATAACTGTCTTATACAAGGAAAGAAATAGTGACACTCAAATAGTGATACTTTAAAAATCCCTTCAGAATGTCCATATTATTCTAATATAACAAGATAAAAATCTAATTTCAGTGAGACTGATTTACTGGGGGAAATGTTTTTAATATGCTAATAATAAGAGAATTCGTTTTTTTAAAAATACTGTAAATATAAACAGCCAGTTTTTCACTCAGTAAACCTGCTAACCTGGTCTGTCAATACACTTACCAAGGTGCCGGTTCCTGTGAATGGAAGTGCCTTTATTAACTGTTCCTTATCTAATGGACCTGAGGTTACTTTCTAGAGTCTGGCTCAAACCATTTGTTGACGCAGTTAATAGATTTTGATGTAATTTATTAAGACAAGGGTAGGCAACTTTTCTAGCCCAAGGGCCAAAAAACCGGCAATGTCTACTCCTGAAAGTGATGGTGTGCCAGAAAACAAAAGGGAAGGGAGAGTTCAACCCCAGTGTTGCCTTCAGCAACTGGGGGTGGTTGCCTTGGTCCCTTGGGTAGGGTAGTCCTGAGTGCTGTGGTGTCCTATTGTCCCCCATATGTGCTGGGGATAGCCAACCCCTGCCATAGTTCCTTCTCTTGAAATTTTTTAACCAGTTGTTGAACTTGCATAGTTTTAACTCTGTTGTAATACATGGAGAAAAACTTAAATTCTGGTTGTCTACCAAAACAACAGAAATCAATCTGTCCTAGGCGTAGGAGGGTAGATTAATTGGTAGGGGTTTTTTTTCTCAGAAAGCAGGGGTTGTTAAATTAATGACATTTTAATGGAGCCCACTTTCGTATTGTATTAATCTTACCCTAGATGGATGAGACGGAAATTCGCAACTTCTTTGCTCGATATGGCACTGTTAAAGAAGTGAAAATAATCACGGATCGAACTGGTGTGTCCAAGGGGTGAGTAGAATGCTGGCTTAAGCTATCACTGTTTTGTTTTTTGTTAAGACCAACCAAATTAGCATAATGTAATATGCAGGTTTTTTATTTCTCCACAACCCTTCACCAAGCATAGGGGATTTTTTGTCTTTTACTATGGATCACAGTGGTTACTTGGGATTTTTGATAAAATGTGATTGATGCAAGGAGTTGATTGATACGCCAGTGTAACATATTAGTAGTTATAGTATCCTCATTTGCAGTCGGTTGGAAGACAGCCCTGTACAACAGAATATTAACTGCTTTTAGGGATATAATAGTAATAGAGGCCAACTGTTCTTGAACCAGGAAATCAAACTGCTATCTCTCAGGCTTGAGATACTCTTCTATCTGCAATAAAGGAATACCAGATTTTATGTACTTAAAGATATTTGCACTTTTAAAAAAATTCCTGGCATGACTTGCAACAATAAAAGAATAAAAGTTATATAGTATTAAGATCTAAAAGAAAATTAGATGTGAAGTGTAGTCACAAGCATGGCTTTCTTTTTTAGCCTGAAAACTTGATTTTGTAATCCAGTAGACTATCAGTGTGTTCAAGTTAATGTTCTTATTTTTTGTTCCTCTTATCCCTGCCTTCTCTACTACTTTAAAATATACACATATACCAGTCAGACACTGCATTTAGTTTTTCTTACACATTCCTGATGTGCTATTTAGACTTGAGCTGCCAATTTATGGTTAAAGGATCATGTTTAATCCAATTCTTTTGCATAGTTCAAACATTGGTCAGCTTGCACACTCAGAAGGCATGATATCTTGGTGCTAGAGCTGGAACTGAGGCCACACCATTAGTCTTTTAAAGTTGGATGGCTTCCTCATAGACAGAAGTGCTCCAGAAGTTAAGGTAACTGAGCGTAAATTCTGAGCTTTTTCTTGATTGTTCTTCTAATAGATCTAGGTAGGTATAAGCATGTGTCTAAGCTGGTCCTACAAGTACCTATTTGTTGGTAAGTTCTCACTAAACTGGTGATTGCTGCTTTTTGGAGATGGCTGTTCTAGTTTAGGGTAGATATAACACGTGTCTATCTGTAGAAATTTAAACTTCGTGTTCACTGATAAGAAAATTCAGTGCTGTTACTACAAATTTTCTTTAATACAAACTGATGCTTCATTTGGTAACATCATGCTGCTTTTATCTGTCAGCTTCTATGAAACAATATACGGTGAAGTCTATTGAGAACTAATGGCTGAAAGTTAAAGCTTGGATAAGTTCAAATTAACATGTATCACATTGCTGGACCTCAGTTTTATGTGTAACTGTTTATTGTTGTGTGAACTTCCCTGAGTTACTGGTGTGGCTAAAAAGGTGGGATATGCATGCATATAAATACCTATTCTAAGACTTGAAGGAGAAATAAGAGCGGTAACTATTGGAAATTTTTATTTATTCTGTATCTTTAACTTGCAATTTATAAGCTGCCTTGGATCACAAGGAAAGGCAGCATAGAAATATGTCAGCAAAACATTCAAATAAGTAAAAAGATTAAAAAGTAAAATTACAGATTAAAAGATTGAGGCAAGTAATTGGGATGGTATCACTGTTATAATAAACTTAACATTGTGCATGCACACACAACCCAACCTGCCAAAAGCTTAGGAACATGCACAGTCATCTTGGAACTAGAATGACTTCTTTGAGAAGGAATTCTACAATGATGTGCCCACCTTCTCTTGAAGCAACTCTTATCCAATGGCAAGCTCATATAGGAGTAGATGATATCCTGGTTCCAATATACTGGTTTCAGGCAAATAACTATCTTAGTTAACTAGCAGTTTCTGTTGTGCCTAGAATCATATAGTGAAGATACTACCAATCTGATGAGACTTTTTGTATCTTCATCAGAAAGCATGCTGCTGCATACCAATTAAAGGTTCCAAATGAAGGCAGGCCCATGAAGGTCATATTGCAGTAACATAGAACCTGGGTAAAGATGCGATGTGCTGCATCACCATATGTGGGCACAGATCTGAAAGTACCTTCAAGTTGCAAACCTGTTCTTTTAAAGGCAATATGATCCTGTCCAGCAGTCATCTATCCCTGATCAGCCGTATCAGTCAACAGCATTTCAGTCTAGTCTGGATAAAATCTCATTTGGTCTGCATTTTGATGTCTATGTGCATAGATACTTTCAGTATGTAAAGGAAACAACTCGTAGTACTAATTCTTTAAAATGCTGAACTTAACTTTACCTTTACAGGTATGGATTTGTATCTTTTTTGGACAACGTCGATGTACAAAAAATTGTGGAAGTAAGTTAATTTTATGTGTAGTGATGACATCCAATTTTAAATTCAGTTGCTGTTTTGCATGGGAAATGCAAGACGAGTTCAGCTACATAAGCCTTGGATAAAGCATTGCATTAGAGTAGGGGCTTCTCGGGTAAATAGTTAATAGATAAGACACAGGTTGACTGACATCTTTCCTACAACAAGTGCTTAATTGCTATGCTTACTGAAACAAGTCTTCAGTTATCAGATCCTTCTGTTTTCTTGACTTGTGCTTAGGCTGCTACCTGGTAAAGTGATCAGTCAGGAGAGCCGGCGTGGTGTAGTGGTTTGGAGCGGTGGAGTCTGATCTGGAGAACCGGGTTTGATTTCGGTCTCCTCCACATGAGCAGCGGAGGCTAATCTGGTGAACTGGATTTGTTTCCTCACTCCTCCACACTGCTGAGGAGGCCAGCTGGGTGACCTTGGGCAAGTTACAGTTCTGTTAGAGCTCTCTCAGCCCCATGTATCTCACAGGGTGTCTGTTGTGGGGAGAGAAAGGTGATTGTAAGCCGGTTCGAGGGTCCCTTAAGTGGTAGAGAAAGTTGGCATATGAAAACCAACTCTTCTCCTTCATAGCTTGTCTGGCTGTGTAGACGTTTTTATCAAATATCAAGGAAGTAAATCTCAGACCAGTACATCTGAAAAGATGATTAGTTGATACATGTAGATCACCCCTGAACAAGGCTTGTGAATACATCTAGCAGAGATAATTGTCCTGGGGGCAAGACTCCTGAGTAAGCGTGTATTTGTTAGATCAGACAAATCAAGGCTTTTTTTCCTGCTGAAGGATTGTTTTTTGGAAAAAATGTTGGGTAATTTATGTTATTGTTTTAAGAGTACCAATTTGAGATTTTGTGACTTGTATCCTTACACTGATGCTGACTTTTGGGGGCGGGGGCTAAATTGGTAATGGCTTAATTCCGTAATTTTCTTAATACTCTTAAAGATACTTGGCCTTAACAGAAAATAACTAATGGATAACATGTTAACAGGAGTTACAAGTGGCTTCAAAAGCAATTTCAGGTAGCTGTGGCAGATAATGGTGGCAGTAAAGGGCTGTAGCTTGCTGGTACTTTAAACTCCATCAGTAAAAAAAATAAATATTAGTCATATAAACAGACTTGCTCATGCATGCTTCTCTTCCAGTCGCAAATAAATTTCCATGGGAAGAAACTCAAGCTAGGACCTGCAATAAGAAAACACCCGAATTTATGTACGTACTGTTACTTTTGATAGCCTCTAAAAATGTATTCACAGTATTACGTTTTGTACCCTAAGCTTACCTTTAAAACCAAATACTTTAAACTTTGAGAAAGGTGTGTAGTCTGATAACATCTATTAGTGCTAGCTAAAGCTTCTATAAAAGTAGGAATATTTTTCTGGGCTGGGACTAATGATTTGGAGTAAAGTAGCTTCAAGGTTATATTTTGAAAACATAAAAAGTTTGTCAACTGTTTTTATCTCCCAAGGTGCTTATCATGTGCAGTCTAGGCCAGTACTTATTAATTCACCCACACCTCAGTTCCACAGTCTTTGGAGTAACCAAGAGACATATATGCAGCCTCCAGCTGTGATGAGCCCTATCACACAATATGTTCAGGTAAGGCTTTTCTGTTGGGAGAGGTTGGCGCTTCTCAAAAGCATTATGTAGTTAAATGATACGTTTGTTATTGTAGATGCTTACATTAAATGACGGTCAGTTGGATTGGAAGTTTCAGTTGCTTATATCACCTGGCTGGAGCTGTGTAACCTGTGATGCCTTTTACTGCTTTCTCCTTTGAATAAATGGACAGATGTAGTTCTAAGAAGCACTGTTATGCAGAAATCGGGGGTGAATGTATATTGGGACTTCTTACTTCTGTCCTGGCTTACTCTAAATGCTCAGAATGTGTTTAGTTCAGGATTATACAATAGATGTAAATTTCAAGTCCGACAACACAACTATAGGAAAGTCAGCAGGAGTATTCGCTATTCCTTATTCCTTGGAGGTCTCCCATCCAAGTACTTGCCAGGGTTGAGGATGAGAGTGTGCGACTGACTCAAGGTCACCCAGCAAGTTTCCATGGCAGAGTGGGGATTCAAACCTGGGTTTCCCAGATCCTAGTCAGACACCTTAACCACTATACTTACCTATACTGAACTTCATTTGGCACATTGTTGCCCACTCACCCACTTGAAGAAGGAGGGTTGGTTTTTATATGCCGACTTTCTCTATCACTTAAGGAAGAATCAAACCAACTTACAATCACCTTCCCTCCCCCTCCCCACAACAGATACCCTGTGAGGTAAGTGGGGCTGAGAGAGTGTGACTAGCCCAAGGTCACCCAGCTGGCTTCGTGTGTAGGAGCGGGGAAACCAACTCGTTTCTTCAGATTAGTGTCCGCTGCTCATGTGGAAAAGTGGAAAATCAAACCTGGTTCTCCAGATCACAGTCCACTGCTCCAAACCGCCACTGTTAACCACTATACCATGCTGGCTCAGTTTTCAGCTATTCAGTTGGACTTGGTTTTAACCATCCTGAATAATTTTGTGACATCTGCAGTCTTGGCCACTACATTGTTTGCCCCCAGTGCCCCCAGTTCCAGATAATTTATGAACAATTGATGCTTGACTTAAGGTCATTACTAGCTGCTACTTTACCTTATTTCTCCTGTTTCCTAATAACTAAAGTCTTTATTATTTAGATGGATGCGAAACTTCATTAAACAACCAGCAGTAGGGAAAGGGAAGTAATATTTGATAGATGTAGGTGTGCCCCATATGTATGAATAGGGCTGCAGCTTGTTTGAATGCTTTTTTCCCAATTAGCTACTCTTCCAGAGCGAGTAATGATTCCTTGTGGGCAAGTGTGTTGCTGTATGTAGGCTTCATGCTGCAATGTAATGACAGAATGGGGCAGGGGAGTTAAAATACATCAGACCTTTTTGTTTGTAAGATGGAGGTGAAATCTGGTAGTGCGTCTCATTGCTTCATAAATTTTTTCACTAATTTTAATTTCTGTGTCCGAGGAGGCAGCGTGGGTGCGCTGCTCTTAGATGCTGTGGTAATCCCCCCCCCCCCCCGGAATGGGTTGCCCATCTAGCTTTCCTCTCCAGAGATTGTTTGGTATAAGCATATTGCTTTGAATCCGCTATAACAAAATCCGTTTCTTTGAGCTCATGAACTGACTTCATACAAATGTTCTTTTAGCGTGTGGTTCAATATGCTGTACACTCAGTTGTGGGCACTATTTCACTTTTCATCGCATTTCTATGCCAAATTTGATTTATGTGAATTTTAGACACAGTTGTAGATATTGGCATGTGAGCACAGTACCTTGCAAGCAACAATGTTGTGTTTGCTAGTTTTCAAAAGCTTTAATGGTTGAAATTGTGGGAGAAGCTTGTCAAACAGTAGCTTTTTCTTTTTAACTTTCAGGCATATCCTTATGGCTCACCAACTTTATTAATTCAACAGCAGGTTCCTGTAGGATACCAGCCAACTTACAATTACCAGGTTTGTATGAAGATATTTTACTTCTGTAGTACATTTTATCCCATTCTTCCTCCAAGGAGCTCAAGATGGTATGCATGTTTCCCACACCCCTATTTTATTACTACAACTATGTGAGGAAGGTTTAGGCTAGTAGAGAGTGGCTGTCCTAGGATCATCCAGCAAGGTTCATAGCAGAAAGGGATTAACTCCAGGTCCCCTAGGTCCTAGTTTGACACTACAGCTGCTGCACCACACTGGCCTCTAAATGCAGAAGCTAAGCTTAAAATTAGAGACTAGCCTTAACTGCAGTTCAAAAATGTACTTTGTAGCTGTCGGCACCCATGAATAAACTCAAGACTTGTATATTCATGTCTGTTAGTATAATGAGCAAGAGAAAATTGTCCCAGTGCTTTGTTGACTTTATGGTTTTATAATGTGATTGAACTTAGTAGTTCACTGCTGGTGAGGTTTATCTATGGGGCATGCTAAAATGCAGGGGCATGCTAAATCCAACTTTCATAGTGCTATTTGGATTATAGTACTTGATCTGTTAATTGTTCCCTTTTTCACTTTAGAGGTGATTATAGCCATGTTATATTAAATAAATTCTGTTCCTGGTGTTCTTTGTTGTATTAATGGTCTTTTAAAACTGCATTCAATTTTAAAACTGCATTCAATTTTTATGGAAACAGCTTCTTCATACATGCATTATTTTGAATCTGATTAGCATTTTAAGTTATTTGAATATTTTTTTACTGGAAGTTGCTACATGTTAACTTTCAACTTGGGTTTTTAAGGTTCCACCCCAGTGGCCTCCTGGAGAGCCAAGAAATTACATCATGCCTCCGGTAAGAGGACTGCGTTGACATATATAAGCTTAATTGCCATTCTAAACTGGTGTTTAGAGTTCATGTGCTAAAGTACTGCCCAAATAGTGATTTCGTAAAGTTAAAATACTTTCTGACTGGAATGTAGAACTGTGCTGGAAAATGGCAGGAGACAGAGTGAATGCTGCTGCTGAAATGAAGGAGCGTGTGCCCAAAACAGCTCCAAAACAATCAACTTGGAAATCCATAAGGATAAGCTGGTTCAGAAAAAAGGCTAGGCTGGGCTTGGGGAAAGACTGAGAAACCTTTTAAAGGTAGAAATGCACACCCTGGTATGCTAGAAAGTAAATAGTTTCTTTTATTGGAAAATGCACTTAGTTGCATTGATGTGCAAGTAGTAGCCTTGCATCCTTGTCCTTATTGCTTGTCTCTGAGCAATACTAACTTCTAATTTCCCCCACTTTCCTACCCATAAGTAGGTTGCTGGTTCTGGCTAAGTAGTTCTTTGGTCCTTGGTCAGGTACTAGAAACACATAGCTTGCTGCCACTTCACTGTTAGGCTCCTGTCTGTTTCACCAGAGCCAGCCCTCATTGGCTTTTTTGCTGTCATGGACCTTGTTTTGGTTCCAGTGAACTTGGTACATTGGGGTCAGCCTTGAACCGACATACTTCCAGTGCCTAGGACCTGTCTTAACTAAGATGAGAAAGCTTATTTAGAATGAGACCTTAACGCATATGGGAAGGAAAAGGCATTTGCTGCTTTTTGTTCCGTATAATTGTTCCATCTGAAGTTGCTGTGAGCTGTCTACTTTTAGAAGGAAGGTGGTATGGGAAGCTCTAGTTCACTCTCCTCCTGTAGGCCCCCTGGCTGGCATTGATAGCAGTCATTCAAGAAAACTGGGAACCCCAGCCATATCTTCATAGTAGTCTAAACGACATGTCTGTGTTCTCATTTCTTCCAGGACACTGATTTTAATTATTAAACTTTTATATGGAAAATGTGATAATCCATGGAAGGGATCCCCAACGTGGTACCATTCCCTGGTTCCTATCAAGTGTTTTTAGAAAGTGGGTGGGGCCATGTGGGGTTTTTGCCTAGCAAGGTGTCTGATTGGCTGTTCAGATTGTGCAACCATAGCACAAGAATCTTCCCTGTGACTGAAGGTAAGCTGCGGTAGCCATTTTGTGTCTGTGCCCACCATGCAGAATTTCAAAGGTGCCTGCAGGCTCAAAAGGTTGGAGACCCTGATCCAGGGCCATCTTTAACTTTTGAATCCAGGTGCTCCCCCCACCCCATTCCAGTCCTTCCTGCTTTATAGTAACCAAGCTCTCACACAGCTCCAGTTCCTATAAAATGAGAATCAAGAGAGAGTGGAGGTTAAAGTGGCTGGCTGTCCCACACACCAAAATGGACTTCCTCAGTCTTGAGAGTACCAGTAGGCAGCATAGAAATACATTTTGGGGTTCACACGTGGTCTGACTTAAAATGGGTCTGTGAGTGATTGATGTATAAGGGGCAGATAAGTGCTAGAGATGCAAGAGGGGCATGTAAGTGGCATTCTGTCCTTAAGACTTCTGGAAAGCCTAATTAGATATTCTCGGAGCGGATGTGGTATGGAAATATAGAAAAATGAAATGACTGATATCAGTTCAGTTTATTGATACAGCGGTTGCCAGCAAAAGAGAACAAACATACCTTAAATACACTATAAATAGAAAACAAGCAATTATTAAAAACACAGATAAAATATTCTCTCCCTAAAAAAATGGCCAAAATTATTAATAATTTAGGATTTAAAATTATTGACTCTACCCACCTTTTCTGAGCGACTTTTAATCACTACAGAACAGAATTTAGCTACTTGTAAGAATCTATTACGATCTCCTTCCCACAAGAGGTATTTCAATTTCTCTACCTCTGAGCTTAAATCTGTTGTATTAATAAGTGGGAAAATCAATTTCTGGCGCATTTCCTCAAAAGACACATCTAAATAAAATGTGACCTACATTCTCTATTTCTCCTGTCTTACAAGGGCATCCCCACTCCGATTTTGCTACCTTCCTAATTTTTCCATTTATAATTGCTGACGGTAACGCCGAGCCTCTCGCCAGGGTTAAGGCTCTTCTTTGCTTGTTTGACTCTATAAAAGACAAGTATTCTGTCGGTGCTAGGATGAGTCTATATCTAACTGGAGCCCACTAGACCTGAGTACTCAAATGCTCTGTCTCTATATCAGAGACCCTTTGTCTAACTATTGGCCTTGCCTGCTCTCTATTAAGCTCTAACAAGAACTGCAGGGAAAGACTGAGGCGCTCCAATTTTTAGGTAATCTGCTTCCACCATTTTGATTTATAATTATCTGAAATAAGCAGTGGCAGGAATTCTTCTGAGGCCTCATGAGCCTTTAACCAAAGAGAAATTGAGGCTAGCGTAATTCTAGCCTCAGTCTTTAACATGCCCGTCTCCAGGCGAATCCAGGAGTTTGAATCCAGACGAGGGACTTGTAAAACTGCCCTAAGAAATTTCAACTGAACCCTTTCCAATGGCACATAACTAGATTTAGTCGAGCCTAAAACTGTACCGTATAGCATTTGACTAAGTGATTTGGCCTGAACTAGTTTTAAAGACTGGTATAATTATACAACTTGTACATCTTTGTAATACAATTTTGATTGCTCTTTGTTGCTAGCTTGTATGTACTATCTTCAGGATGCTTTGTTCTGCTTCTGGGATGGATAATATCTGTTCGCACTTACTTCATATTTTGTACAGGCTTATACCACTGTTAATTATGGTGGTGAAATGGATCCTGGACTTGACCAAGCAGAATATTCTATGGCTGATGTAACACAATCATGTGCAAACAGTCCACAAAAGGTACACATAACTTCTTCTGAGGTTCTGTTTCTATTAAAACTTCATAAGATGCCTGTTTTTTGGTATGGGGTAAAAAAGTACAGGATGGAAGATTAGAGTGTGGAAGAAGCAATGTATGTATTGCTCTTCTTCTGTATTGGGGTATTCATGGTCATTGGTGAATGTGTTTCTAATGTTGGAAGTCTCAGGTTAGATGAGAGCTCTGCAGTACTGGTACTGACTTCCTACTATACAAGGAAGTTTCCATGTCTTTAAGTAGATGAGAAGTGACCATAGTATTCTACCAAAAAAATCTGGCTGCACAGAAAACTAGCCTTCTGTGAACTATGGCAGGAAGCTTTGGAGAAGCTTTTTTTTAAAAGAGAAGTTCTTATTTGAAGTTGTTGCAGCAAGCAGGGCAACTCTGCATCAATGAACAAACTTTAGAGGATGTAGAATTATAAGACTGAATATTTACCAGGAAATCTCAAAGCCTGGGAACATATCCTTCATGCGACTCTGTCTTGGAGACCTATTTTCCTGGGAATCCTGAAACTGCAGGCTGCATACATTTGGTGTGTGCGTATTCACGGAAGATAGGTTGTTTCTTGTATTCTCTCCCCATTTGCCATATATTGAACTGAGAACTCTGGCATTGCAGATCATTTGTATCTCAAAGTAAATCATGGAAGAAGCTGCCTTCTTTGTGGCCCAGCTTATACATGTTAAGTAAAAGGTTTGTTGCTGCTGTAAGGCATTTTTTGTTTCTGTATGATGGATACAGCAACCAGGGAAAAACAAAAGGATTTTCATGGGAGTTCTGTATTTATTAGAAGGCAAAGTGATATTGAAGGTTAGAGTAAGGCTCATGGATACTTACAAGAAAACTTCAGAGGCTGCTACTTGAACATTGGCTTACTCTATTAGCTACTATAACAACCACATTATAAGTGAAGAACTGTTGTGGAAGAAATTTTTACAACAGTATTACTGAATGTTGGTTTCCTGCCAAAATGGCTGTTGGTTTCCATAATAACTAAAGATATTAGTAGATACCATACTCTTGCAGTAAAGGTCTTTTGTAGCACATGTAGTGTAGGTGATTGACCATAAGCTAACAAAACTTAAATATTTTAGAAATCTGTGGACCGAAGCATACAGACAGTGGTATCTTGTCTGTGTAATCCAGACAACCGTCTGAGGAACAATATTGTAACACAGGAAGACTACCTTAAGGTAGGAATAAGACTGCAAGCTCTTAGGACCTAGGTAATAGTGACAGCACAATTGGGACCACATAAGTTTCTAACTAGCCCACCTCAAGCAGGTTTGAAGAGGTGGTATGAAAATTTTCTAAATAACAATCTATTGACAATTAACAGCAAGAATACTTGCTGAGACCTGAAATATCACTATTATATCAATTCCAAAGATGGTAATGAGGGTAATAAAGACAGCGCAGCAAGGATGGTGACAATGCATACTATGCACGGATCCTTTTATATCCTTATGGTTGTACTATAATTTGGTAATTCAAATGCTGATGGCACTGAGTGCAGCTGTTGGGATGATAGCTACAATCAGGTTCATGTGTCATATCAAGCCTCACCAGAGATTGTACCAGTGAATTACAGGTCTACCTAAAACATTTCAAACCACTGTGTGAAGGAGGAACTTGCTCATTCTCCACCAATGGGGAGTTGTATATGGTTCCCGTTATATAATTTCTTCATTTGCGCAAGTTACACGTGCAACCTTTATAACTCTTATAAGCATGCAAAGTTGTCTTGATTTGGGTTGCCCTGAAACCAAAGGTTAACTTCTAGGCATTGATATGAGGAGAAAAAACATTTAAGTGTTGATGTGGTTTCATTTTAATATTTTCTTCTAGGAGAAGAGGGCGCATCACTTCAGAAGAAGCCGAGCTGTACTTAAAAGTGTTTGACTTAATGATACTTTCGCAGAAGACCTGAAGTATTACTGTGATACCTGTCATCTGGTGTAATTCCAACCTGGAAGTCATAGCAAACAGAAAATGCGTGACAATTATGTAGCCTTATTAGCAAAAGTTGCTTCAGGTTGAAGTTTGTTTGAAGTTGTAAGTTATCTATTTCTAGATGTAGGTTTTATCTAGTTGAGATGTTTGTGTTCTCTTTCTAAACAATTTCTAATAGTTGGGAGTTCATCCTGTTGCATTGTGTTTATATTTAAAGTAATGTTTTACTGCTTGTTGGCACTTAACTGTTTCCTACATTTTAACTTTTTACTAATCTGACTCCTACTAACTACTAAGAGTTCATGCTGGAGGTGGTTGTTTTAAAACTACTTGAATCAGTGGAATAGACATCCGTTGCACCTCAGTATAGTGCCTTCAGTACATACTTGGTACATTTGCCAATTCAATCAGTGGGGACTTCATTCAGTAATGGTTTCTTGGTGGACTTGAGAGTTGGATCTAGTGATCTGTTGGTGCAAAGATTGTGAACCCTGTGTTTCCTTTCCCTCCCCTTAGTCCTTTGATGGGCAGTTGATTCCAAGGCAAGATGCAGGTGGGTGAATAAGCTGCATGGGTTGAGGCTGCGGTGTATGTCTGGGGTGAAACTATCCTTGACACCTTATTCCTCCTGTTGTGGCCCCTGACCCTCTAATCCACATGTGTTCCATGAATCAACTTTCTTATGGTGGGGAGGGGACACAGGCAAGAGCTGAGAGCACCGGTACCTCCCACTTACAGATGACTTGATTGAACCCTTTGTTGAAGCATACACAATCACTTTTTGAGATCTGATTAATAAAAGTGTACTCAAGGATGTAACTAGCAGTATTAATTGTACTTGGTGAGTTGCACTTTTTAAAATATTGAACCAACTAAAATAATACCTGTGTCTTAATTGTGGAGTATTACATGTGATCTCTTATGTGTCTTTTGTTTAAATTGGTCAACTTTAAATCAAAGAACTCAGAAGAAACTGTTTAATTATGTGGACTTTAGTTTTGTATCAGTAGAATTCAAAACAAAAAACCAAAAAAAATAAACTTTATTTTGAAGTGGGTTTTCTCCCCATACTGGATATTAATTAGTGTTTCTGGTGGTCCAGAAAGTAGATACAACATGTAGAAAAGTTCATATAAAAGTTTCAACACTGCTTATGTTTCAAGTGTTCATTGTGTGCGGCTAAAACGTTGGAATGAATGGCCTGCGACCATATGTAGCTAAGTTCATTCTACTCACGTTGGCAAGGAATGAGAAATCCTGGTCACATAGGGATCTATGGTCAGAGTCCAGTTCTGTGTGTCCAGTCTGTTGTATCCTTACTGGGATAGAAGCAGTAGTAGCATAGATTGGGTTTACAAATGGTAGATGCTGTGTAAATCATACCTGGACCTTCAAGTCAGATAATTCTAATCCTCCATGTTCATATACATTTTCTGCTTAGTGCTCCAATAACTAAGAAAGAGCACCAGGTATACAAATAAGCAATAACATTCTGGATTTTGCAACCCTCAACTCAGTATTGACCGTTTTTCTCGTTGTATTAGGAAACTTTTGTCTTAAGGTGTTAGAAACTGCTATGTCCTCTGTACTGAAGAGTTAAAGGTTGGTCCATATTTAAAATAAATTATATAAAAGTTTATTTCTTGCATTGTATAACATCTGTGTTGGATAAATTGAAATACTTTTGCACAGAACAAGCTGATCAAATTAATGATTTCTTTAACCATAAGAAGTGAGAACATTTTTGGCTCTGTTTTCAGAACTCTGATTATGGCATATACCCAATCCTGAATTTGATTAGGTTCTTGCACACAGGTTACTCGAGCATTTTTAAATGCAACCCCCCATGAAGTACAGAATGTGTTTGCTTATTTTTTACAAAAATCAATGAATCAGTTAATGTGATAGTGCCAGTACTTTTTATCAGGTAAAGGAGGTGGTCTGTATAATACCCCCATTGGGCCCAAGACAGCTTACAAAAAATGTATTAGCATCTAAAATCATTAGAACAATGACCATAAAAGCAATGCCATCATCAATAAATTATTTACAGTGCAAGGAAGATCAACCATACTATCGAACATCCTGGTGACCCTTCAATAAGAACTAATTGACTAATCAGAAAGCCCTTTGAACCAAATCTGCTTTTCAGGTCCTCACACAAGTCAGTAACATGCTTCCTTTGGGAAACTTTTCTGAAGGGTTGGCAGTAGTATTTTAAAGCCTGCATTTGAGCTGAGAAGCATCAAACAGTCCTGTGAGGAGGTGTGGCAAATAAGAACCAGTAAGAGTAACATGGCATACCAGTTGGTTAGTGGGAGTCCCTCAGATATATGGGTCCCAGATTGTGAAGAGCTTCTAAGGTAACAATCAAAACCTTAAATTGAGTGTATAATTAAGCAACCAATGAAGCTCTTTCTGAACAAGAGCATGTATCCATGTTCCCCATTTAGCATAATGTGCACTTTTTTTAACCACACCAACTTGTTTTTCTGGTATTTCCAAACGTCTCATATTTTGTCAGAGAGAAACTGTCTCCATCCAGGGTAGGCAATACAGTAGCTTCTAGTACATCTGCAATCAACCAGCCTTGTCTGCATTCAGTTGCAGCTTGCTGTCTCTGGACTACTTGACCACAGCATGCAACCACTAGCTATAAGAGTTTCTGGGGGCTTCACTTGATGAAATTTAGAGCTGGGTGTTGTCAGCATAAAACCTTTGCAACAAACTCTTGTCTTCCAGGTGACAAACTACAGGAAGTCAAACAATTAAAGGAAGCCTACTGACCCACATGAACACATGAAGCTGCCTTTACTGAACCAAACCCTTGGTCCATCAAAGTCATTACTGTCTACTCAGACCGGCAGTGGCTCTCCAGGGTCTCTTACTTGCCTAGTCCCTTTAACTGGAGATGCTGGGGATTGAACCTGGGACCTTCCGCATGCCAAGCAGATCCTCTACCACTGAGCCACAGCCCCTCTCCAGAAAAAGACTGACAGATGTTAAAATTCAGTTTAAGGTGCTATTGGACTCCTATTTTAGCCTGCTATGGACTAACACGGCTTACCCATCTGTGAAACAGCATGAGTCACCCTGGTAGATGGTCACCACGCAAAAAATTATAATCAAAGTTAAGCCTGAAGCCAAACTGAACTGACACATCTTTATTGAAAAACAATTGCCTAGTATGCTTTAGGTAACTTGTTCAGGAAGAATTTTCTAATAGGAAGAACTTTCTAACTGGTTCCTCAGTGGAACAGGCTTCCTCAGGAGGTGGTAGGCTCTCCTTCCCTGGAGGTTAAGAGGTTAAATGGCCATTGTCAGCAATGCTGATTCTATGATCTTAAGCAGATCATGAGAGGTCTTGGCCATCTTCTGGGAATGGAATAGGGGTCACAGGATGTGGGGGGGATGTAGTTTGGAATTTCCTGCACTGTGCAGGGGGTTGGACTAGATGACCCTGGTGGTCCACTCCAACTCTGATTCAGAATTAGCAGCTGGGCTATTTATGTATAGCAAAGCTTCTGCCTCCTTTTCATGCACAAGAAGCTAACGCAGGGCTGTGTTGCTGAGTTTCCACATAACCAGCTTCCTGACATTCTGATCAGTCCAATAAACTATGATTTGCAGTAGTAGTCTTTCTCTGAATATGTACCTTAAATACTTGACAATATTTGGTTGTGGCTAGTTCTAGTGCTAATTGGTTTGTACTTGAATCTGCATAGCGTGCCTTTTTGAAATTAGCAACGCATACCACACATGCTACCTCAGAATAGCTACTCTGATGAGTTCTGGAACTGACTTATTAATTCTGCTACCATTCAGAGGGATGAGATCGTTGATCATGGCTTATTGAAAATAAAGTGAGTCACACACACGCACAGAAGATACAAGTCGTTCGGCTTAGTTTAAAAACTTTACTATATTAAACTCAAGGGTAGGGTTCACTGGGAGATAAAACAAATAATCCTTTCTACATTCAAAGTTTCCTATGCTTGCCAGAAGCCTCTGGCAGGTGCTAAGCTTTCTCTCGAGTAGGCATTCTTACACAAGATTGCCTCTCCATCCTTTAGGCTGGCATCGAAACTCAAACTGCTTTCGCTTCTAAACAAAGGATGTAGGAAAGCAGTAAAAAGCAGATTGTTTGTATACGTGACAAGCAAACACATCCGCAATGGATACTGTGCTGACCACTTGTTAATTAACATTAACCCTTGACTGTCTGACATGCAACAAAAGCTCACCACTAAATACCCAACATACTCAGGTATACCTAAGCTTTTATGGAAATATGAAATAGGCTTTGTAAAAGTGCACTGCTAATATGTTGTCCTGGATCCTTGACCCCTCTAAAGCCCTTCATATACCTCTGAATTTATGGTGCAGAAAGACCTTTTTTGCCGAGTAAGTTTAACTTCTGATCATACAACCAAACTCACAATTTGGTGTGTGTGTGGGGGGGGGGGTTATTTGTTTTTTTGCTTTGAAACAACTGTGTGATCAGCATCTGATTACAAAATAACAAATCTCACTACCTTAAAAGCATTTTTCTTGCGGTGTGAGTTTCTGTGATGGGCAGCCCGCTTTGTCCCATTCATTAAATGTGTCCAGCAAGTGGATAATATATATAAACCAATAACACATATTAGAGGAAGGACAGTTGGTACAAAGACCAGACAATCCAGTGCCCTGGGATGAATGTGTGTTAGATTACATCAATAGTCTGTTGACCACTGCAACTCCCTACAGAGTCCAAGCCTGGTAGTATCAAATCTACATGTGAATTAAAGGTCATAACGTCCCCGCAGCCCTCAAACTATTTAGGGTGAAATCCCTGACACAGCTCCTGTATGGGTCATGGCTGGATGCCCCTTCATCACAATTTGCACCTCTAGAAAGGATACAATCTAAATTTCTAAGAACAGCCCTCCAAGTCCCTAGTTCTGAGTCAAATGCTAACATCCGCCTGGAGTCGGAGATGTTGAGGGTGGAGGCCAGAGTGAGCCTGGCATCTATCTTAATGTGGCTTAAAATGATCACCAACCCAATGGGATTTTCTGCCCTGATTCTAAAGGATAATTTCAAATCATCATGGCTTCAGGAAGTCTTTAGGAAGCTGGTTAGAATAGGACTGGACCCACAGGTCGTGTCTCAGATGGGATACGAACAGGCTAAAAGTCTAATTAAACAGAGGATCTGGGACATAGAAAGACAGGATGATGTGGGGTGGAGTCCTGCCTTCATATCAACAGAGAATAATAGGTACAAAGTAGCGCCAGCATCCTATCCGTTTCATTTGGAAGGAGGAAGCCATAGGAGAGCATTTACTTTAGCATGTGTCCTCCCTTACGCTATGTTGGAGGGCCGTTTTAAGAAGACACCAATATCAGAGAGAGACTGCCCCTGTGGGTCAGGGGAGCTGGAATCAGTGGCACATGTTTTATTTGGTTGTCCCTGGTATAATGAGGCTCGTGTCCAGCTCATTTTTCCCCTAATAAAAGGTGTCACAGGGGTACTGCAAGCAGATTTATTGAAGATGTTGTTATTGGGGAGAAACAAGCAGGTTACATCCTCCACTGCCAGGTTCTGCGCAGTAGCGATTAAAATTCGTCCATCTAAGAGTATTCCTAAAGAGTGAAGGATTAACCTCAAAAGGGCGTCCATCGGTTATGTAATTATGTGTTCAGTCTATTTAGGATTGAGTTCCTAGAAAAAAGGATTATGTTGTAACAGCATGTAGTATGTTTGAGTATATTTGCCCGTTGAACTAACTATATGTTTCTGGCAAGGCCGTAATAAAGTGGTGGTTGTTGTTGTACGTGTGAATTGCAGTTCTGTAGCTTCTCATTGGGCTTTTGTTTTTAAACTCCTGTCTATTATTGAATGCCAGGGAGACCAAAATTCTTACCGGCTGGTTTGTGTGAGTTCCCATTTCTAACGTCTGCTTTATATCCATTCCATTTATTGATTTATGTGAAGACAGTCAAATTTAGGAGATCAGGGCTATCACAGGATAGCATATATCACTTGGGAAGGTACAGGTGAATAACTACATCAGGGGTCCCCAACCTTTTTGAGCCTGTGGGCACATTTGGAATTCTGACACAGCATGGCGGGTGCAGGAACAAAATGGCAGCCACAAAATGGATGCTGCAGGAGGCAGAGCCAGCCACAAAATGATTGCCGCAGCTTAACTTTGCTAACAAAGTGAAGATCCTTGTGCTGTGGTGGCAGCAAGCAACATTTTAAACAATCTGCACAGCCAATCAGAAGCCTTGCCGACTCTGCCCATGTCCTAAAATTACCTGGCAGGTGCCGTGGCGCCAGTAGGCACCATGTTGAGGGACCCTGGACTACATGAATATATTTTAGAGCCTGGTCATGCAAAATAATCAACATGATAATGCATTGGTATTCTATTTTAAACCTACAGCGGGTTCTGGTTTCATGTTCTTCTTTTTGTTCCAGTTCAGCCGTGACAAAGTTGTGTAACAAATACATCATCCCTAAATCGCTTGCATTATACTTAACGGTAAATTTCACATTCACATAACACTGACTTGTATTGGGATGAGGGGAATCAAACAGATCAAGCTTTCTAGTTTGTTTTTTGCTTGGGATCACAGGAAGCTACCGTACTCTGCAGTGCTTGTGCCCCAGCAAGGCTAATCATCTCACATTCAGATGGGGTTCTCAAGGAAGTAAACAACATGTTCTTAATTCAAAGACTATTAGATATAATAGGTTTTGCAGAAATTGGCAGAGCACTACTGCATGTGGGAGGAGCTCTGAAATGCTAATCTGTCCGTCCCCCCTTTACAAAAAAAACCCTGGGTTTTTAGTTCTGGCAGACTTGCTATTCTGAGATGCCTTTCTTGGTATGGGCATTGTGTGTTTGTATTAAATATATGTATTTACTTCTTTTATCATCCACCTTTCTTGTCAAGACTCAAGGCAGAGTTATAAGAACAATGCAATAAAGGTCGGAATCTTAATCCAATCAAACTGGATTATACAATGAAAAATCAATGAAAACAAAAGCAGCATAATACAACCAGTAGCCTGGCTTTCACTAATCACAGGATCCAATAAACTGGATTTCACAATTAGGAAAAAAAAATATTAAAGACAATATAATACAGTTTAATTGATAATGCAATATGAAGGCAGAGGAAAGAGAAAACTGCCTAAAAATTTCACAAGACAAAATCTCAGTACTCCTACCTTTATAGAAAGTGTCTGCCTGCAAAATTCTGTCTTAATGGATCCCTGTTCGATTATGAAAAGACCCTCCTGAAAGAATCAGGTTCATATCCTCACTCTGCCATTGAGGCTAGCTGAGCGACCTTAGGCCAGTCAGCGCACTCTCGGCCCAAGTTACCTCATGGGGTTGTGATGAGAGTAAAATAAGAGGAAAGAAGAATGATGTAAGCAGCTTTGGGTCCCTACTAGGAAGAAAGGTAAAAAAAAAAAAAAAGGTAAGGGTCCCCTGTGCAAGCACTAGGTCATTCCTGACCCATGGGGTGACGTCACATCCTGGCATTTCCTAGGCAGACTTTTGTTTACGGGGTGGTTTGCCAGTGCCTCCCCCAGTCATCTTCCATTTACTCCCAGCAAGCTTTCATAGACCTAAAAAGTGCTTTTGACTCTATTCCTAGAGAGAAACTGTGGGACAAATTGTCAAATCTAGGAATTGACCCTAGGCTGCTAATACTTTTAAAGAAATTACACTTAAATACCACCTGCCAAGTTAAATACTCACCTAATGGTGGACTGACTAAGAAAATCTTAATTCAAAGAGGCGTTAAACAAGGGTGTGTTTTAGCTCCCCTACTTTTTAATATTTTTCTTTCTGATCTAGCGCAGTCATTGGGTTCAGTTAATGGTCATCCACCTAAATTAGGGTCCCAGTCTTTACCTCTACTTCTTTATGCGGACGACACCGTCATTCTTTCTTTCACTAAAGTAGGTCTCCAACGATATTTAGATGCTTTTAATATTTATTGCCATTTTAATTTACTTTGTATTAACTCCTCCAAATCAAAAGTAGTGGTATTTTCCAAAAAATGGTCCTCATACAAATGTCACATTGGGAAGGATTCAATTGAACAAGTTAAAAGCTATAAGTATTTGGGAATTACTTATAACTATAATCTCAATTGGTCTATACATCGACAAAATACTATTAAAGCCACCAGGATTTCCTTAAATCAACTCAAGCAGTTTTTCTACGCGAAGGGGAATCAGTGTGTTCCTGCAGTGATAAAAATCCTGAATTTGAAAATATTCCCCCAACTTCTGTTTGGAGTTCCCTTATGGCTTGGAACTCTTAATCAAGAAGTGGAGAACATCCAAGCCATATTTCTTAGACAAATATTGGGGATACCTAAATGTGTCTCATATTTCACAATTTGTTATGAAACTGGGCAAAACTTGATTGCCACCAAAGCCTGGATTCAAACAATAAGATATTGGCTCAAATTATATTTTCAAACTGAGCCAAGTTCCCTTTTATATTTCTTGAAAAGTGAACTTCATTATTTCTCATGGGGCATATTGATTAGATCTAGACTCTGTCAAATTGGAATTGATTTAGATAATCTTGCTCTGGCCAATGAATCTTACATCTTTAAAAGAATCAAGCAACGTCTCCTTGATGTAGAATTGCAGAATTTTAATCCAGCTCTTCCCCCATCTGCTCTCCGGCGGCCCTAGGCCTTAATAATGGATCGGGTAAAAATGGCTAGGTATCTAGATAACCTAGAGATACCTTCTCAACGCCGCGCTTTTCTATTAGCTAGGATTAATGCATTCCCATCTAGGATGCTCTTAGGCCGATACCTCCAGATCCCTAGACATGAACGCCTATGCACATGCGGTTTAAACTTGTTAGATACAATTGACCACATCCTTTTAGATTGCCCCTTCTATGTGACTCTGCGGGATAAACTGCTATCTACTTTGCTCCAGTACAAGACATACAGGAGTAATGAAGTGAAATGCAAATTTCTTTTGAGTGACCATGATCCCAAAATTACTGCTACCGTGGCTGAATTTCTTACAGGAGTTCTTAAAGAACAAGAAAAGTTTTATTAACCCGACTGTAACTTATATGTATTGCCCTTTGGAGGTATTTTGTTGTTGTTTTTTCTATCTCTGTCTTTGGTATGCCAATAAAGGTTAATGAAATGAAATGAAAAAATACTCCCAGCAAGCTGGGTACTCATTTTACCGACCTCGGAAGGATGGAAGGCTGAGTTGACCTTGAGCTGGCTACCTGAAACCGACTTCTGTTGGGATCGAACTCAGGTCGTGGGCAGAGCTTGGACTGCATTGCTGCAGCTTACCACTCTGTGCCACGGGGCTCTTACTAGGAAGAAAAGCGGGGTATAAATGAAGTAAATAAAAAAGGTGGGCGCCTACCTGACTTTGTGACAAAGATCATTCTACTAGGTAGGGGAGAATACTTAGGTACATTATGTTATATCTAGTTGTTGGCTTCTATAAACATGTCTGATTAACCTTGAATGTCATGTTATGGGGGAAAGGTGGCACATAAATACTTGAAATAAATATATCAATACTTACATGTACTTATTAGCAGGGATTGGATACAAGGGAACAATTGTAAAATCTTTATAATCACTTAGGTGGTGTTTCTATGGGCTATGTCAACTGTGCAACTTTTAATGGACACAAAGGAATCCTAATAGTTGCCATGACACCATATTCTATATCGAAGTGGCCAAATAGATGCACACTCCCCCACCAATAATTCTCTTGCTGAAACTTAACAATTGGCCAGCAGGTGGCACATTAGGCTAAGAATCACTGAACGTTCTGGGAGAAGTTTGGTTTGTCTAGCAACTATGAGAATGAATGAGAGATTGATGGGTGTATTTTGACATAAGCATGCTGTTACTTTCCGATGGACAAAGTTCAAAGAAAGTGGGGCGCATACACACACACATAAAATTTGAGACCAGTTGTACACCGTAGCTGAGTAGTATTGAATTGAGCAGTATAAGCTAAAAATGAAAATCAAGGGGACATTTGCACAAATTTTAAGGTTCTAGAGTGTTTTGAAGGATGCTTTGCAAAGATGCAGAACCCCCTTGTGTGACTGCACACATGGGGGTTCTCCTAAAGTTGTCTCTCACATCTGGCATTTGACACTGAAGTAAATGCTTTGGCAATCAGGATGTTTTGTCACACATGAGGGTTCTGCACCTGTGCAAAGTATCCTTACTACAAAAAGTCTGAGCCAGACTCAGAAAAATGCAAGTCAACATAGCAATTCTGCATCCACTTTTTCAATCACATGCTCACAAGATATAAAAAAAAGACAGGGCTGGGAGACTTTTCCTAATTGTGCCAAAGAAGAAGCTTTAGCAGGTGCAGTGATGAGATACAGCAACAAAGTTTGAAACATGTCTAATAAATATACCATGACCCCCACCCCAAATCTTCAGAGTTACACCCTTCTGGTTCCATTGGCTTCAATGGACAGAAGGGTATAACTCTACTTAGGATTGCTACTTGTAACTTAGGAAATCTTCAAAACTGAATATAAAGCACAAAAGGTGGTTTCATTTTTTTAAAATCTGGCTTATCAGCGATCCCACATCTATGCGTCCATTAGAGATGTACAAGCTAGCATTTGTCAGTTACATTGGCCAAAGTAGTATATTAATTTCAATATTAGGATACAGCATTTAGAGAAGATGGAGGTTCTCTGCTCATTTTTCAATGTTTACATTTCAATAGTTAAAGTGTCCCCATTGTCTTACTGAAGGACAGACCATTTGTCTGATGTAAGCTACTGAAGTACTTGCTGGCAAGTGTTGATATGGCCCTGCAGTATATACTAAGTGAATGAGCCCTTGACAGGGGAAGGATGTTCCATAATGGGGCCCAGAGCTTGCACATTCATGTCTTACAAATTTGGTCTTTTATTAACATCTCTGCTGAGCTGTCCACAGTTGGGCTGTAAACAAGATGCTTCTCCCAGTGTCTGTCAGAGCTGGCATTTTCCATCAGTGACTAAGGACAGTGAAAAGGCACTTCAATTGTTTTAGCTGTGAAGTAACCTGGAGCCATAAGAGGCATACTATGTTAGGTCTTATTATAGTACACAAGTTAGGGGTCCCATAAGGAAACTAAGCAACGGGAAATCCTTCCTTCCAGTATCAACAACGGTATGAGACTGCTGGCCTCCACTGAGACTTTAACAGGGGTGAAGCTATGCTAGTACTGGCTGGTCTGGAGTACAGTAAGAAAGTGGCTGAAGTTCCAGTGGGTACCTCCCATCTTCTGCTTCAAGCCTCTGGAAGAGAGTACCAGTATGAAATTTAAGTTGGGCCCCAACTAGATATGACAGGGTGTCCAATTTCCAGCTGGGAGGGAGACACAGGAGCCCAATTCTGGTTGGGACCACTGTGTTGTGGGAGAGAGGAGAAGGGGAGCCTGCCTTCCCCAACACTGTTTTTTTCTCCCTGAAATGGCGACAGAGGGGCATACTGTAAAATGTCCCCTGGCGCTGTTTCAGGGGAGGGGGGAACTGGGATGGGGAGGCAGGATCTTCCCTCCACACCACAGTGGTTCTAACCAGAATCAAACCCCATGGCACAATTTAAACTTTTAAAGGCATTCCTGAGTGGGAACTCATTTTTTAAAACAGGCACAGGAACTCGCTTTTTAAAACGGCGGCACATGACTGGGGCAAACCCTACTAATAGGCACTCAGGTTTGCTGCTAGGAGTGAAGATGATGTTTTCAGTCACCTTGTGAAGCAATCCTTTCACCATCTGCAAATTCAGCAATGCCCACGTGAAGTCTTCTAGGTGTGTTCAGCAGTCCAGGACTAGCAATCGCACTGTGATGCTGAAAGCTGAAGTTTAGCATTAAATGTGCTGGAGGCTTCTTATCTAGTCTCTAACCTGAGCAGTATAGTAAAACAGAAGTAAAGTGGCACCTTTAGGATTAACCAAGTTTATTCCAGTACAAGTGTTCTTGGGTCAGATCACATTTCTTCAGATGCATAGTAGTATAGTACAGAGAGGACAGTGTTTTACTTACCCTTTCTTAGGCTATATGTATAGCTCCTCTATGAGGCTCCTACAGCTAAGAGGACATAAAACCATCAACCATCCCTCCCTCCCATTGCAGCCCACTGAACTCCCTGAAATGCTGCTCTTGGAGAACAAAGTACCCACTGGAACAGAATGAGAGGCAAATCAAGGGTCTGCAGAAGGAAGAGGAAATTGGTAGAAATAACCCCACCCATTTTAATAGCGGGAAATTTAGTCCGGATATAACCCAGACACCACATGGATGTAGGATTGCCAACCTCTAGCTGGCGGCTGGAGTTCTATTACAACTGATCTCCAGGCAACCGAGACCAGTTCCCCTGGGGAAAATGGCCGCTTTGGAAGTTGGACTCTATGGTATTATACCCCACTGAAGTCCTTCCCCTCTCCAAACCCTGCCCTCCTCAGGCTCCACCCCAAAATCACCCAAGTATTTCCCAACCTGGAGCTGGCAACCCTACATGGGTGACATACTGTGTTACTTTGAACATACACTATGATGGATTGAGTTTACAAAGCATCTGAAGTTGACCTTAGAAGAAGAGAGAAAAAGAGTTGGTTTTTATATGCCGACTTTCTCTACCACTTAAGAATCAAACTTGCTTACAATCACTTTCCCCTCCCCACAACAGACACCCTGTGAGGTAGGTGCAGCCGAGAGAGTGTGACTAGCCCAAGGTTACCCAGCTGGCTTCATGTGTGGGACTGGGGAAACAAATCCAGTTCACCAGATTAGAGTCCGCGGCTCATGTGGAGGAGTGGGGAATCAAACCCGGTTCTCCAGATCAGAGTCCACCGCTCCAAACCACTGCTCCTAACCACTACACCAATCTGGCTCTCACACTGGCTCTTGTTGTGTGAATTTTTCAGAGATTTCTAGCTGACTGCTAGCTGACCGCTATTGGAAATAGGATACTGAATCTTTAGTTGGATCCAGCAAGATTCCTGTGTTTCTTCTTCCATTTAATTCACCTCTAATCTCCTTCCACTTTGAAAAGTTCCCTTTTTTGAGGTTAACCTCAAATAACCTTAATTTATTTTAAAATAATTATATTAAGATTTGGCAGCAAATTAATACAGATTTAAAAAAATTGGGAAAAAATACCTCTGTCATTATGGGATAGAATTTCGGTAATTAAAATGATGGTTTTACCCAAAATGCTTTTTTTATTTCAAAATTTACCAATTATAAAAGGGGCTAAAACTTGGAAAAGAGACATTTTAAATTTTCTATGGGGAAAGGAAAGACACAGAATAGCATATAATACTTTAATTGAATTAAAGGAAACAGGAGGTTTAGGGTTACCAGATTTAAGAATGTATTATGAGGCATCCTGTTTCGCTTGGTTAAAGACCTGGATTTTGTTAGAGAATACTAAAATATTAGAATTAGAAGGTTTTAACCTACATTTTGGTTGGCATGCTTATTTATGGTATGAAAAGGAGAAGGTAAATATTTTAATATTCACATTATTAGGGTTGGATTATTTCAAATTTGGAAAAAATACAGAAGGATTTTGGAAAATAAGACCCCGGGATGGATTAACCCTGTAGAAGCTTATATGAAGAGAGGGATAGATTTAAATTTAGAAATGGATGTATATAGAGAAATTATAGAGTGTAAAGAGGGAGAATGGGTTTTAAGAAGAACTTAATATAAAGGACTGGTTTATGTATTATAAATTAAAAGATATATTTAATAAAGATAAACAGCTTGGATTTAATAAAAATAAATCCAAACTGGAAAAAATATTAATAAAGGGAAATAAAGGATTGATAGGAAGAATATATAAATTATTAATTGAAACTAATTTAGAACAAGAAAGAATTAAACCAGTAATGGTGAAATGGATGAAGGAGTTAGGATTTAATATTGATCTAGAAATATGGGGAAATTTATGGAAGAGAGAATTTAAATTTACAATAACTAATGAAATTAGAGAAAATTTATATAAAATGTTTTATAGATGGTATATAACACCTGTGATATCTAAAATGAAAAAAAGGAGATGTGGATTTATGTTGGAAATGTGGTAAGGAAAGAGGCACTTTTATGCATGTATGGTGGATATGTAAAAAGATTAAAAGTTTTTGGAAAAAAGTTATTAGGGAAACTAATAATTTGATTAATGGTAGAGTAAAAAGAAAACCTGCATTTTGTTTATTGGGAATTCCACAAAAAATATGAGTAATTATGACAGGATTATTTGTCAATATAGTTTTGCTGCTGCAAGAATTGTAATAGCTAAAGTTTGGAAGCAAGAGAATAAACATTCAATTTGTGACTGGAGAGAGAAATTATGGATGTATATGAGGATGGCCAAACTAACTGAATTCCTACATGGAAAAGATATGGAAGAATTTAAAAAAACATGGGCAAAGGCCATCACATATTGGGATAAACTGGCAAAAATGGATTTTACTACTTTAATTAGTGAGTTATAGAAACTAGTTTAATACTCTTATATTTTACTGTTAATGATATTTTTAAAACTGTTAAGACACTTCTTCGGAAGTCGGGTGATGGGTCACTTTTTTAAGGTGGGTGGAGGGTCGAGGGGGTATCTTTTTGGACTTAATAATTTTGTAATCACGAATGTATCAAATAGTATATATAGGCACTCTTTTTTATTTTTTTATTTTTTGAATTTATTATTATTATTATATTTGTTTGTTTTATGTTATAAAATTTAATAAAAATTTATATTAAAAAAGTTCTTTTTTTATCTCTCATTTTAATGCTTGTCTTTCCCCCCATTCCCATGTTTCTCCTTCAGCATTTCAAATTCTGTGGTGACTCTCATTATGGCCAGTTCCTTTTACTACTTGATTGAATCTCCAGCTTTACTTTACTCATCAGATCCTTGAGCAGATCCTTTCTAAGCAATGTTCTGTTTTAACTTATGGTCCAACCTTGGTCTGTATGTTAATTTGATAACTTTTCTCTGTCATTTGTTTGCATTTTCTTCTGCTACCTTTTGTTACCTTCTGCCTATTGACTTCTTTATCCCTTGCTCTCATTCTTTGTCCTCCATCCTTTACACTGATTGTATTGTGATCTGTTTTCTTGACTGTCGCTCCTCCTCATCACGCTGTCAGCCTTTCTAATCTTCAGCCCTAACTTATTGTTTGTTTCCTCTGTTCTTTTTGTTGTACAGTTGAACATCTCTATCCCATGAATCTGTTGATTGTTCATCCTGCATCTAATTGTACCATTTCTTTTTTTTTTCTTTTGTTGTTGTTGTTGTTGTAACAGTGTATTAAGTTTGACAGGAGACTGACAGATCAGTGTGTTACAATGAGTAAAAACAGTGCTTTCAAGGTCTCCCAAGCAAACAGAGCCTTCATTCCCCCACACAACTACCATCCCTCCCAGAGAATTAGATCAGTTTCAGAGGGGAAAGAGGAAAGGTACTCTTGAACATGACTGAAAAACTAGTCCAAAATCAACAGTCATTTGGAGATCTTATTTAGAAATGGCTGCTGAACTATTCTGAATACCTCTGAATTACACAGTTCCTTAATTTAAATTTTTATAGATATTTATACCCCAGTTTTCTTCCCAGTGGTGACCCAAAGTGACATGATTCTTTCCTCCCCTATTTTAATAGAGAACAATTAGTATTCCTTGGTTGATGAAGATCTTGATCTTCCAAACAGTTATCACAATTTGTTTGGCCACTAATGATGTTTTAGCAGTCCAAGATAGTCTTTTTTGGAAGTATCCCAATTACTAGTCTTTAACCTGGAATAAGGTGACAACTTTAAAGAGAAAACCAAATTAATTCTATAAACAACATTGTTCCAAAAGGTATGAATAATAGGGTATCTCCAAAACAAGTGAGATTATGGAAAACAGAATTTAAATTTACAATCACTAATGAAATAAGAGAGAATTTATATGAGATGTTTTATAGATGGTATATCACACCAGTGATGGTTAGTAGATTTAAAGCAGGAAATACTGATTTATGCTGGAAATGTGGAACGGAAAAAGGAACTTTTATGCATGCCTGGTGGGTTTGTAAAAAAATTAAAAACGTTTTGGAGAAAGGAAGTTAGGGAGACTAACAATTTGATTAACATTAAAATAAATATGGATCCAGCTTTCTGTTTATTAGGAATCCCTAAAGATAATATGAACAGAAATGATAGAGTCATATGTCAATACAGTTTTGCAGCGGCAAGGATTCTTATTGCAAAATCCTGGAAGCTAGTAAATAGATCTCTAATCAAGGACTGGAGAGAAAAATTATGGTTATATATGCGGATGGCTAAATTAACAGATTCCCTTCATGGGAAGGCTGTGGAAGAATTTAAAATGATGTGGTCAAAAGCCTTCGCATACTGGGACAAGCTGGCAAAAATGAATTTTACTAATATAGTGAACGAGTTGTAGATTCAAATTTTGGTAATCTAGACTATTGTTAAGATATTATCAATAAACTGTTTAGACACTTCTCTGGAAGTTCAACATGGTGGTGGGTGGGATTAAGGGTATATTGGTGGTGGGTGGTGAGAATGAAAAGGGTTGAATAATTGTAATAAGAATGTAAACAATGTATTTTGGGTTTTTTCTAATTATTTTTACATATATGTCATTCTTATTATGTAGTTTTCTATATTGTTATACTTTTTCTTTCTCTTTCTTTGTTTTTTGTTTGTATTATTTTTATGTTGGAAAATATAATAAAAAAATTAAAAAAACAACAAAAAAACACACAAGTGAGTCAGAATTACTTATAGGCCTCCACATTTATACTGCCTATGTTCTGTAATATGCCCTCATTCTTTTTAAATGTATATGGGTGGGTGCAGGGAAACCAATTTATGTGAAACAATTTTTCTGTTGAATAAGGCTACGTGCAAGTCAATGGATGGCAAACCAACTGACTTGCAACTGCCTCCATTGAGGTGTTAGGATCTCGCCCTGAGTCTTGAATCCACTAAACTTTCAAATAATCCATATCAGAACTGAGATGTTCCAGAATATATTTATATAAAATTACAGCTGGCTTTAAAATACATGATGAAACTCTGAAAAGATCAACTGTTACGTATGTGTGTGTGGGGGGGGGGGAGGAATTCCCATTTCAACTGTTTATCAGTTGTCAGTCCTAAGACTCAAGCTGTCTTTACATTTAAAACCCTTTTTTAAACCTCCTTGCGATATCCCCTCCTGCTCACAATCCCATGAAAAAAACAAAACATGGATCAACTAAATTAAACCTCAGCCATCTTTTCTTAACCCTCTTCTGGCATCATCCATTTTCATTTTTAAAAAATGTCAGCCATGCTTCCTTTTCTTGAGGCAATCTCTCTTCCACCAAGCCTTCCCACCTATGCGCCTGCAACTTGTCTTTTTAACAGTTATTCTTCCCACAATCTTGTGGCCTTGCATGTATATGATTAACCACTCTTTCTTTGGTCCATTCCTACATAGTTTTTAAATTCTCTTTGTTTCTCCCAGCTTCTATTACCCTATATTCCTCCTCATTCATTTTGTTGTCTCAAACATATCAATTAATTGTTTTAAATTTATAATGTTTCCATTGATCATCTGAGTTTGGTTTTTATCCTTTTCACTTTTAAAAATTTTGAACAGACAGAAATGTTCAGCATACAATCAGCATAACAGTGTCTCAATTTTTACTGTATGCTCCCTATGTCCCATCTGTCTATCCATCTCAATGTCTGGAATGCAGCTTTGGCCATGGTGGCATTTATTGGAATTTATCCAAAGGCAAGGGGAAGACTGTAGAATTTTTACAATAAATACTACACTGCCTCACCAGAAGCCTCAACTATCTTGCTGTATTAGTTACATTTTAAATATTGTCATTGGCTGGTCTGCTTGGATCCTATGGACATTCATTGAAGATCCTACCCTTATATTTGGAACCCTGAAAAAAAACATATGTGCATCAAAAAAGCACCCTATACACATGGGTTGCTGTATGCACATTTGTTCTACACAAACCTTTGAATGAATGTGTGCAGGAAGAGAGTGGAGTCTGCTGCCACGAACCTGGTACCACATGTGCATTTATTCTATCTCCATGTAATTGTAAAGTGAGTAAAATGTACCTTATACTAAAAGCATACAGCCCGCATAGTAGCATATAGGATGGAGTTTTGGGTTCTGCTGGGAATTTTTCTTTTATCAACTTGCATGAGATATAGATGGGGGCGGGGGGGAATAGAGGTATTTACTTACTACTGCATAACAACTATAGAATGTATTGTGGGGGGGAGTATGTCCATTTTATATAACAAATATATAATGTTAAAATCAAGGCTTCAAAATGAACTAGCCCACAATATTTTTGCTAAGCCACCTATGTATATGTCCATATTAATCACTGGCATGCAACGATGGCCTGGAAGAAGTGTGGGGGAAGAAAAGGAATAAAATCACAAACATATTTCTTCACTGAAGGTGGTTCTTACTCATTACACATAAAACCAAATATGTATACACACATGCATGTGTGTGTATATATGAACTCTCTCACACACATATAATGTTTAACATATATGAACTAAGAGACGCAACACGCATACATGTGGAACTGCATAGTACCGGTAGTAAAATTAGTGGTACAAATTGCAACAATTTCCCAAAGGAATACTCCCATGAACATCAATGTTTTGTGAAAAGTAGATGTTCCCTTTGCTAAGAATTGTTGTGTACTATAAAAACCCTCCCCTTACAAAAGATAATAAAGAATAATGTAGATTTCTTGTCCCTAAACGCCCATATGACTACTTTTCATATGCTCAACATTGTTGAGAATGAATTTTTTTTACATTTCATGGCATACTTACAGATGTGAAGATCCTAAACTGCATTAGATATTTTAAATACAATCCTAAACTGCATTATATGTTTTAAATACAAGCCTCAATACTGAATTTACTTGAAAGGAGGACAACCCTAAATGTAAGATAACCCTGTTAGAAAAAGGTTATACATGCTAAAAAAAAAGCGATCACTGGACATAACTGTAGCCTGTATGTAAATATAAGACAGTCCCCTCTTTTTCTGATGGTATACCTGGGGAAAAACTAGTCTTCTTTGAGTAAATTCTGTATGTTCTTCTGGATTATTAACACAAGTCAACATCACAGAGGTTACAAGAAGGAGAATGACCACTCAAGTTTTGTGATATGGGAGAGTAAGGTATTTAATTATATGTTAAACAGCGGGGTGGGGGGAATCACAAAGGGCAATGTATCTTGTACAGCTGGAATAAAATATCTTAGTTAAGTAAGTTTTGTTGCACAAGGTTCTATCCCAAACAGGATATATGCATTAAAAAAACTTTGTGAAAACAAGGTGGATTACTAACTTTGGAAACTGGTTGTAGAGTGCAAAGTGGTGAGTGGATTAAGTGGCACAGAATCTAAGGCAGTGATCTTCTGTACATGGGTTGGGACCTTTCCGGTGGATCACAGAACCCTACCTGCTGGTTGATGCTGCTCTATAGAGTTGCCACTTTTTACTGTTTTTGGAAGGGCATGTTGCTAATGCAATTCAAGAAACAGCAAGGGTTCCCTGTCCTCTTTGCATGTACACTGACAGGAACAGTAAGATGGTCAGGCAAAGTCACTCACAGTGCAATCCTAAGTAGAGTTGCCCCAGTCTAAGGCCATTCATTTCAATAGGCTTAGACTGGAGTAACTCTGCACAGGATTGTGCTGTCAGCATAGCAGAGGATTCTTTTATAGCTACACAATCTCTGAGATCCTGGTTCATCCTCTTCCTGCTACATGGCTGATATGTAACTTGTTATCATGTACTTGTGGCTTGGTTGGCTGTGTGCTGCTGCTGTGTGTGTGTGTGAGAGAGAGTGTGTGTGTGTGAAGTGCCTTCAAGTCGCTTCTGACTCATGGCGACCCTATGAATGAAAGTCCTCCAAAATGTCCTATCTTTGACAGCCTTGCTCAGATATTGCAAATTGAAGGCTGTGGCTTCCTTTATTGAGTCAATCCATCTCTTGTTGGGTCTTCCTCTTTTCCTGCTGCCCACAGCTTTTCTTAGCATGACGGTCTTTTCCAGTGACTCTTGTCGTCTCATGACATGACCAAAATATGATAGCTTCTAGGGTCAGTTCAGGCTTGATTTGACCTATAACCCATTGATTTGTTTTTTTGGCAGTCCACGGAATCCGTAACTCTCTCCTCCAACACCACATTTCAAAAAAATCTATTTTCTTCCTATCAGCTTTCTTCACTGTCCAGCTTTCACACCCATACTGTACATAGTAATAGGGAATACGATGGCACAAATTAATCTAGTCTTGGTGGCCAGTGACACATCCTTACACTTCAAAATATTTTCTAGCTCCTTCTAGTATTTTTAGTATTCTAGTATATTTTCTAGCTCCTTCTATTTTCTAGTGTGCTGCTACCTGGGGTTTAAAGGTGGATCCCAGCTCAACAAATAGGGTTTGTCCCTCTTTGCCACTGGCGGGAGGTTTTTGGGGCAGAGGCTGAAGAGGGCGGGGTTTGGAGAGGGGAAGGACTTCAATGCCATAGAGTCCAGTTGCCAAATAGAGTCCAGCCATTTTCTTCAGGTGATCTAATCTCTATTGGCTGGAAATCAGTTGTAATAGCTGGAGAACTCCAGCTACTACCTGGAGGTTGGCAACCCTATCAACAAAAGTGGAAGGCTATTGATGGAGACAACTAGAGCATTTCTATTTCTGTACTGAACAAAGGTTAACATTGTGTTGCGGAAGATGAATTAAAGTTATAATGACCCTTCCTCTTCTTTTCATTTCTAATCGTGTCAATCACCAATGCTATTATTGTATTCCTTTTATACCGGTAATTGTGTTGTGGCCTGACAATCCAAGCCTGGTTTATAAAAGTGCTGCAGTTTCATACACAGTTCACTCAGTAACTGTTGTGTGAGAGACTTTTTATATAGTCACAGCCAAAATTTACAGCTCTGGGGCTTGTGGAAGTTACAAACTGAGAATTTTAAAAACATGAACAAGAGTACACTTCATGACAGGAACTGAATAAAGTGCACTATACACTGATTTAAATTGGTGAGACACTTAAAACTTCACTCCTTATTTTTAGACAACGCATCTGTTAACTAACTTTTATCTGCTTTGAGGCACGATATTCCGTAAGCTGCACCATTGATGTTCAGAATCGCTATTGCTGTGATATCAGAAGCCATTGGTATAGTGCCCAAGAGACCGGTTCTGGAACTACTGCTGACCTGACTTCTTGTAATAATATACTGGAAATGCTGCACTTTCACTCTTCCCCATATGCTTTAACACCACTATCAAAAAACTGTGCAATTATATAGCCCCCCCGGTGTGAGTGCATGCTGCTTTCTCGCATAGTCAGAAAGCCAGACTAGTCAATGAGTGGGAAAAAATGATGAGGTAAAGAAAGAGTGTGAGAAAAGGAAACAGTGCAAACACAAAAAGGAAAATTCAAGGAGAGAAAGAAGAAAAGGATGTTTAAAAAATCAAATGTCAGAAGGTAAAAATGATTTGGATTGCATGGGCAATGTTTTTATAACTAAGGACAGGAGCCTGTTCTGTGTCCCCACACTAGATGTTTCATCTACAAGCAATTCTTTATTACTCCTTTTATTTTGTACAGACTGTAGCATAATTTAGATTATCTGGTATTTGCAAATTAGACCTGTTATCCCTTAATTAAGCCTTCAGTGTGGTTTCCTTTATAGTCTAGGAAGTATCAAGTGAAACCTTTAAAAGAATCTGTGTCCTAAATGGTTGGTCTTTTATAGCACATGACAGCAAGGGTAGAAAGGCTAATTAGAGTCTAATTACTATGTGACCTGCGAGTTTTTTATGGCCCTAATCACAGCATTACACTTTCCCCAATCCTGAATGCATTTACCTAGTAATACCACATATTTCAGTGGAACTTGTGACTGAATGATCATGCTTCAGATTGGCTCCAACCAGCTTTTCCACTGAAAAAAAAGGAAGGAGACCACTGAAATGTCTATGCTGGGTGTCATGGGGCCAGCACAGTCAAAATGCATGTGTAAGCTGTAGTAAAGAGTGGAATCATGTGAGACAGTGAGTGAAAAAGCTGGACCCAACCCTTTGTAGTCCTGACCTGGATAGGCCCAGGCTAGCCTGATTTCATCAGATCTCAGAAGCTAAGCAGGCAAGTATTTGGATGGGAGACTTCCAAGGAATACCAAGGTCGTGACATGGAGGCAGGCAATGGCAAACCATCTCCAAACATCTCTTGCCTTGAAAACCCCACCAGGGGTCGCCATAAGCCATCTGTGACTTGATGACAAACCCCACCCCCCAAATGTTTTTATGTATTTTGTATATCAAAGATCATCTAAGGCATTTTGGTGCCTGAAGTAGAAAATCCAAATAATGCTACCCTACTGGTAACATGATAACAACAAATTAAGTTTATGATTTTCAGAGCTTTAGTGGTATCATAAAATCTGCACCCCAAGCCAATCTTTCTCACCATGCTGAATACGTTCTTTATAGACTTTTATATCCTGAGATCAGAAAACCTTATGCATGGTGTGGATTGTTGTGAAGAAAGTCCTTGGAGTCTCAGGAGCACTGCATAATCACAAGCAGAAATCAGGAAGCGTCTGAGTCCCCGTCCCTTTAAATGCTGCATTGTCATTGGCTTACTCTGACAAAAACATCACCCAGCCCCCCTCCCTTCTCCCCCCACCCCGTGAGTGGCCATTTCACAACCAATCTTGCAAAATGGAGTACTGAATTGCATCCACAAAAGCAAAGGGGGGGGGGGAGATTATCCGCTGTACACACACACTGCTTAAACTGACTAGAATAGATGGTATTGTGGGGGGGGGAGTTCGTTTGTCCCGGAGTCTGTGAATTGCACAAAATAAAAGGGAGGGGGAGATTCTCCATTGTACACACACACACTTGCGGACACTGACTAAAAAAGACGCCTCCTTCTCTGGGTGCCCTCCGCAGTTTTTCTCTGCTGCTCTGATGGAATATCGATATATCATCAAATCACCCAAAATACTAATCAAAATCGCAGAGAGGCTAGGATCATGCACTTGCTCCCCCACCCCCAGTAACACATCTCTCAAATGCAGGGGGGAAGACCGAACACACAATCCTAGACTCCACTGACTCCCTCTGTGATTTTGATTAGTATTTTGGATGATTTGATGATATATCGATATTCCATCAGAGCAGCAGGAAAAAAACAAACTGTGGAGGGCACACATAGAAGGAGGCAGCCATGGCTGCCTCCAGTATGGCTTCCTGGGTATTGTGGAGGCGATGGCTGAAGGCTGGCTGAAGGAGGAGTTGGAGAATGGGGGCACATTGGAACGCGGGAAGATCGACCTGCAGCTGAACTATGCGCCTTCCGGTGCCCAAGATGGGCTCAGGACAAAACTTAAAAGCGTGCTAAAACAGGGATTGGAAAACCCAGGAAAGTCGCAGGACGGAAGCGAGCTGAGCCCCTAGGCAGGAGAACAGCATGCATAACCCTAGCAAAGAATGAGACAATCGCGGGAGAATCGTGAGACAAACCAATGATGTATAAATGACCAAGGGCTATAAAGGTGTTTTTTCTGCCTTTGCTTCCAAATGGAAGCACTGTTTTGGGGAGAATCCACATATCATCTTGTCATTATCTATTTTCTAGGTTTTCCCTGTTCTCAGCACACTTTTTCTCAAACCTGGTTTACTGCTATCTTTTTCAAAAGAATCAAGTCCAAGCACATTAGCATGTGCTCCACTGCCAATTCAAATGCCCTTGCATTTGCGGCAGAAAATATTGCGAAATGGAGAATTCTTGCTGTGTACATGCAGCCATAGATGAAAGAAACTTAATGCCTTCAAAATATTGTCGAAGGCTTTCACGGTCAGAGTTCATTGGTTCTTGTGGGTTATCCGGGCTGTGTAACCGTGGTCTTGGTATTTTCTTTCCTGACTTTTCGCCAGCAGCTGTGGCAGGCATCTTCAGAGGAGTAACACTGAAGGACAGTGTCTCTCAGTGTCAAGTGTGTAGGAAGAGTAATATATAGTCAGAAAGGGGTTGGGTTGAGCAGAATCATTGTACCTTTGATACTTTTTGCAGGACAATGATTCAGCTCAAACCCAACCCCTTTCTACACACTTGACACTGAGAGACACTGTCCTTCAGTGTTACTCCTCTGAAGATGCCTGCCACAGCTGCTGGCGAAAAGTCAGGAAAGAAAATACCAAGACCACGGTTATACAGCCCGGATAACCCACAAGAACCAATTAATGCCTTCACTTTAGTATTCAAGCAGTTTGGCAGGGACAAGCAAGTATGGTGAGGAAGAATGTGCATTAAAACCTCTGTTCAGATCAAATGGTGTGGGTGATCAAACGATAATGGCTTATTTGCATTTTTAGACCAAGACAAATAGAATTTGTGCCTTACTACTGACTGCCACAGCTTGATGGTAAAGATGGTGGTGGTAGACACATGGTAGTTATCACTGCAAGAAGTCTGAGTGGTTTTATTCCCCTCCTTTCTGATCTTGTACTTACTGTACTCTAGCTTTTGTGTGAGCATTCAGAGTTAACTGGGTGATATTAAAGTTCATTGCAGTTTACTCCCTCTTACAAATGGCCCTGGAAGTCGGTTTAGATGTTGAGAGCATACAGCCACAGATGTCCCCATTTCTCATAAACTCTCGAAAATTGCATGTGTCCATGATCGTCACTCAGTGGCAAACACTCATCTGTACACAATCAAAGAAGTCCAGAGAGACAATAGGAGGGTGGTAAAAACTGTAAAGCTGTTCCACTGGTGAAAAAGGGAGCTCTATACAAATTACTGAAGCCCTTTTCATTTGCTACTTTTTAGTGCACTTACCTCATGTGCCGAGAGAGTATGCTACCCACAATCCTCCTGATACATATCTATAGGCTAATAGTTAACTTGGCCAAATCTGAGGATACTTAAATCCAGTGACTGGAGCTGTAAATGGGCAAGACAGAGCTTTCCAGAAACCTGAAAGAGTCCCAGGTTTGCAGAAAAATGTGAAATAAAAAAATACATTTTGGGGGGGGGGTCTAAAAAACCTGAAAATGATAAAAAGCATCTGTGATTTTAAGCACTGGAACCGCTCAGTGGCAGTTGCTAGGCAACCACAGTATTCCAAGGTGGGTTTCTGTGAGTAAAAAGGCAGGGGGAAAGGGCACGGTCCTTTCCAGGCCTATTTTGGCTATTGAGGGAGGACTCATTGGGGCCAGGCCTTACTAGGGTTGCCAGCTCCAAGTTGGGAAATTCCAGGACATTTTGTGGTAGAGTCTGAGGAAGGCAGGGTTTGGGGAGATGAGAGGCATGACTCAGCTAGGCCTGGCTGCTTACTACTCTTCAACAGCAGCCACTTTATGAAAGCCAGTGTGGTGTAGCAGTTAGAGCTTCAGAGTAGGGTCTGAGAGACCTAGGTTCGAATTCCCATCTTGCTGTGGAAGCTCACTAGGTGATTTTGGGCCAGTCAAATACTTTCAGTTTGACCAAACTCCCAGGGTTGTTGTGAGGAGAAAGAAGGAGGAGAGGAGAATAATGTAAGCTGCTTTTATCCCCACTGTGGACAAAGGTAGGGTATAAATAAAGTAAATAAATAAATATAGCTGAAGAAGGGAAGCAGATAAAAGATAGGCTGGTGAATGGCTGAGGTGAGAATGAGGCAGAGAAAGGGGAAAGGCTATGGGGCTTGACGGGTAGAGAGTAAGAAGAAATAGTGTGGGGAGGATGATACAGGTGAAAGCTAGGTGCCCCCCCCCCCACTGCGAGTCCTAGAGAGTACCCTACCATGCAAGTGGGCCTGGCCCAGTGGCCAGCATCACACGACTGGGATATAGTTTTCCTAGATAGAGGCTGCTGGGGGAGGGAGAACAAGGAGAAGGAAACCTGAAGACAAAGGGGCAGATAAATGCAGGTTGACTGTTGTGTAGGAAGGCGAGAAGGAAGCAGGAAAAGGGGAGAAGTTGTGGGGGCTTTCAGGAAAGGCGAGAAGAAATAGTGGGGGACAGGGAAATGAGATAACCCCTGCAAGTCCTTGTGGGTTCCCACTTGTGATTACTATTTGGTGTGACTAGGGCAACACATGTATTATCAATCTTTGGTGCAAGCAAACGAAGACCTGAAGCAAACCTTTGTTTGGAGAATAGCGGAGTGTCACATTAACACACATGAAGCTGCTTTATACTGAATCAGACCCTTGGTCCATCTAAGTCAGTATTGTCTACTCAGACCTGCAGTGGCTCTCCAGGGTCTCAGGCAGGGGTCTTTCACATCACCTACTTGCCTAGTCCCTCTAACCGGAGATGCTGGGGATTTAACCTGGGACCTTCTGCATGCCAAGCAGATGCTCTACCACTGAGCCACAGCCCCTCCCTCGTTAAAGGGAACAAGTATGGGTGGGGTCGAGAAGTCAACCTGGGCCAGTCCCTGAAAGTTCAGAGAATTCTGACGCGGGAGACTTTTGCGGAGTGGGATGGGGATTTCCAAATTGCACATACTGAAGCTAAAAAATACCCATTGCCTTGTTCATTCAAAATAGGGATTAGGTATAGTGCACACTGCCACTGTGTGAAGGCCTAAACATTAATGACTGAAATGAGCACCAAAGATTTTACAGACTGAAAAATAAATTGGCAATAACTACAGCAAATATGGGCCAACTCAGGCAAGGAATGATGTTCAATGGGGGGGGGGGACTCTACCAGGCAGGCACAAAAAAAGGATTTTTAAAGTAATTAGGAAACCGGCCTAGATACAATGTCTAAAAATCAGGCCTGATGAGAACTAACTAGATTTCAGCAGGGACAGAATGTGGAGAATAGCAGAGTGTCACATGAACACACATGAAGTTGCCATATACTGAATCAGACCCTCGGTCCATCAAAGTCAGTATTGTCTACTCAGACGGACAGTGGCTCTCCAGGGTAGGGTTGCCAACCCCTAGGTACTGGGAAGAAAAAAAAATCCACTGTACCAATATCAAAGGATAGGGAACTTAGTACAGGAGCGAACCATGTAGTACTGTGCAAAGGTACAAATTTAATATGCTACAAAAAGTTCAAAAAGTAACAAGTGTTTACATAAATACTACACACTATACAACATACAATATCCAATATAAATACTGTGGCTATATACAAACAGCAGAGAGTGACTCCAAGGTTCTAATTATAAAAAGTCCATCTATAGTAGATGTATTCCCTCCAAACGTGAGGGATCCAAAGAAGAGAAGTGGAGCCTTCACATGCAGGATGAGGAGACGATTGTTTCGAGTCTCAGAAGAGCAACTCTTCATCAGTCCTTCAAAAATCTCTTGTACAGTCATGTATATACGTTCCCATACAGGGTAAGGATTGAAGCCACAAGGTTTATAATTTCCCCAGTAGGGTAAATAATCAAAATGTCCCAGAAAGGGTACGAGTCAAAGTGTAGCAGTCCCTCGGTCCATCAAAATCAGTATTGTCTACTCAGACGGGCAGTGGCTCTCCAGGGTAGGGTTGCCAACCCCTAGGTACTAGCTGGAGATCTCCTGCTATTACAACTGATCTCCAGCCGATAGGGATCAGTTCACCTGGAGAAAATGGCCACTTGGCAATTGGACTCTATGGCATTGAAGCCCCTTCTCCACCCCCAAAACCTCCGGCAGATGGTGAAGAGCAACATAAGAAAGACCCTGCTGGATCAGACCAAGGCCCATCAAGTCCAGCAGTCGGTTCACACAGTGGCCAACCAGGTGCCTCCAGGAAGCCACAAACAAGACGACTGCAGCAGCACCATCCTGCCCGTGTTCCACTGCACCCAAAATGATAGGCATGCTCCTCTGATACTACAGAGAACAGGTATGCAGCATGACCAGTATCCATTCTAACTAATAGCCATGAATAACCCTTTCCTCCGTGAATATGTCCACTCCCCTCTTAAAGCCCTCCTGGCAACCCTACTGCAGGGTCTCAGGCAGAGGTCTTTCCCATCACCTACTTGCCTCGCCCCTTTAACTGGAGTTGCCGGGTATCGAACCTGGGGCCTTCTGCATGCCAAGCACATGCCCTGCCACTGAGCCACAGCCCCTCTCCATGGCCTCAGGCTGGGGTCTTTCCCATCACCTACCTGCCTAGTCTCTTTAACTGGAGATGCCGGGGATCGAACCTGATGCCTTCTGTATGCCAAGCAGATGCTCTACTCACTGAGCCACAGCCCCGGTTAAAGGGAACAAGTATGGGTCGAGAAGTCAACCTGGGCCAGTCCCTGAAGGTTCAGAGAATTCTGACGCGGGGGGGGGGTTTGTGGAGTGGGATGGGGATTTCCAAACCGCCACACACGTTATAACGGTCCTTGCCGACCGTTATCACGGCCAAACTTGTGCGAAAGCGCGCGCGCCCTCAGAAGTCCGCTCAGTCGGACTCGGTAGGATTTACCTCCAAGGCGAGGCGCCCTGAGCAGAGGCGCCGTTACTCCGGGAGTAAATCCCCGGCAGGGGGGCGAAGGCCGCCCGGTCACTCCGACCGCCCTGGGGGTGGTTCTCCCCCCATTCGGGGAGCCCCGCGAGCGTCGGCGGCGCGGCAGTGAGAGGAAGAGGAAGTGCGAGGAGCTGCGCCGGCCGCTCCCCTCCGAGGCGAGGCGCCTCCCAGCCCCGCTCCCTCGCCGCCTCCCCCAGCAATCGCAGAAGCGCCGCCAAGTCCGTTTCCCCGAAGGAGGAGGAGGCGCTTTTCTTTTTTTGTGTGGCGAGGCGCAAACTTTCTCGGCGCTGCCCTGAGTGGCCACGGGAGCGGCTCCTCCTCGGCTGCCTCTTGGCTCGGGCTCTGAAAGGGCGGCGGGAAAAGGGACGGGAGACGAGGAGCCGGAGTCGAGGGGGGGGGAGAACCTCCCCCGGCCCGCTATCTGAGGTAAATCCTGGTCGGGTATGAGCTTTCGTGAGCCACAGCTTCAGATAAGCTCATACCCTGCCAGAAAACATTTTTGTTAGTCTTTAAGGTGCTACTGGACTCCTGCCCTTTTCTACGACTGCAGGCAGACTAACACGGCTGCCCACCGTGAGGTAAATCCTGTCAGGTAGAGGGGTCCGCTAGGCGCGCGCTTGGGCGGCGCCGCCCCGCTCGCCTCGCCAAACTTTACCGTCAGGCGGGAGGGGAGGGGAGGGTGTGTATGAACCGTCTTTGCCTCCGTTCTCCCAGCCCAGGTGTGAGGAGATGGGGACGCGGGAGCGGGGGGCTGGCGACGCGGCGGGGGACACCCCGGCTCCTCTTTAAGCTCCTCTGGGCAGCGTTGCCGAGAAGGCTTCAGCTGGCCATTGACGCGCGGGAGTTTTTTTTTTTGCCTCGGGGTCGCCGCTCTCTGGCTGCGCGTTTCCCCCATCCCAATTCTCAGAGCTCAGCGATAAGCCCCCCCCCCCCGGTGCGGAGTTTTGAGGCTTTGGATGGGGGGGGGCGGAATGTGCAGCGAACCCAAGGCAAAACCTCCCCTGCATAAACGGCCACCCTTGGGCGCCGGGATCCGGAGTCAGACCCCCCCCCCCGGGCGTCCCGCTGGGGTGCAGGGAAGGGGGAACCGAGGCCGGTCTCGCCCGGCTGCGTGGGTCGGGGATGAGCGTCGCCGTCTCCGCGGAAGAGAGCTCCTTCGCTCGGGCGAGGAGCGGGTCCGTCGCCTTCTCCTGGGGGAGGCTGCTCTGGAGGGAGTCGGGAAACGAAGGGAGGGGGAGGGGAGGTGTGGTGGTTGTTTTTCTTGCATTTTTTGGGAGGTAGATTGTAAAAAAGCATGATCTCGCCAGAGACAAATGGATCGCAGTAGACATTCAGAGGTGGGGACCTGCCCTAAACCAAGATATAGTGGCAAAGTTATTGGCTGATACTGACCCAAATGTAACCCTTGCTGTGGCAAAAATTTTATCTATGTGTATCTGGCCAAGGGCCGTAAATAAACTTCTATTCTATTCTATTCTCTATGGTTTTTAAAGATACCTCTTTTTAACTGTACTGTTTAGATATTATATTTTGTATGTATGGTTATTTATGTGTTATGGGATGTACTGAATTTGTTTTGCTTATGACCGGTTAGTCCACAAGCATAAAGAATGGAATGAAGGTATGGTTATGTGAGGGGAGGGGATGCTCGGCTGGGCTTCCCTGCCTTGCTCTTTTCCGCGGAAGTTTCTGGGAAGGAGCCTCGCCATCCTGGAAGTATGAATTTCAAGGCAGCAAGTCGGAACTCTCTGTAGAAGCTCCTGGCTGTTGGGAATGTGTCCAGAATCCACACTAGAATACATTACTGGGTAAAGAAAGCCTGTGCTAAACGCATGGAGGGAATATTGTCGAAGGCTTTCACGGTCAGAGTTCATTGGTTCTTGTAGGTTATCCAGGCTGTGTGACCGTGGTCTTGGTATTTTCTTTCCTGACGTTCCGCCAGCAGCTGTGGCAGGCATCTTCAGAGGAGTAACACTGAAGGACAGTGTCTCTCAGTGTCAAGTGTGTAGGAAGAGTAATATATAGTCAGAAAGGGGTTGGGTTTGAGCTGAATCATTGTCCTGCAAAAAGTATCAAAGGCGAAACGTCAGGAAAGAAAATACCAAGACCACGGTCACACAGCCTGGATAACCTACAAGAACCAACATGGAGGGAAATGTCGTTGTTTCCTATAACTGCAACAGCTGTACAAATTTACACCAGTGCTTGTCACATAGTGGACTTAATGTTTTTATTTCTGTTGACCTTAATCTGATGCCACCGGCAGCTTGCTGTGAAGACTGTGTACTCGGGGAAGGGCTGTTGCTCAGTGGTAGGGCCTCTGCTTGGCATGCAGAAGGTCCCAGGTTCAATTCCCGGCATCTCCAGTTAAAGGGACTAGGCAAGTAGGTGATGGGAAAGATCCCTGCCTGAGATCCTGGCGAGCCGCTGCCAGTCTGAGTAGACAATACTGACTTCGATGGACCAAGGGTCTGATTCAGTATAAGGCAGCTTCATGAGTTCATGTGTACTTCCTGAATGGAACAAATGTGGGGTCGTGGTTAAGATCCCCACTCTGCCATGAAAGCTTGCCAAGTGACCTCTGAGCCAGTCACACATTCTTGGCCTAACCTCCCTCACAGGGTTGTTGTGACGATAAAGTGGAGGATTGCAGAACAATGTGAGCTGCTTTGGCTCCTTATTGGGGGAGGGAAAGGCAGGGTATAAAAGAAGTAAAATAAGTTAAATGGGTGGCTGGAAACATTGAGTGGAAACTGCAGCGCATTCCTAAGCAGAGTTACACCCAACTCTGTTAAAGTCGGTGGGCTTAGAGTCAACTCAACTATCTTTTGGTGCAGCTCCTGTGCAAGTCAGTGAAGTCCATGTTCTGTTTTGATGCTTTCCCAGCAAGTGCCTGATCTGAAGTCTGCTAGACATAACATGTGTTACTAGATTAAATGGGCTTCAACTGTAAGAAAAATAAATCTGAATGGTGTTGGTCAAAGACTGACACCTCTCAATTCTAAATCCTGCTGAAATCAAGTATATTTGTTCCTGCCCCATCTAACAGGCACCAGCTTTTTTGTGCGTGTTTTAAAAATGAAAAACTGATCTCTCTTTCATTAGTTTATTTGTTCTTAATTGATTTTCTTTTGAGTTAAATATAAAAATAGGTTAGGCAGGCAGTATCTTTCTTGCTATCACTCCTGTTGGGTGGTGGTGGCATATACTACTTTGTTTTGAATCACACATGGTCAGGCAGAGTTTGTGTGTGAGAGAGACTTCTGAAAGGTTGTAGATCAGACCTGTGTTTGGTTTTATTTTTTAGACGAACCCAGCAAAAATTGTCTATTGAATGTCAACAGCAAAATTACCCAAAGACACCAATAAGACACTGAGACATGACAACACTTCTTGACATCTTGTAGTTTCATGCTAATATGGCTGGTCTCTGCACTTTTTTAGGATTTCAGAATAGGGTGCAGTCAGTCTTCAATAGACATGTTGTTATACATACTAATTTTACCTGCTACAAGAGGTTTCCTGTGAGTAACTACTTGCCATTTATGACAATGACCAGTTTTTCCTAGGGTGAGTTATTGATCAGACTAGGTACTTTGGTGGCTAATTTCCAGGCACAGTTTAAAGTGCTGCTGTTTGTCTTTAAACCCATGAATGGTCTGGGATCAAAATACCTTAAAGGGTTTGGCTTTCCTATGTAGACTTGCTTGGACATCAAGATCACCATTTTGAGGTTCTCCTTAGTGTGCCCCTTATCTGAGAGTTCTGGTGGAGAACCTCAAGAGACTGGACCTTTCTCCATAGCTAAGACAAGGTTATAGTGTACGCCTGAGGGAGATTTGCATACCCCTAGTTAAGTTTTCATTGTCAAAGCAACCTTTTCTGAGTGTCTTTTGAGTGTATAGAGTCAGACTTTTACTGATTGTAAGGTAAAGGTCCCCTGTGCAAGCACCGGTTCATTACTGACCCATGGGGTGATGTCACATCCCGACGTTTACTAGGCAGACTTTGTTTACGGGGTGCTTTCCCCAGTCATCTTCCCTTTACCCCCAGCAAGCTGGGTACTCATTTTACCGACCTCAGAAGGATGGAAGGCTGAGTCAACCTTGAGCCAGCTACCTGAAACCAACTTCCGTTGGGATCGAACTCAGGTTGTGAGCAGAGCTTTTGACTGCTTATTATTCCTTGTTTATGTTTTTTATCGAATAGTTGTTTTTATCTTGCCCACTTTGAGATAGATTTTATGCCTTCTTTTTGTGTTGTTGGTGGTTGTTTCTTACTGATGTTACTATTCTAGTTTTGTTTATTGTGCCTGCACAGTTTAATGGGTTGTTGTAAGCCTTTCCTGAGGATTCTGCACAAGAGGAAAAGATGAAAGCTGCCTTATACTGATTTGATTTCGACTGTTGGTCTGTTAAGGTCAATATTGTCTACTCTGACAGTCAGAGGCTCTTCAGGGTCTTGGGAAAAGGTCTTTCACCTTCTTGCAACCTAATCCTTTTAACTGGAGGTGCTGGGGACTGAATTTAGGACAATCTGCTTTAGATGCTGTACCACTGAGCCAGAATGTTCTTAGACGTATATGCAGTTCTACTGTGTTATATACAAGAAGGCCTCAATTGAGGAAGAGGTAAAAGAAACTTCTGCTTAGATAGTGTTTTTCAACTGTGTGTGTGTGTGGGGGGGACATTTGTTTTGGAACATGTTTGTCCTTCCTTACTCAGTAAATCTAGTAATTCATGACATAATAGAGTTTAATCCCTTTCTGGCTATACTAATTGGAATCCATCATTCAGTGAGCCTATACATTGCCCCTTATGAAGGAAGGAATGGCTGAGAAATCTCTGTAGCGTCTGTTGGGTGACATATTTCTTGTTGTTGGTTGTTATAAATTAAATAACAATAATATCATCATTGTGCTAGGTCATGAATGTGCTAGGTATGTTCCAGTGTACAAGAAGGCAGAATGAAGACCTTATACTGTAAAATTACAAAGTAAAAAAGGCAGGAGAAAAAGGTGGGAAGAATATGCGATCATTTTAATTAGATGGACTCAGTTTTGATAAATAATAGGATCTAAGAGTGATTCTTCCAAAGGTTTTATGGAAAAGGTGGATTTTGAGGAGGAATTTTAATGAATTGGGAGAGATCATATCATGCATATGTCCTGAGAGGCAGTTCCAGGCAAGAGTAGCATGTTGAGGTGGTAGAAGACATAGAGACAATGAGGATGTAGGAGAGAAATTTGTGGGCTGATACTCAATAAAGATCAACAACTTGTATCACTGTCCACTGTCCAGGAGGCAGACAGAATGATTGGCAAGGGACTCAGTTTGTCTTAAGCATTCCAGCAATGCTGTCTGTAGTTGCATATTTCATGCAAGTTAATAATACAGCTTGATATTCTTTAAGGTTTGTCTGTTAAATTGATGACATTAATAAGGATCACATTTTTTTCCAAACTGTGTTTCCATTTGTCTTGAAGTAAAGTCTTTATCATCTCGTCACATTTCTGTTTCTATCATCTCGTCACATTTCTGTTTCTCGGGTAGTAAGAGGCAATTCATTAATGGAGCTGCAGTGGTATTTGCCCATGTACTGTGACATTAAATGTGTGAATAGGAATGCTTTTGGATTCACGTGAATGTCTGTCTGGAAAGTGGAAATGATAGCGTGTTTTTTTCTCCTGAGGCAGTGCACTCCATCCCTCCCAGAACCAGGAGGTGGTCAGGCTCTTGATGCTTTCAGCAGCATCACATTCCTCTGAGAGAAGAAAACTGAATAGGACTCCCCTTTGAGCGCATGTATGATGCTCTTAGATTGGCCAGAGGGTTGCTGTTAAGTGATGTTAGGCAACATTGATTCCTTCCTGGGAGTCAGCATGGAAACTTGACAGTACTTTCCAATCCTGGCTGGGGCAACAACAAATTGAATGAGCTCTTTCTGCAAGGCAGTGCTGAACAATCAAACCAGCTGAGTGAACTGATTAAGGAAATAAACCCTAAAAGAAATTTAGGCTTTCTGATAGAATTTAATTATTCTGCCATTTGATATGTTTAGTTGGAAAACCTAATGGTCATTTTATTTAATTTACATAGTTATCCCATTTGTGTTCCTCTTTACACAGTTTTGTTTTTTGTAATTTATATTGAGAAAGGCTGCAATCTTATTCCTGGTTTTATTTATGGGTGTATGTTCTTTTCAAGTCAGAGGGATTAAAACAGCCAAATTGTGTAAATGGCTACAGTCTAGAATATTTTCCAACAGATATTTTATTATGTAGGGTGGGAAAATGCTTTGTGTTCTATTCCTGCAAAGAGTTTGTTGTGATGCATTTTATAACTGAAGTAGTGCTGAGACTTCTCATATTTGTAAAATACATGTCAAGATCTAGGTTGCTCTTGGTATTTTCCTTTTTCTACATCGTACTTTAATAAGTGTCACATTTATTACTTCTGTGTATTAGTGATTCACAATCCCATTGGTCACAATGTGACTACATTTCTAGTATCTGCAAGAGCTATTTTAAACTTTCACTACAATTATTTTGAAGGCATCAAACTTGACCTCAAAACTTTAAAATACCAGGAAAGGTTTTTACCCCCCCCCCAATCTAACACAGGGGTAAGGAAAGGGTAGGGAAAGGCAATGTACTTCTGTGTCTGTGTAAAATCATCATTACATATATAGTTTCAAGGACAGAGGAAGATATTGTAAAACAACTCTACTGCTAGGAAACAGTTGTCTTTCTCGCTCTAGGTAAGAAGGGCGTCTTCATTCTGGTTATTTTCCTTATTTGCTAGGGAAGGCAGGATTCAACAAAAATGTAGGCCTTCCGGTTCCCCGGGGGAAATGACCCCCTCCCATCGGAATGCCTCAGTTTTGTTTCCTGCCTTCTCAGGGAAGGAGGTTTCTGGCGGGGCTCCGCCATTTTTTCGCTGACTTTTTAGCATTTTAAAGTGGGAAGTATTTCCATTTTCCAAAGATTTTCCCCTCTGTGTTTCCCTTCTTACCTTTTTGTCTTCTTTTAGTCTGTGTCCGTTTTTTATCTTCTTGTTGTCTGGGTGAAGGGCCCTGAGGGTTGGGGTTGCTTTTTCCCGCCCAAAGAAAATGGCGGCTCCCGGCCAGGACTGATTTATTTCGCCCAAAGATCTAGACCCGGGTGTCCTTACCGCGGTGGCACCAAGCCGCGGGGAATCCCCAAGCCGCGGAGAACCCCCTAATCCCTCTAAGGAGTCCAACCCCAAGAGGAAGAAAAAACTGGACCAGGGGGGCTCCACAGCACAGCAGGCAAAAAGGAAGAGGAAGGACCCAAATCACTTCAGAAATGCTACTTAATCTATTTATGTAATATATAATAGTGCATCACCACTGTATGTGTATGTGCAGTTCTATGGGACTTTTCTAGGAGACATTGCATTAAATACACTGATGTAGCATTTTACAAATGTTTCTAGTGCTTAATTTGTGAAGGGTCACAGAATTGCAGGGGCACTGTTCCATGCTATTTTCATTTAACTTTGTGCCACTTCTAGCTAGACATGAGTTGTGAAACACTGGCTGCATATCAGGGCTATATTCTCAGGATACCCATAGCAACTTTTACATCTCCCTAAAGATTTGCAGTAGTCTGTCTATTCTTTCTCCATGCCCTTTGGCCCACAAGTACCTTCTTATATGTCTGTAAATAGGTCAAGCTCAGGGCCAAACTACACACGATGCTCGTACGGATTCTCTCTTTAACAGGCACACAATAACACCATGGGGGGTGGGGTCAACCCTTTCCACCAGTTCTGCTTTCCTGGTTCAACCCCACCAGGCTGTTTGCTGCTTTGGGCCAATGGTACAGATGAAACCGATTCAGACGTGGAGTTCCCAGCATCACATGTAATAAATACAGATGTGCTTTCACATATGATAACTGTAATTTTACAGTTCTCCAGAAGTTGAGGGCCTGTGAATTATATTTGCTCAGTTCCCAGAGCAGAAGTAAAGCATGGATCGGGCACTGCCAATGACCCTCTTTCTTGTAATGTGCAGGATGAGGAATTAAATCAAATCTGCATCAGAGCTTAGAAAGGCACAGATGATGCAAGCGTTAGGGAAAGAGTTGTATAAGTTTCATTGCTGTTTCTGATTCATTGTCTCAGAGTACATGTATATGTTATGTCACCCAGTTCTCTTCTGCATTTAACCGCTTGTGCCAGTTGTGTATTTGCAGGTGACCATGTAACCCTGGAGGGTAAAATTACCAGGAGACCACAAATCAGCTTTTATGAGCAGGGATGCCACACTATGGAAGCTGATCTGTGAGTTTCTTCATTTAACATTACACCACTGATCATGCTAGTAGTTGAGCATGAGGCAAATATACAAGATAGTTGGCAGAAACAATGTATTAACTACCTCAGAGGTCCAAAGTACATGTTCAGGTTTTTAAACAACTTGGGAATGGGTTCCCTGCAGCCACACAGCAGCTGCAAGGAATGGCTTAAAAAATTAAGAAAAACCAAAATGGGCTCAAAATGCCACTAGGGAGGGAAAGGGTTCCTGTTTTCCCCACAAACCACTTTTACAAGCAAAAACAGTGCTGAGAGGGGTTATTTCCGCTTTTTCCCCTGCTCCACGTATTCTGTTCCTATAGGGCAGCAGAAATGGGGAAATAACGTCCACCTCAGCATTGTTTTTATGCAGAAAAATGGCTTGTGGAGGAAAGCTAGAGCCCTCCCTCCCCCCAGTAGCAGTGTTCTGAGCCCATTTGGGCTCTCCTTTATTTTTTGAAAGCCATTCGCTGCAGCTGTTGTGTGGCTGCAGGGAATTTTAGTTGAAACCCAACTAATTAAAAACCCAACTGTGTAGTTTGGCCCTCAGTTATACAGTCAAGAGAGGAAGTACGTAGTTTGGTCTTGGATGAACTGCAGGACAATGACCTCTCAATGCTCAGTCTGATGGCCCAGCCAGAGTCATGTGAGGAAGTCACGCAAGCATTTGCCTTCCTTGGTCAATATTGCTCAATCACTTTAGCTTTTCATTTCTCTTTAAATTGACCTATACTTTACGTTCTAATGTGATATGTGTGGAAACTCAGCCGTTGGAGGGCTGTGTAGTTGTTGCTAGTTGGGAGTTAAGTATAGACAGGCTGAGGTATTTTTAAGCTTCTTTGGTTGGCAGACCACTGGATGCTGCTTTGACTTACAAAAGAATATCCTGTTTCAAGCATTTCTCGAGTGAGTCTGGAAGTAGCATAAAGCAGTCCAACTTGCTAAGTTTACCTTTGCAAGCATATTTTTTGTATGGCAATGGTAATTTACATATTGTAACACCTTTCGTATCATATAGTGTACTTCTGAGAAAGGGTTGAAAAAGCAGATTGCCAGTTGCTGACTGGTAGATAAACAATGCACCCTGTTGAACTATTGGAGAAGACTGTTGTCTTGTTTGGAGTAAGGTATGGATATAGTGCTGCTATGTCACACAGTAAATAACACTACTTACCTGAGACTAGTGTTCTATTTTAGTTTTAAGGTAAAAGTGATAGGTAGTCTAGCTTAAAGTTTATGTGACACTCCTAGGTGGGAATTTATCTTTGTCCCTCTGGTCTTGTTTCTGTCTGGTCTCATTTCCCTCATGTGCATTTCCTGCTGGGGAGATTTTTGCTACCCAGTGTTTGGTTTGCATCTTGTTCATTGTTTTAGTTGTATCTAAAATGCATGTTTTTTTTACAGTTTAGGGATATGTGAACTCTTGTGTTCCCTCTGTCATTGTTAGCGGGTAATGAGTTTTGCTGGTGCCCCATATTGAGGTATTTACAGTATGATCTTGTGGCAAATGGGAAATTAGGGAGTGTTGAGAGTGGTTCTAGCAGCTGGCCACTTATGAGTAGGGTTGCCAGGTCCCTCTTCGCCATTGACAGGAGGTTTTTGGGGTGGAGCCTGAGGAGGGTGGGGTTTGGGGAGGGGAGGGACTTCAATGCCATAGAGTCCAATTGCCACAGTGGCCATTTTCTCCAGATGAACTGATCCCGATCAGCTGGAGATCAGTTGTAGTAGCAGGAGATCTCCTTCTAGAACCTGTTACTAAAACATTGATTGTAAAGCATATGCTAGGATGTATGTTAAGATGTGAAAAGTTGTCGGTGAGTAATTTATGTTTACAATTGTTTTAAAGTAATGAGTGTTGCTGCATTTATATATTTAAAATAACCAATGACACCTTTTGATAAAACATAAATCTTTCTAAAGTTAGAATAGAAGAATTACTGGAACAGGAATTTTCATGAGCATTGAAAACTTTCAAGCATCAGCAAAGTGCAGCGTGGAAACAAGGAACCTGCAAAGGAAAACAAAAAGACACTCAGAAGAGCAGAAAAACAATTTATTATGATTTATGGGACTATTATACTTACCAACTGAAGAAATTTATTTTGAAATAGGATACTTACCGGATCCCTGTCTTGTTTGTTTATAGCCCTCTTATTATTTTTTGTATTATTATTGTATGAGCTGCAATGAACCAAGTGATCTTTGTGAAGTAACAAATGATGCAAAGAACCAGGTGGTCTTTGTGAAGTAACAAATGACTATTACATATTAATTGCACTCTTCATATATTTTTGTGTTGTTGGTTTATTATTCTATTTTATTTAATAGGCCATAGTGACTGCATACGGTTGACTAAGAACCTGGAGGTTGGCAACCCTACTTATGGGCCAGGCAGGAGCCCTCTTCAGAACATAAGTAGAGCCTGCTGGATCAGGCCAGTTGTCCATCTGGTCTAGTATTTTTCTTTTCCCGCCACCATTGTGTCTGCACAGTGTAGGCCAACAGAGTTGTTCTGGGTGGTCAGAGGCCTGTTAGGATCTGGCCTGCAGGAGTAGGTGAGCTGCTTTGTGGCCTACTATGACTGTTTTGCCCAACACGTTGTAGATAAAATCTCTCCCATCCCACCAGCTTGGGCTTTACATTAGAACTGATAGGCTGAGATGGTGCCAGGATGCCAAATATCCATCTATTTGGGATACTTTTCAGTTTATTGCATCTGAAAATGTGGACAGGAGACAGGATCCTTGGAGGTTTGAGGCCTGCCACCTGCTTATATGATCATTGCCCTTCCTGGCTACTTAAATCTGCTGGGGGAGGGGGGGTCAGGCTGAGTCCTAGTGGTAGTGAATGCCTTCTTGAAAAATGGGGTGGTCGCCCAAGCCTTGAAACAGGCTGTGGTGCATGCACTACTAAATAAGCCAACATTGGAGATTTCAGTTAGTATTAACCAGTCTCAAATGATCCACCTTGAAAGAAGTACAGATTTTCCAAGATTTGCCTACAAGTTTGTTGAGTAAAAAGGAGATTTTGATTTTTTAAAGACACATTTTACAAAGGAAAGGAATAAAGTATTGCTGGAGAGTCCTATTTTCTATGGAAGTTGCATTACCTAAGGACAAAAAATAATCACTACAGTAGAGCAAGCTAAGTGTTTGGCAGAAGAAATATCAACTGAGGACACGTCTAGAAAATCCGAGAAGGAATCTGAAAGAAAATCTCCTGTCAGTTCAAGAGACAACTCACCAAAAACAAGAAGTGGGGAAAAAACCCAAGGAAAGCAGATAAAGAACTTGATCAAGCTGCAGCATTAGAATAAAATGACAAAATGAAGATTGTATCAATAAATATTAACGGTCTAAATTTTCCTTTCAAATGAACAAAAATATTTTATTTTAAAAAACCAAATATGCAGATATATTATGTATTCAAGAAACTCATAAAGAAAAAACATGGACACATTTTAAATAATAAGCAATTGGGCAAAGTGTATGTAGCCTCAGCGGATTTTTAAAAAAGGAGTTGTGGTTTATGTAAATAATCACAATTAAATGTTTTAAAATAATTAAAAAGACTCTGACAGAAGATACATCCTTTTGAAATCAGGCTCCCTGAAGACAAGAGCTCTACATTTAGCAACAATATATGTCCCAAACAATTCAAGAGAAAAAAAATTATGAAAATTTCTTTCAGTCAATATCGGATTTTCAAGGAGAGAGAATGATTTTCGGAGATATGAATGAGGCAATGGATTAAAAAAAAAAATCAAATGTTCCAGTGGAAGGTCTGACCCAGACCTTAAGGTGTCACACATTCTGAATATGTTTGCACACCCCTTGAAGAACAGGTCTGTAGTTTGGGGGTGTTCTTGAACCCAGGCTTTTTGCTGGAAAAGCTGGTAGCAGTTGTAGCCAGGGACCATATCAATCTAACCTAGATGCTTTCTCTTACTGTTCATGGATGTATCCTGGCTACTTAAACTAGATCTCTGTTTCCAAATGCTTTTGGAAAATAGTCCTGATTTTTCCATAATAGCTCTGATAACCTGTCCTGGGATGTGTAAGCTATGGATGTACTAGTTCAGTGTGAGATCTCACAATGTCATTGTAAATATGCCCTAGCTATAGACTCTATGTTTGCTTTAATTTCAGCCAAGAAGAGCACTTCAGCCCAGAATTAATAAAAATGACCACATTGAAGACCAGGGTCTTCAATATGATGTTTAAACAGAGATAGTATGATGTAAATTTAACCAGTGTGGTTTCTACCCCAACCCTCCACTTGACTGCCTTAACCCAAGTGGCTTCTGAATAAAATAAGTTCAGCACCTGTGAGGGAACAAAAGAAGATCAGTAACTTTTATTTACTTCCAAGGATAGGGGAATAAGGTGGTTCAGAAAAGCAGATTAAAACAATGTTACAGGTGTCACTCAGTTGATAATTTAGGAGAGTAGAGAGCGGTTAGCAGCCAAGTTTGTGTTCTTGAGGTGAATGTTGGACTTCCCTCAGCCTCAGGATTCTCCCAATGTAAATGTCAGAAAACACAAACTCTTCACTAGTTTTTTTCCTCAGAAACTGGGGCTTTGAGAGAGCTTCCATCTCTTCCTCAAGTTAGCCTGCTTTATCACCAAAGACAGATTCTGAGACTTCCAAAGTCTCTTGAGACAGGTTCTCTCCCAATTAAAACTCTGGGGTGGCTAATCCTATCTGCAGACATTCACTAGTTTAGCCTGCTTTCATGCAAGGCAAGCTTTGAGACAGGATCCCTCCAGTATCTCTTTCTCTGAAGGTTCAGACCCTATCTGCCTGAGGTGACAGTGTAACCGCTTTTTCTCTTGTGATCCCCGCCATCTTGTTCCTCCAGCTCTTGCAGGGATCTTGGTTGGCTCCTGGCAGATAGCTGCTCTGCTCTCACAACAAAAGGGACTAAAAGGGATTGGTGTATTTCAGAAAGGGGCAGAACCTTTGCCCATCCATCCCTGATGTTTCCGGATGGAACTGTGACTGAGGTAAATGCCAATTGCTGCCCAACTTGGTAGAGCAAGGTGGGGCATTCTCCAGTAGAAAAGCAGTGGGCAGAATAAAATGCTGTGACCTTCCTCTACTTGCCACTTTCCCTCTGCTGCTGTGTTCCCTGGTCATTTTCTTTCCAGACAAATTCATTTCCCTACTTGGGAGAAAAATGTCCAAAGGTTCCAGTGGGGGAAGGGGTAGGCAGAGAGAGAATACAGTACTATTGCAATTGCCCACTGTGTTGCCACTGCTTTTTGATAGTGTCTGTCTTCAAAGATGAATGTTTGCTGCTGCTATATGCAATTTCACCATCAGTTCTTTCTAAACTTTCGTTTTGTTACACTTCAAACTAATTTTCAAAATGGTGATAAATTGAGGAGTTCAGAGATGGCTGATTACTGAAATGAGCGATCTCCTTTTGAAATCTCAAAGAGGAAAACAGTGTGTTCTGCTCCTGCTGTGACCCCCTTCATCGCTTAGGAAGCAATAGGAAGAATTCAATTGTAGATCATGATGTTGCTTTTTCCTTCAGTATTTGTGCATGGTCAGTATCTTTATATTCATTCTGTTAATAGTTGTATAGTCAGAAATGGATTTTGTATCATTGGTTTATCCATGTGGCTGAACATATGAATTATTTCAGAGCCTCAAGATCATTGCTTTCATAGGATAGTTCATTAATCTAAATAAAAAAATAGTTATCCCACTATTGGTGAGCATGGTATTAATACGCTGCAGTATTTGCTGTTTAAAGATTTTTGTTTTAAGCATGTAACCTCAGTTACTCCATATGTCAATGTACGCACCTCAATTTTTACATATAGCTTGAGTTGGATTAATAGCCTAGTACAGTGATACTCCATTGGTTGTGGAGAACCACAATTGCAATTACTATCAACCAGCAAAGCCACATTTACATCCATCCCTGGCATGAAGCCTATACCTCAAGGAGGCTTGCAGTTTACCCATACATCTGGTGACATCTGTTTCAAGGTGGGAACCACCTGCCAATCAAAAACTCTACTGCCATGCAAGGGCCTTGGCCACTTTCCTGAAACATGGGGCAGAAGCCACAATTGGGGGAGGGGGTGCTCAAAAGAGCCACGGGTGGCTCATGAACCACTGAGTGAGTATCTCTGGCTTAGTAGGACAGGAATAGTTTGGAATTGAATTTAAAAAACAAAGGTAAACAGGTAAATGGAATTTAGTTATGTGTTTTTATGTTTTATGCCTTGTCTATGCAAATCTAGCAAATTAATGCAGGTGGTTTACAGAGCAGCAGCATCCATTTAATACTTGGCCATTGGTTTAATAAGTGCATGTTCTTGTTTTCCTATCACAAGTCAATTTCTTGTGTTACTTTTCAAGAAAAATATGTTGGAGGATGTGGCATAATTCTGGTTCTTTCCTTTCTGCTACATGTTTAAGCTTCTATTGGTAACACAGACATTGTTTTAGGCTGAGAAAGTAGTCTCTGTGGTCACTTATGCATGGTCGGTTTAGCCTCCTTCATTCCCTGTTTCAGCCAGGATCAAGTTTTTGAAAATGCACGTTACCTCATTCCTTTTCGGCTCATCCCTGTTTCAACCTTAAACGAACTCGGCTTTTCCCATTGCTCTTCTTACCAGAGTCAAACTGTCTTTCCTGGCTCAAACCAGATTGAAAGAGCGTGCATATGCCTGCCTCGCATTGAGCTTCCCTCCCCCTTCTCCAAACCCCTCTTCTGTTTGCTAATAGCCATATAAGGGAAGCATAGAAGATTGGCATCTCTCACAGCCAATCACGAAGAAGTGTGTAAAGAGGCAGGGAGGGATTCAAGTACCTCCTGCTTCCGGGGAGCTCTTTCTGAGAGAAAGAAAGGCTTTTTAAAAAGGAGGCTTGGATTTCCCCCCCCCCCATTTCAAATGGCTCCGTTTTTTGTTCTTAAAATGCTTTTTTATGCAGCAGTTGGGTCTGGGGGGAAGGAAATGTTCTCTCACGAGGTGAGCCAATTACAGAGCAGCAATTAAAGGGATGGGACTTGATTTGAACTTGGGAGACTGCTTTTCTATTCATGCCTCCATTAGCACAGGGTTTTATCCCTGATCATTCCAGCCAATGCATACAGTTTGACCCAACCCAGGTTACTTTGATCCTGGCTGAAACAGAATGAAGAAGGCTGAACCGACCATGCATAAGTGACCTGTGCTGCTATAACATCCTTGTATATCTGTTTTAGTGTATTGCAGAGAACTTGTAGAATACACAAGTGCCCCAGTGATGTTCAGGAGCTGTTTCTGTATGTTTCTAATGATCTAGATCAGTGGTTCCCAACCGATGGTCCGTGGACCCCTGGGGGTCCGCGAGAACTAAACCAGGGGTCCGCGAAACAAAGTTATACCACCAGAGCTCCGGCACGCAGCTCTCTCCCTCTCTCTCAGTTGAGCTGCGGCCGCGGCTCAGGGGCCGTGTGTGAGGTAAAGTGCCCTCCTCCTCCTCCTCCTCCCCCCTTTCCCTCTCCTCACAGCGCGGCCGGGTTTTGCACGCGGCGCTCGAGGGCCGGCGGCACCAAGGCGGGCGGCGGCAGCAGCCAATCAGCGGGCAGGATTTTCCCGCTGGTTCTGGCTGGCGGAGGAGGCCGAGGCGCTGAGGACAGGCAGATGGCAGGCTCCCCAGGGAGGGAAGGTAGGAAGGAGCCCAGGCGGCAGCAGCGAGAAGGAGGAGGTCTTGGATTTGCCTTCCCGTGGCGATCCTCGGCCTCCACCCCATTCCCTCTTTATAGGGCCGTGTCTTCTCCCCCTCCTATCTCCCAGCCGTTTGTGGGGAGGTTTTGCCTTGGATTTGCCACTCAGATGCACGTTTTCCCCATCCAGATTCTCAAAACTGTGCATGGGGGGTTATTGGCCATTTGTGAATGGGAGGTTTTGCCTTGGATTTGCCTTTCAATAAAAAGTTGTTTGTATAATTGAAAGCTCTGCTATTGTGTTTTTCTTTTAAGACAAAAGATGTTAACATATGAGTTGTTTTTTCTAAACTAAAACCTCAGTATTCAGGTTAAATTGCCACATTGGCACTCGGAAGTTTTATTTTGAACCTTGGGGTCCCTGCACTGAACCAAAAAGTGGTCCCTGGTCAAAAAAAGGTTGGGAACCACTGATCTAGATACATCTGTAACAAAACATTCTGTGTTCTGTAAGTGACTGAGGACGGGTAACATCATTTTAAAAATACAACAATATACAATATAAATATACATTAAAATCCATCAATAAAATTCTAAAAAAACCCCTAAAATTATGGCGCACAAATCTAAAAGCTGTAGGGGACCATAAAGGTGGTAACCCTTTGTTTTTGTTGTTCCCACTAAGGGGAAAAGGGGGGGGAGGCCAGTAGATGGTGTAAATTATATGAGCAAATATAGGCGGATGTCCTCAGTTGTAGGCCTGGTGGGAAAACTCTGTCTTGCAGGCCCTGCGGAAAACTTTCAGATCCCACAGGGCCCTGATGTTACCAGGCAGAGCATTCTACCAGGCCTGAGCCAGGGCTGAAAAAGCCCTGGTTCTTGTCAAGGACAGCCTTACGTTCTTAGGGCCAGGGACCGCCAGTAAATTTTTGTCAGACGATCTTAATGTCCTTCGGGGAGTATACCAGGAGAGGCGGTCCTGAAGAGTGTATACTGTGCAATATTTGTACAGATTATTTATGATGAAAATATTTAGCACATGTTGAGTGTTCACTAGGGGTGTGCAAAATTTTTTTGAGTTTGGGTTTATTGGGCCTGATTTTTTTCCGGTAAACCTGGAATGAGCCAAATACTCATACCAGTAAATGGGTGTTCGGCTTTATTTCTTGGTTTCCCCAAAAGATTCGGGTCTGTTATAGTCGATGGAATTTATTTTCAAGGCTCCAGGGGGTATTTTTTGAGGTAGAGTCACCAGATTTGCATTGTAGCTGCAAGGGACTCTCCTTAGACAGACACCGAAGTTTGGTGAAGTTTGAGACAGGGGATCCAATTTAATGGTCCTGCAAAGGGGTTGCCCCCATCCTTCAGACATTTGTGAGAGCCTAGAGCCGAGCTGTTAATCGGTTTTAAGGTTCAGAAGGTCAGCGTTGCCAAGGACTGGTGCTCCATTCGTATCTAGGGCACATAGCATGATGTTCATGCAAATTAGCTTCCACACTGAGGAAAACAGCTTAAATGCAAGAAAAATAAGGCACAGAAAACATTTCTTTTGATGGCAAATGACATCCTGTGAACTTTATTATAGTCATCAAAATTCTGATTTCAAGAGATGGTCACGGTGCGGGGAAACGAAGCCGCTACTTGGGGCGAACTTCAGTTTGAGAGCAGGTTTTCATGGGGGGGGGGTTATATCAGAGCCAGCTGAAGTCACGACCAAGGCGGCTCTTCTGAAGGAGATTGTTCATCCGCATGGGTGAGGAGTCTTCTTCAGAAGCCAGATCAGCAGCTTCTGAAGCTGGTGCTTTTAGTTGAAAAGTATATCCCTCTGGGACTGGGTGAGCCCCATCTTTTTAAATGACCCTTCTGCTATCCAAATTACTCCACTGAAGGGTGATGGATAGTTTGGTCTGACCAGGTTAAGTCCGATTACACAACCACTACCTCAAAAGGGCCACAACTATGGAGTCCTACAAAACCAGTCAAAGATAGAAAAATGGAAGAAGATTGGCTTCTTCCATACATCTGAGCAAAGGCAAATAGCCAAAACCCGAAAAGCCAAATATCTATTCAGATTTTTGGGAATCGCCTATTCAGCTTCGGACAGATTTCCGGATTTTGGTATTCGGCAGAAAATAAACCTGAATATTGCAGAAATGGCTAATTTGGGGTTTATTTTCAATTCGGGTTTACTGATCTTCACAGCCCTAGTGTGCACTGATTTTGTCACTAGCTTTATTGTGGTCTAAATATGGCTGTTTTCTTGTTTCTTACCCTGATGACCCTAACCTTTTCCTCCTAGATATGTCTAATGCAGATAAAACAGAGCAGTTCACTCTTTGGGGCAAAGTTGTGGGTTCTTGAATGTCCTGTTCCTGCCTCTCTTGCATGCAGATTCCTCGGTTCCATAATTTATTTTAAAAGTGGTTTGGTGTTATGCCAGGATTGGCATGAATGTGGATCAAGTTAAACAGAAATACCCTCTATAAACTTCAAGCCATGGTTACAAGGGCAACCCAGGCTAATTTTAACCATCTTTGTGCTAATAGATCACTAAATAATTGTTTTAAAAATATTTCACGTATAGAATCAGAGAGGCATGTGAGAACCTTGGCTTTTAGAACTATGGTCTATACATTTCCATGTTATGTGTACAGAAGGCTATGGATATGTTCTAGTCTTGTTCCCTCCCCCTGCTTTCTTTTTAAAAGTACTACTGAACACTGTTTGGCACAATGGTATGATAGCTGTAGAACAATGAAATACACTCTTGAAGTCTATATTGTTGGGCATTACAGTTGAAATCTGAGGACTGTAACTATTACAATTAATTACAAATCAATCTTACCTGAAAGTATGTTTGACATGTGGGACAAAAATATAGCTTACTCAATGTCTGAACCATTTAATCATGCTGTTGGAAAAGACTTATGAGAAATTTAATAACTTTTAGTGAAGAAATTGTGGTTTGAACCAAGCAAGACACTTCAGTCTAACTTATCAGTATTTTCTCCACCACCACCCCTTTTTTCCATCAGGTTCTGCAATGGGTTGCGGACTCAACAAGTTGGAAAAACAAGATGAAAAACGTCCTGGTAACATCTATTCAACTCTGAAGAGGCCCCAAGTGGAAACCAAAATAGATACTTTCTATGAATATCATTTCCTGGAATTTACTTTAAGTAATGGTAAGGCTATTTTCTGTTTTAGGATTTTTTAAAAGCTGTCCAGCATATTTGTTGTATTTCATATTGATAAGAAATAGTAATAAGCAACCACAGCATTTAAGATTTTAACAAGTAACGCATCTGACTAAAGCTGCTTTGTTCTGCCCTGTGATGCTTATTTCAAATCAATTCAGTATTTTCCACCTCCATTTATTGAAGTATTTTATTTTTATTATTATTTATAGTCCACCTTTCTCATTGAGACTCAGGACAGATTACACAGTGGAAACTAATGCAATCAACAGAAGGGGACATCCAATAAACAATGTAATAGGATTAGAATTTGAGAAATCTGAAACAAAACTGAAAACATGGTTATAAAATGGTGTGAAATATCACACATCAGCTGAGAGCCAGTGTTGTGCAGTGGTTAGAATGCTGAACTAGGATCTGGGAGACACAGGTTTGAGTCCTTACCCTGTCACTGAAATTTGCTGGGTTGCTTTGGGCCAGTGACACGCTCTCACCCTAACCTACCTCACACTGTTCTTTTGAACATAAATTGGATGAAAGGACGTGAGCTGCTTTGAGTTTCCATTGGAAGAAAGGTGGGTATAAATAAAATAAATAATATATGCGTCACACAGAGAGGAGATTAAGATTTTTGACCCAGGCTTAAGAGAGTAGCAACTGTAGTTCTTTGATTAGATAATCAGGTTAATTTTTTTGACCTTCAAGTCAAAGGATTTTAAAGGCAAGAGAGGTAGTTTGACATTGCCTGCCTCCGCACCGTGACCTTTGTGTTCCTTGGAGGTTTCCTGTCCAAATATTAGCCAGGTTCAGGGCCAAGAATGTGTGTGACTCGCCAAGATTACCTAGCAAGCTTCCTTGGCAAGAGTAGGGATTTGAACCTGGGTTTCCCAGGTCCTAGTCCTAGGAAACAGTAACCATACTAGCTCTCCAGGGTAATATATGTGCTAATAATTGTTTGGGATTCACAGCTCAATATTTACTATGGCCCACCCTACTTTTGAGGAAAGTAGGGTGCGATAAGTAATACCAAGTCATGAACCCCATATTTCTCTCTTCCTGCTAGTGTGTGTCCTTTCCCAAATATCATCCTAACTAGAAGTCGCCTTTGGAAAAAGACCTCCCTGCCTTTGATAAGCATGCACAATGTGTGTGTTAGTGTTTACTATATAGAGAGCCCAGTTCTTCTCAAGGTCTGCTGTAGAAGACATTTTTCTGAGGCAGTGCAAGGGCATTTTATGTGGGTAGGCATTATGCTAAGCATGATGTTATTTTGGCTCTGTTTGGATACCTGCTTTTATTATAAACAGCCTTGTCTATTATTGGTAGGTTGGGGGCATTCATATTAAATGAGTAGGAAGCATTCAGTTCACTTGACCAACATTATCTGTTGAATTTTTGTGTTATGGTTGTGAGATCATAATGTGGGCTATCAAGAAAAGCATAGTAAAATATTAGACATTGTCATACGTGATCATTTTGCTTTATAGCCCATTGTTTTACCATATGCTGTTATTTCCAACTACATTGTTAATTTTGACTAGTGCTGTTCTGAGTAATTTAAATGTGCCGCACCATTTCCTGGCCCCATTTATTGTTTCTTTTTCTTGTTAGCAAATGAGGTGGTCATGTTCTTTGGTTTTGAAAGTATAGTCATGTGGAATTTTGTTTTACATTAGCAATACTGAGATTTATGACCTATCTGACATTAATTTGCCTAAAGAAACCCATAACTCCATGATGCTGTTGTTGAAGATTCTGTGTCTTTAAAATGTCAGTGAGAGTATGCTTTGTATTTAAATTGTGCAGAAAGCAAAATATGGCATAAGCAAAAAGGCAAAATTTAGTAGTGTGGATTAAATCATTCTCCAAGTAGACTTCCTTCAGTAGGGGTTGCTAAGTGTGGTCTTGCAACCGACGGGAGTCCAGTGGGGTGCTGTCAGGCAACAGAATTACCAGAAACTTTATTGTGAAACTATAGAATTTCTGACAATTCGTAGAGCAGACTGACATCACTTATGGGTTTTCCCCCAAAGTGATGTCACACCATCTGCAACAGCTTTTTAAAAAATATTTTTCTCCTGCAAGCTGCAGGAACAGCAGTGGGAAGCAGGACCTGGGGGTGAGGGATGCCCAACCCTGAGCAGGAACCTGGGAACCCTATCCTCCGGTAGGGTTGCCAACTCCCGGTTGGAATATTCCTGGAGATTTGGGGGGGGGCACCTGGGGTGGCTGGTGTTTGGGGAGGAGAGGAACCTCAGAGGCATATAATGTCAGCCTCCAGAGCTGCCATTTTCTCCAGTGGAACTGATCTCTGTAGTCTGGTGTTGTAATTGTAAAACATAAATTTGGATTTGGAAACCTAGATTTGTAGCTAACTGTTCACCAATGCAACACACACAGATTTTTCCATGTTCCCCTTTCGATTGACCTCTGGCAAAATGTGTGGAGCTGTAGGGCATATATGGGCAAAAAGCCAAATTGGTTGAGAGCAGCCATGAGGAGGGGAAATTGAGTGAAATTGGGTCCACAGGATAAGAACATAAGGAAAGCCCTGCTGGATAAGACCAAGACCCATCAAGTCCAGCAGTCTGTTCACATAGTGGCCAACCAGGTGCCTCTAGGAAGCCCCCAAACAAGACAACTGCAGCAGCACCATCCTGCCTATGTTCCACAGCACCTAAGATAATAGGCATGCTCCTCTGATCCTGGAGAGAATAGGTATGCATCATGACTAGTATCCATTTTAACTAGTAGCCATGAATACCCCTAGTAGCCCGCACCACTGACTTCAATGGGTTTAGAAGGATGTGACTCTACTTAGGATTGCACTGTAAGAGTTCCACATCAGGAATCATCAGGATATAAGGACAGAAAAGGAAAAATGACCTTTACAGTTGTAAAAGTGAGAGACCAGTGCTTTTCAACCTGTTCATCAATGACCTGGATTTCAGTCCCAGCATTCTGCCTGCCCAAATGCGCAAGTTTCCACCTTGTTGAAGGGATGTCCAAATAACCTATTTTAATTTTTTTTAGCATAAATTGTTTTGGCATACATTTAGTTGAATTGTCAGTCAGAACACGGACTCGGTGCCCAGCACATGCATTTTAATAGGCTAACTTGTAATGGTGGGAATTTAGTTGAACATTCACGCAACTGTTGCTTGATAGGCAGATGGCTAAAATCTTTTACACTGAGTGGTGACAGCTTCCCTACTGAGAGGAGATGGGAAATCTTGTCTTTTAACTAAAATTTAATGTAAGCCGCCAAATGCAAATAAATTATTTTAATGAAGGAAAAAAACAACAGAACTTGACCCTTTAATGGCTGTCGGTTACAGACCCACCAGGGAAAATTGTAATGGGACTGTGCATCAATAGACAGTGGTTTAGTGGGTTCTTGTGCTGACTCCTGGCCTATTTAACTGTAATAGTATCCGAATTCTAGTTAATACTACCTATGCAAATAGAAACAATTACACTTCTGAATACATGTACACTCAATACTTTCCTTTCTCTTTGGATGGAGAGCAAGCTGTATATGATGATTTTATAAAGAGGTCTCTAGTCATTCATGCAAAAAAAAAAAACCAACATTCTGAGAGACCTAGTTGATAAACATTTTTGCTAGGATGTCTGTCTACCACATTGGAACCTTTATTTGGAGAGTACAGTTGCTGAGGGTGCATGACAGTTTATACTGAGTGTACTGTATACTGCATTCCAAGTAGCTCCAACGAGATCATTAAGCCTGCTCATGGAGAAAGATTTGTATCTTATTTTCTTCTTCTGATCACCTTCAAAACAGGTTTACCTTTCCACATAAGTGCTTATCCCAGAAGACAGTTTGAGAAGAAGAGAGTCTGCATAATTAGGAACAAAATGTTAAGGACTACACTGAGAAATGGAGACTTATTTATATGCACCTGAATGCTTTGTAGAAAATGCCATTTTGTAGGAAAATCTCCCCATCCTATTAAGTCATCTACAATTTAGATATGTCATTTTGAATAGATTTTTAAAATAAAAGATTTTGCAGTGTTTGTGTACTTTATATTTAATTCAGTGGGATTGACTCCCAGGTAAGTGTGTATACGATTGCAGCCTTCCTATAGTTATTATCTTGGGCTGAAACGAGGGATGCCAGCCTCCAGGTGGGATCTGGGGATCCCCCAGAAGTACAGATCATCTCCAGACTACAGAGATCAGTTCCCCTGGAGAAAATGGCTGCTCTGGAGGGTGGAACATGGCATTAAACCTCTCTGAGGCCTCTCCCCAAAATATCCAGGTATTTCCTAACCCAGACCTGGTAACCCTAGGTGGACTCTATGGCATCGTACCCCACTAAGCTGCCTGTCCTCCCCAGGCTCCATCCCCCAAATCTCTGGGAGTTTTCCAGCCTGGATCTGGCAACACCCACCCCCATCTCCAGCCAGTGGCCAGAGGGAACCCAAAACTGTGTTTCCATTTTATTTTGTTTTAGTTCTACTTTATTAACTTGTAGTTTCCTTCAGTCTTGCATATTTCATTTTTTTGGCTTCCAAAGATTTCTATTTTTAGTAAGTAACGCTGGCAATGCAAAGCTAAGTACTTAATTGTTTTGTTTTATCAAACAAGTAAATTTAAAGCATGCACTGCCCTTCGCATTCCACAGTATTTCCCAGACTGAATTAAATGGAGATTAAAAATGAAGGAATGTCAGTTTTGCCCTTTTAAAGTAATTTTTATAAGAGGCATTCACAGTTTTATGGGGTGATCTTGTAGAAAATGTAACTGTTTCAGCAAGTATTGTCTAGCAAACTTGCAACCCATTCCTGATCTGGGAGGATAAAAATCCACAAGAGGAGTGCAAAGGCCCACGCCAGCATCCGGGCTGCTTGCGCCAGTGCCCGTGCCACTAGCGCCACCAAGAGTGGCATGGACACCGTGTTGGGGTGCTCACGCCAGCCTCCCTGCGCTGCCAAGGCAGCACAGCCCTGGGACGTTGGCTCAGCCTCCCACTGGCATCCTAACAGTGCACCTCTATGCGCCATCATCCCAGGGGGCGTTCCAGGGCGGAGCCACCTTTAGGCAGCTTTCTAACCCCCCTTCAGGCCAGGAACACCCCCTTTCGTCTTCGGCCTTCTGTGCAGTCTCACATTGGGACTGCGCATGCGCAGGCCAGCCACCGGAACGATCTCTCATAGCTTCTATATTATGGATAGGGGGCGCCGCTCTCTCCATGCATGCGTCAGCTTTCCCGCCCAAGCGACGCAGCGTTGGAGGGAGCCGCCCCCTTTCCCTCAGTTCTTTTTCTGCCGCCTTCGGAAAAGGTTCTTCTCAGCTTCTCTACATGCGCTCTATCGTGAGTAAAAAAAAAGAAAAAAAAGATAAAATAATAATAAGGACGATTATAGCGCAGGTTGTGCGCACAGCGCTTTTCAAAAAGTGCACGCAATGTGGCAGCAAGATGTCGAAGACCGACGACCATGCCCTCTGCTTCATTTGTTTGGGGGAGGCCCATAAAGTGGGCTCTTGTGAGATATGCTTGCAGTTTACGCCTACTGCCCGCTCGAATAGGGCTGCGCATCTCCAGTCAGCGCTGTACCAGAAGGCCTTATCTTGTTCCGATCTGCCGACCTCGTCAAAATCGGTCGCACGGGAACATGCCCCCCGTTCCGAGTCGGTCGGTTCCGGAAGATCGGTACCGACATCGGGCCCGAAGAAGAGACGCCAGTCGTCCCCGGGACTTAGAAGAGGGCTGCCTCGGAGCTGGTGCACAAGAAAGTGAAGGAGAAAACTAAGCACCTCGAGGCTCAGGGCGAGAAAAAGCCGAAAAATAAGCACTCGGATCTGAAGCCCTCGGATCCGAAGCCCTCGGATCCGATAAGCACGGAGAGGTTGTCTACCCCACCACCTCCACGCACTCCGTCTCCGATCATCGGATTCGAATCGGAATCGGAGCTTGATCTTCCTGACCTGTCTTTGGGGGATTATATGGAACCACCCACAGCCCCTGAAACCTCGGTTCTGACTCAGTCGAATCCAAGCATGCCTGGTCCTTCAGTTCTGAGCCAGCAGTACCCTATGCCACAGCAAGGGTGGGGTCCACTGTGGCCACCTCAACCTCCGCAGTCACAGTGGCCAGCGTATCCGTGTTACCCGTGGTACCCTGCTCCTCAGCAACCGCCTATGTGGCCAACGCTTACCCCGCAGCAGGGGAACCAGCCTCCTGCTCGACCTCTTAAGGATCCTCAGTTTTCCACCCATGAGACAGACACTGAATCTGAACATGGCTCGCAAACATACTATTCTGAGCAGGGATCGGAGGCTACCTCAGACCTTTCCCCAGATGATACTGTGGGCACGTCTGTGTCTTCTTCTCCATCAGATGACTATAGATCCTCTGCAGAACAGATGTCAAGATTGGCTAAATCTTTGGACATCTCCATCCAGCCAACTGTTCCAAAACCTAAGGAGAAGATATTATCAGCTCTGTACTCTGATTCACCAGCAACTATTGCCTTCCCTATCCTATCTGATTTTATGGACATGGCAAAGAAGTTGTGGGAGAAACCTGCATCTATCCCCTGTACTGCGAGGAAGGTGGAGAATCTGTACAGAGTTCAGCCTACAGACTTTGAATTTCTTTTTTCACACCCGGCTCCATCATCGCTGATTGCGTCTGAAGTCCAATCTAAACAGCCTGTAGAGAAAGACAGTCGTAGAATTGATGCTCTGAGTAGGAAAGCTTATTCGGCGGACTCCTTAGGTTTCCGAATTGCGAACTATCAAGCAGTTATGGCTGTGTATCAACTCTTTTTGTGGAAAAGGATGGGTGACTTTCTGGACTTGTTGCCTGATGAGGAGAAGTCACTTGCCAAAGTGGTCATGTCGGAAGGATCAAAATTAGCTAAGCACCAAATGAATGCTGGACGCCATGCTGCTGACTGCTCAGCCAGAGGAATGGCTGCCGCTATTTCTTTACATCGCTTTTCTTGGCTAAGATCTACTAATTTAACCCTGGATACCAAACAAAGGATTGAGGACTTATCTTTTGATGGGCAGATGCTTTTCGCCTCTTCTACTGACGAAACCTTGCAGCTGCTAAGAAAGCAAAAGCAAACAGCTAGGTACATGGGTGTTACAGCCCCCCTTCAGTGCCTTACTATAAGAATCGTTTTCCTTACAAGGATCGTTACCAACAACCTCGATTCCAGAAGCAAGGTCCCTCTACATCTTATGGGCACCAGCAACAGCGCCCCTATCAAGCCTTTCAGCCCTCTAATAGAAGGAGGCCATATAAGAGCCGATCCGCACAACATCGCTCTCAATCTCCGCAGAAGCAGGGGGTTAAACCGGCCTTCTGACTGGGGGACATGGGTGTAGGAGGGAATGTTATGTTTGGTGATCGCTTAGTTCCTTTTGTACAAGCTTGGCAAGAGATCACTACTGATTCATGGGTCATTTCCATTATCAGGAATGGTTATAGGTTAGAGTTCCTACATACCCCTCCTACCGGTCCTCCACCGTTCAGTGTTTCCCCCCCCCCATTGCCTAGTTTGATGGGTTCCTTATCTGAACTAGTTGCCAAAGGTGCAGTGGAGACACTTTCTCCGAGTTTGTTGGTTCCTGGTTTCTATTCAGGATTGTTTGCTATCCCTAAAAAAGATGGTGGGCTTAGGCCCATCTTGGATCTTCGTCAATTGAACAAATTTCTGTATGTTCAAAAGTTCTGTATGGTTACACTGCAAAATGTGTTGAGTTTATTAAAGCCTGGTTGGTGGTACGTGGTGCTTGATCTTAAGGATGCTTATTTTCATTTATCAATTTCTCAGGAACATCGGAGGTTCCTTCGCTTTGAAGCGGGGGGCATCCTTTATCAGTACCGGGTTCTCCCTTTCGGGTTAGCTACAGCCCCTAGGGTCTTTACTAAGTGTTTAGCTGTAGTAGTGGCTTACTTACGGACCCAAGGCTGCACTGTGTTCCCATATCTCGATGACTGGTTGTTAACAGCTCTCTCCCAGAGGAGTTGGTGAGACAAAGGGACCTGACAATGGAGTTGTTACAGAAGTTAGGTTTTTTGATTAATTTCCAAAAGTCAGTGTTAACTCCCTCATCTTCAGTTCAATTCGTGGGGATGTTATTGGATGCCACATCAGGTAAAGCCTTTTTGCCTGCTGACCGCAAGTCTCACATTAAACAATTGGCAGGGGCGGCCCAAGCTATGCGCTTCCGCTCAGCTAGATTCATTCAAGTTTTGTTGGGTCAGATGTCCTCCACTACAGCAGTGGTCCAGTTTGCTCGCCTCAATATGCGACCTTTACAGAATTGGTTCGTTAGGGCGTACAATCCTATCACTGAGCACCACTCTAAGAAATTATCTATACCTAGGTCAGTTTTGAGGTCGCTTTCTTGGTGGAGATCTGACTCTAACCTGTCTCTGGGAGTACCATTTGGTATGTTTTCCCATTCGGTGGTGGTTACTACTGATGCCTCTAATATGAGTTGGGGAGCACATTGCCACACAAGGTTTATGGTCTATGTCTGAATGTTCATTTCACATAAATTTGTTGGAGCTACGAGCAATTCGTTATGCTCTCATTTCATTTACAGATGTGTTACGCAGCAGAAGCGTTCTGATACAAACAGACAATACAACTGCAATGCACTACTTAAACAAGCAGGGAGGGACCGTTTCAGTATCTCTCTGTCAGGAATCAACCAGAATTTGGAAATGGGCGATCAGCAACAAGGTGTCCCTACACGCCATTCACATATCCGGGGTGAAGAACACTCTAGCTGACTCATTAAGCAGGGAGTTTCTACCGAGACACGAATGGTCAATCAAATAGGAGTATCTCCTACCGGTGTTTCAGACTTGGGGTTTTCCTGTGCTGGACTTATTCGCTACGTCAACCAATGCCAAGGCCCCCTCTTTTTGCTCCAGGGCAGGTCACGACCCAAATTCGATAGGGGATGCGTTCCTAGTCCCGTGGGGCGAGGGCCTCCACTATGCCTTCCCGCCACTCCCATTAATGACACGGGTTCTAGACAAGATCCTCCTGTCCCAAACTCACTGCATTTTAATTGCCCCATGTTGGCCAAGACAAGTGTGGTTTTCCCTCCTTTTAGGGATGGCAGGCAACAGGGTGATCCGTTTTCCTGTAGCTCCGGACCTGTTGAGTGTAGACAATGTGTTCCATCAGGACCCGTGCAAATTGCGTCTTGCGGCATGGTTACTGAATCCTCAGGGTTAGATTTTTCTGATAAGGTCCTTACAGTTATGCTTAACAGTAGGAAGCAATCAACCAGGGCTTATTATTCTTCTAAATGGGATCATTTTTCTAGATGGTCGTTACATAGGCGTTTTGTGCCTCAATATTGCCCTTTACCCTGCTTGTTGGAATACCTTTTATCATTACATGAAGGAGGTCTTAGTGTGTCCTCTGTTAAGGTGCACTTAGCTGCACTATCGGCGTTCCATGTTTGGGTGGATGGGGTTTCTGTTTTTCCCCACCATACTTCTAAAATGTTCATGAAGGGTTTGGCTAGGTTATATCCTACTGTTCATAAACCCATTTCACAGTGGTCTTTATTGCTGGTTTTATCCCAGTTAATGTTACCGCCTTTTGAGCCTTTGCATAGAGCCTCCTTAGCTCACCTGTCATATAAGGTGTGTTTGCTGGTAGCTGTGACATCAGCCAGAAGAGTGGGGGAGTTGGCTGCATTATGTTCTGTGCCCCCCTTTTTGCAGTTTTTTCCCAATAAAGTAGTTTTGAAGCCTAGTCTTAAGTTTTTGCCTAAAGTTGTATCCAGGTTTTATCTGTCACAAGCAGTTTCCTTGCCTGTTTTCTTTCCCAATCCCCAAACTGAAGCGGAAAGAGCACTTCACTCATTAGACTTGAAGAGAGAGCATTACTTTATTATTTACAAAGAACGGCTCATATAAGAAAATGTACTTCTCTGTTTATTTGTTTTGCTGGACCCAGGTTGGGTCTCGCCTTATCCTATCAGTCTATTTCTAGATGGATTGTTCATACCATCAGGTTTTGCTATGCACAAGCTGGTGTCAGTTGCCCGGATTCTTTGCGAGCTCATTCTACAAGGGCTCATTCCACTTCTGCTGCGCTGCATCGGGGAGTTCCGTTGCTGGACATCTGCAGAGCGGCAACTTGGTCCTCTCCGGATACCTTCATACATCACTATGCAGTGGATGCAGCATCTAGACAGGACACAGAAGTTGGGAGAGCAGTCTTACATTCGTTGTTTGACTAAGAGCTCTGTACCCATGTCCAGGGTGAGTAGCTATTTAATCTCCCAATGTGGGACTGCACAGAAGACCGAAGATGAAAACAGAGTTGCACTTACTTGTAACTTCTGTTCGTCGAGTTGTCTTCTGTGCAGGCACACATCCCTCCCTCCTGCCCCGCTATGAGCTCTTTATGGTGTTGTATGTTTCTTTTTACAGTTTGATAGCGGCTGGCAGACTAAAGAACTGAGGGAAAGGGGGCGGCTCCCTCCAACGCCGCGTCGCTTGGGCGGGAAAGCTGACGCATGCATGGAGAGAGCGGCGCCCCCTATCCATAATATAGAAGCTATGAGAGATCGTTCCGGTGGCTGGCCTGCGCATGCGCAGTCCCAATGTGTGCCTGCACAGAAGACAACTCGACGAACAGAAGTTACAGGTAAGTGCAACTCTGTTTTGCCCTTACCTGGAGTTACACCACCTTTTTAGGTGGCATATCCCCATGGAACCTTATGGAGCAGTTCCCCAGAGCTCGCAGGTAAGGTCAAAGTGCCAGCTTTGGGGGGATCCTTCTTTGGAGGCGGCGCGGCTGCGTTCCCTCCAGCCACTGGCTCAGCCCTTCCCCTCAGGAATGGGCTGATATACAAGTTGATCCTCCTCTGATAGCAACATTTTTTTAAAAACCTTGGACATAGCCATTGGAGACGGAAATTTGGGGTTTCCTTTAGGATAGGGCGCCCCAGATTTTGCCCTAATACATCTTGTAAGTTCTTGGTGATACAGACAAAGTGACTCAGTGACTAAATAACTTCATCATTATGACAGCATCACTTGCATGAGTCATGCTATTTTGATATTAGAAGATATGCTAAACAGTACCAGGAAGTGATGAAGGCTTGGTAAAGTGCTTCTGATGTTCAAAGCTTGTTGTATTTATTTTTTATTTTTTTGTTTTTGTTTTGTTAATATCATACTCAGAGAAGTCTGCAAGTCAGCATACCATAGCGTAGGGATTGGGGGAGTTGTGTAATGATTTTGGGATGGTTATTAATGCTTAATAAAGTATAGCTTGACAAAGTCTTCTGTAGCTGCACACATTTCCTTTGGTTTTAATCAAATAACACAAAAATATGACTGACCACTCATGTGGTTTGTGAATTTTCCTTTGTAACAAATAATAAAACCCCATTGGCATGCAGCATATGGGTAAGGATCTGTAATTATATGTTTAATGTAAAATATATAGGACAACTGAAAAAATGAATCATTCCTCTCTTTCCAAAAAGCTTCTGGGTGTTTTTCTTATATAATAGGCAAATTATCAAAAAGTAAAAAATGCTCTGGGATTTTAAGCAATTCACAAATAACTAAGCTATCCTAATGGGATCAGTTGTTATCCTGTTCTGATTGTATTTTAGTTGACTGTGTGTTTGACTTTTTAAAAAATATTATGTAATGCTGAAAGCAAAAGCTTGAATAACAGTTATGATGGGAGCTTTTAAAAAGTATAAAAGGTTAAATTTTTGAGTGATAAGCAAATGTGTATAAGAGGCTGTCTGGGACCAAATTCTTGCTTATCCACCCACTCCTTTCCTCGGTGCTCACTAAATTTGCGACAACAACATTGACAGGAACTGCAGCTTGATAACAGAAAGTCAGACAATTACGAAGTATTTTATTCAGTGAACATGTGGTGAGGAACAATGGAAAATAATCTTGCAGAATATGTTTTAATTTTAGCCATTTGATCATTTGAAAAGCTTCATCAAGGCAGTCAACCCAGCTGGCTAAAAAAGAGACAAGACTGCAGGGAAAGACAGATGCTGTTTCTGAGCTGAGGTTTTCTAAATAAACAACACAATGCAAAATCCAAACAAAAAAAATTACTCTGACACAGTTCCAAACTTCACACAACGCCGACTTAACAAGAGCCTACTTACTCTGCCATTCTCTCTCCTCTCTCTTTCTAGTTTTGACATATAGGATGCAAGTGGATGTTAATTTTGTTTTGCATTTTAATAAATGGTACAATGGATAGTAGCGAATTAATTCATACAATTTAGCACCCTTTGTCAGTTCTAAGTGTCAGGAAACAATTTAAAGTAAGAACACTGTTGCGGAGCTTAGCCAGCAAAGCATAACAGTAGCCGACAGATGCTTATTTATGTTTCATTAGTAACCATCTCACTTCATCTCTTAACTTCCTCAAAACTCTTTATCAACTTAATTTCAAATCCTCATAGCTCATTCTCTTTTAGATTAATTCCTTTTATCGTTTTATTTGGAAATATGTGGCATCTCTAGGGCTCCTCAAAGCCTTGAGATCTTTAATTTTTTATGTACCTTCCAAAGTATGAAGGCTCTTTTTTGTATCTGATATGAAAGTCTTTACACAATGAATGTTTATGAGAAGGTGGTGGGAATGTTTGTCACTTAGCACATCTGTCAAACTACTGCACTCTGATCAAGTGCAGTGGCTTAAATCAGAAGCTAATTAGAGCTTCCCCCCTCTATTTTAAAGACATTTCTTCTGTCAAAGCTACAACTGATCTTTGGAAATCGTCTCAAACAGTTCTTTTTTCCTGATGGCAGAGTTTTCTACCAGCGGATCAGACTCTACTATCAGCTGAGTGGAGTCCTTGGATTCAACCCTCTGGTTGCCTCCTGTCAAAATTTACAAAACATTCCACCAGCACCTTAACAGGTTGCCATCTCTGGGCTGGAAAATTCCTGGAGATCTGAGCCTGGGAAGGGTGGGGTTTGGGGAGGGGAGGTACCTCAGTGGGGTATAATGCCATAGAGTCCAACCCCTAAGCAGCCATTTTTTTCCAGGAGAACTGATCTCTGTAGTCTAGAGATCATTTGTAATTCTGGAATTCTGTTATTTTTGCTTTTCATTTGTTCTTTCAAAATATGCCTTTAATTTATTAGCACTAAAGAAGGATCAGTACATGGATTTATTATTTCCATTGGGAGAGATTCAACTTTGCTATTTCTTGACCTAAATCCTATCCTTTATTTCTGACTTTTGATTTTTGGTTCAACTAATCTCTAGAAAACTTTTGTTAGGCATTTGCTAGGGATTGCTGAAACTATTGGTCATACTTGTTCCATTAGCTGATGTGCTGTGCTGTTTACTGAAGTGTGTAATAAACTGAAAAAAGCTGGCCTGTAAGCAGGGCATAGTGCAGTTTGGAAGCTTTGGTTGATCACTTCTGCCTCATGAGAAAAGTGATAAACCCTTTCAGCCAGTATGTGCTCATACAATTTAAATATACTTCAGGAAAATCTCTGTGTTTCCAATGCATCTAGTCAGCTAGCAACCAGCTGAACATGAGAATGAGGGCAAAGAAAAAAAATAAATTACATCAAAACTACATACTTGTGTAAGATGAGTCTTATGCTATTGAGGTGCATTTCCCCCCCCCCCGATGGCTTGTTTGTAATTATTGGGGTGGTAATGTTTGTAAATGCTGCTAACAATGATTGCTATAATACATTCAAGAAATAAAGAGAGGATAGAAAACTCATGTGCTACTCTTTGCAATTTGTGTTTTTTTCTAGTAACCTTTAAAGTTTTAATTATTATAGTAAACATTAAACATCCATCTTTGTGGAATTTCCAGATCTTCTGTGCATATATATTACTAGTTAAAAAAATAGAATGATTTATTTATTCTCTTGTTGAAAGAGAAGCTTAACATGATATACCAGGGAAACAGTGTGTTTCCTAGTGTTTTTTTCTCTTATCTCTTTGACAATTTACTTGTACATGTGCAGTAGTGCTCAGGGAGTAGGATTGCCAGGTCCCTCTTCACCACCGGTGAGAGGTTTTGGGGGTGGAGCCTGAGGAGGGTGGGGTTTGGGGAGGGACTTCAATGCAGTAGAGTCCAATTGCCAAAGTGGCCATTTTCTCCAGGTGAACTGATTTATATCGGCTGGAGATCAGTTGTAATAGCAGGAAATCTCCAGCTACTACCTGGAGGTTGACAACCCCATCAGGAAGCGATCTTGCTATGACGCACCCCCCTTTCAACCACTTCAATATCCCACTCACTCAGCCCGGCCATATATGCTGAGGGGAAAAGCGTTGGCCTGAGTATATTTGCGAGGAGATTATTTTCCTTCTCCTCCAGTCCCACTGCCGTATTTTCCTCAGTGAGAAATAGGAGACAAGAGGCTTTTTAACTTGAACAGACAAAACAGGGAAGTTTATTGAAGAGAACTCACAGAGATTGGTTTACAAGAAAAGGGCAGAAATTTGGAGGGAAAACTCAAAGTCAGGTTTATATACGCAAGATTACTTTAGAGAAATAGCTTACCGTATATACTCGCGTATAAGCCGAGTTTTTCAGCCCAAAAAAGGGCTGAAAAAGCCGAACTCGGCTTATACGCGGGTCAATACGGTAGAGGGGGGAGGAGGGATGGGGGAACTTACCATCGTCACCGCCGCCATTGCCACCGGGCCCACGCCGCTTCCTCTGGCCAGCAGCTGCCTGCAGGGGCCTCCTGCAGGGCCGGGAAGGCCGCGCCGCCGCCGGGCCCGCGCCGCTTCCTGCGGCCTGCAGGGGCCTCCTGCAGGGCCGGGAAGGCCGCGCCGCCGCCTAGCCCTCGCGGCTTCCTCCGGCTGGCAGCGGCCTGCAGGGGCCTGCCGATTCATTGCCTCTCCTGGTGAGTAGGGGGTTCAGGGGCTCTTCCCCCTCCCCCCCTTGGATGGCACTGGGGTCTGGGTGGGTCGGGAGGGCCCGGGAGGCCGGCGGGAGGGCAACCTGGGGCAGGGGAGAGATCATTCCTGCGCTCTAAAATGGCGGCCGCCATTTTAGAGTGCAGCATTACCAGTAAAGGGGATTTCTTATTGACCCTCGGCTTATACGCGGGTCAATAAGAAATTCCCTTTTCTGGCCTCAAATTTGGGGGGGTCGGCTTATACTCGGGTCGGCTTATACCCAAGTATATACGGCAGATGTTTTCTTCACTCAAGTTCCTTCAGTTCTCAGTTTCAAGCTTAGTTCTATCCCTCTGAACTATTATTCAGACTTTCAGACTCTGTCATTCAGCTTCAGACTCTCATCTCTGTCCCCAGCCTAGCTCTCTCTCTGATTACCCCACCTCAGTGGCTGTAATCCTCCACACCTTCCTGCTACTGGAATAGCTCTACCTCAGAGACTAATTCCCCTTGTGACTTGAGAATGGGCCCTCTCTAACCCAGTTCTCACTCCTGTCACTCCCACAGGTTGTGTGTGTCAATAGCTTTGGCTTTCACAGAACCCCTCAGGTTCACAGAGTATAGTCTGGCTTCCGCTTAGTCTTGCTACTAAGCTTCCAATCTAACACAGCCCTCTCTGGCTGGTCCCAAGCTTTGACTCTCTTCACAGCCTCCTATCCAGGCTGGGTCCCAAGCTTCGAATGCTTTCTGTCTGTCAGAGCTCAGAGTGTCAGCTCTCTGGCTCTGCCCACTCTTGGTCTGTCAGCTCTTGCTGCAGATTAACCCCTTATATATCGGCTGGAGATCAGTTGTAATAGCAGGAAATCTCCAGCTACTACCTGGAGGTTGGCAATCCCATCAGGAAGCGATCTTGCAAAACAGGTCTAATCACTGCCTCCTTGAGCATGAGTAGCACAACTCCTGCTCTCGAAGCATATACCACTCCCCTCATCCACTCAGCCATTTATTACCCTGGAAGGGCAAGGTTTGAGAACACAGCTAGTAGGTCTCACCTGTCCAGGGTTCTTTTCCACATCCTCAGTTGCCAGAAGCTGAAAAGTATCCATATAAAGAAGACAACCAGATGCCAAAGGTACATCATTAGAACATACATCCATTCCAGCGTCTAACCCGGAGATCCTCCTGGAGCTCTTCACAGTCATCCTTGGTTTTAACCATCCTGAATAATTTTGTGTCATACACAAACTTGGCAACTACACTACTCATCTCTACTTCCAGATCATTTATGAACAAATTAAATCTTACTGGTCCCAATACTGATCCTTGTGGGACTCCTCTGCTTACTTGCCTCCATTGTGAGAACTGTCCATTTATTCCTTCTCTTTGCTTCCTGTCATTTAACCAATTTTTAATCCATAAGAGAACCCATCCTCTTATCCCATGACTACTAAGTTTACTCAGGAGTCTTTGTTGAGATACCTTGTCAAACAACTTTTGAAAGTCCAAGTATATAATGTCTGCCCGGTCACTGATATCTACGTGCTTGTTCACTTTTTCAAAGAACTCCAAAGATTTGGTGAGGCATGACTTCCCTTTGTAGAAGTTGTGCTGATTTTTCCTCAGCAGGATTTGTTCCTCTGTGTGCCTAATAATTCTCTCTTTGATTACCGTTTCTACTCATTTGCTTGGGACAGACATTAGGTTAACAGGCCAGTAATTTCCTGGTTCCTTTCTGGTTCCCTTTTTAAAATCCGATGTAACAATTGCTCTTCTCCAGTGTTTGGTACAGTGGAAGAATTTAGTGATAGGTTACATATATGGGTTAGTCGATCAACAGTCCCACATTTTAGTTTCCTAAACTCTGATCTGGGGAACCGGTTTTCCCCACTCCTCCACATGAGTGGCGGAGGCTAATCTGGTGGACTGCATTTGTTTCCCCACTCCTACACATGAAGCCAGCTCCCAGCTTGGGCTAGTCACAGCTCTTAGAGCTCTCTCAGCCCCACCTACCTCACAGGATGTCTGTTGTGGGGAGGCGAAGGGAAGGTGATCCTTCCTTAAGTGGCAGAGGTTTGATTCTTCCTTAAGTGGCAGGGAAAGTTGGCATATAAAAACCAACTCTTCTTCTAAGGGTGAGTGTCATCAAGACCAGGAGATTTATCAGTTTTTTATTTTCCCCATTAAGTCTAGAATTTCATCTCTCGTCGCCTCAATTTGACTCAGTTCTTTGGACTCTCTTCCTGAAAATAGTAGCTGTAGCATGGGTACATCACTTTTATTAATACCCTCCTCATGCCAGTTCTAACTGCTGTCTGCATGTCACATCAAGATTTCTGGCCACTTCCAAGACAAAGGGCAGAGAGCTAGTAGGGAGAACCACACCCAAACACATCACACTAACTAGAGTACAATACCATGTACGTGGGATAAGCCTTATCTGGTAGCTGGTCATCAGGACTCCCAGGGATTAATTGGTGCCTTTAGCCTAGCATAGCTTAGGCTCATTAGAATTTAGGAGCTAAACAGGGTTGGCCATGGTCAGTACTTGGTTGGATGACCACCAAGGAAGACTGGGATTGCTATGCAGAGGAAGGCAATGGCAAACCACCTCTGCTTGTCTTTTGGCTGGAACACCCTGTGGGTGGAATCACCACGAGTCGGTTGCGATTTAATAGCACGTTCTTCTTGACCTCAAAAGGAGAAGTGTGATGTATTATACATTATCTACTTTAATTTCCGACAGGTTTTGACAAAGACTGAGGAGTATCTCATAATACTGTAGGTTAACATAGATCAGAAACCAGTTAAACAACAGGAAACAGAGAATAGGAGTTAAATGGACAGTTCTCACAATAGAAGGAAGGAAGCAGAGGGGTCCCACAAGGATTAGTACTGGATGAGCAGCGATGTGACCAATATTACTGTAAATATTCTCATTCTTCATGATGATGAGAACCAAATCGGATTGTTAAAGAACTCTGAAAGGAACTCTCCACCCAGTGGGTGACAGTGTGGCAAATGAGGTTTTATGTAAGTGTAAAGTGATGCATACTGGGATGAAAACAAAATCCTAATTTTAAATCTGCGCTCATGGGGTCTGAACTGGAAGAGATCAAGGAAGAGATCTTGGGTTGGGTAGCTTAATGAAGATGTCAGCTCATCATATGGCAGTGGTGAAAAGGGCTGTGTTTCATGATGTAAGAACTGGAGTTAGTATAATTTGAAGGGGCTTTTTATTAAAGCATTAAATAATTTCAGTGGGCCTGCTGTGCCATTAAACATCTGGTCCAAAATGGCTAATTGGACATAGTACTTGAAATGAAGGCAGAGGTTGGGGATTTTGTGTTGTTGTTTTAAAGTGAAGTTCTTCAGTGCATTCTTTTGTGTGTTTGGCACAAGATCATTCTGATTGACAGACTGCTTGGTTATTTATGTTTATCTTATACATTTGCATTACATTACTTATTGGATTTTGTTATGAATTTTCCTTAATTTGTATTCTGAGAGAGAACTCTGTAGCATATTATCTCTCAGTATATGCATTTCTTGGGTTTTTCCTCTCTGTTAAAGAAATAATGATATTGTGTCCTGCGTTCCCAATCATAAGATCCATTGTATATTTCTAGAACTTGGTTCTTGTAGGTTAAGAGAAACTATAGAAAAAGTATAGGGCAGCAGCTAGCTATCCTATTATTATTTAAATTATTCCTTTTATTATTAGTTGTGAATATTTATTAGCTGCTACAATACATTTTTCATTATTCAACAAGCAGTATCTATGCATTTTTATGGGAAATGCTGCAGAAAGAAGAATGTTGCAAAGTCCACTGTGTTTCATACAGAGTGTATTCCTCTAGGTTTTACACAGAAGAGGCCTGTTTTGAGGATCTGATTATCTTCAGTAAGCTGTTATTCCTATTGATGATTAATGACTTAGGAATACTGAATTTCAGAAGATCAGGATCTAAAGGAGCGTGAATTTCTCTCAAATGGGAAAGAAATTAATAAAGCAAATACTGAGAAACTGAGTCAACACATAGATGGAGAGATGGAGAAGGGCTGTGGTGTACTCAGAGTATTTGATTAGTCACCTTGGCTTGCAAGCTCATGTGTCTTTTGGGGGGCTATATTCATTTTTACATGCATATCCAGCACTTAGTCAGCAATAACAGGATTTGCCCAACTGTTACAACTTGAAGCTGTTTATCAGTATTACTTCTGCATGTTCTTTTTCTTTTGTGTATTTAGTTAGGCTTATATGGAACTAGTGCATGATAGGTAGGGTGGTGTTAACAGTTTCTTTGGGAAATCTGGAATCCCAAGTAAAATCTTTGTAATTACTAATCCTCCTTGAGTCTCAGTGAGAAAGGCAGACTATAAATAAAGTAAATAATACTACAGATTTGCGTAAAGCCTTTTGTTACCAAAGAGGATGTAGATATGGAGTGATGTAGATATGAAAGGTTTAATATTTTGCACAACTCAGTTTATGATTATTGATCAGCCTGTCTTTTTTGGTTCCAGCTGAGCTACCAGGATCATCTGCGGTCAGGCTTTCTTCTTTGCGTGATCTTCCAGCTCAGCTGCAAGAATGGTACCAGCAGGGCTTCATCTTGGCTGCTGTCCATCCCTTTGTGCAGCCAACTAACGAGAATGAAAGGACTCTCCAGGAACAAATCTTCAGGGCTGTGCTGATTAAGAAAACAGAAAGGTAAAGCTTTTCAAGTGAACTGGGGATAAAAATAGTCAATGAGATTTCCTGCTGAGATTTGACCTAGTTCAGGACATTACAGCAGTGTCATGCTATAATATTTGCTGGGCAAGGCTTGGATATTTTTGTAGGCTTAGCATGTTTTGTGTATTTAGGATCCATCTGCAGTTTGGCAGCAGTGTCTGAGGATAACAGACTGTTTTGTATTTTGGAATGTATGGTCACCAGGAAACAAGCAATCTTGGGCAGAAGTTTGGGAGGATGTTCATACTGTGATCTTTAGTTCAATGAGCTGTTTTACTAAATGCAGCCAGGGAAGCTATTTACTTTTCAATAGGCCTGTTCCCATTGCCTATATGACCAAAGAGCAGCGCTAAAAAATAGTTATTCATTTTTTGCCGGAATTTTTCAACAATGTTAACACTCTTATCAATGCAGCACGTATTATTACATTAATTTTTATAAATAAATTGCACAGTTTAATGAAGGTACTGATGCTGTCAAAATTTGAATATAATAGGTTCATAATATGAATTTCCTCAGGTTATAATACTTGCTTTTATTACAAGGCTAGCTCCCTTGGCTTCCAACAATTACTTCATTTGCAATTAAAAACTAGATGCATTTCCAGTTTCTGTGCCACTTGTATGTTTGTGTGTTCAGCATTCATCAAGCTAAGTAGCTGAGGCCAATATCTATGTTGGTGCATGCTCCAAAGGTTATTTCTTTAATCCTTTTTAGTTGGTCTCAGTAAAACAGCCCTTGTTGCTGAAATTGACTTGAACTTATAAATGGCAATGTAATTTTACAGAATACCAGAAATCAAGTCATCACCCGTGCTAGGAAAATCACACACATTTCAATGGTAAGCACATATCATGTGTGTGTGAAAGACGACACAATAATTGTTGCAGGAATACTGGGTGGTGGTGGAGGTGGGATATAGATGAAGTGGCTGTTGGCTTTAAACAGTGCAAAACACTGTCTTCCCCTACACCAACATTATAATTTCTAAGCAATACTGCAGCTAAGAAGTTTTGGACTCTGTACGTAATAGTCTTATTGGGAATGGGGGCTTAGGAATGTAATGTATACTTTAAATGTAAGCTGCAGCCTACTTTTAGGGCCTACCTGTTGAGCTTATGAATAGACTTCTGCTCTGAAGTCCAGCCTTGATGGCACCACTGTTTCTAAGTGGCAGTGCAGGAAGGCATTTGTAAACACAAGAAAAGCAAACCTATTTAGACCGATTGATTAAAAAGGAAGCTTTGCCATTTTCCAAATTACAGTTGTGAAACTTCACTGGATCCCAAGAATGTAGTAAATCTCAGACATTATAACATCAACAAGTGGAAGAAATGTTCACCATATAATTACGATGGGTAAAAGCCGGACTCTACACATTTTGGTTGGTCTTGATAACCATCTGCTATTTGTGGCTGCTCCTCTCCTGAGACCTTTTAGGTGTACAGAGGATTCAGTTTAGGGAAATGGTCAGCCAATTAACACCAGAATGGAGAGACACAAAAGTGATAAACTCTCTTGCAGCTTCTAAGTATACCCATAGGCTGATGTAAAACAAAAGACTGAATCTGCCCCTCAAGGAGGAACATGGCTCAATCTTTTACATTTGCAGTGAGCCATGTAGACACTTTAAAAGTGGTAAGATACATTGTTGTTGCTTGAATTTCTCCTCGCCCAGTGCAAAACGAAAGGTTAATCCACCCCATACTCACCCCAGCTCTGAATGCTGTGCACATTCTAGAGGACTCAAGGATGGAATGGAACTTAGCTCCTTCCCAGTATGAAAAGGTGAGAAAGATCAGTTCCTAGCTCTCTGCAATGTACGGAAAAACCAGCATGAGGGAACATGGTTCAGTGATTGGAGTGTAAGACTAGGATTGAGATGAGCCAAACTGAAACTCCCAGTCAGCCATGAAGCTTATTGGGTGACCTCTAACCGTCTCTCAGCCTAAACTGTGTTGCTGTGAAGGTAAAATGGAGGAAGGGAGAACTTACAAAAGTGACCATGATTGCCTTGGAGGAAGAAGGGTTTGACAGATGAATAGAAGCTGGGAAGGGAGGGTTAATCTTCCATCACACTCATCTGGAAGTGTGGTTGGCTGGAGGAAATTCTTGGTTGCTGGCATGCTAAGAACAGTCTGGTGAGCATGTTTGTGGAATTTTAAGTAAAAGACTTGTGTCTCATGTCACACCTGAACACATTCTAGTTCCTGATGCTACCTTTGAGATGTTACCAGTGTTATTGCTACTTCCAGAATCTGTAATGTTTTCAGCCCATGTGGGTTGCTGATACAACACACTCAGCAACTGTGACTAGATCCCTGAAGGTGCATTGCCTGCCTGACTCCTAATCCACCATCATGGTAATCCATTAGGCTAGAAGTCTTTAGATGTTGTATTTCTAATGAAGGAATGGGAGAAATGGAAGCTGAATATTGACAGATGGTTTCAAGTGCTGTTTCACGTTAAAGAACAATGGTATGGTATGGAAACTTCAAAACCTGTTCCAATATGAATCAGTACAAAGATGTGAAGGATGCTGTCAGGAAATGGAAGCAGTTTAATGAGAGATGGGTAACTGATTTTACAACTCTGTGGCAACGTGTTCATCAACAACCTTTCTGTTGATTGTTGGAAGTAATACAGTTTGGCAACTGTTAGACTTTTGCATATACATGATGTATAAAATATACCGCTATGGTGCATAAATTTCCTGTATTAATAAGGAGCTTGGGGGAAAAGAGTGTATACATTTTTAGTCTTTAACCAAAGCAGTTTGTCAAATATTGTATTGCTTGTAGCCAAACAAAAGGGTGAAAATATCATGTCTCATTCTGACATTTTGTTAAAAAGACTGCTAGTGAGAGTTTTGATTTGGTGAATGTGAAACCTTAAGGTTACTGTAGGGCCAGTTGTAAATGCAAATTCATTAGCAGAAATCTGCCATATGAATTCAGTTAGGGCTGCCTGCTATTTTCAATAATGTCCTGATTAAGGATTCTGGCAAGAACTGCACGTTGTTATAAAAAGCTTTTAGTTTTCATTTGTGTAGTATGGCATGTTACAGCTTCTGTTTCAGTCCCTTCTGTACAGTGTAATATACTTCTGATCCTTCACCCCAAATTGCTTTGATTTAACCGTGGTCTCTTGAATGTAGTGCTAATTGTGTATGTGCCTAGTTTTACACTCATCGCATTTTCTGCAACACCAAAATTAAAGTGACATTGGATATTTTTCATTCACAACAGAGGTGTTGTGTGAATATGAAATAATTTAACACTTGAATTAATATGTGCTACCATTGGTATTTGTTGCCATATGTGCTGCCTGACCTCCCGCCCTGGTCATGGCAACCACACCAGAGACTCACTGAACTGTTTAAAGCGCCAACAGCCCACCGCTCTGGGCTAGCGCTCTGATCATCACCAGGCTGTCTGAGACAAGAGACCGGGTCGCCCCTGCAGAACCAGCAAAAGGGAGGCCATGATCTTGATTGCCTCTTGAACCAAAGGGTAGCCATAACGCCTAAGTGAGAGCACGTCGCTCTCTCTCTTGCAGTCCCCCCCCTCCAGTATCCTGTGAGAAAAACATCCGCCACAATCTGCATTCTGCCGCATCCCTGGAGTGTAAAGATTTACATCTTCCTGACATGAGAAGACCGAGCCGAGCCATCCCGAGGATGTGCAAATCATTGGTGCCAGCTTAGTTTACAAATTGTCACTTTGCCCGATCTATGGATCCAAAGTCTTTGATCCCTATTGTTTTAGATAGGAGCTATCTGGGGAGTCTCAACCTCCCCCCCTCCCAGAGAAGGGTATATTTTGCCCTTCCCGACAGAGCAGACAACCCTTTCTACTTCTTGTCCTTCTTTGCTAAATCTTGTGCCGTGTGTGTTGAGTTTTGCAGAGCTCCATCCCCCCTCCTTTACGGTGACTTGGCTGGCTCAAGGCTCCGATACATCCCTCGCCTATCCCCTGCTATATTTCATTTTTGCATCTTTATGCCACGGATTTTGGACATCTCCACTTCTAGATCGGTAACTTATCACCCAATCAACAGCATCCTCTCTTTGAGAACGTCTCTAATCCTACCTACCTTTTATTCTTAGTTTCTTGTATGTATGTATTTGCAACCCTGAATGAATGAATATACATAAACACTTTTAATCTGGAAATCCCTGGTCTGTTGTTATTCTAAGAGTCACTGAAAACAACCATGATATACATTGGGTGATTCCGCTATATAAATATTAGTGCCGCTGCTCATGCTAATTTCCCCAATCTAAGAGCAGTTTTGGTAACAAATTGTGATTGCTGCTCCAGATTATTTTTAACCAGGTAGATGGAAATTTCCACAGCTGTAGATCTATGTCTTGGAGAAGTGTTACTCAAATTAGTACCAGCTCAACAGTGCTATAACTGACATAGTATCGTTCTCTGATATGTATTTCACAGCAGGGAATTGCTTGTTTGAAAGCTTCTCTTCATCAAATTCATGCCCTATTTGGGAAATTAATACATCAGAGAGAAGGTTTCTCTGTTGCATATAATCTTTTTTTTAACAGGGTGTGCTTTTAAATGAGCAAGTCATTTCATTAAATCTGAGATGATACAGTCACATGAGATCCTGTACAATGTTCTTAGCTGTGCTTACTTCATCAGCCTTTGGTGAATGGTAATCTTGTCGTGTTACCAGATTAAAGAAAAGGCCACAGATACTTGATTTAGCCTTAAGTGTTTTATAATCTACATTTATTAATTAGAACAATTGGAAATAGTAAGCAGAATGACTCCATATGTATGTAGTTGTTCCAAGGCATCCACACTATGGTGAGTAAGGAGCCCTCCCTTTCTTTGCCAAGCAGCATTGGTGAATAAGCCAGTTTCACCAGCCAGCCTGGAGCAATAGCCTGTCTTGCATATCTAATACTTTCGCTGCCTGTTGGCTCCATAACCATGACAACTACAAAAGAAAAGCACCATAGGCCATGTGTCTTAAAAGAGGCCATGTGTCCTAAGCACATTACTCTTTCTTTGCATATATGTGCAAACATAAGGGGGACAAAATGGTTAGGTCTGGTGTGCTGCAGCGACCAGAGAATGACACATCAGTGATCAGAGGGGATGATGAAAATGTAGGGGCTTAGTAAGCTGATTGAGTGGCTTGACAGACCTGGCTTGTGGACTGCCACCTGAGTCACAGGGTCCTGAATGTTCACCTAGCCTGTAGGATAATTTGCATTAGAGTTGAACAGAGTGCCATAATTGAAGCTGTTAACCTGAAACATTAAGGGTTTCGCTTCAGTGAATTTAAGAGCATCTCTAATAGCAAGGGAAAAATATGTTTGAACTTCATCTTTACAAATGAATGCATTAAGTTTCTGTTCCACTGCAGCTGTGCACATCACAGCATATGCAAGCCTTGCAACTGTTGTCTGGCAAGGAAGGAAAAAACCCTCCAAAAGCCCATAAAGGAAATGGTGGGTTTTTAAAATGCGTCTTTGCTTATCAACCAAACAAAAAGTTATCATGTGCTTTGCAAAAATTCCCCTTTTCAGAGCCTCAGGCCCCATGTTCGTGCCATGCTTTAAAAAAAGAAAAGCCCAACCGGATGTACTTTACACCGAGCATTTAAGTTTCATACTGAATTGCAAAATTTGTGCCATGTTGACAACATTCTAGAGTTATAGGATTACAGAACTATCCATGAGAACTTTCCTCTGCTACAGCCGCCTTTCATATACTTATTATCATATAATGATTATGATGTTGCTAGAAAACCACTGTAGTCTAGTTTTTATTTGGGTGGGATTATCTCATCTTTCTTTTTCAAAGCTGGCTTGTTGCCATTTTTTTGTCTTTGAATTAAATTAGTTCGTCTAATGTGGAATGCTAAGGAGAAGTTGGGTGGGTGGTGTTGGTAGGACCCTGCTATTTCCTCATTGCATGCTATTAAAATGTCTTTCAACACAGTCCTGTCCTGCAAAAGCCCAATTACAGACTGGGGAGAAAGGGAGTAGGAACTCCTTTTATTTATTATTACGCTCCTCCTACTAAAAGGGTTTGAACAAAATCAATACAAGTACAAGATAAAATACAAAGAAGTAAATTTTACAGCATAAAGAAGTAGTAACTCCTCAAGTATATCAACATGAAATAGTGCTTCTGGTAGATTAATTTTTTTAAAAGCCAATAGTAAAATCTCAGAGAGGAGATGTGGGAATGATGTTGTTAATGAAGCCCAAAAGCAGTTGCACCAGAAGTGGCTCATTCTCAATTGTTTCTCAGCTGCTTTCCATATATTCAGGTAGTAATGAAAGGATCCAAGGAGAGTATAGCGCAAGACAGGGTGCATGGGCTGTATTGACAGGGAGATGCTGGAGAGTATTGAGGAAGGGACAGGAACTGTGAAGCTTGCTGTAGTCCCAGGATGCTGAGCCTGGAGTTTGCTCGGCTGCAGGAAGGGAGGACAGAAGGCAAAAAAGCAGACAGGGAATTGTTCAGTTAAACAGATCAACTACCTTGAGGGAACACCATGAGATTATAATTTTGTTTTGTTAAAGAGTAAAATAATAATAGTGATGGATTCTTTTTTGAGAGCCAAGGATAAGATAAAAATGTTTTTTTCCTGAGCTTGACTTGTCAGGGATGTTCTACAATGATCCTGCAGTGAGTGGGGGTTGGACTAGATGGCCTGTACGGCCTCTTCCAACTGTATGATTCTATTTTATTCTATGACTTCTGTGGCTAGATTGGGGTTGCCAATCTCCTGGTACTAGCTGGAGATCTCCTGCTATTACAACTGATTTCCAGCCAATAGAGATCAGTTCACCTGGAGAAAATGGCCGCTTTGGCAATAGGACTCTATGGCATTGAAGTGCTTCCCCTCTCCAAATGCCGCCCTCCTCAGACTCTGCCTCAAAAACCTCTCACCAGTGGTGAAGAGAGACCTGGCAACCCTAGGCTAGATAGGGAAAGGGGGACATGGGCAGCCCAGCAGTAAGCGTTTGTATGTCTCCCTCCAGTACATATAGGGTGGGTGAGCAGAGGAAGTAATTGGAAATAGTTACCTTCATCCGTTTGCCCAGCTGCCAGGAGATAGCAGTAAGCAAGATGTGTGAGAACCTCTCTGTAGTGGGGGATCAGAAGAGTATGAATTAATTAAAGGATGAAATTCAGTGCTGCTTTGTGGCTGAAAGGAAACATTCTGTCCAGTGCTACCAGATGGTACTTACTTGAGTAGACATACTTAAGATCTTACCATGATGCATGAATGGACAATTGCAGGATTAGAATGGGAATGCAGGGCTACAGAAAAAGTGCATTGTGGAACCACTGCTATAATTCTTCTTGTGGAACAACAGTCCTTGAGCAATTACAAAATGATCCTTGTTTAGATAGTCCCCAGGAATGACAAAGAGTCTGATCATAAACAGAAGCTTTAAAGCAGACTCATCTATATATGATTTTACATAGTCAGGGCTTCTTATAATATCCTACTACAAAGGGTTACATCGGAACTTGCTCATTATCACCTTGTTCCTCAGCTGGATTCCCCTATATCCAGAGGTAACAGGTAAGCAATATAATTGTAAGCAAGGTCTTGAACTCAGCCAGGATTGACTTCTGAAAAATGCACTAATTACAAAATAGATATTACAGGGCCGATTAGGAAATTCAAAATTATTGGAATAGGAATGTTCACGGCAGGTATGTGCAGGCTGCAAATGTGAGGTTTTAATCTAGGGAGTGCTTGTTCACAGTGATTCTCACATGACAGATCTGATTCACACTGATTTACACTTTCAGGAAAGTCTCTCACAGAAGAGGAATTGCTAGCAGGTGACAGCTTATTACAGCGCCTGTCGTCTTACAAGCTGATTCCATTCCAGAAAGCTAACTAGAATAAAAAAACTAGGGTACATTATGCATCACAGAGATGGAAATAAGCTTAGTAACAGGTCATTTAGAGGTTCAGAAAGGCATAGCAGCCATCTTTCTGTGTCATTTTAGTTTAGTTTTGTTTTGTGTAGCTGTTGGACATAGCTTGGCGCATTGCTATTGTAACAAACTTATCTATGCAAGAAGAATTGTTGTCAAGAACCCCAAGTCCAAGGAATTCTCGGGATGGGCAAGCAACACACAAAATTACAAAATCCTGGGGTGAGAGTCCTCACACCTCAGTCTTAGTAGCTGCCACCAGCCCCTTTTAACTAACCAAACAGCCAGAAGCCAAGGGACAAGCTTCCAGCTTTCCTGGGATTAATGTCAAGAAAGTCACCACTGCAAGGTAGACCATTTGCAGAGTGAGTTTCACAAGAAAACAATTAACTTGGTAGGTGTAGCCACTCAGGCCTAGGTACTGGAATTAGATTGAAGCCACCTAAAGACAAAACACCACATGGTTATAATTAAAGTGATTTATTAAAATTGTGCAAGAATATTTCTAAAAGTAACAGTGAGGATTAAAATAAGAAAGCTAAACCAAACACACTAACTACATAGTAATAGCATTGGTTCAGTTTACCAGATGTTACCCTTCTAGCTGAAGTCCTCCAGCATTCAAAGTCCAGTCTTATCCAAGAGCAAGCATGGACAGACAGCAATCTGATCCATAAGGCAGGCATAAAATCAAAGGCCCAAAGTTGGATTAATGAACCATGAGCAAGGCACCAAGAACAAAGCTAGAATGAAAATGCTAAACTTTATGGGCAAGGGTCTGAGTTGGCCTGAGCTCAATTGACCAATCAGATACGTGGTTGGTGATGCCAACTACGTAACCCTGTTACTAGCCATGTGATCAAGGGGGAGTTAGAAAGGTGATAGCATGACCAAACTTATCTGCAGCTAAATCCAGCCCACCTCTCACAGGTTTTGGCTCTCATGATCGCAACTTTTCTAGTCGGATGGTATGTGGCTCCACAGTTCTCGGCCTTGGAGACCAGAAGGGAGTCAGGGTAGATACTCAGACTTGCTAACTCCCTGCACCTGGATTATCTTATCTGGGCTGCTAAAGGTCACAGCTGGGTTTCATGCAACCGCACAGTTATTTTCCAATTTAAACGTTTCCTTGGTAGGCCTGAAGCCTGAACCAATCTTTGAGAGAACAAGAAACTGCACTGGAAGGCTCAGTTTCTTGACAATTGTAAGCAAAGTAACTGAAGGACTTATACAACTCAACCGGTGTGTTTCATAGTTTCTTTCTTATTTTCCTTTAACAGTAAGGTATTCTGTTTCTCAGCCGAAATTTCAAAATTCATTGCTAATTGCTATGTTTGTCAGATTTTCTGCTTGGTCTTGTCTGATTCCCCTCTCCACTGTAGCCCCCATCCCTATGTACTAGTCAGCCTGGTGACTGTAAGTTTCATATGCATAACCATTTTCTCCCTATTATGGGGCATGACAGATTTTTGGAATCATGGGAAAGGCCATAGATGGTATTAATATACTTTGTAATTATATAGTGCTTTTTATATTTGAAGGGTTTCCCAAGAAACATCACAGTAACCCTTATAAAAGCCCCCAAAGGCAAGCCAGCCTTATTCTTTCATTCTGCAGATGGGGGACTGAGGCAGTGACAGTGGCTTGCCTCAGGTCACCTAGTTAATGCAACTGAACTGAGATTTGACCCAGTGACCTCTTGGACCACAGCTCAGTCTCTTAGCCACTTCCAGCTCAAAGCTCAGTGATAAAAGAAGACATTGGCCACCAATACTTCATATTAGATTTGGCCTGGGGACAATAGGATTCAAATTCTTCATCCCCCAGCTGTTTTCACTTGAATGGCTTTGAACTGGTACTGTTTATCTCTTACTTACCTCACAGGTTTGTTATGAGGATAAAATGGAAATCCCCTCATATGTTGCTCTGAGTTCACTGGAAGAAAGGAAGGATGTAAAAGCGATAAAATGTCTTAGAGACTGAACCAGTGTTGTTATACACTGGTATTTCCAGTTGAAAATAGCAAGGTTAAGAACATAAGAAAAGCCATGCTGTATCAGACCAAGGTCCATCAAGTCCAGCAGTCTGTTCACAGTAGCCAACCAGGTGCCTCTAGGAAGCCCATAAACAAGACAACTGCAGCAGCATTATCCTGCCTGTGTTCCAAAGTACCTGTGCTCCTCTGATCCTGAATAGGTATGCATCATGACTTGTATCCATTTTTACTAGTAGCTATGAATACTCCTCCATGAACATGTCCACTCCCCTCTTAAAGCCTTCCAAGTTGGCAGCCATCACCACATCCCGGGGCAGGGAGTTCCACAATTTAACTATAAGTTGTGTGAAGAAATACTTCCTTTTATCAGTTTTGAATCTGTCGCACTCCAGCTTCAGATGACCCTGCATTCTAGTATTATGAGAGAGGGAGAAAAGCTTCACCCTGTTCACTCTCTCCATACCATGCATAATTTTATAGACCTCTATCATGTCTCCCCTTATATAAACAGCCCTAAGCGTTTTAACCATTCCTCATAGGGCAGTTGCTCTAGTCCCCTGATCATTTTGGTTGCTCTTTTCTGCACCTTCTCAAGCTCTGCAATATCCTTTTTTAGGTGTGGCGACCAAAACTGTACACCTGACTTGCCCTTCTATATGCTTGACAATTCTATCTTTAATAATGCTTTCCATCGATTTACCTGGAATAGACGTTAAGCTAACTGGCCTGTAATTTCCTGGGGAATCCCTTGGAACCTTTATTTTATAAATGGGGGTTACATTGGCCATTCTCCAGTCCTCTGGTACAGAGACTGACCTAAGAGACCTGTTACATATCATTGTTAGGTTGATGAAAGCCTTCTCATTAGACCCTGGGAAGTCACTTCACTTCCAGTAAAATTATGATAATGATGGGATGGAGGCAGCATTTGATCTGTCTCGGTATTAACACATCACTAGAGTCAAACTGTCATGAGACAGATTATTTTCTATCCTGCCAACTATGTATTATTGCAATAGTAATCCTGCTCAGTATGAGTAGGCTCAGACACTTCCTGAGGAAACCCAGTTTTAGATCTGGGTTTAGATCTGACTCATTATGATAGCTTCTTTGTATCTAATTTTTATATCTTTGATTTTTAAGCCACTTCTTAGCTTAGCTCTTGAAGCAGCATGCAAAGAGTACAACAGCTTAAACTTATTTCCTATACATTATCAGTCTGGTAATACAATGAGGACCAGACAGAACTGTAAACCAGTGCCTAGCATTTGTGCCTATCTCGTTACCTTCAAGCAGTTTTGGTCATTATAGAACGTGGCAGGAAAACATATTGACATCTACCAGAAAAGCATTTCACCATAGCATTCTACATGATGTGTGTTATGTTCAGGCAGCTAGGCTATTTCATTTACTTGCTCTTAAATAGTTGAGTTTTTTCAGTTAAATAATGACAAATACATTTTTTGTCAAATTCATTTGAGCCAATGTTATGTAGTGGCTAGAGTTTTGGCCTAGGATTTTAGGATACCCAGGTTTGAATCTCGACTCTGCCATGGAAGCTTGCTGGGTGACCTTGGACCAGTTGTATGCTCTTAGCTTAATCTACTTCACAGTGTTGTTGTGAAGATAAAATGGAGGAGAGGAGAATTATGTAAGCTCCTGTAGATCCCCAGTGGTGAGAAAGGTAGAGTGAGTACAGTAAAATAAATGAAAATAAATGTAAAGGACTTCTTTTTGTTGGCACTTGTATTGATTATTTTGCTCAAAAATATTGTTTTTCCCCCAGATAGTAATAATTTATTATAAACCTTTCCCAAGTTCTCTGGCATGTGCACAGAGAATAGGTCTCTCCTCCCTAGACTTTGAATTATTCTCAGAAGCAGCGAGATGGATCCTCACAACTTTGCATTGTCACCAAAGCCCTCTGCATGTGCCAGAGGACATGGTGGAGGGATACTTTCTCCACAGGTAGCAACCACAGGTAGAAGCTGGCTACTGGGATCTGTATTATGAGTAAACAGAACTTTCAGTTACAGCCTATATGTTCTAGACTCATACCTCCTGATCTGTAGCACCAGTTCCTAAGCCCTTTTCCTGTCTGCTAAGTATGCAAAAAGGATGGGGGGAGTAGAACATCTGGCTGTGTGGTTTTACTGAGTTTCTGTTGCTGACACCAGGCAAATGTTACAACCATAACTGTCCCACTTATTTACTGTAGTAATATTTGTGCTCTTATTCCTTCATCCTGGTATCGTTGATTCTCTGGCTACACATGCCATGCTGGCTGCCTCACTGGTGTTTTGATATGCCTTGGTGCTTGATAGGAATGTGAGAGGAAGTGGTGGTCTTAACGCTATAGATTTTTCAAAATGATGTTGTAAGGTTCTTTGAGCCCCAGTGGGGGACAAAAGTGGGGTATCAGTGTCTAAATCAATAAATATTTTTATGCTGTTCCACCTCATAGTGTTGGATATCCATGGAAACTCAGCTGGGGAGTGTCGTGGATATCCAGGGAGCTTCCAACCAACTTCCGGATGTGATTGCTTCTCCACAAAGCTATGTTTTCCCCCTCTCCTCTTGCAAAGTGGAGTGAGCATTCAGCTGTTAGTTCTGGAAAATGTAACACTATGTAGTCCCTACACAAAGTCTGCAAAGAGCAGCTGTGGACCAAACAAGCTCTACTGCTAGCCCTGATAAGCCTCTTTGCTGTGGAGAGGAAACTGACAAGGAGCTTGAAATCCCTACAGTTCCAGCTCTGTAGCAAAGAGGCTTCTAGGGACCCAAGCCTTCTTTGTTTCATCACTGCCCTTTGCTTTCGTGGAGGGGAACAGATAATGGGGTTTAAACCCACAGTCATTTTTGCTTCTATAGAAAAGGCAATTCTTCCACTGTGCAAAGGTGAACAACAAGTTGTCAGTTTAGTTGCAGCTCTTCGCAGCTTTTGCGTGCAATTCTCAGATCTTTTACAAGATATTACACATCCAACTACATCTAATTTTTTCCATCCAAGTGGTATGCGTAAGAGTTTGAATATCCAAATGTTGACTGAATTTTCTTTCCCACTGGCAGTTGAATTGGAATCAAACACAAGAGCAGTTCATGATGCTTGTCTGCATCAACAGAAAGACAGTATTCACACTGGACGCTGAAACAGGTGGATTGCTGTAGCAACTGCAATGTTTAGACCTTATTAATAGGTGATGCTATATATGGTTATATTTAAAGGCCTCCTAGAATAAAAACATCTTTAATCAGGAAGGACTGAAGTGAAGATGCCAACCTCAACTCTTGATAGATAGAATTCTACAATCTGAGCACGGATGCTGAAAAGCCCTCCCTCGGGGCTGTGTCAACTAAACTTGTGATAGGGCAAGTTCCCAGAGAGTCTCAATTCATCAGTCTTAAGGTTCAAGCAATCAACACTTAATTATGGATTTTGTTCATTTTGAAAGATGTAAAGGTGAATGATTGGGATGGAGACTGATTTTTTTAAAGTGCATGTCTCAGATGAGTGCTGAACCTTGATCATCTATGCCTAAGCCATGCGACTCTGGCCTGTCTTAAGATAATAAACCAGTGTGTTTCTGCATGCGATTTGGTTTCAGAGCAAAACGTTATTGTGATGAGAGGTTCATGGGGTAGTGGCATGTATCCATGTGTGTGGTCTAAGATGTGATCATCATTGCAGTCACCTGTTGGGAAGAGAGAAAAGATACATAGTTATTAATCCTGCTGTCCTTCTGCCTGCCTATTGGTCAGTCAGCAGTGTCCAACAGCATATCTTCTATATTGTCAGTGTGGAGGGGGGCCCTGTGGAGGGCAATGGACATGCAACCTTCTGTTGCACTTGCCGAATTCTAGTTTTAGAGTCTTGTCTGTTGGGCCACTTGGAATGCAGCTCTGTAGAATTAGTTTGGGATAAGTTTCAAATTATAGCTTCAAAGCAGGTTTTATGCAGAGAACCAGAGTGGAGTAGTGGTTAAGAGCAGTAGACTCTAATCTGGAGAACCAGGTTTGATTCCCCACTCCTCCACATGAGTGGCGGACTCTAATCTGGTGAACAGGGTTACTTTCCCCACACCTACATGTGAAGCCTGCTGGGTGATTTTGGGCTAGACACAGTTCTCTCTGAACTCTCTCAGCCTCATCTACCTCACAAGGTGTCTGTTGTGGGGAAAGGAAAGGAAGGAGCTTGTAAGCTGGTTCGATTCTCCTTAAAAAGGTAGATAAAATTGGGGTATAAAAACCAACTCTACTTCTTCTTCTGTGTACCTGAAGAATTAGTCCAGGTGAAAAGAATTCCCAGTAATTAAACATATTGACTACTGGATATAGGAAACCTAGCAGCCAAATAATGTTTTTGCTGTCCTCATTGCCATGTACCCTCAAGTGGTTCAAAAACAGACAAAAACAGTGGTTGGTTCTTGTGGGTTATCAGGGCTGTGTAACCGTGGACCAAGACCACGGACCAACCTTGGACCAAGACCGTGGACCAAGACCACGGTTACACAGCCCGGATAACCCACAAGAACCAATGAACTCTGACCGTGAAAGCCTTCGACAATATTTTAAAAACAGTGGTTATCGGTTATCGGTCATAATATGAATAGTTAAAAAATTTCTTTCTGCTTTGTAGGCATTGAAGGGCACCCTGTTTCCTTATACAAAATTAGGAATATGCATTCAGAAATTTACAAATCCAAACACTGTGCATTTGTGAATGACTCAGAAATATATCTTAAATTGGATGGGCATTTCATCAATTATTTTTGACATTCACGAACAGCTGGAAGCCTTCTGATATGACCTTTATTCTGGTGCCTGGTTTCATTTCCCCAGGCAACAGGAAGACAGAGTGAAGGGGAGAATGTGATTCAGTACCTGCATGCCTTACAGGGATACCATCCCAACTAGAGCAGCCTATCCTCCTGCCTAATTGTATCCGATGATGAGAATTTATATGCACCTTGTTTCTTCTTTATATCAATGATTGAACTCACTGTCTTTGGCCAGGCTTTTTGATTCTATATAAGCAGCGTTCTTGTTTGCGTGAGTTATTTCATCCTCTAGTGCAAATGTTTTGTTTGTGCATGATTTATTTATTTAGCTTATTTATAGCCCACCTTTCTCACTGAGACTCAAGGTGGATTACAGAGTAAAGAAACAGAACAAAAAATGTAATCATACAACATAGGACATCAAATGAACAGTGAAGTAGCACTAGGAGTACAACATTGAATGACAATGTGAGCATACAGTGAACAATGCAGTGGAACTGGGAATTAAAAATGATGCAAGGTAGGGAAGAGAATGGGGTGGGGGGAGACAGAGGATCAGTCTCAGAGTATGTTTGCTGCCCAATAATAGGAACCTAGCCTACTTCATCAGAAAGACACGGGATCTTTGCTTGCACGAGTTGGCAGGCAAACAGGACTTTAACGATGATGATGGGCCAGAGATAGAGGAAGAAGCTTGAGGTTTCCCTCTTCTGCAATACCAAAGAGTGCACAAGAGAGATCAGTCATCACAATGTATCTGATCATCTCTGTATATGGGAAAGATCCACTAATTGAGGATCTGAGATAACCACTTAAGGTTCATAGGAAAGGAGGGGAAAATATTTATCTCATACTTCCTTATGCCCACTGTGCAAATGAGAAATTTAATGGCCTGTTTGGTTAAAAGGGGAGGGTGAAGGTGCACCTGGAAATATTTCCTATTGGATTCAGTGGTAAGAACTATTGGAATAATTGGTTTCCAAATATGTGCATATGTAAATATGCACCAACTATAGTTCTTATGCTAGAAAAGTTTTTTTAAAACTTCATTTTTAAAAATGACATGAAAGCAACTGTTTTTGTTCACCCCTTAATGATAACACCAATAGGAAGGTGCCATCCAGTTTAAGACGTATTTCTAATATGGCCCTAAAATTAAGCATCACATTTTGTTGAAACTAAGCATCATAATTTCATACATTGTATTGCCTTCATCTATTATTACTTTTTCCAAAGAAAATGTTTTCTCTTTGCAAACAAAACATGGTCTAATAAGTTTCCAGGTATTACTTTCTGGCGAATTGATATCCACCGAGTCATATTTTCCATCTTTCCTAGGCATACACTGTGTGTGCTTAGTATTATGGGCCCATGCTCAACTTCTATAAACTCTCAAAGATTATTACTAGTGGATTAGAATTTTCATCTAATTCCTTTTAATGTTGTTCATGGTAGCCTAAAGGCATGACCTAATGCTATTTTGGGAAAGCTTTTACAGATGTGAATGCTGTTTATCAAGCATCTTAGTTGTACTGTGGTCTCTAATGATACCAAATGTGCATCTTTGGCATATCAAAGGATTATAAATACATGGTGCATTTCTCACATGAATGAAAGTGTGTGACTACATCTGAAAAATTACGATTCAGTGTAACATCCAAGTTGGAGCTAGGAATGGCATTAATTTATGTTTATTTATAATTATTTCTAAATAAGTATGCAAATCCTGTGGTTTTGCCTTAGCAAAGTTGCTTTGCAATTGTACTTTTTGGATCATTATGATAGGCAAAGAGCTGCCTCCCCTTTACTAGAAAAGTGATTAAAATACTAATTTGGAAGACCCATTACTAAACAAGTATTTTGGGTATAGTTGTGCAGGTCTGTCGGATCATGCAAATGTTTTAGTCTAGGGTGTGATGTTATGGAAGACAACTATGTGGCAGGGAAATCAGTTATTTCCCTAGTCCTCTAGTCTATACTATTTTATTGGTTCTTGTAGGTTATCCGGGCTGTGTAACCGTGGTCTTGGAATTTTCTTTCCTGACGTTTCGCCAGCAACTGTGGCAGGCATCTTCAGAGTAGTAACACTGAAGGACAGTGTCTCTCAGTGTCAAGGGTGTAGGAAGAGTAATATATAGTCAGAAAGGGGTTGGGTTTGAGCTGAGTATTGTCCTGCAAAAGTATTGTCCTTTAAGTATCAAGATAATGTGCTAATGAGGGTATGGTATGTTAATATGGAACCATTGTATCCTGAAGTGATCTGTTAATGTGTGTAATCCAAAGCTAATCTGTATGGCTATTGTTGAATGTTGTCTTTGTCTGGAGGTTTTTCAGGGCAGGAAGCCAAGCCTTATTCATTCTTAAACTCTCCTCTTTTCTGTTAAAGTTGTGCTGATGTTTATGAATTTCAATGGCTTCTCTGTGCAATCTGACAAAATAGTTGGCCCTTCTGATTTCATTCTTGGAGTAGCCGTTTGCTAGCAGTGCGTGATTAAGGGCCATTAAACCAAACAAAAATCAGAAAACTCAAGAAAAACAGCCTCCCATAGGAAAGGTATTCTTGCCATTTATTAAAGGAGTCACTGATAGGATGGAGAAACTTTTGAAAAAACATAACCTACAAACAGTGTTTAAACCCACCAAGAAAATACAACAAATGCTACGATCAGCAAAAGACAAAAGAGACCCCCTCACCTCTGCAGGAGTATATCGTATACCTTGCAGCTGTGGAGAAGTTTACATCGGGACCACAAAACGCAGCATACAAACAAGGATAAAAGAACATGAAAGATACTGCAGACTTGGCCAACCTGAGAAATCAGCAGTGGCTGAACATGGACTGACACAAACAGGACACAGGGTCTTATTCCAAGAGACTGAAAGACTGGACAATTCTACCAACTATTTTGTCAGATTGCACAGAGAAGCCATTGAAATTCATAAACATCAGCACAACTTTAACAGAAAAGAGGAGAGTTTAAGAATGAATAAGGCTTGGCTTCCTGCCCTGAAAAACCTCCAGACAAAGACAACATTCAACAATAGCCATACAGATTAGCTTTGGATTACACACATTAACAGATCACTTCAGGATACAATGGTTCCATATTAACATACCATACCCTCATTAGCACATTATCTTGATACTTAAAGGACAATACTTTTGCAGGACAATACTCAGCTCAAACCCAACCCCTTTCTGACTATATATTACTCTTCCTACACCCTTGACACTGAGAGACACTGTCCTTCAGTGTTACTACTCTGAAGATGCCTGCCACAGTTGCTGGCGAAACGTCAGGAAAGAAAATTCCAAGACCACGGTTACACAGCCCGGATAACCTACAAGAACCAATGAACTCTGACCGTGAAAGCCTTCGACAATATTTTATACTATTTTAGTTTCCTGAAGAGGCTTTTTTCCATCAATGGTTAATTTAGTGCATTAACTGATGTATTAAAAATGGTAAATATTTTCTGTATACTTTTCTCTAGTAACATGAGAGAGAAGAAAATTAATGGATCCCCTGAGAGCTGAAAAAAGCCAAATCTTTTAAAACTTCAGCACTAGCCATGAGCTATCCCAGGTAGTCTACAACCCCAGAGTTCGAATGAAGGGAAAAGTGCATCTAGGGTAAAATGAAAAATAGGATCTCTTGAAACTTTCCATGCTGTCCCACAGGAAATACTGCAATCTTGGGCTGCCTTAACAGTCATTTGCACTCTTCAATCTCACTAGCCTCATGGTTCTGAATGTGTTAGAAGCCTTGGAAATACCTAGGGACCACCTTCATCTGTGGTGAGCAGGCATTTGAGTATCTGACAGCTGGTACGGATAGGTTTGGAATACTCACATGAAGCTTGTGTTTTGTTCTCCCTGCTGTTTAACTAATATTAAGCTACAGTTTTGGCTCAACTAGCACACTGCTTTGCAATTCCCTCAAAACCATAGCAGTGATTTTTTGTTAGTTTGCTACTTCCCATTCTCTTCTCTTCACAAAAAAGTTGGCTGCTGAATCAGAGGGCTGTGGTGCTAAGGCAGTATGTGAAAATGGAGTAGTATTTTCATTAAGCTTGCCTTTCAAAACAGATATCCCTCATTGGTGCTTACCGTATATATGGTTTTAATATATACATTTATTGTTAACATTTATTGAGGGCACACTGAGCCATCATATGGGAAAAGGATTTAAGTGGTTTCCATCTAGGAGTATGTACAAATATGCTCTGGGGCTGTTGATTTTGTTTAAAATCAGCTGTAGCACTCAGTTTCAGAAGATACCCACATTCTGTACTTATTATATTACTTTTCTTGCAGGAAATACCGGTATGTAGATCTATCTAATGGGCTTTGTCATTACTAGTCCTGATAATAAGATTAGTCTGAGTGACTTTACACAGAACATATTGGAAGAACTTCATATTGGAAGAATTGTCATCTGCTTTTGAGAACTTAAAAGTGTGTGCATTTCTTTCTTTTCAGATCATTGAAAAATGATGCTGTTAGTGAAGGGAATACTTTAGAGATAGAAAGCTGCTTCTCTTCTGATCATCTTCCAGACAAATCAAAGATGCCAGATCTCATTAAGAAAGTAAGTAAAAGCAAAACATTTGCAAAATAGAACAGGAGAAATGGTTACTTTTGGATCTATGAATAATAGACTACTGCCGTTTGCAAAAATCTACAAAACCTTTTCCAGATAAACCTTTTCTTCCGTGTTTAAATAAATTCTGAACATTATAATTATTTAAGCTGCTACTGTTTTATTGCTCCTACTGAGATCAACCCTTGTTCCTAACCAAATTTAACACTTACATATTTAGAGCCCCTTATATTTAGAGTCAATACCAGCTACCCTTCATTACTGCAGAAGGTAGTCAGTAGAAGAAGAATGGAAAGGGGTACTCTGAATGAGACTAAAAATAGACCAGAACTTTTTTGCATTGAGACTTCCAGATTTGGTGGAAAGAAGACAGAGATGGGAATTCCATCTTGTTTGGATGCTTGGTGGTTGAGGAAGGTGGAAGTGGCACACTACCATAGGCAACTTTAGTTGACCCCACGACCCAGTTTATCACAGTGGATCAATTCTTGCCTTTGTGTTATGTGTGTTAAGTGCTGTCAAGTCGCTTCCGACTCATGGCGACCCTATGAATCAAAGTCCTCCAAAATCTCCTATCTTTGACAGCCTTGCTCAAATCTTGCAAATTGAGGGCTGTGGCTTCCTTTATTGAGTCAATCCATCTCTTATTGGGTCTTCCTCTTTTCCTGCTGCCCTCAACTTTTCCTAGCATGACTGTCTTTTCTAGTGACTCTTGTCTTCTCATAATGTGCCCAAAATACGATAGGCTCAGTTTAGTCATTTTAGCTTCTAGGGTCAGTTCAGCCTTGATTTGATCTATAACCCACTGATTTGTTTTTTTGGCAGTCCAGGGTATCTGTAACACTCTCCTCCAACACCACATTTCAAAGGAATCTACTTTCTTCCTATCAGTTTTCTTCAATGTCCAGCTTTCACACCCATACATAGTAATAGGGAATACAATGGCATGAATTAACTTAATCTTGGTGGCCAGTGACACATCCTTACTCTTCAGAATCTTTTCTAGCTCCTTCATGGCTGCCCTTCCCAGTCTCAATCTCCTTCTGATTTCTTGGCTGCAGTCTCCCTTTTGGTTGATGATGGAGCCAAGGAATAGAAAGTCTTCAACAATTTCAACTCTTGCCTTTAAGGGCCCCCCAAAATAGAAGTTTGCTGGTACCCCAGCCCCGCTTTGCTTTCAATCCATAGTTCCTGCTCAGTGCCAAAGTGCTAGTTACAAAGAACCAAAAATGTCAAATTTTTAAATTGATCTGTAAATTAAGTTATTGGGATCCTACCTCTTATGTACAAACTATCAAGGTGACTAACAAAAAGCAATTAAAATCGAAAACACCGATTATACTGTTATGAAAATAGAAAAATGCATTGGGGACAAGATCGAAACCTGCAGTTCCTTACAGGCTTGTTTTGCCTGGTGCGAAAAAACTGAGGATGGTACCTATAGTTGGCTATGAAAGGTGTCTGCTGGGTTGAGCAGTGTACCCCACTGTGGTATGCAAATTTGGCTAGCAGCAAGAGCGACTCCCAGTTGTCTTGCTGATAATTGGTATAACAATGTAGGTACTGTTCCAAGGTAGCATTTTGTCACTCCGTCTGACAATCAGATTGAGAATAGTAAGGCAAGTTGAGGTGAACCTGGGTGCCCACGAGGGTATGCCGGGCCCGCTAGAACTGGAAAGTAAATGGGGATCTGTGATCAGGAAGTCCATGCAAATGGAAGATGTGCTGCACAAACAGCCACCCTGTCTCCTTCACAAGGATAGGATGAAGTGACTCTTGGTGAAAAGGTCGACCACAACCACAATGCTGGTAGTTCTGCTGGATAGGGAAAGTTCTGTGATGAAATCCATACATATAGTTCTCTATTGCCCAGGTGGCATGAGCTGTAATGCCCTGTGGGTTTCCCTGTCAGGTTTTTGGCTCATTGACAGGCCTTGCATGATGCTACATAAATAGTCACATTGGCTCAGACCCAAGGACACCAGAATGTCTGGTTAGGAGGTGCAGTATATTATGCTGCCCAAAATGACCAGCAGGTTTAGAGTCATGGCAGAGTTGCAGAATTTCAGCCCAGTGGGGTCTAGGCAGCACACAGAGCCTATCCAAACGAGCAAGAAGTTCCTGGTTGTCTGAAAAGCCAGGAGGTGGGTTCTTGGTTGGGTCTTGGAGTGCCCAGAGGAGTGCTTGGGCAAACTTATCCCGCTGCTGCCAGTCCCACAGCAGTCTCTCATGGAAAGGCCCTGATGAATGCCTGTGAAATTCTCTGGCCGGAGGACCGTAGCTAGCGGCTCATATTCTGGAGGGATGCCCGCATACACTGGTTTCCCAGGGTGTTGCCTCCAGCCTGGTGAGCAGGACAGTTTGATCCCACCCTTTTTGCAGATGGAGGATCTGGCAGCAGAAAACCAGGTGGCTTGGGTTCTTCTGTACCTGTGGGCCAAGTGGCTCAACTGACTGCTTGTATTAGCTGCTCTGCAGCAACAGCAACCCCCAGCTTGCCCTCTGCATCTGTTATGCATTTAGAAAGCTGCTATCCAATGTAGTACAGTTCAATGTCAGTGAAGAAATACAGTAATTCTCAAGAGCATCATACTGGCTTCATAATTTATATTTCCCGTAGCATTTTAAAAACAGGTGTTTCAAATGAAAATTAGAATTTTTCATGTGTCAATTATGTGCAACAAATTAATGTAACTGGCAAGTTTTAAAAATACACTTTTAAATCCTCCATCTGTGGTGTTGAAAGATAACACATAGCACTTGAAAATAAAATGCCTCTTCATTTTCTGTACCTGACTTTTGAAATGCGTTCAGAGATGCAAGCTAATTGATTCCATACATAATTATTGGTATACTCAGTGACTCTCTTCCAGTTTTCTCTGCAGCATTGTATTTCATGAGTGTGTATAGCTTTCAAAGATTTTGCCCTTTTTCTTGAACTAATCCGTTGCTTTTTTTAAAACAGAAGCTTGGGGAATTACTAGAATCATAATCCTTGTGCTGATGTCTTTGAGGAAAATTGACCTTTAAGTGTAACTGTACTTGTGGTGTAGTATAGATTTGTGTGTGTGTATGGTTTTGTGAGGGGGTTTGTGATCAGCAACCCATTTAAAAAAAATGAGGATTCAAAACACCCTAGCTACTCCAAAAAAATGTCAGGTTTAGAGGCTGGAGACCAAGGGGTTTTGAAATAAGTGTTGCTGAAGGTTTTTCTTGGGCCAGTTATATTTCCTTTTCCAGTTCAATATATCTTAAAGCATAAAAAACCCTCTAATGGTTAGATTAGTGTTTCCCAAACTTTTCGGGGGGGCCCGCCTTGGTTCCACAAACTTAACTCCAGCGCCCCCTACCCTATCCTATAAAAAGCATTATTCAAAATAGGGGTTTGCATGACTCACGGAAGAAGATAATAACAATAAAATTTCAAAACAGTAACAATTAATTGCACATCATCATCATCAAGTCTTTATTGCATTAGCAAAAAAAAAAGCCATAGCAATAATTCAGAATAAGGTGGAAATTCCACTAAAATAAAATCAATAATATTAAAAATAGTAACAGAATAATAAAATTTCAAAACAGTAACAATTGATTGCACAACTATTCAAAATCAAATTAAAACTTTTTAGTTGAAATTCATTCAACAAAACTGATGAACTTGATCCAGTGGTATCAGCTCTTCAAAGTCTGGAAAAAAATTCTGATAGTTTCCACCAAATTTGCCAACATGGTGCCATAGCTTGATCTATAGCTGAGAGCCAGCATGTTGTAGTGGTTAAGAGCAGTGGTCTGGAGTGGTGGAGTCTGATCTGGAGAACTGGGTTTGATTCCCCACTCCTCCACATGCGCGGCGGAGGCTAATCTGATGAAACGAGTTGGTTTCCCCACTCCTACACATGAAGCCAGCTGGGTGACCTTGGGCTAGTCAAACTCTCTCAGCTCCACCTACCTCACAGGGTGTCTGTTGTGGGGAGGTGACAGGAAGGTGATTGTAAGCCGGTTTGATTCTCCCTTAAGTGGTAGAGAAAGTTGGCATATAAAAACCAACTCTTCTTCCCCTTCCTCTTCTTCCTCCTCCTCAATTGAAGGGGCCCACCTCTAGCACCCCCCTGCTGCCCTCTTGCCTCTTAGTGCCCCCCTAGGTAATCCCACCGCCCCCCAGGTACTGCCCACTTTGGGAATCACTGGGTTAGATGGACAACTTTAGATCTGTTCTGGTCACGTTCATCAAGCTGATCCATTGACTGAACAATGAAGTAGATACTAAATGTGGTTATCTGAGATTCTTGTTGACTACAACAACACGTTTATTTATGGTAAAAGACCAGCAACAAATTGATATAATTCTAGACATATATAAATAGTTAAAAGGTACAGTTATAACACTTGAATAACTTTAATTAAAATTTAGGTTACCTTCTTCTGTCTTATTAAACATGCTTGTGCGCAGAATTTTGCCACCTTAAGGGTGGTCTCGTTGGAGCAGTCAGCAAGGAGAAAGTCAGTATAGAAAGAGCTTGTTCTACCTGGGTATTTGGACAATATTGGTCTAATGAGCCTGGATCTAATTTTCTGATAGTAACAGCAATCTAATAAGATGTGTTCAATGGTTTCAATGGCAACTGAGATTCTTGTTAAATAACTACCAGGCTTTGAAAAACTGGTATCGCTGGATCAAGTTCATCAGTTTTGTTAAATACATTAAACTAAAAAGTTTTAATTGGATTTTGAATGAATGTGCAAGTAAGTAGAAATGAGCAAGAGTACAGTAGCACCTTAAAGACTAACAAAATTTCTGGCAGGGTATGAGCTTCGTGAGTCACAGCTCACTTCTTCAAATACAGCCAGAATGTAAGTCCAATTATCCTTAAGTAGAGAAGAGTGAATTCAGACACCCAATGGCAATAGCATGTAAATGTGAATAACAGGTAAATGACATTAGCAGGTGTGATTGGATTAGATGTGCCATGCAGAGCGGTACTAGGCATGAAAAAATCAGCAGAATTCCTAGGTTTCTATTCAGTCCAGCAGATTGTGCAATTAAATGTTACTCTTTTGAATTTTATTGTTATTATCTTAGTGGGTCATGCACACCAGTATTCTGAATAATGTTTTATATAGGGTAGGGGTAGAGGGCACTGGGGATGAGTTTATGGAACCAAGGAGGTGGTGGCCCAAAAACGTTTGGGAACCATTGGTCTAAACAAAGCTTTGCTCCTCTGTGACTGGGATAGGGCTGTTGAAAAAAAAATTCAGTACAGTTTGGCTTCGGCAAAATTCGGCCCTTTTAAATTCGGGCCGTGCCGAAGTCCGAACTGCCCCTCTTCGGATCTCTGAAATTCGGGCAAGATCTGGAGTTTGGGGGAAAATTGCCCCCCCCGCGGGCCTTCAGGGGGCTTCCCTGAAGGTGCGCGGGGGGGCCTTTAAACAGATCTGTGCCTCCTGGCTGGGAGGCACAGATCTATTTAAAGGCCCCCCCGCGCGCCTTCAGGGAAGCCCCCTGAAGGCGCGGGGCGGTGGTGGAACAGATCTGCGCCTAACAGCTGTTAGGCGCAGATCTGTTTAAAGGGAGTCCCGGGAAGAGGGGGGATGGGTTGTTAAGCCCCTCTGCGCTGTCTGCGCAGGCAGAGCAGAGGGGTTTAAAGACCCCCCCGCCCCTCTTCCCGGGAGTCCTGGGAAGAGGGGGGATGGGTTGTCAAGCCCCTCTGCGCTGTCTGCGCAGGCAGAGCAGAGGGGTTTAAAGACCCACCGCCCCTCTTACCGGGAGTCCCGGGAAGAGGGGGGATGGGTTGTCAAGCCCCTCTGCTCTGACTGCGCAGGCAGAGCAGAGGGGTTTAAAGACCCCCAGCCCCTTTTCCCGGGAGTCCTGGGAAGAGGGGGGATGGGTTGTCAAGCCCTTCTGCTCTGCCTGCGCAGGTAGAGCAGAGGGGTTTAAAGACCCCCCGCCCCTTTTCCCGGGAAGAGGGGGGATGGGTTGTCAAGCCCCTCTGCGCTGTCTGTGCAGGCAGAGCAAAGGGGTTTAAAGACACCCCCCCTCTTACCGGGAGTCCCGGGAAGAGGGGGGATGGGTTGTCAAGCCCCTCTGCTCTGACTGCGCAGGCAGAGCAGAGGGGTTTAAAGACCCCCAGCCCCTTTTCCCGGGAGTCCTGGGAAGAGGGGGGATGGGTTGTCAAGCCCCTCTGCTCTGCCTGCGCAGGTAGAGCAGAGGGGTTTAAAGACCCCCCGCCCCTTTTCCCGGGAAGAGGGGGGATGGGTTGTCAAGCCCCTCTGCGCTGTCTGTGCAGGCAGAGCAAAGGGGTTTAAAGACACCCCCCCTCTTCCCGGGAGTCCCGGGAAGAGGGGGGATGGGTTGTCAAGCCACGGGGGATGGGTTGTCAAGCTGCCTCCCAGCTGGGAGGTGCAGATCTGTTTAAAGGTGGGGGTGCTTTTACTTTTAGCAAATACATATTCTATCTAATGGTTCAAACTTACCATAGGTTATACTCATTGGTATGCTTTGGTGGAACTTCATGGCATTCATTTGTTACCTTTTAAATATTCTTATAGGTAAAAACTGAAGGGTCATGGAAGCTGCTGCTAAGTATATGTCAGCATCTGAAAATTCTTGCTAAATTTCTGATCCTTCTTGGTTAGTTTTCTAGTTTGGATTTTTAAAATTATTATTATTTTATTTATTATGAATGTTTTATTTCTGCTATTTAATATGAGAATCACTTAGTATGTCTTATTTTAGTTGCCAAATTTCTGTTTTTGTGCTTAATTTCGGACAGCATTCCCAAGGCATCTGGACCTCATTGGTACCCCCCCCCAAAAAAAATTGTCTTAATGCAGATAGATTTTAAAAAAGAACTAAAACTGGTTCAAGGTTCAAAGCTTGGATGAACAAGACTGAAATGACCCTGCTGTAAACCTATTTATTGCCAAAACGGCTTGCTTATCTAAGTGATCTAAAACTCTGGGAAATCATTTCCATCCTTCAGGAAAATTCTTGTAAAGAGCTCAAACGTCTCTATAAAAGAATAGTTCAGTGTTTATTTCTTTACACTTGGTAATAAAAACTTCTGTCAAATCTAACTCAAGCCTTTATTTACTGTATACTTATAAAGCCAGTAGAACTCACCTCTGTTTAAGGATCCTGATGTAGGTAAGATCTGGAATAAAATAATTGTACTGGACAGGGGTGCCCCTGCTGTGTGCTGTCTTTGGCAATAACAGTTCTAATGTAGACTTTGTTAACATTTTGAAAGCATATATAAAACAAAGAATTGTGGTAAATTACATATAAAATATATTGGGTACCATGGTGAGAACAGATGTTCTTGGTTAAACTTTTAAAAAACTTAAATGCATTTTTATTTTGCAGCATAACTTTTGTGTTGAGATAGCCGCTCTGTAGCAAAAATATTCCACAGCATGCTCAAGGGACTTGATTTGCTTTTGTAATCCTTTGTCCCAGTGTCTTTTTTTAGTTTCATCTTCCTGACTGAAGTAAAAATAGATGGTGTAAATGTACACAGTTCATGGCCTCAGCATTCCACAAGTCATCTAAAAACTAGATAAAATGTTTGAAACAAACATCTGTTTATATTTTATTAATATGTGTGGATGTAATTTGTTCAGCCTGTTTCCTTTTAATCCAGTTTTTGCATGGATGTCTGCAATTTTTAAAAGCAACGATGGATTTAGAGAGATGCTTCTAGGTCAAAAGCACCTTAACAGTCAAAACTAGTTTGTGTCTTTAATCTTCTGATCTAGTGCATCCCATATGGAATGTAATCCTATATGTTGCCCTAACAGCTTTGCTATTATGCAGTTTTGTTTGTTAATGCTGATGTGAGAAGAATAAAAGGAGCACTTTTACATTGATCCAGACCAGTGGTTCATTTGATAGACTTGCAGAGGTCTTAGTACAGTTACTTGAGATTTAACTAGAGAGTGTTAAGTTTCAACTAGGGGCTGAAGGATGAACTCTGCCACTGAATATGACACAAGCAGTTACAATACACCTGCGGATTTCAGCTTTTATTTATCATAATCCTGATTACTCCCTTGAGTCATTAGGAAAGGCAGGATATAAATACTTAAATAAAATAGAGTAGTTGACAAATTATTAAATTATAAACCATTTGATCCTGTTGTGTTGTGCTGCTGAAAGGACTTTTCTGGAATGAGGAGAAACAGGGCCAGATACTGTTCTCTGAAGGGACATCGCAGTGGTTCTTTTCCCTTGTGCTGGTGTAACCTTGCTCTTGTAAAATATCACAATGGAGGACAGGGTTTATTAGAGCAAGGGAGATGAATCTGCATAGAATTACAATGTGAAACCACATTAATCTGTGGCCAAAACTTTTACTTGCACTACAGCGACTCAGGTAATGAACAGGCTCAGGCTACCATTTTATACAACTTTAGTCTGTTTAATATTAGAGTATTGAGAGAAGGGTATTGAGTAGAGGCAATGAACTGGAGAAAGATTTTGTTAGTTAAATAAAACGTTTGTCTGGGATAAGCCTAATCAGTGTGTATAGTGATATGTTCAGCTCTGTTCCCATGTAATCGTGTACAGCTTCAGACCTTTTCTCCAAATAAATGTTTCCAGTTTCATTAAACTGTCTGCTGTTTTACAAAATGCAACCAAAAAAATTCAGCACTTGGGAAAACTTGTGGCCATAAAAGGAGTTGTTGCATGCTTGTATCTGAGAAAATTCTGCCTAGAAGATGAGATCATCATATTCAGTTCATAGAACTCTGGTTTTGGATTTTAATGTGAAATGGATAGAATTACACTGTGTCACTGTCAGTTTATGAACTTGAAGGTGATACTATTAAAAAAGCAAATTACATTTTTGTCCTATACTGTTGTGAGCACTGTGTGCTGATCATCATCTATAATTAACATACTTCAGTTTAGAGCTTTGAATAATTCTGAATTATGAAATCTATGGTAAAAAGTTAAGCTCTAATGAGTGAGGAAGAAGAGGTGAAATAAAAGATGAACTTCACAGTCTGAAAGATTTTTGAGCGTAATATTTCTTTTCGGTCAGTAGTGTGGTAAACTTGGTGGAGGGTACTGTTTAGATTTAATGTTGACCAGCCATTGTCTTGTGGAAATGTGATTAACATAGCTTTCTTGCCAGATAACTTTTGTTCATGGTATGATATGAAAATATTATAACTCTGAATTTTTCCAGTATCTCTGCTAGTGATAAAATACCATACACCACTCATATAAATAGTACTTGCACATACCAATCTTCAGAGTGCACCAGCAGCCTTCTTCTTATATCAAAAAATACCAGGAATCCTGACATGTATGGCCCATTGGCTATGTAATTACCACTAATGCTGCTATGATTGGTAGTAGTATTCACATCAGCTCAGGATGTCCTACTAGGCAGGAGTTTCTACAACAGGTTGAAGTAGTTACAATTGCAATCATTGCGCAATTAGCAAGGCTCAGACTTACCTACAAGCCCAGTTTTCTGGCATGTGCTGGGGGTGGGGGTTGGGAGCTGGCACAAGGTACTGGGGCTTGTCCGGTGAGGTGGGGGCTCAGCTGGGCTGCCAGCAATGGCTGCTGGTGGTGAAGCTGGAGAAGGAGCCATAGCATTTCTAACTCCAGCTGGAACTTTTCCTGCCCTGCTGCATACCTTCCTGGCCTGCCCTATATTTAATGGACCAATCAGACCCTGGCTCAATAAGGGTGGGGCTGGCAGGCAGGCTCAAACCTTAGCTTTTGCACTCAGCTCCTCAAGCAAGGTATTTAAGAAGCCATCCCCTCACCCATCTGAGTCTGCTTCCTAATTTGTGTTAATTCATCACAACTTTTGGTGGTTTTGGCATGGGGCCGCATCCATTTGGGGGGGAAAGGCAGCCTGCGTGCCCCCTTTTCCCCATTCTGGGGACCCCAATAAGGGTTTTGGGTGAGGCCTGGAATAGGGACATGCCCAGTCGGGGCTGTCAGGATGGGACATGCCCAGTTGGGGGCTGTCAGGGTGGGGCCTCCTGCCAAGTGGCAGGGGACCACACAGCAGGTTTCTGTCCAAGTGGGTCCCACATACTGCCATGCTGGGAGTAGGATGCAGTGGTTGGCAAGCGGGTCGGGCCGATGCCTTGGATTCAGCCCCTATGCAACAAAGACCCCCACCAAAAACTGTTAAGCAAACTTCATAGTCATGGGATGAGAGGACAAGTCCTCCTATGGATTGAGAGCTGGCTGAAAAATAGGAAGCAGAGAGTAGGAATCAATGGTCAGGTCTCCCAATGGCAGTATGTGAGCAGTGGGGTGCCTCAGGGATCTGTGTTGGGACTGGTGCTTTTCAACCTGTTCATCAATGACCTGGAGTTGGGGTTAAACAGTGAAGTAGCCAAGTTTGCAGATGACACCAAATTATTTAGGGTGGTTAAAACAATATCGGACTGTGAAGAGCTCCAGAAGGATCTCTGAATACTGGAAGAATGGGTGTTAAAATGGCAAATGAGATTCAATGTGAGTAAGTGTAAAGTGATGCATATTGGGGCAAAAAATCCCAACTTCACATATAGACTGATGGGATCTGTGCTGGCAACGACAGACCAAGAAAGGGATCTTGGGGTGGTAGTGGATAGCTCAATGAAGATGTCAACCCAGTGTGCGGCTGCTGTAAAAAAGGCAAATTCCATGCTGGCCATAATTAGATGAGGAATTGAGAATAAAACTGCTGATATCATACTGCCCTTGTACAAATCTATGGTGAGACCACACTTGGAATACTGTGTACAGTTCTGGTCACCACACCTAAAAAGATATTACAGAGCTTGAGAAGGTGCAGAAAAGAGCAACCAAAATGATTAGGGGACTAGAACAACTGTCCTATGGGAAGCAGTTAAGACGCTTAGGGCAGTTTAGCTTGGAAAGAAGGCGGCTGAGGGGAGACATGATAGAGGTCTATAAAATGATGCATGGTTTGGAGAGAGTGGACAGGGAGAAGTTTTTCTCCCTCTCCCATAATACTAGAACACGGGGTGATCTGCTAAAGCTGGAGGGTGAGAGATTCAAAACAGATAAAAGGAAGTATTTTTTTCACACAACACAAAGTTAAATTGTGGAACTCCCTGCCCCAGGATGTGTTGATGGCTGCCAGCTTGGAGGGCTTTAAGAGGGGAGTGGACATATTCATGGAGGAGAGGGGTATTCATGGCTATTAGTTACAATGGATACTAGTCATGCTGCATACCTATTCTCCCTAGTATCAGAGGAGCATGCCTATTATTTTGGGTGCGGCGGAACACAGGCAGGATGGTGCTGCTTTACTCGTCTTGTTTGTGGCTTCCTAGAGGCACCTGGTTGGCCACTGTGTGAACAGACTGCTGGACTTGATGGGCCTTGGTCTGATCCATCAGGGTCTTTCTTATGTTCTTATGTTGCTCTTCACCACCTGCGGGAGGTTTTGTGGGTGGAGAAGGGGCTTCAATGCCATGGAGTCCAATTGCCAAAGTGGCCATTTTCTCCAGGTGAACTGATCCCTATCGGCTGGAGATCAGCTGTAATAGCAGGAGATCTCCAGCTAGTACCTAGGGGTTGGCAACCAATGCCTGATGCTGTAACCAATAAAGTTGTGGCCATTTCCATTCCAGCTAATGTCTCGGTGTGTTTAATTGTATGCTAAGGTCATTATAGTATAAGGATCATCGGGTGGTTATTGTATGCCAAGGGTGGCCAGGTTGGGGGCTGCATTAAGTAGCCGGCTCCAAGACACCCCCCAATTCGGCGCTATGCCAGAAAACGGGCCATGTAGTATTCAGATTCCCAGTTGTGCCTTTGGTTTATCTACTTGGCCATCTTGGTACAGCAGCTTTGTGGATCCTTAATAGCTTCTAGCTTTGACAATGGTGACTAGCTGTCATATGGAAACTGGCCTTTTCAACTGCAAGCATATATGGTATATAAATGTAAATAAGCTATTGGTTATAGTTAAAATTGAAATCTTGGCTGTGTCACATTGTGAGACATGGAATATAGACTGGTGGTCCAACAGTGGTTGCTAATAGATGATGCTTCATTAAATGCGTACATGTCTGCTTTTAAGTCTGCAGGAAGCAAGAACATGGCTAATTTGCAAACTGCAGCTGTCCTTGAACTATCTTGTTTATTCAGCAACTTTAGCCTGAGATTTCCTTAGCCATGTTTAGTAATAGAGAATGCTTGCAAGAATACGTGAAAAGTAGAATTAGACTGCAGATCAAGGAAGCAGCACTGCAGCCTAGAGAAGCTTGTTCCACACCAGTATGACACACGTGATATGCTTGAACCTCTCTCTGTCATCAAGCCCCCCCCCCCACACACATGCCAACACAACAAGATAAGGAGATGCAGCAACCCTGGAACCCTGGAACAGCCAAAGATACTTGGAACCGATGCACCCAGCAAAGAACAACAAAGATGTCAACAGGGAACACCTGGCACCGAGCAAGAACTGGGCTTGCCTGCAATCTGGAAGTTAAGGGGGAAGAAAGAGCAGAGAAGAGCCAGAGATACCATGACATCATCAGCCCTACAAAGGAGGGAACTAAGACAGGCCAGAGAAGAGTTCTGCTTTCCAAGCTGCTTGTGCTCACAAATAGATCCAGCCAACCTAACTTTGGGGTGAGAGTGAGAGCACGAATAAGGTTAGCCTGGGATGCATAACTGCCTTCGTTTTACTTAGAAGTATCCTTGCCTGGGACACTGCTAATTAAAGGCTTACAGGGCCCCTGCCTGGCTCAAGGGTCTGATCAGCCCTGTAGTACCGGTAGAAGGAAAATGGGGCCACAAATGACATTTGGTGATAGGAGTGGGATTCACAGGTCAGCAGAGACTTCCTCAAAGTAAGGATTGTGGCACTGCATTGCCTTTTGTGGCTGAGACCAGGAGCGTATCTGGATGTTGAGAATTTTAAAACAGCCTGCAATGGCCTTGGAGTGCAGGCGTTGAATGAAATGAAGGCTCAGTGGGTGGCTGTGAATGACCCACAGGGGCTTGGATTGAAACCCAAAGTTCTTTAGAATGTGTGTATGAGATGTTGGTTGGGAATTAAGGGCCTTCAAAGCAATCAGCACTGGCCTCAGGACATGTTCACTTCTGAATGCAGGTATTGTTGAACATTGGTCCATAGTTGCTTCATAATGTGTGCCTCCTCCCATACATTCCTTGGTAACATGGCTCAGGGATTTGGTGATTTAATTGCCAGGGGTGTGTGGAGTGATTGGTGATTTAATTGCCTGACTGGAGTGTGTGTTCAAGTGAGTGTGTGGGTGGGTTCTAGACATGGTAGTCTCCCAGAGAGGAGGTAAAGAGGAGATGAGATCTCTGGCTTGTTTGGATTTGCTTTGGGTTTGTCATAATGTTTAAAAAAACCAACTCTAAGCTGTTGAAATCACCTCCTTCTGGGGTCTAGGTTTCCTGTTACATTAAGCAATTCAAGCCCTCCCCGAAACAAAGATTAGCAGCCATAGGCGGGCTTTTAGACCTTGCAGTTTTGTACCTGACATCATAGCATCTGTTTTTAAGAAAAGTTTTATTGAACCAACTGTGTGCTGATATAGCAGGAAGATGACTTTTAAAGCTATGCAGCTGTTTTCATCTGTCATCGAAGACACGGTTTATTCTTAAGATATGGTACAAATGAAAATATTTTTAATCATTTCTGATGGATTCCAGCCTGAGAACAGACTTCACTTTCATTTTGTACAAATGTTTGCATAATCCTGTACCTACTAAATGTTCTCCTTCTGCCTGATAGTTGCCTTTCAACATAAATAATAACTTGCATCAAATATTGTGAGCTGAAAATTGAATGAGATTTATGAAAAGTGTCAAGGACAACTCAAAAGTTGCTTTTTCAAATTTAAGTGCATATCTTTGCAAATAAGCCCTATAAACAAAGTAAGACAATGGAATGGTTCTGTGTTTCTGACAAAATGGTCACAAATAAGGAGTGATGAAGAATGATAGTGCTGGAAGCAAGTGAATCACATGCTCATTGCAATTTTTGATTTGATGTATTTGTATACTTTTAGTATCTCAAGTACAATTTTTTGCTTGAAGATTTTTTGCTAGTGTGCCACTTTTATATAAATTTACATAACTTTTAATACGGAATTGTATGAAGATTATTTTCTTTGTACTTTTCCAGGCAAGATACTTGATAGCCTTTAAAGTAACAATAAGGTAAATTTCACCTATTGGTTTTAAAATCTCTTATTTATGGAATGTCACCTAGTTAATGCTGACCTTCATTTTGAATTTAGAGAAAAGGGAGTTTAAAAAGCTTTATCCAGGATCAGCTTTGCCAACCTGCTTTTCAAACTGGGGGTGGTGAGGGGGGAGAAAGTTGTGTGGAGTTACTTGGCGTCTGGATCGCTGAAACTACGGTAAATTTAGAAGTGAAACCTAAAAAATACAGTTGAGCTGCCAAGCCCCTGGTGGGGGTGGGAATCCCCACCGATGGAGGGAGAAAAATTAAAAAGAAAAATATGGCCTCTTCTACTTATAGGAAATTCTTACTGTAGAGATTCTGGTGATTCCTAGAACTACTAACTTTTACCATAGAGTTTCCATGAGATTGCTAGAGCTACCCTTTGTCACTTCTGGGTAGCTCTAGGAATCACCAGGAACTCTATGGTAAGAACTTCTTGTCATGGGATGCTCCCCTGCACAACCTTCCCACCAGTTCCCAGGCACTGCCTAGCAACCCTAAAGTACAGTGAACCACTGGTGTGTAGCATATATATATTTGTAACTCTATGGCCTTTGAGACAGAATACCAACTACCCACCAGGTTGGTGACCAGTACAAAATTGGCTTTTCTAGTAGTGGTCCTCAAGCTGTATGATCAGTTTTTTATTTACAGTCCTCCTATTTCAGTATCGTGGTCATTAAACATCTTTTTGATTTGGGTCTTAAGCATTACTTTCCACATACTCTTGGTTTTCATTGATTGTATTGACTATAGTATAGTTTTGTCTGTGGCTGTTCTTGGAATTGGCATTTTAGTGCTGTATTATGTTATTCTCTGTCTTGAGAATTATTGTATTTATTTATTTTGTTTAAATAAATAACAATTACACTGTGCACATTCTGAAAGAGAAAGGCTTTTGCCAATCTGCCTCCTGAGGGATCTTTCAGGAAGCATATTAATTCCTCAGGCCCTTTTCTCCATAATCAATGACTGAGTATCATCTGAGTGCATGTGTTCCATATTTGTAATATATAAGCTAACCTTATTATAGTCCAACTAGTGCCCAGAAAATGTAGCGTCCCTTCTGAATAGAGAAGTTGTATATCCCTGGTTTAAATTTCTGTTATGCTATTTCTACTGAAATTGGCTATTCCTGCTTTCATGGCTATCTTATTGTAGCATGATTCATATCTCAAGCCTATCTTTAAAGTATTTGTGAAGTAACCACTAAAGTCAGTCTGAAAACACGGCAAGCTGGGTTGAATTAGTGTATACTGGTGGCATTAGAGTCTTCCTTTACTCTGGATGGTAGCCAAGAAATTCCCTCTCCTGGCGTCAAAACAGTTAAGAAAGGTTTGGATCTCTCTTCTGTCTAAATCAGCTTTGTGTGAGCTTGAAAATCCTTATCCAAAACAATGGCCTTCATTTTATTAAATTGTTCTACTGCATTTACTTGATGTTGGAACCATCAAACTAAGCACCAATCTAAGTATCAGCCTATAAAGTATAATATACAAACTAAGACAGATAAACCACATTGTACTATAAATTAACAAAATCTGCTGCATGTTATGCTGTCTATTGTACAAATGAGTTTTGATACTGAGTGAGATTTCCCTACTGCATGATAACCAAAGCCATTTTGTACAGTTGTACACATGTTGTCTAAATTAAGATTTGGTTGAAGTAACCAATTTTCACAAGTGCAAACCCAATTTAGCAAACAATATTTTTCTTCTACCATTGAGCCTTGGTTAAAATGTTGATACTTTTGCCTCAGTTTACTATTTAACAAACTCTTTCTCTTGCTTCAATGCTACTGTTCATATTTCTTCTGAAATATTAGGAAAAGTAAGGTTTACATCTGGGTTTCACCTAGCTGGCCTTGTTACTGTGTGTGACTGGAAAGACGTGTGTGTACTTATATGGGTCAATGTGGCTTGTTTCCCTGTATTGGCCAAATATAAGGAAGATACTTTTCTTCTGCAATCTCTCACTCTTATTTTTAAAGGAGCTGCAGACTTAGGGCCCATTCCTGAAAATTGGGCCCAAAGCCCTTAGGAGGCCTACTATGGCCTCTGCCGATGCAAGGACCCACACCGACGGCGCCCGGAAGGCGCATGCCAGCGTTTAGTGGCCCCAGCGCTGGCATGCAGGGATGGGCGCCGCTCCCCGAATGCTGCCGCCAACTGGTGGCCGGTGCCCTGGGTGCCCTTTCAGCTCGGGAACGCCCCTTTTTATTTTTGCAAAGATATGCCAGCTTTTAGCTGGCGTATCTCCCTTGCAACCCTATGAGGGTTGCACGGGTTTTTGGCTCCTTTAGGAGGAAACGCTGCCAGTTTGCCTCCTAAGCCCCGTGCAGGAATTCCTTTCAGGAATGTGCTCTTAATTCTTAGCATCAACATATAGGGATGACATTACCTATCCTGGTAGGATCCTGAGTGAGGAAAGTCATTTGGAAAGATTCCCAAGTGTCCAGGTAGCCAATAATCCAAAAGGAAACTTGGAACTACACAAACCAGAAGGTTGTGGAGCTACCCAGAAGGTGCTTGCTAGGTTCAATAGCAATCAATCTAGAGTAAACAATCCAGGTGGAGATCCTGCAAAGGGAGGCAGGTGGAGCCTGTCACACAAGGCAGCACTGATTAGACCAAGGAAGCTGAAAGCAAGACTAGAAAGAAGAATGTGATGTGGAAAGTGTTCTTGTAAAAAATGTTAATTCTCCTGGGCTTGCGAAGATGAGGAGAATACCGGTAAGCTCAGAAAGAAGCTTCCAGATTTGATGGAGGTGTGTTAAAGGGAGTCCTTGTTTTGGAGAAAACTTTTAAATAAGGCAAGGAGGAGAATGAGATGTGCCTTGGTTGTATAATTAAACACACACACACACAGAGAGAGAGAAATGGAGCAGTAGTAAACACATAACAAGTATTACGCTAGAATGCACTGTTGTATCTAGACTCAAGTATAAGAAGAGCATAGTGCATGCTCCATCTTGGCAAAGGGAAGAGAAACTTAAGTTGACCCTTGAAGCAAATCAGCACTAAGTCACTGTGTGAAATAGAGGAATTTCTGAGATCACCTCCCAGAATAAAAAGTCAAGATGACCAGTGCCTATGAGCCATTAAAATCCATTCTTAAGTACTCAAGAAAATTCTAGAGCCATTAGGCTGTCAAACTCCCCTCCTGTACTAAATAACAAAGGAATAGCAATTCCCTGTAACTGGTTGCCAGTAACCTGAGTGATCATGAGTGGTGCAACCCCTATCCCTTCTCTCAAACCACCTCACCGCAAAAACTTCAAAATTGAGTATAAAGGTGTTCCAACTTCTTCTCCCCCCAATAAGGCAGTTTATTCCAAGAACTGAAAGCCTGACCAGTGCTCTTTGACTCCTCCTTTCCCACCTGCTACTTTTCTCCTACCATCAAGAGCTCTCTGGGAACTCAGAAATAGCAAAATCAGATTACAAGTTCAAATTTGTCGAACACCATGGAGTAAAGGAATTACCAGAGCTGCATTCTGGTTCTCAGGTGAGAATAAAATCGACCTTGAGAGGTCTATCAGTACTTAATTTTATTTCTATTTTACAAATAAGGCTTGGAGACAGAGAGTGTGACTAACCATTTGTAGGCATTTGTGGCTGGAATTTGAATCGTGTGGGATCATGGTCGGGCACTTTTGTCCACTGAATTCCCCAATTTAGAATGGCAGATGGTGGACTTGTGATGAAGGTCTTCAAATAATATTTCTCAAGTACAGAAGAGGTTTTATGAAAACTCACAATGCATCAAAATTGCTAAAGCCAAACTAAACTGTGCCTGGATGGAAGATTGGGAGCCCTAGACATAATACTGAGTCCCATGGAAGAAAGATAGGCTATAAATGAATACACATTAGTAAAATAAATGAGGGTACTTAATGTCCATCACAGTCCCTGTCTTGATGGGTTTGGGGAAAACTGTGATACAGAGTGGTTTGAACTCACTGGTATCCTCAATTCTCCTGGTTAGTTTAACTGGTGATAATGTAAGTTATCCAACAGGCTTTGTCTTATTTAGCATTGGGAAATCAGAACACCAGGAAGTATTTAATTGCTTTGGGCAGATGTTCCAATATCTAAACTAGCAAAACAATTCTCTATAATATATTACAAGTGTTTTAATTATATATGTAAAGTTAAGAAACAACAACAACAAAAGTAAGCTTTTGTTTGGAATATTCAAAGGAATTAAGGTTAGTTTCTACATATGGTCCCAAACTAGAAAACACATCCTTGAAATAATCATTGTTTAAATGATTCTGTTGTTTAATGATTTTGAAACAGACTGTCTCCTTTTGTGTTGTTGTATTATTTAGCAATGCAACATACAATATGAGAAGAAAAATACCTGTCACCCTCTTTAATGTGATGGTTGGATTACTTTATATGCCAGTTTTGTAATATTTTTTTCATTCTGGAAAGCATTACATACTAGCCTGCAAAAACGGAATGATAATTCATGTGGTTTTCTCTCCAACTTTTTCTCTGAGCCAAGTGTGTATTGGGGTAAATTCCTTAAAATCTGGCAAGAGTGGAAATTGATTTGGTTGACCATAAGGATGTGTAGTATGCCTTGACAGTTCTGAAAATTGTGCCCCTTGTGATATTTCAAACTGACTTCTGAAACATCCACACTGTGCCATGAAGTCCAGTGTATGTGTGTGTGTGTGTGTGTGAGTTCTCTTAGTCTATGCTTTCTACCCCGTGCATAATTTTATAAACCTCTATAATGTCCTTCCTTAGTTGTGATACAAAGTAGAATTTTTCCTTCAATGAGGTTAGGAATATTCAACACATTCTACTAAACATTAATGCACTCCAGACCCCTGTGCAACATGTATGGATTCCTCAGCAAAATGCATATAGGTTTCCTGGCAACTGATGTGACTGGGTTCTCTGTGGTCAGGAAATCTGAATTCCACTGCATTGCCTCATTCAGAAACTGTGGAAACAGTTGTATCTCAGTTTATATTTGCTTGAACTGGTGTAATGACATGAGTTCTAAGGCTACCTATCCGTTATACTTGTATGGTGCAGGTACGGTGCCACTATAACTTCTAAATGGTAATAGAACAATAATAAGGTATCAATGATGCTTGAAGAAGCTCATATATTTAACTCTCACAAGAATCATAGATAGGAAGCGCTAATATCTCAGGATAGGACTGATGTTTTGAAGATAATGGGTTAGAGCCGAAGGTTCTCTTCTTCCTGCATACCGTGCTTACAATAGTGGATCAGCACTTCCATTGCAGAGAAGGAAAATTTGCTGATTCCCTGTTTCCTGCAGACCCCGACTTTGCCCCCCCTACTGTTTGTGAAGATCCCTTGACTCCCCATAGGTTAGGTTTTCAAAGGGTTCAGCAGGCTGCCGTGGGAAGGTAGACGCAGGGGAGTTCTGTTTTGTTCTGTGAGCTTCACTCTGCTTGTGGGACTTGAGCCAGCCCAACAGTGTGATCAAGGTCATTTACTGAGGCCACGTCTGAGCTAGATTTGAAGCAGGACCTTCCAGCTCATGCTGTTAATCACTACACTATCTGTAATGAAATCTCTGTAACAGATGAGACTGGATATTGTCGAAGGCTTTCACGGTCAGAGTTCATTGGTTCTTGTAGGTTATCCGGGCTGTGTAACCGTGGTGTTAGTATTTTCTTTCCTGACGTTTCGCCCGCAGCTGTGGCAGGCAACTTCAGAGGAGTAACACTGAAGGACAGTAACACTGAACACTGAAGAAAGCCAGGAGAAAGACTGGCTTTCTCCTATGCAAATGCAGTTTACATTATCACTGAGATATGAACAGAATTTTATTATCAGCTAATAAATGCAAATATTTATATAATTCAATATTTAAATACAAATATATAAATATTTATATAATTCAATAATATATAATAACATTGCAAATATTTATATAATTCAAGAGGGGGCTAGGTTAAATATCAGAAATGGCTACTTAACGTGATGTCTCACATGCTGCTTTGTATCCATGGCAGCAAAATCAGATGGGCTTGGGCAACTAAGTGAGTTTGCACCTATCTTTTAAAACAGCAGTAGTTTACTTAAAGCGGCATCTTCAGGTGTAAAGTGATTCATCTTGGTATGTGTAGCTACACCCAAGTGAACAGTAATAGTTTACTTCCCAATGCCTTAGCAGTGTAGACTGTACAAAAGAGAAACAATTGCTGAATGAGTTGGTGTGAAGACACCCCCCAAAAAACTAATGCATTCATGCTAGCCTGAAAAATCCAGGAAATAACCAACAGCAATTTCTGGACAATTATCTGTTTTCCTGGTCCAAATGGCTTCTTATGATCTGAGGGTAGACAAGATAGCAGTTTTCCACATTCAGTCTCCTACATACCCTGCATTTAAGTTATCTTGAGCAATATAATGTGGTAATCCAGCTGGCTGATCCCATAAAGCAACCCATTTCACACAACTTGTCTGTCCAAAAACTCAACTCAGCAGATGTCTCATTAATGCGTTACGCTAGTCGCTCAGAAGCTTCTAATTTTGCCCATTAGAAGGGATGGCTGCCATTTTCATAGCACAGAGACCAAACATTTTCTTCTCTTAAACTATGCAGCTGAAATATTACTTGTACTAGGTTATTAGTTGTGAGAGACTCTATGATAACGATCATTTCACCTTGGCAGCGTGTTAGCAAACTGTCTCTATGTTAGTCCAAAATCTTGCAACTGTGACTTTCTAGCTTTCTCTTGGCTTCCTGGGGAAGCCAACTCCAGTTCTTGCAGTGATAGACCTGAGCACTGAAACTCTAGCAACAGCATAAAACAGGAAGTTGTTTCTGTGATCCAGGTGTCATATATGCATGCAGCCCAGACGCATGATTGTCAGGAAGTTGGGTGATTTGTAACATTTTGGGGAAGATGCATCAGAAAATGAGGTTTCCTTTGTTTTTGTTTTTTTAATTTACTGCTTCCATATCCTGCCCTGTCTGACAGCATGCAGCTAGGGTGGAGAATTGATGCCATCTGGATTGCAGTTGAAAAAGCCCATGTTATCTTTATTTTGGTGGGCAATAGGAAGAGATACTGCCATTGCGTATCTCAGTACAGAAGAGCAGTCTCATTCTATTGCTATTTGTTTTAAATAATGGAAAAGTATTTAAATGCATAATTATGAGTAACTGTGTTACTGTTTCAACAATTAATCTTATGTAGAAATAAACAATATGTAGAAAGAAAGAAACAACCAACCAATCACATCTTGTAATTTATATTATGGAAATTCAGACTTTGTGCCTGACTAGTGAACTCCAAGTGGAATGAATGGCGGTTGGGGCAGTAAGGCAGTTCTGGATAACTAGGGTTGCCAGGTCCCCCTTCACCACCCGTGGGAGGTTCTTGGTGTGGAGCCTGAGAAGGGCAGGGTTTGGGGAGGGGAGGGACTTCAATGTCACAGTCCAATCACCAAAGCGGCCATTTTCTCCAGGTGAACTGATCTCTATCGGCTGGAGATCAGTTACAGTATAACAACAGGAGATCTCCAGCTAGTACCTGGAGGTTGGCAATCCTATGGATAACCGAGGTTATATACACATGTACATGTAATATCCAGAAGTCCATTTCATGTTCAGATTGCAAAGAATTGGCATCACATAACCACATCTACTGTGAGACAGTGGCTCACTAAGGTTTGGCACATGGTACAAATGTCACATGTGTGTTTTGATTTCTGGGGATACATGTAATGTACAAATATTTATAATTACAGAAAATGATTTTTATCATTTGTTTTTTGAATTATGCTGGAAAGCATATTTTGTATTGGCTCACTTTTAATTTTAAATAATATTCAAATATAAGCTAAGAGGGAAGGTGGCAGGCAGTTCTAGTCTCCCATATCTCATTTTAAAAGTAAGTTGATAAAAATAAACTGAATATTGCTATGATAGTCTGATTTAGTTATATTAATGTGAGGGTCCTGCCCCGGGGTTCCCACTTCTGGCCCCTCCACTGTCTCGAGTCATCTTGTGCCTGAGCTTCCTTGGTCTCAGATGGGTCAGTAGGGATGGCCTGAGACGCCGGGTTTCAAGGCTGTCTCAGGACAATTAAGTTTTAATTAATAAATCTATAAAGCAAAAATATTCCAATACAATTCTATTTCCAGTAAGGACATCCATAGAGTATATAACTGTACAAATTGTAGTCCCTTGCATTTTGCATTTTATATACATTTTTATTAAAAGGAGCGTATGCTATTGTGGAATGTAACATACAAATCCGATAAGACTTTTTATGCACCACAAACCCACTCTCCCAGTCCACTCCAATAACACTAGTTTACCTGATGTGGTGAATTTTGAAACAGTATTATTGCTGGAGGAGAACTTGTAAATTAATTTGTATTCTCTTTTGATTTATAGATTCAAGATGCAGCGAGTCGGGGCATGAGGTTTGTTGGAATAATACCTCAGTACACTTCCCAAATGAACTCCACGAGCAGCAGTGCTGTAATATCCAGCAGTACTAGCTCAAGAGAACTAAGAGGTGACAAAACGCCATCAGACTTTCCTGAGGATTGTGCTTTGCTGGATCATGAAAAAGATTGCACTAACAAAGGCAAAATCCCCATAGCAGCAAGTGAGGAAAATGTCGACCAGTGCGTAAACCCTAGTGAAGATCTGGGAGGTGAAGGGCAGGTTACTGAACATCTCAGTTTAAGCTCTGCTGAAGAAAACGGAGGGCAGCTACAAGGTGAGAAAGCAAATGGTTTTCCAAGGCTACAGCGTATACGTTACTACAGTGCTGCATTGGAACCCTATTGCTCTGTTGCTTGCTGCAATGAATGTACTGCAGTAATACCTAATAAGAATAAACTCAAGAGTAATTTGCTATTTATATCATCGGTATGGCACTATAATATGCAGAAAGCTTTATGATCTTTTTCTTGTAACATTCCTGCCCTTCTTCATATATCTAATTTTGAACATGGCCAAATCTAGGAATACTTAAAGCCAGAGAATGAAGACTTTGACAGACAAGACAGATCTTTCTGCAAGCCTGGAAACATCCCCAGCTTTCCAGAAAAATCTGAAATTATAAAAGTATATATATTGGGGGTTAACCTCTCCCAAATAATAGAAGTAGCACCTGTAGCTTTAAGAAATGAAGTGGATGTTGTGGGGTTGCTAGGCAACCACAACACTATTTCAACCTTTGAGCCTTAGTTTCCTTTCACCGAAAAGCAGAGGGAAGGGCAGGGCCCTTTCCAGGCCTGTTTTGGCCTTTGAGGGAGGACTCATCAAGGCCAGGCCTGGCAGCAACCATGGATGACTTGGTACACATGACTTGTATGACTCACCCAGACCTGGCTGTTTGCTACTGTTCAACAGCAGCCACCCCACAAAAGCCATTTTGGTATAATGAGTATAGCTGAAGTAGATAAAAGATAGATTGGTTGGTGTGTAGGAAGGAGAGAAGGAAGCAGGGAAAGGTAAGGATATGAGGTTGCCATGAGGAGGGAAAGAGGAAATAGTGTGGGGAGTGTGTTATACAGAAAAATGTCCACAAGTCCTTGCAAGTGCTCCACTGTTCAACTGGGCCCAGGGTACCAGGAAGGAAAGCTGAAGATGGGGGGTAGGGGGCAGATAAAGGTAGATTGGCTGGTGCATGGGAAGAAGGAATGAAGCAAAAACAGGAGACAGGGTATGGGAGCTTTCAGGGAATGGAAAGAGGAAATGGTGGGGAAGGGGAAAATAAGGTGCTTCCTGCAAATCCTTGTAGGTCCCCCTAATGTAGGGTTCCCAACCTCCAGGTGGGGTCAGAAGATCTTCCAGAATTACAACTGATCTCCAAACAACAGTGATCAGTTTCCCTGGAGAAAATGGCTGCTTTGGAGGATGGATTGTATGGCATTATAGGGTTGCCAAATCTGGGTTCAGAAATTCCTGAAGATTTTAGGGGTGGAATCTGGAAAGTAAGGTTGCCAGGGCCCTCTTCACCACCAGCAGGAGGTTTTTAGGGTGGAGCCTGAGGAGGGTGGGGTTTCGGGAGGGGAGGTACTTCAATGCCATAGAGTCCAATTGCCTAAGTGGGCATTTTCTCCAGGTGAACTGATCTCTGTCGGCTGGAAATCTGTTGTAAAAGCAAGAGATCTCCAGTTACTACCTGCGGTTGGCAACCCTACTGGGAAGAGTGGCGTTAGGGGAGGGGAGTATGCTCAGTTGGGTATATTCCCATAGACTCTACCCTCCAAAGCAGCCATTTTCTCCAGGGGAACTGATCTCTGTTGTTCAGGAATCCATTGTAATTCTGGAAGATCTCTAGAGTTTTGCAACCTTACTTATACCCCGCTGAACTCCCCCTCTCCCCAAACCCTCACATCCCCAAGATCCACCACCCAAATCTCCAGGAATTTCCCAGCTCAGCATTGGCAACCCTAAGCCACATTTTTCTGGTTTAATAGTCTGAATTTGTAATCTATTGGACTATGCAGGCTTTCATGGAAAGCTGACTTGAATATCTTCAGATAAATGAAACGATGCATACCAAAGGAGGGCTAAAATCGATCTATTTCCTCCCCCCACCCCTGCTGTATTTCTGTGCTGTTTCTGCATCCCCCTGCAGAATTTGATAATCTCCAAGCTGCAGACTGTACTTTACTTCCATTTACAACTTACTGATAGAAAGTGGTGTTAAGTCCCAGAGGAAGTTGCAGCTCCCAGATAGAAGAAATAAAGTTCACAACTTTGGGAGATGTATTAACACCACTGCAGGCTAATGCATGCTTTAATTTTAGACCAGTGCTAGAGCTCTGGTTTGAAAAAATTGTGATTATGGATATGAGATTATTTATTTAATTTACTTTTGGCATTTATACTCCACTCTCTCAGCCAAGTTGGCTCTTGAAGCAGCTTATAGTAAAATCAGTGTTTAAAAATATAATAAACATCACCAATACATTAAAAATTAACCAGAAAAAAAAAAAAATGTAAAAAAAAAAAAAAAATCCAGCCGTTGAAGACAGGGACATAAAATACATTAAGGTCAGCAAATCAATAGCTTTAAAGATAAAACATCTTTTAAACGACTGGATCAATAACATTAAAAAGCAGCCAGCATAAATATATCTAGTTATATAATCGAAAAGTAGGTATACCGGAGGGAGAAATAATGGTCAAATCATTATTGGTGAGGACCCTAACTAGTTCACGTAATAATTCACTCTATACATTTTATTTTAGGTACAGTCAACTGAGGGTTCAAAGGTCCACATGACTAGTTCTGTATGTCTAAGGGGACTTTTGGCTGGTGTTTCTTAAACAGCAGCCCAACATGCCACGCTTTAAGCCATTTTTGATCACGAGAGAACTTCCGAAAAAGCTGACTGCGAAATAGTCTGGGAACGCAGAGAGGTGAAAGATCAGAGTGATATTTTGGTTGCAGTTTCAGACTAGAATTAGATTCAAATCTCCATTCTGCATTTAAGCTTGCTGGATAATCTTGGGCCAGTCACTCTTTCTCAGCCAAACGTACCTCCCAGGGTGGTTACGAGGGTAAAATGTAGAAGGGATGCACCACCCTGAGTTTCTTATAGGAAGTGTGGGGTTTGAATTTATATTTTGCTGGCATGTTTTATTTATTTGTTTTGTTTTTATTTGTTTTTACTGATTTGTTATTGTACTTACTGTTACTTGCTTAGTTCCATTTTACTTTGTTGTGAGCCATCCTGAGAAGCAGAATACAAATTTTCTAAATAAAAAACAAACAAGTCAGAAATCCCCCCCAGGCATGGATCCTGCCCAATATTTCTTGAGTCTTTTCCATTGGCTGTTTGCCCTGATCGCATAAATATAACTGAGAGCAAGATGTAAGGAGGGAGAGAGAGGAGGAAATTCTTTACTGCTATTAGATCAAAGTTCTTTTCATTCTTCTATTCAATCATCTGTGCATCTTTGTTTTGAGTTAATGTATTTTAACATTTTAGTTTTTTATGAGATACTCATTGCCGCTTTAAAAAGCACAAGTGTGTTGTGAAGTCTGCCATCCAGGGGTTTAAAAGCTTTATCATGCCCCCCCCTTTTAAGAGGATGCGGTCCCATGTGAACTCTCCTTGTAACCCAAGAGAATGGATGTTCAAGACCATCTCAGTAGAGTAATTTTCTTACTGAGCTAAACTTAATATTTTAAGTTTAACCCCATCTAACAGGCTTCCTTGCAACTATTCTCTGCTTATAACTGCCTGTCATGCCATTGCTTTTCATTGGATTTGTTTGGAAGTCATGTTATAGACCTTTCATTCTGTCCTGCAAAAGCGAGATCTACTCTGGAAGTCTTTTGTGTTATACTTCTTACAGTAGTTTATGTCCTGCTGCTCCCAGATTGATGTAACAAAGGGCTTTTACAGGGTGCTAACCCTTGTGTACGTAATAGTACATTGTGTCTATACACGTTTACTTCCCCTATATATTTTGCTGGTGGAGCTAAATGTACATTTGCAGAGCTTTCTAGGTCGGGCGTAAGCTACTGCTGTTCTCTCTGTTTTCCATAGGGCAGGCCATGGTTTAAGATTGACATCAAGGATAGAAGAACAGAGAGCGGGAGAAGTTTGCACATGGGGTCACTTGGTCACTTGGGAGATAGCATGTGATTCTGTGGGCCACTCCTGATATTGTATTGAAGATGTCATGACTTGACACATAGGTGGTAGTGTTAAAGGTCAGAATGTAGTGAACTAAAGTCTCTTAAGTACATTGGTCCCCAAACTCACACATGAAAACAATGGAATGAAAGGGCCTAATGCTTCTTGAAATAATCCAGGAAAACCTTATTATTTCTCATTCTTTACTTGGCCTATTTTGGCCATGTCTCTCTTTGTGAGTATTTTCTAGTTTATTTATTTATGCAGAAATTTATACGAATGTTTGTTTAGTATTGTCTGTTCTGACTGGCAGTGGTTCTGCAGTCTCAGGTGAATGGTCTTTAACATTACCTACGAGGCTAGCCTGATCTCATCAGATCTCAGAAGCTAAGCTGGATCAACCCTGGCTATTTGGATGGGAGACCTCCAAGGAATACTAGGGTCGTGACACGGAGGCAGGCAATGGCAAACCACCTCTGAACGTCTCTTGCCTTGAAAACCTCACCCAGGGTCGCCATAAGTCAGTTGTGGCTTGATGGCAACCCCCCGCCCAACTTTTTACATTGAAGACATCAGGGGCTGAGCCTGGGACTTTCTGCTTGCAAAAGCAGAGCTTGCTGAACTATGGCCCCTCCCTAGGTTGTCTGTTATTATTTTCTAATAACGATTTCCAAATATGAGGGAATCTTTTATTGTTTGTGAGTGTGTGTGAAAAACGGGGGGGGGGGGGATGAGGTATCTTTTGCCATTCCCCCACAGTGTATCTGATTTCTTTATTGCCCTTTTGTGACCCTAATTTTCTTCAGCACTTCCATTTCCTAACCTGGAAAATGTATTCCAGTTTTGGCATTAATCTTCCTTTTTCCCTTGTGAACCCAGAGGTAAATACTTCTATTCTCCACATTGTCTGCCATACCTTTTACAAGAAATCTCTGTTTTTGCCTGCAATTTCCTTTACCAGAAGTGTATGCATTTTTGGCCAGCTGGGAGGAATATATTTGTTTAGTGCAGATATTGCTTGATTATCCTTTTTAGAGTTCTTCCAGCGACTTACTTTTATTTCCCAATTTTGTTATTCCTTAGAAGTCCACACAATGTACTCTGAACTTCTTAACTTACAGAAATGGTTTGTCATTTCCAACACAATTTTAGAACATAACTGTTGGTGTTGAAATAATGTAGGGTTCTTATTTTAATAAGAGCTTGTTGCATTGTAAGAGCTTGTTGCATTGTAAAGTCACTGGCTGAGAGATCCCTTATCCTGTTTCCTGTTACAGCAAAATGATAAAGCAATCCTCGATCTATATAAGTCTTGGCTTAGTATTTGGATAGTTTTGCTAAATAAATGTCTTACCATTCATCCTCTATTTATATAAAATGTATTTTACCATTACTTCTTTGAATTCATACTATCTGAATATGAACCTGATGAATTTTAAGATTTCTAGAGGTACTTGTGCATACTGTCTGTCCCTGCATTTGTATTTATTTGTAAGAGTTTCCCCACATTAGTTGTGTGATCTCTAAATGTTGCCGAATCCAAAAAATATTTGAGATTTTTGGCAGAGGAATGTTTAAAAAACACAAGGACTGTTGTGTGTGCTTTTTTTCTGAATCTATCCTCCCCTTCCCAATTACTGGATGTTGGGTCAAGTTCATAACCTTTTTAAAAGTTTGGAGTTATTTAAACATTTCTGTGGGGAAGGGATTTTTAGTGGTGGTGGTGGTGGGCTTCCTAAACAACACAAATACATGTTTAGGTGATATGTATACCTCTCTGATTATTGGATTCCTCTTTGAAGGCAGAGTGACTACCCACTGTGGTTGTTGAAGACTGTTAGATCTGTGAACTGGGGTGGGGGGACTAGGGTAAAAACTTTAGTCATGGATTAATTGGATGACCTGGGTCTAACCATCACCTTTCAATTGCGGTTCCTCGTTTGAGAAAAATGTCCTCTTTATAAGGTTGTTGAAATGATAAAATATAATAATTATGTCACAATAATTATGACAATGGAGACCAAGGCTTTTTATGCACTGCTGGATATGCTGCTCTCTCGATGCACAGTATTTGCAATCAAATTCTCAAATCACTCTGCACAGGTGCTGAACCAAGGTGGGAGTAGTCACCAATGTTGTCATTGTTATGCACCTTGCCAATCCCCCTTTTTTTGGATCACACATGCGCTCTAGTAATAGCTCAATCTCGTGATAGATTACAGGCAGGGAAAAGACACGCATGAGGTTCCCCCCCTTAAAACTATTGGTTTGTAATTGGCTGTAGTTTTTTTTTTAGAAATATGCCACCAGACCCACAGTGGGATTCTTTCATTTTAACTAAGCTGAGTAGCCCCCTGTCTAGGGGGAGCGGTTGAAGAGGACGTTAAATGGAGACTGGAGAAATAAGCAGCTGGTCACTTGTTATTATTCCAGTGTTATTGCATCCAGAAAACATGGGGAAAATGCAAAGGAAGAGCAAAGGTGACTTCTAAAGGTTAGAGAAAATGTGCATAATTAGAACAAAGCCCCAAAGTAGTTGGGGGGTGATGGCGACAGAAACAGCCCATGCATAAAAGGCCCTAGTTAACTCATAATGTTATTACATTTGTATTTGTGTATAGTCAGTTCTTTGGACAAGCCATGATCACTTTTTTTGTGAAATATGATTCAGTTCTAACGGTAATGTTCCATAGAGATATCTTATTTGATAACTTAGATGCCTTAATTAATGCTGATACATTGGTCCCACTTGTTTCTTTATTTATTGGCTTCTAAATTCTAGTGGAAGGGCTGTTTTTTAATTTACTTGGGAAGATCAAATGGAACCATCTGTCTTCCTCACGCCTCTCTCTACACCGTGTGTGTGTGTGTGTGTGTGTGTGTGTGTGTGTGTGTGTGTGTGTGTGTGTGTGTGAAGTGCCGTCAAGTCACTTCCAACTCATGGCGACCTTATGAATTAAAGTCCTCCAAAATGTCCTATCTTTGACAGCCTTGCTCAAATCTTGCAAACTGAGGGCTGTGGCTTCTTTTATTGAGTCTCCATCTCTTGTTGGGTCTTCCTCTTTTCCTGCTGCCCTCAACTTTTCCTAGCATGACTCTTTTCCAGTGACTCTTGTCTTCTCATAATGTGACCAAAATACGATAGCCTCAGTTTAGTCATTTTGGCTTCTAGGGTCAGTTCAGGCTTGATTTGATCTATAACCCACTGATTTGCTTTTTTGGCAGTCCAAGGTATCCGTAACACTCTCCTCCAACATCACATTTCAAAGGAATCTGCTTTCTTCAAAGTCCAGCTTTCACACCCTACACACCATACCCTGCACTCTACACCATACACACATTGAAACCACCATTTGGTGCTTATTGTTCTTACGTACTTACATAAGTACTCACCAGAAGCTGTAGTGCTGGATGAATTCATGAAAGTGCCATTAATTATAGTACTATGGTCCATGTAAAAGCTTTTGAAAAACAATTCAGAAGAAGTAAAAAGACTGTATTTTCACATAGAACCCAGGCTTTTATAATAAAATTGAAAATTATCACCTGTTAACACAGATCTGTGGCTTAACTGAATCACTATTGTTACTGCAAGCCTAATGAAAACATGAATCTCCCCCTTTTTTTGCAAAGCAATTCCATGCAATACTTAAAATATTAGCTTTAATTTTTAAAAGGAAAGACAGTTCTACTAAACATAGGTAAAAACTGGGCAGTTAATCACTATTTTTAAAACTCCCTTGCTGATGCATTATGCCGGAATATTTTCTTTTCAGACATAGGTGTATAAACACATCACCACTGAGGCTGTTAATATTTTGTGATTGCCTTAATTACAACACCTTTTGTCTCTCTGAAAGAACTACATATTTTTCTGTAAACTTTAAACTTCCCACAGCTCCTTTGGCATTCACCCTTCATTACCTCCCAAAAGGAGGTTTATTGATAGTATAATGGGTAGGTAGATTCTAGAAATTTAGATAAGGCAACTTGCACACAGGAACATAAGAAAAACCCTGCTCTTTCAGGAAAAGCAAGATATAAATATTCGAAATAAAAATGTAACCCTGCATTCTGCTTCCCACAGTGGCCCACCGGATACTTTACAACAGAGATGGGGAACCTCAGGCCCGGGGGCCGTATGCGGCCCCCGAGGACATTTTTTGTGGCCCTCGGGAGCTCCAGGGCCCCGCCGCGGAAGCGTGGCATAGGGCGGCCCTCCCTGAGGGTGTTCCTGGGGCCACGGCTTGCAGGGGTGCTGCGGCTCCCTTTGGACCGCCTCTCGCCGACTGACGGCTGTTGGTCGGCAAGAGGAGGGAGAGGGACGCTTCCCCCAAGGTTGCCTCCTATAGCCGCAGCGTGCAGGAATGCCGGGGCACACTCTTGCTGCCTGTCGGTTGTTGAGCAGTGAGGGGAGGGGGAAACAGGCCCGCGGCTCCCGGCAGCAGAGAATTCGCGCAGGAGCCGATCCGGCTTCAGGGGGCCTTTTGTGGACTCTAGAGCAGGGAGGGCATGGAGCCTGGGGCCAGGTCGCTTGGGGCCGGCGGGTGTGTGTGTGGGGGGGAGGAAGGCTTTTCTCTCTCCCTCTCTTTCTGTCTCTTTGTCTGTCTCCCTCCGTCCTTTTCTTTCTCCCCCTCTTTCCATTTCTTTTCCCCTCTCTCCCTTTCCCTCTTTCTCTGTTTTCCTTCCTTCCTCCCTTGCCGATTGACCCTGGGCTGTGCCTCCCTGGCGCCTCATTTGCTTGGGCCCACCGCTGGCTGCCCTCCCGCCTGGGAGGGGTGGAGGACTGGGGGAGCCCTCTAGGCCTTCTCTGCGTGGCCTCCCCTGGGGTTGCCAACCTCCAGGTGGTGGCCAGAGACCTGGCAACCCTAGCCTCTCCCCCCACACAACGGGAGATCTACACCTGGTATGGCCCCCGAATGATGTTATAAATGTGCAAATGGCCCTTGGCAGGAAAAAGGTTCCCCACGCCTGCTTTACAAGATCCCCATAAGGGGCACAGAGGCTTGCCTATGTTCCCACAATTCAAAGGGCATGCCTATAGTGCTGTTAGCCTAGGGTTGCCAAGTCACCCCAGCCACCAGAGAGGGACAGGGGGTAGGGTTGCCATGTCCAGATTGGAAAACTCCTGGAGATTTTGGGGAGGACAGGGACCACAGTAGGGTACTGTGCCATAGAGTCCACCCTCCAAAGCACCCATTTTCTTCAGGAGAACTGATCTCTGTAGTCTGGAGATGAGCTGTAATTCCAGCTGATGTTCTAATCAGCAAAAGAGGGTTAGAAACTTACCTACTGTCTTCATTGCAACTCCAGTGCTAATAGTAAAAATTAAGGTACGGTCACAGCACAGAGAGGAGGCCATGCAAGCACCAGAAACGTATGTAATTTCTAAAGAGAAACAGGCTAAAAACACATAATAATAATAATCCCATAGATCAGTGATGGCGAACCTTTTAGAGACCGAGTGCCCAAACTGCAACCCAAAACCCACTTATTTACAGCCAAGTGTCAACACGGCAATTTAACCTGAATACTGAGGTTTAGTTTAGAAAAAACAACTCATACATTAACACATTTTGCCTTAAAAGAAAAACACAATAACAGAGCTTTCAATGATACAAACAACTTTTTATTGAAAGGTAAAAGTTTGCATTTGGCATGCATCTCTCCAGGACTCCTCCTCTGCTCAGCCACCGGACATTATTGTACATAAGTAAACAATTATACTGTGCCTGAACCTCCTCAAGAAGTGCTTGAAACTGTCGACAATTCAGAGCACGAGCCATGATGTAATTCACCATTTTTGTGACATCTTTGAGGACATCGTCAAATTTTTTGAACAATTAATGTGATTTTTGCTGTTGTGTGCATGCTGATAATTTGTCTACCCTTGGCTCATACTTTGTAAGTTTGAGAGCAACACATGCTTCACTCAGGTCATCTGTTAGCCTGTTTCTGGTGTCAGATTTGATATAATTCAAAGCTGAAAACAGCTGCTCACAAGCATAAGATGATCCAAACAAAGTAAGGAAACAATCCCAAGTGCTTTCATTGACTTAAAATTATTTGGCAGAGAAGTCCACACTTTAAGGATTTCATTTTCAGAACTAACTGTGCTGTCCTTTGTCATCCCTTCTATCTTCTCAAGTGTTTCACGCAAGACATAGAATTTATTTTTCCAGATAGAGCTTTCTTGAAATTCTATTAGCTCCATTTCCAGATTTTCTCAGTCTAACCAGTGTAGGCAGGAAAGATCAAGTTCTTCAAATTTGGCTTTATCTGGAGAAGTAAGACAACCCAGGGTTGCCTCCATCTTACGAAACTGTAAAAATCTGTTCCTAAAATTCACCTTTGCAGCTGCTACAATGCTAGAAAATTCCTTGTAGATTTCCTGATGGCTTGTAGGATTGTCTGCAAATGTTGTAGAATTTTCTAAATGCATTTTTAGATTTGGAAAATATTTCAGCTGCCCACTTTCAAGGTCTCTTTCAAAAACCTGCAGTTTTCTCTCAAATGTTTTTATATCACAAAACATTCTTTCTGCTGTTTTCTCTACCTTGCAGTTGTTTGTTCAGTGCATTGAAGTGTTGTGTAAAATCAGTAAAAAACATGAGGTTGGTAAGCCAGGCCATATCAGTGAGCTGTGAATATTCTTGCCCTTTTTCATTCATAAACAGCCTAATTTCATCCAAGCAGGCTACAAATCTCTCCAGGACTCGTCCTCTGCTCAGCCACCGGACATTATTACATAAGTAAACAATTATACTGTGCCTGAACCTCCTCAAGAAGTGCTTGAAACTGTCTACAATTCAGAGCATGAGCCATGATGTAATAGAGACGCGCAGGGCAGAGCCGGAGAGGCGAGCTGCCCCGACAAACAGCTGAGCTGCCCCTGCAGCTCAGCTGAGAGGGAGGGGCGTGGCAAGGCGCTCGGCCACAGCCTCTCCCATCCCAGGTAGAGACGCGCAGGGCAGAGCCGGAGAGGCCAGCGGCCTCGACAAACAGCTGAGCTGCCGCCGCAGCTCAGCTGAGAGAGAGGGAGGGGCTTGCCCCGGTGCAAGGAGAGGGAGGGCGCCAGCGCAGGCATGGGGAGCATGGGCTTGGGGAGAAGGAGCACCGCCCTCAGCGCCCTCACCACAGTAACACGGCACAGCCCTAGGCAGATGCGACGGCTCCATGCGTGCCCACAGAGAGGGCTCGATGTGCCGGCTCCGGCACGCGTGCCATAAGTTCGCCAACACGGCCATAGATGGTGCGAGGAAGCAGCAGCAACAACAACAGGCTGAGAAAGTGTACTACTGGCACCAAGCAAGCAGAAGAGACTTTGTGCAGTGAAATCTATATGAAATAGCACATCACTAATAAAGCTGTTCACTGTCCATTAGGCAGAAAAAGAATTGATTTAGGAGAGGAAGAATATAGCTTAAAACGTGCTTTTGTCACTTTAAGGGAAAGAAACGCTTTGTCACACACAGGTAGCGAGGCATAGGAGAGAGAAGAACTGGGAGTTGCAAACTAGCATAGAGGACTGTGCTGTTTTTACTCAGTAAAGTACCATTCCAAGGAGATGAATGTGTCTGTTATTTGGGAGCAATCATGTAGGTGAATTAGGATTGCCAGCCTCTAGGTGTGGACTGGAGATTTCCTAGAATAACAACTGATCTCCAGACTACAGAGATAAATTCCCTTGGAGAAAATGTCTGCATTGCAGGGTGTGATTTTGAACTCGAATTTCCAAGAGAACTGTAAGCCCCACGTGAAGGTTGGCAACCCTAGGAAAGCAGCAGTAGTGGAACAGATCTACAGGATCCAGTCTACAAAAATGTGTGCTCTGTGTTATTTTATGGTCATGAAAACTCCATTGGTAGTAAAGCCTTGTGGTTTGTTTTACATTTGGTTGTTCTGAAGCTTGGTGGAAAAGCACATTTTTTCCTCTAATGACCCAGTAATGTCTTAATTATACATTGAGAAACCTCATCTAATAGGGCTTATTAATGTGTTACATTTATGCTTGCAGACTATACCCCAGAGAGCAAGAATGCTTTCCTGCTTTATTTCCTGCTTTATGGTATTGCTATTTCAGCATTTTGTGTTTTCTTTAGAAACTGAAATCTTTGCTGTCTTCAACAAACCAAAGATCTCTCAGCGATCCAGCCAGTACTACACTGTAACAGTCCCTATGAGAGTGTTCAGCAATGGCCAGAGCATTTGCAGTTTAGAAGCTAATTGGCTCGAGCACATGACGGATCACTTCCGGAAAGGGAGCACACTGGTGAATGCCATCTTCAGTCTTGGGATGGTAAATGGTATGGATTTTTTTCCTGCTTAATCTTCTTGAAATGGTGATCAGTTGTTTTATTTTTGTCTCTGTCACAATGAACAAAAATTCGTTTAGAACTGAATGTGAAAACCTGAGAGTATTTGTTATATTGCAAGTAATGGGAACACTTATTTGAGGCTGAGCAGCATCTTATTCCCTTCTTTTTATTTTTCAGCTGCTTTCTTAGCAAAATAAATATTCTGTCTTAATGCTAATTACACCTTGAAATTACATGCCATACTGAGTGTGAATTATTTGTTGGCATCAGGCTTTGAAGAAACAACATCTTGACAGATTTTCAAGGATTTGCTGGATTTTAAGTCCTGTAAAAGTTTTTCTCCGTTATTTTTCAGATCACTGCTCATGGTTGTCTTTTGATATAAGGCAGGCCATATAAAAGCATCAATCCAGAGCCATGTGTGTATGCATATTGCTTCCAAGTCAGGAGGCTTCCCTGTTCATCTCAATGTAGGGGGCAGATCTGTGCAAACAAAAGTTATGCTTAAGAAGCTGCTTCCACCAAAGCGGGAGGGGCTGTGGCTCAGTGGTAGAACATCTGCTTGGCATGCAGAAGGTCCCAAATACAATCCCTGGCATCTCCAGTTAAAGGGACTAGGAAGTAGGTGATGTGAAAGACCTCTGCCTGAGACCCTGGAGAGCCGCTGCTGGTCTGAGTAGACAGTATTGACTTTGATGGACCAAGGGTCTGATTCAGTATAAGGCAGTTTCATGTGTTCATGTGAAGTGAATGGGAAAGTCTCTGTGGAAGATGAAGCTTGGTGTGATCACTGGTAGCATTGCCAACTTCAGCTTTGGAAATTCCTGGAGATTTGGAGGCAGAGTCTGGGGAACAGATCACTGTAGTCATAGAATCATAGAGTTGGAAGGGACCACCAGGGTCATCTAATCCAACCCCCTGCACAATGTAGGAAATTCACAACTACCCCCACCCCCCAGGGCCCAGAAGATGGCCAAGATGCCCTCCCTCTCATGAACTGGCTAAGTTCATAGAATCAGCATTGCTGACAGATGGCCATCTAGCCTCTTCTTAAAGTCCAGAGATCAGTTGTAATTCCAGAGGAACTGCAGGTCGCTCCTGGAAGATGGCAACCTTAATGACTGGATCTCCTACACTTGTAGGATTGGGATGATTCATGTGCAGCTGCAAGCACCTCCGCAGTGTGGTTCTTCTTTCCCCATTTATCATAGCAGAAAATGGGACAAAGATATTTCTAGGGAATGGGGATTGCTGTAGTTGCTATCCACAGTGATGCCTGGAGAAACTGCTTCTTCCTATATAGACCCGCTCACCGTCTTCGGTTAACCCAGCACCATCCTTAAAGGTAACTACTTTTCAAGAGATACATTTCACTTCCACCAGATCTTCAATGCTTTTGATACTGACACCATACAGAGGAGACATGAAGAACACCTTCCTTTAAATTCCACAGGCTGGACAAGGCCACATTATTTCAGCAGTCATTTTGATGAATTCTTGAGCTCCTTTCCTTTCCCTCGATTTGTTGCAAGCAGCTGTTGCTTTAAAATTAGGGGCATTTGAGAGGACTAGAGTTGCCAACTCTGGCCTGGGAAATTCCTGGGGATTTGGGAGGCAGTGCCTATGGAGAGGAGAATTCTGGGAAGGATTTCACCTAGAATCTATGGTATACCATAAAGTCTACCCTCTAAAACAGCCACATTCTCCAGGTGAGATGATAGGGTTGCCAACCTCCAGGTATTAGCTGGAGATCTCCTGCTATTACAACTGATCTCCAGCCGATGGAGATCAGTTCACCTGGAGAAAATGGCCGCTTTGGCAATTGGACTCCATAGTATCGAAGTCTCTCCCCTCCCCAAACCCCACCCTCCTCAGGCTCCGCCCCAAAAACCTCCTGCTGGTGGCGAAGAGGGATCTGGCAACCCTATGAGTTGATCACTGTAGTCTGGATATCAGTTGTCATTCCAGAAGAACTCCAGGCTCCATCTGGAGGTTGGCAAACATAGACTGAATGTCTGCATTCATATTTGCAATTTGATTGGGAGAAACCTTGATTTTTTTACTCTTTGTTGCTATTAGTTGTTGTTGTATTGGTTGTATTCTAATGATTGTTTCCTATTGTAAACCACTTTAAGTGGAGATAGAAGTGGGATATGATTTTAAAAATAGCACAGTCTTTCCCATGTGGCTTGAGAACTTCAGATACATTTCCTCCAGAGCTGAACTCCTCCTTGAAATTCGAGTTCATTTGAGGTCACCCCCATTTTCAGAGGCTTGTTTCCTGACAGGATTAGATCTACAGTAGTTAGCACATTTCTCAGAGAACTTTTTCCAATGTGCAGCCTACTGATGAAGTAACTTGCCTTCTGGCTTTAGAATTTTGAAGTAGACTGGTCTTTAAAAAATCACCTTTACCTTTGCAAAGAGCTATGTGAACTATATTTGCGTCATTAGCCTTGAATATAATTTTCAAGGGGGTTGTATTATTTATACGTGAACAATTTATTGTGATATGAAAATGGGGTATTAAGCATAGCAAAAAATGTGAAATTTGTCACTGATATGAGACTGTCTTCTCTTGTTCCACACTTCCTTTATAAACAGGGTTTCTAGTGCAAATCTACAAACTCTAGTTAATTTGTTTGCAACTTGTGGTTTCTCTACTACTTGTTCTACCATGTGTTTTGGGAGAGGTGAAAAATACAGGGGGGTTTTCCACTCTGTACATGGGAATCTTCATTTGCAACACATGTGATGTTGAGGATTGCACCTGATCAGAGTCATCACTTCTCTTTGCTACAAATTACAAATCTGTCACTTGTTCTTGCTGAGCTATACACCTCAGGCATGCTTGTACTTGTGACTCCTCAGAAATAATTGTGTACACAGCCCTAATTTTTGTAAACAGCGGTATGTAAACACGAAAGACCGCGGTCTGCCTGTGTTTGTGCTGTAAATACTACTGTTGGAAACAAAAATGTTATTTTTTAGAATTTGGCCAGAAGGTTAAAGATCTGAGGTCAGATTTTGGCGCAAGAGATATAAAACACATTGAAATCTCTCTTTTAGAATAAAAAGGCTCTATTGTTTTTATCCTGCCTTTCCTCTTAAGAAGCTCGTGGCAAGGCACATAGTGATTCTAGGCAGTCTCCCCATTCAGCCCCTGATTAAATGCAGACTCTGAGGTTCCACAAGATTGCTGTACGGAGGGGTCTTCAGACAATAGCCTGAGCCCAAGATTGTTGTTTATATCCAGCTGCGTTCTTGTTGAAGTGAGGGTTAATGTTGACCTGTCCCAGAGAGAAACACAGAGAGAATCATTTGGTTTGTTTCAGCAAAAACAGTGTATGTTGTAGCACCTTTAAAGGTTAAAAAGATTTATTGCTGCATAAACTTTCATGGGCTAGGATACATTTAATCAAATGCATGAAATATTCTCATCCGGCAAATATCTATATGACCTCACAGGAAAAAAAATCGTACTCAGTGGGACTATAAGGCCATGAAATCCCAATGTTGTCATAGTTCTATACTGTTTTTAAAAAGTAATGCAAATATGAACAGTTTTTTAAAGTCCAAATTTTAATTTGGACTAAAAAATCCACATAATAAATAGATTAATTTTAAGTAAAGAATATTGGTAAAAGTTCTAAAAATTGCTTTGGTGGTTTATATTGTTTTAGGTCTTTCACTTTTAATGTGGAGTTTGTGAAACATGGTGGTTGGAGCTGATGACACCATTGCAGGAGTAAATAGCATTTCAGTGCAGGCTGGAAAGGATAACTGACTACTTCCCTGTGTGTGTGGTGTGTAGGGCTGCCAGGCCACAATCTGTAATCCCTGGGAGGAATTGGGGAGTGGGGTCTGGCGCACAGGCGTTGCGTCAGCATGCTGACATCGCTTCTGGTAAAAACCAGAATTGACAACATTAGACGCTCCAGAATTTACAAAAACTCTACCGTTTACCATGGAGTAAATTGTAAATTCCAGAGGGTCCACTGTGTCACTTCTGGTGCAATGCCAGCATGTGTCCCTTTTTCTTCCCCATTTCCTCCCGGTGGCACCTCAGGCAAAACACCAAGATGCTGTGAAGTCTCCCGCTGTAGCTGGAGGCCTGGCATCCCTACACACATGCATATTCCAGCAGTCCCTCATGCCCGTTACATGGGTTCCAGTTGTTAAAGGAGCAGTTTCCAGAGCAGTTTCTTGGAAACTGTGAGCTGGAAATGGAAGAAGTCATGACATGCACTCTCTACCTGCTTGGCAGGGTCTTTGCATACTAACCAGAGTTAAAACAGAGGCAGATCCCACAATGTTGTTTCTTGTTTTATGCTGCTGCCAAAGATCCTATAGCAAATAATAATAGCTTGTGAAATTGGTTTATGCTTGTAAAATTCAATTTGGAAATTAACAACCAGTCTATTTTTTCCCCAGCCCTATCCTCCAGCAAAGGAAGTTCTAAAGTTCAGATGATGGAATGCTTTCTTTTTGCTTTCTGGCAATCCATGCAAATTGCTAGTTAACGTTCTTAGAAACTGTCATTTAGTTGAAATATATAAACAGCACTTTCAAATATGAGTCACTGGACCCAATACAGACCAATTAGGCCTTCTTTTTAAGGAGAACATTTTAATTCTGGCTCTTTATCAGTGTATTGCTTAATATCCCAAAGCAACATATGAAAAGTATCAGTCTGTTGTTTAAACATTAAATGTGCATTTACATAACTGGGTTCTGGAGGAGTTTCCTAATGTCAGATTACGCAGTTGAGGAGGGTATGTACAACAAGATTGTTGTGTAGTATTACTCTGTGAAGAAACAGAGTAATGAAGTGAGTTGGGACCTGTATAATAAAGGAAGAAAAAGTATTCTTAAATGGTAGAATATATTGCAGGAGAGTGTCTGTTTCTAAGGAATCTTCCTAGATCAAGTTGTGGAAACACTTTTGAATGGTTGCAAAAATGCAGCATTGTAAGTATTGCAATATAATGTGTTGGAACCGCACCTTTTCCACACTTACATCTTTTGGCTAGTTTCCCCCGCAGTGAGATCATAAGCCACAGTTCCGAGCTGGTCACCATCGATCCCCACTGGAAGGTTTTCTTGCAAGACTTACAGCTTTGGCTCTGAATTGTAGTCACTGCAATTCATCTGCCACCTCTCCAAACTGACAGCTTTTTTCTTTGGGAGGCATAACCACCAATTATATTTTATTTTTTTGTGCAGTGGTAAAAAAATTACAAAGTCTGATCTGTGGGGGGGGGGGATTGAAAAAATATTTGCAAACACCAGCAGCACATATGCAGATAGGAAAAAAGTAACCTTTCTGAAGAGACATGAGGGAGAGTCAGCCAAACTCCCTCTCCAACCGCAAACTCTGGGGCAATTAAAAAAAAATATATCCAGATTTTTGAAGGAGACCAAACAGGACCATCCAAAACCATTTTTGGGATGGAAAGCTCAGATGTACTCTAACTATGAGAGGTTTTATGTCAACTGATATCAGCGAAATAATACTATAGTAATGTGTGTGTTTTTTTTTTTAATTAAGCCAGGATTTTTTGGTGTATCATCAATAGGCAATTTGGACAAAGGGAGGGGAGGGTGGAGGGTGGCTATAAGGGATGGGGAGACAGGGTCTTGTTGAACAACCACAGGCATTTGTGGGAAGAGGGTTGGAGCATCAGCATGACGTTTTTGTGATGCTTGAAAATTAGGGTTGCCAGGTCTCTCTTCACTACTAGCGGATTTTTGGGGGCGGAGCCTGTGGAGGGTGGGGTTTGGGGAGGGGAGGGACTTCAATGCCATAAGTCCAATTGCCAAAGCGGCCATTTTCTCCAGGAACAAAGTAAAAGCAGATTAAGGAACTCCACACTAAAAATCAAGCGAGTGCAAATTGACCAAAAAAAAAAAAAAACACCTTTGCACAAAAAGCACATTTAGGAAAAGCAGGGAATCCCTCCACTTTCTCCAAACTTGCAGCAAAAGCAGGGAGGATGAGTCGATACCCGAATAAAGAGCGAAGATTGAAAGGGCTGGACTCGCAGAAAATACCGGGTGTGGAAACAGTCCCAGTTAGCTTTTCCATTGGTGGAAAAGGGGGGGCTTTGACCATCAGCAAGACTATGATAAGGATCAGGGAATTGTTATAGTCAGAAGTAATGTCTGACAGGCTATAATATAGAGGGGAACTGGGCAAAATGGAGTGAAAAATTTTGCTGGATCCCATCCAGTCTTCTGAAGGGACCGTAAAGGAAAATAAGAAAGGTTACTAGTTTTTATCAGCAGCCCAGAATTTTAAGACAAATTCTGTTGCTGCATTTATGTGCCAGTGACACATAAGAATGCAGCTGGCACCTGGCATTTTTTCTTTTTCTGAGTAGGATCACACATGATGTAATACAGGAGATCCATGAACAGGATCTCTTACTTTTTAAAAAAAACCCAAAAAACAGATGAAACCAGTGATTGGGGCAGCTAACCAGGTTGAGGAGGACATGGCCTTGGGAGCAGGCATGGCCATAAAATTTCTGTCTCTGAACGTGCTTTTTACTATATGAAAATAAACAGGAAAAATGGCAACCTTCAGGGAAGGTGATTTATATTGGTGGGGAAATGGCACAGAAGGAGCACACCGCTTCACTGATCCACTATGTGAGTATATACTGGTGGCTGGTTTGAAGTTTTTAAACAATTAAGAGAGCCTTATCACAGATCTTCCACACCGTGTTTGGCCCTGATGATGTAGATGAATGGCCTGAGAAAGAAAAAATGGGAGACTATAGTGGAAACACCACAAGTGAATGATGTGGAATGGATTTTTTAAAAATCCTGCTTAATAACAAATATTGGGAGTATTACTGGATCCGATTGGTCTCCTGCCAAAAGTTTTTGTATTTGGTAATAATGCTCAGTAACTTTATTCTTAAAAAACACTGGTGCATACAATGAGTCCAAGCAGCAGTGTTTATTCAAATGACACGTTGTAATGGAGAGAAAGAGTTGCCACGGTCAATTAAACTTCTGTGCTCATATAGGAAATTTTGTGTACAGTGTATGTATGCTATCATTTGTGACAAAAGTATTCCAGCCCAGCGTACAGGTTCTGGAAACAGATCTCCAGCTGAAGGTATGTGTGGAAAATTAGATGTAAGTGGTATCAGAGTGGGAATCTCATCTTATGTGAAGCAGTCCAGAACTGTTGGTGAACACCAGTCAAAGGCAAACATGCAAAAGGTCACTTTCTTTATTGTACCTTTGCTGGGGACTTTTCATTCTAATAACAGTAACGTAAAGGTTAGGATTTGTGCATGGTTTTTTGTGTGTGTGCTGCTTATGGTTTGAGGGTGCCTGGTGTTTAAGTTATGTCATTAATTTTAATTGTAAATTATGGTTAATTTAATTGTATTGAAGTGCTTGTGAGCCACTCTGAACCTGACCTGGTTGGAAATGGGCATAAAAGTCCAATAAATAAATAAATATGACTTTTAATCGTTCAAAGACAACCAACAACATAGGGAGATGTTGCTACCCGCTAGCATAGCTGTCATAATAAAATAAGGAATCTTTTCCTATAGTCATCTTGTAAATCATGTGCAGGAACATTAAAATGACATTTTGCCCTGCAGAACAGCATCAAATATTTATACATCCACGTGAAAATAGCCTTTGGAGCACAGTGGGGGAGCTTCTTACCTTAATAAAAAATGCAGTGATAATGGAACCTTTTCTCGTGAAGGAGGGTGGATTAACCTTTTTACATAAGTTTAGTGAAGGTAAAGAATATAAAATGGCCCTAAAGCTTGGTCAGAACGGAAGTGATTTGTAGTTGAACAGTATGGATAGTTATATGATCTGGTTGTTAGTACAAATGAGCCATCATTTAGAATCCTAGAATCCGCAGGCTTAATCGCACCAATTATGTGATAATTGAAAACAAGTTAACCACTCAGGAATGGAAAGGAGAGGGGGTTAAATGGATAACACAGTTAATATGCAGCTCCTGGAGACTAATACGGGAAGAAAAAAAAACCCTGTAAGAGCTTTGATATTTTTGGATGGTTGTTAATAATTGACATGCTTCTGGCTCATTCAAGAACTTAGTACTATCTATGCTTTCATAAAACAAATTGAGCTACCTTGACATTCACATTTGGGGATACCAGGATTTGCACATGCAGTAGTTTAATAAAAAAAGATAATCATGTGCACTTTTAAAATGTCTTTTGCAGTAGTGGGCAACTATTCAGTTGCCCCTGTGGGAGGTGGCCCAGCCTTTAGCCTTTGTGAATTGTATTGCACACTGGGAAGGCCTGATAGTGGAAAGCTGCGTAAACCGATGGTCATCATCACTGTTTAATGTTCTTAGATGAGGACCGCAATATTAAGGCTTATGTGGTTTACCAAAATTGTACAGATTAGTCGAGAGCAATCAAAAAATCCTTACTCCAAGCAGCACTTTGGGAGAAGGCACTAGCTGCTACAGTATTCTGTCCAGGTTACTCATGCTCAAACCCAGGAGTACATGATATTTCTGAGTCATCACAGTGAAGAAACACTAGCCTCCGACCTTTGACTTCCAAAAGGTCCAACAAAGGTTTACATAACGTTTCGCACAAGGCCTAAGACCAGAAGAAATGCTTAAGTAGAATATGCTCTGAAAACTGCAGCTCTGACAAATTAGTGACCCTGAAGAAGATTATTAAGGAAATGACCAGTGGGGATGCTGCTCCATTTTGGAACCTTCCAAGAAAATGAGGACAACTTCAATCTAGAGCACTGGTTCCCAACCAGGGGTCCGTGGACCCCCTGGGGTCCGCAAGAACTAAATTAAGGTCCGCAAAACAAAGTTATAAACCCATAATAAATTAATATTTTCAATTAAAAGTTCTCTATTATAAAAATATATATTCAAATATTATTCTAAGTTTAATGTTTAACTAACAGTTATAATTAAAGTTTATTTTCAAATTCTCGGAATTTTTATTTTGAACCTTGGGGTCCCTGCACCGAACAAAAAAGTCCTAGTGGTCCCGGGCCAAAAAAAGGTTGGGAACCACTGATCTAGAGGAACAAAGTGGAAAGATTCCAAGATGTAATCAGTATGCCTAGAATCTCACCTCCTCATTTTGCAGAAAACCTTAATGCATCTTCAGAACTTCAGCAAGTAGGTATTGAAGATGACCACATCTCTGGGTGTCCAAGGTTATGTTATCTCCTTGAAATGGCCGGACACAGTTGTCACAGATGCAGATCAGAGCACAGAAGGCAAACCAGTGTTACGGGTTTAGTCCAGTTTACTAGAAACGATGAGCCACTAGACTGGAAACTGTTCAAATTGTAGGAAGAAGAATGGACTTTAATGTTCATGTGTCCAACATCTAACTTTTATATAGTTGATTCTTTTGATGAAAATAAAAGGCAAAATCCCCAGGACTCCCATATACAAGGAAGGCAGAAAGCAAATATGAGTCTTGCTGTGCTTTGGTGTTCCAAGATCACAAATTTCCAAGCAGTTGCTATGGTTATTATCAGTATTTTTGTGAGAACAGATTATTACTTTTATGGATATACTGTATGATGAGGAACAAATTTAGATTGAGACTGTTGAACAAGTACGTCATCAGATCAATATGACAAAACAGTCTATTGTACTGTACAGAACAAATCTTCTGCAGCTTCCCTGAAGAGATGCTGGCCAAGAATGTCACCTTCCTAACAAAATTAGTACAAAAACGGGTCATTTGAAGAGGAGGGGTCTTTGCAAAGAGAGCAGATTCTTCCCTATGTCCTGGGATGAGTTGGCCATGAAAGCTACTGGGAAGGTCCCAGTGAGCTGATGGACTAAGAGGCTACTCCCCATTGGGAGCTCTGACCAAGGTGAGAGTCATCATTGATGACCCTCACTTTACGGAAGGCAGGCAGAAGCTGGTAGCCTTTGATTTACATGAGGTAGATGGGCAGGAGTTATTGTTGCTGCCAAAATCTCTGTTGCTGTACATATTGGGGCAGAGGAAGTGGAAGAGCCCTTTGCCTGTCTTCTGATTTATGCAGCAGGGGATGAAGTTAATGATGGTGATCATTCAGCCTAAATTCAATGCAAAATATACCCCCTCTTAATTTCTTACTGGCCACAGAAAAAGAGGAAGGCTTGTGCAAAGGGAAGATCTCATCAGATCTCAGAAGCTAAGCACTTGGAACTTGGAAGGGAAACCTCCACGGCAGAGAAAGGCAATGGCAAACCACCTCTGCTTAATCACCTGCCTTGAAAGCCCCTTGCTGTGGTCATAAGTCACCTGCGACCTTGCTGGGGTCATAAGTCACCTGTGACTTGACGGCACTTTACATGCAAGATAAGATAATGTAAAAGTGTACTTTTGCTCCCCCCCCTTCAAAAAAAAAAAAGGTAGCTCCGGCTCTGTGTTAAAAAGTTGTGTATTCTTTAAATCTTCTTGCTTTATTAGTCTCATTCGTTTTAATGAAGTGGGACTGTGCATGGTTCTGCCTGTGTCTTTCTATTATTCTTTTAATAACATGCATGGAAGAAACATGTGTTGTAATAGTAACCATGTGCGGCTTACAAGAAAATTTTGTGTTTGCACAGATTCCTTCCAGGGTATGACAGATGGAATGTTCATCTTTGAAGATCTTTCTCTGGAAGATAACAAAAGTGTACAAGGCTATGATGCTATTGTTGTAGAACAATGGACTGTCTTGAATGTAAGTGTACTATTTGCTTTCTTGTTCGTTTCTTGAAGCCCACACCAAAAAGAAATGAGTATTTGTGTTATCCTGCTTTCTATCTCTATTAGCAATGATCTCTATATTCTTTTCACCGAATAAAATGCTTTACAATATTTTATTTTTCCAGCAGGATAGTCTTGACTGCAGCCAAAACAACAGATAATTGTGGCACTAGCAAACCGATTGTCACATAAGCTTTTGTGAGCCAGTGTCCACTCTGTCAGATGCGTGCAAGACAAAGTGAGTCTGGCTCATGAAAGCTTATGCCATAATAAATGCATTAGTTTTTAACATGCCTCGAGAGTCTTTGTCTTAATATTTTCTTAGTTATTTCCCCAACAGCTCCAATGGCTCATGTCTAGGAGAGCAGTATAGGGCTTAATTAAAAGTGCTGGTGGGAGATCCATTAACGGTTTTTCTGCTTTTAAAAAACTACAAACAGCCATTATAAGCACCTCCAGTTTGGATCAGGGCCACAGCACAGGAGGAGAGGAATTTAATTGTTTTCCCTGAATATTTTTTGCAATCTCAATCCCCTTGCCACCCACCCTGGGCTGCCTTTGCCCTCTGCAAAAATGTACAGATACCATAAGCATGCATATACACTTTCTTCCTCAGGACAAATTGTAACAGGAGGAAGGGCTGAGATGTGCAAAGATGGCACAAGAAGAAAAGATTAAAGAAACCTCTCTTCTCTCCCCACCTCCTCGTGCCACAGCCCTAATCTGAATCTGGTGCCTCCTATTGCTGCTATGTGCAATTTAAAAACAGTGGGGCATCCATTCATTGATCTCCCTTTTGTCACATCTCATTAATCCCTTTCTGAAACCATTGAAGTGACTTGAAGATGTTAGGTTTCCATCTAGTTAGTTTTCTCGTGCCATTTTTAAGGATTAAATTACAGGTGATACTCAGTTGTATGAACGTTTTCCCCAAGGTTTCATTTTCCCAAAGCAGCTGGGGGAAGCTTCATTTTGGATTGGAAACTCATGGGCAAGGGAGGGGTGAAATGATGCTTATCTCTTTCCCTTCAGGCAATTTTCTTTATCAAGATCTCCAAGCTGCTATTCACCCATGTATATATATGTGTGTGTGTGTGTGTATAACTATAACGTATAGAAAGTTATTTGTTTTTTATTCTTCAGCAGGTATGCATAGAGAAATTTCAGTGGTTCATTATATGTGTACTTTCCTACTTGAACATTATGTCTTCATAAGGGGGGAAAGTAACACATACAGCAATGTTCAGACTTTTTTTTTTTTTAAAGGGGGACATAGTTGTGCCAATCAAGTTATCTATGTGTATTTCAAAGCTTTTAGAACCACTGAGATTCAATATATTAGTTACAAATAATATTGTGAATTTTGCTTTCACTTTGCAGGTCATTTGACTCTTGCTGTTTGTTTTAATCAGCATGACACTTAAGCATATGGTATAACATCAAACATATCATTCTCTTTTTTAAATGGAGCATCAGACCTGCTTATTCCTGTATAGTTCCATAAATACTAATGCTACATAATCTAAGCAGAGTTTCCTTCCCCTTTCTTTATCATACCGTAGTTTAAAGAACAGCCAGTAGCAAATAATAAAAGGCCAAGGTACCCATTGCAAGAAAAGAACAAGAACTGTAATAAAAAGTAATAAAAGAGAAAACATATTAGACCAATTGCAGTCATAAAAGCTTTTATACAGAGGGAAATTGAAGAGGTGTAATTAGCCTAATAAGAAAAAAAGGTAACCTTGCCAGTAAAAAATACACACAAAATAAACAATGTTTGAATGTGTATGCAAGATGCTTTTCTGGTTTTATCTGTGGAATCTAGAAACCAGTACCCAGCACCCATAAATGCATCTGGCTTGCATTTGCCTAAACTTTAAATCTTTGATGGATCAGTTTTTTCCATTATAAATATATCCCAAAGTGGCAAATCACTGAACTTCATTTATTTCAGTGGTATTCTTAACTCTGTGTTGGATCTGATTGATTGATTGATTGATTCATGATTGATCCTTGACTAAATTTGAGACTTAATTTCTTCTATGTTCCTTTCCCTGTGTTCTCATTCTGTAGATGAAACTCATGGGCTTCTCTTAAAACTCTCCACATTTTTATTTTTTAAAATGTTTTAATATCCAACCGTAACTGCAAAGTAAACATGTTCTCCTTGTGTGTCACCAGGACTGTAGATTCTGTTGTACCCACTTAGAATGTGTACTGTGTACAGTCTTTTGAGTCTGAGTAGAAATTGGTATCTTCATTTCAACAAAGAGCTCAGCATGCTTAATTTCCAATAACAGAGCAGCTTCCCATGTGTAAGCAAGGGAACACTCTGATGCGCTTGGTATGTGTGTAAAAATGTCAATGTTTAGAGGATGTAAACCTTCCAGCTGTCACAGTATGTGGTCCTTGCCAAGCAATAGACAGGACGCAATAGCACCGAGTTATTTAACTGTTTAAACTCAGACAGTACAAGCCATGGTATACTTGTCTCTTGAACAGGGTCTTTTACTGTCTGCTGGCCTTCTGTTGCCCAATTATTTTATCCCTATAGTTATTGGACCACATCGTTTCGCTAGACTTTGTGTCATCTAGCACAGAATCTTCTCTGGTGGTTTAAACTCACCTTATGCAAGCGTATCAGGCAGTTCTCTGATTAATCATAGCTTGCGTGACCTCTCTTTCCTCCCTCATTTCTAATGTTATCATGGTTTATTGCCCCAGTGAGGATCATTATTTTTGCAAAGTGATCAGTATTCTGCAAAACCTAAGTGCTGAACTGTGCTGTCAAAGCACTATTTCCTGAGTTGACATCTTATTCTACAAATATTTCCCACAACAAAGAATTTTGGCGGTAGTGACAGTAGTGGTTTATTCTGTTTAATCCGTAATGTGTATGCCTTACTTTATTTTTGTGTGGCTGCTATGCATTTCCAGCATTTTGAAATGGGTTAGGAATATACATCCCTAAATCTGCTGAGATGGAAGATCGCCTAGTGGAAATGAAACCACTGTGTAATTGTGTTTGCTGCATGGCATTCATAAAGTAGTGCCTGTGATTGACAGGGAAAGGAACATTTGAATGGGTATGGTAATTTGGTGTTCTTTCTGGAAGTCTCTCTGAAGAGCCAGCTTCAATTTGGCCTCCAGTCTTGAAATGTTAAATGTGCAGTGAGTTTGGATTTGATCAACTCAGTTTGATGTCTGTAAGCACATCACACAACGCATGCTTAGACCGGCAGGGGGCTAAAGGTGATGAGCGTGAAATTCAGCCCCCTGAAAGGCTCTGCGTGCTGCTTGAAGGTGACCTAGAAAGCCGCAGGGAGTGAACTGGGTTTTTACCCTTTGAGGGCGTCCCCTTTTAGCTGGGAGGAAAAGCTGAAGATAGCTGAGCTGGATCTGATCTGGGTTTGTGTCTTAAAAGGCTCGTGTGTTCTTTGTGTTTGCCTTTCCACCTGGGGAATATCCAGAATGCCAAGCGTCAGTTTTTGCAGAGATTGTTGTTAGGAAATGTAGTTTGGCAGCCATTTCCTGACTTAACATTAGAAGTGCTGTGCTTTGAACACAGGGAAACATTATTTGCACCTCTTATGTATGGTGTTTGCGCTAAACAGTTGGTATGAAGCTAAACAGCAGTCTGAATAAAAATAACTTCCCCTTGCATACAGTTTTCATTATAGTCTCTCTAAGCTCAGTGTATATTTTAAAGGTTCTTTCCCTCACCTTACAGAAAATACAAGAGGTGGTAGAATTTAGATTACCAAGGGTAATCAGGTGTTTTTTAAAAAAGCACTGGCTAAATTCATATGTGGCACAGCATATAATTTATATATCCAGGTCTACAGAAATTTGCAGAAATTTCTGATTACCCAAGCTTTATACACATCTTCATTTTAATCCTGGGATACACACCTGTTTAATCTTCCTGCAACTACTCGATAAGGAACACTTAACATAGTTATTTATGGATTGCAGATGTAAGTAGGAAAATGGAGATACCGCACCAAGTTCCCACTATTGGGGGTGGTGATGAAACTGCAAATGTTTACTTTGAAACTGTCCCTCTTCCTAATTCAGAAACAAAAGCAGTCAGGGCTAGTTTAGTCTTTCAGCAAAACGCTGAATTAAGTCAAGCTTAAGGCGTAGGGATTTCTGAATAGGCTGGAGTTTGGGACCTTGAAAGCAGCATAGCTGAACTGTATGATATGCATCTAATTGCCTCAAGATCCCTTAATGACTGCTATGTAGGAAGTGCCAGTGCTCAGTAGTCTACTTAGAACTCAGAAGGGTATTGGGGATTTCTTAACATATTTTCCTACATTATAACTTTAAGACATTATGGTGTTCTTGCAAGTAATTTATGAATGTGTTGAAAATGTCTTTTTGGAATGCTTAATGCAAATAACTAGCCCCAGCTCAGAAGGACCCCAATTGCCCTGTGACATTTTTGATAGTACATATATCCAAAAGGGAGGAACTGGTTGTGTGAATTAAGTATTTCAGCAAAGATTATTTTAATTCAGAATGATATTGCAAGGAATACTGTAAGTGTCTTAAACTTTTTCTTAAAGTATGCATTGCCTTTTCTTATTAATTCAAGGTTCTTACGAACACAAAGCATTGAAACAAAGGATAAATTTCACCCTCAGTAATTTGTGAGAGCCAGCATGGTGTAGTGGTTAAAGTGTTAGATTAGGATATGGGAAACCCAGGTTCAAATCCCCACCCAGCCGTGGAAACTTGCTGGGTGACCTTGGGCCAGTTAAACACTCTCAGCCTTAACCCTGGCAAGAATTTGGATGGGAGACCTCCAAGGAATACCAGGGGCATGACGTGGAGGCAAGCAATGGCAAACCACCTCTGAACGTCTCTTGCCTTGAAAACCCTAAGGGGTCTCCATAAGACAGCTGTGACTTGACAGCAAAAAACTTGTGTCACTGTAGAGAAAACTTAATCAAATGTTCTTTCAATAGCTTGTCTATTGTTAGTAGCCAGGCTAAAAGGATCCCAGGCTCTCTAAAAATGTATTGCTTCAAATACTTGCTGTGCAGTCCTAAACAAGGTTACACCCTTCTGAGCCCATTGACTTCCGGTGGATTTAGAAGGGTGTGTGACTCTGCTGAGGACTGAATTGTTAATACCTAGAAACTTATGCTGGCTCCTGAAAGTATGAAATGTCCTCCCTCCCCTTTTGCTCCATGCTATTGAAACCTGCCTGTGTACACACTCCTCTCCGGTTTACTGGCCTAGCTTGCCCCTTGCCTCCACTTTCCTAGCAAGGTAGGAATGATGGCGCTTGAACCCTTGGTAGGATACTGGAGCAAGGGCTGCTCGGCACCATTATTAGTACACAGCTCTTGTAGGCAATTCACATCCCTAAGATCATACCCTTGTACTAATCGACAAGAACTGTGCCTAAGGATGCTGAGAACTTTGCACCAAACATATCTGGAAGACAAATACATTGTTTTCAACAGTTTCAACATCAGACCTGAATTGAGGATCTTTTTGCCACTATTTGACCTTAGCAGCTGCCCAGGTCAGTAGCTGCAGTTGCTAACTTGAGTTTCGTTATGATTTGATTGCACAGCCGATTCCCCCCCCCCCTTGATCAGCGTACTTAACTTATGCTTTTTCTTGTTTAGGGGTTCTTACCACACAATTAATAGCAAGCAACTAATTAAAAAAATACTTTTCAAAAGATGCGTGCAGGGTGTGTGAAAACTGCAACTCCCACTGAGCTTTGCAAAATTGCACATGCATGAAATGCTGCTGATCCAAAACAGACTGGCAACCGTTAAGGTTGCTATATACATATTCAGAGGCACATCAAGAAAAAGAATATTTTCAAAGCCACACATTGTTTATGGCTGGGATAATTCCTTTGCTCCCTCTTCTTTTACACAGGGATGACAGGTTTATGGTGGTGGTGGGGAGACAGCCATCAGCCTCTGCAAATACAGCCATGTACAAAATAATGCCAGTTGCAGTGTACCGCTGGTTTGAATATGTTCAAAAAGTAATATGCTGGACAGGTTCCAGTTGCTCATGAACAGCCTGTAAAAGTGGCTTCCTAGTCACAGCAAGCAAGCAGAACATGAGTAGAACTGGTGGGTGTTCAAACATCCCCATTCTCACCTTATAGTTCTATTCACACATTTACTGAGGTAAACTGAAATGATCCCCACTTTGGCCATTAGGATGCATTGAAAGGGTAACAAAATCCTCCATTTTTCCTCTCCATTTCCCAGGGTTGCCAGGCAATTCAAGAGAGCAACTGGCAGGAGAGTTGTGGGAGGGTATATAGAAGAGCCATGACACTGCAAACACATAGTTTCGAGCAATTCCTGGAGCTACCATATGTCACTTCCTTTTTTTTTTTAACCAGAAGTGATGTAGTACAGCACAAAATGCTGCAGGGTTCCTCTCCCTTGGTGGTGGGCAATGAGAGTGGGAGATGGGGAATTCCCTGCCCCCACCAGGGGAATAGTACTTCCAGTTGCATGACTAGATATTAATACTCCTTAGACAACCTAGCTTGAATATGTCCCCTAGGATGGGTGCATGCATGAGAGTAAGGAAAATCTCTTTAATTCTCATCTGTTGTTTCTTTGCCCAAATCTTGACCCCTCTCCATGTATCCTCTTTTTGCTCAGTACCAAGCCCAGAAGCCAGTGCTAGCCAAGCTAGTGCTGTAAAATACCCTGCCATTTGACAGTAATTTTCAGAATGAGGGAAAGAGACTAAGACTATAAGAAATGGGAATGAGGAAAATTGCTCTTGATTGGCCTTGAAATATTTTAAACTTTTTAATATATTCTGCATTTCTTTCCACAAGGTGGCATAAACAGGGTTCCCAGGAAGCCTCTCATTTCAGGCATTGTCTAGACTGAGCCTTGCTGAGCTTCAGCAAGGTTGCCGTCTCATGCGCCTTCCAGCCGTAGCCTCACTGTGAGACAGTGATGAACAAAAGGCTTCTGAACATGTACCTTTCAGGGTTGGTTTTTATTTTTTTAAGGCAGCAATGGTAGAGAACTGTGATAGAAGGCTGGGCGAGTTCTCTGTGAGACACTTTTGTGTAGAGAATTTTGCTTCACAGTGGGCGTATATCAATGAAATGTCTGTCTCTAATGAGGAATGAATATTGTAAATGGGAATTCACGTTAAATTATGTACTCATTGTGTTGAGAATTTTTTGCCATTGACTTACAATCGGATCTTGGCAAATGACTTTCTCTCAGCCTCAGTTTTTTTACTCCTAAAAAGCAAGAATAATTCTGATAAAACAGTGTGTTGCTTCGGCTAACCAGTTTTCTCATGAGATTCTTTGAATGCCAGTGGCACAAATCTCAGCTTCTATGATCCTCAACATAAATCTAAATTGGGACAGGTATCTTCTAGAATATCTTGTAAATGGTTCTGATGTTTAATGTAATGGACTACGCATATGTGACTTGCAACTTTTAGGCTTTGATTTGGTTTACCTGCTTTTGTCATTTGGAATTGTCTGTGTTGTGTACATGTCTTTTTAAAAAACAAACAAATTTTATTATTTTTTATAACATAAACAGACATTTCAACAATACGTACAATTTATCAATAAAAGCAAGAAGGAAAATACATTATTGTTGAAGATACATCTTGTTATTAGGTAAATATAAAGAAAAAACTCCCCCTTCATCTTCCTCCATCTTGTTAAATCTATTTGCTCTTTTGTATTAAAGATTCTAATCCTAATATGCTTTGTAGAACTAATTATAATCACTTTACTCAATATCCGTACTACTATGGTTACTAAATATTTCAGACCAGAGATGCTTATTTCATTGTTTCATACCAAATATAATATAGCAATTATAAATTTTTATTATTAAGCCTTGTATATAATAGTAAAAAAGTTATTAAAAACTAAAGACAAAATAAATATATCACATTTCTTCGACAATATCTTTGAGAGATGGATTAGATGATTTAGTAACCTTTAAGTTCCCCCAGTTGAAGTTCAGTTTCACAGTAAACCCTCCATGCCTCCCATTCACCCATGTGTTGTGTACATGTCTGGGGGTGGTAGCCCCACCTCTGCTCTTACAATGGCTGACTGGGATCACAGGCTGCCCATGCTAGCTTTCTTGTGAATCGACTGGTGCAGGCCTGACAGCAGCCCTGGACAGGCCCTGGCAGCCCAAGCCCTGATTGGGTTGAACAGCCGCACCAGCATTATCAGCAACACTCTGGAATGGCCCTGTCTTGCCCTGCCCAGGATTGACTGGGCCACCCACACCAGTGACACTGGAGGCCACGGCCTTCCCAGAGCCAATGAGGCTGGGAGGCTAACCTGTGAGCAGGTGGGGGAAGATGAGGTAAGGGGAGGGGAGGATCTGGGAGAATAGCCATTACAGGAAGCCCTGACAGCTCTGCAGGGCCCCACCATGGCATGAAGGATATTGTAGGAGGTTGGGGGGTAAACACCCCCGGGAGGCCTTTTATTAGGCAGCTGTGGTAAGGATTGGGGAGGTGAGCCAAACCTCTCCTGTACTGTCTGGGAAGAGTGAGCCCAGGGGTATCATTAACCCCCTTCTGGAGGGCATGGTGGCCCCAGACCCCAGTCTGGAGGAGGAAGAACCAGTCAGTACACTTATTTTCTGCTTCCTGAGTGTTGAACATTGGTAGCCTATGCAGTGTTGGCTGCACCTACTGTGGGGAGGGGCCGTAGTAGACCATCTGCTCGGCATGCAGAAGGTCCCAGGTTCAATCCCTGGCATCTCCAGTTAAAGGGACTTGGCTAGTAGGTGATGTGAAAGACCTTGGTCTGAGACCCTGGAGAGCCACTGCCGGTCTGAGTAGACAATACTGACTTTGATGGACCGAGGGTCTGATTCAGTATAAGGCAGCCTCATGTGTCCATGTGACCTGTCACTGTGTGTGCACATTGTGGAGTTGTCTTAGTTTTAATCTGTGAGATGCTGGAAGTTAAGAAGCAATATGTCATGGAAAATGCTGCAATAGAAATTCTGTGATCTGGCTCCTAATACACTAATATAGACTGACCATTCCCATAAGAGGAAGGAAAGTGGCAGAATGTAATTGACCCCAAAAAGCTCCCTTCTGGGTATGATAGATGTCAAGGGCTATGATCTCAAAGAAAAGATGAGCATATGCAGGAAAGAGCCGTATGTGTGTAGCCTAAGTTTCAATATTTTTGCCACAGCAATTAATCTCCACTGGTTAAGAAACAAGCCACTTAACTATTAGTGGTTTGCCTCATCAGCAGTGTGAATGTCTGTGTTTGAAAACCTCCGTCTGCATGGGTGGCTCTTCCTTACATGCACATATTGCTTGTTTAGGTCATGGCCAATAATGTTATAATAGTGTTCTTGGGTGACTGCCTCAGATTTGTGGAACTCTCTTCTACTGGTGACATATCAAAGCGGAAACCTTTTATAGAAGTTTGTCTCCCTGTATCGTTGTCAGCAGGTTTTCAGCAGATGAAGGCTTTTTTTTTTTTGGTCTTGTTTGGCATTCCCTCAATAACTCTTATTAGCCTGCCTCCCTAGTTGTATGTGTTTTATGTGTTTATATGTTTTATTTAATTGTTTTGTTTAATATATATTTATATTTTAAACACTGTTTTAATGTTTTAACATTTGTGGCTTGAAGATCATGAGTCAGGTAGAAAGGCAATACATAAATGTTTTAAATAAATAGAAGTACTGTGAAAATACTCAGGTGGGTTCCCCAGAAAGACAGCCTAGACATTTTCTAAATAAATAAATTAAAATGTTCTCGTTGGACTGGCTAGAAAGGCCTTATCTCTCATTATGTTTTTCCCGAGACATCCCTGGATCTGATGAAGAGGTGCATTGTAAAGTGCATGCTTCCCAACTGGTGGGAGAGGGGGAAGGCGAAAACTTATGGCTGGGGGGGACGGCTTCCCCACAGCAGTGACATCACTTCAGGAGTGTCCCAGAAGTGATGTCATTGCCCCACGGGATGACGCTCTGGCATTCACCAAATTCTATAGTTAAACCCAATGCTAGAGTGATACCCAGTGTGATGATGTCATGCTGGCAGCGACATCAACGTGCCGGGCACACTGATCGCCCCCTCCCTCATTTTGCTGGGGAATTTCTTTCCTGCTGCCCAGATGCGCAGTGACGGGCAACAGTAGTGGGGAGAAGGAGGTCTACCTATCAACCCAGTTCCAAGGTACATGCCCATCTGATTCAGGTTGGGGCCACAATGCTGGAGAGAGCAGGCTTAGAACCACCCCTAAGTGGATCTGCACTGTTTTCCCCAACCTGAAATGCTCCAGGGTGCTATTTGCCCTGTTGGGGAATTCCCATGTACTGCTGAGTTACATGTCTCCCCACTGGGGCAAACTGAATCGTCAGGAGCATTTCAAGTTGGGAAAACAGTACGTGGGGGAAGGTCTAAGTTCTCTCTTTATGCATTACTCTCTTGATCCAAATCAAGCCCCCTCCCCCCCACACACACAGGGAAAATATGAAATATCACAACACATTTCTCCACCCCTGACTTGGGGGGGTGGGTCTCCAGAGAAAATGTAACATGTAGTTAGGCCCAAAGCCATTTGAAATGGGACGAGCACTTTGGAGTTATTTTGGAACTTTGTGTTTTAACAGGGATTTGTTCAGTTGAGGTCTTACAGGGTTATATCTTGTTTATGTGTGCAGAGTTGTAAAAGCAATTTTAGCTGTCAGAATTGAGTTGGCTGAAAACCTAGCTAAAGTTTTAGTAATAAGATTTTTTGTTCTGTTTTAGAAGTAACAATGTGTTACAGTTGACTCTGTAGAAACCATTAGTCCATGCTGTGCTGCATAAAGCCAAAGCTGAACAGACCCACATTCTTTGTACTGCTATGCCTGTGGCTTCTCCAGTTGCATTTGAGCAGTCTTAGCCCCGCAAAACTGGCCTGGTAATTTATTAATGTGCAGCTTTCCATGTGCACAATGGAGAAGACTGAGGGCTAAACATTAGCAAGAAAGGCAACCAAGTGTAATTTTGCAAACAATCTGAAAATCCCAAAATTTACTTTAAAATGCAGATGACCTCACCAGGCGCCCCAAATTCTATAAATAATGTCTTTCACCTTTGTGTGTGTGTGTGTGTCAAGTGCCGTCAAGTTGCAGCCGACTTATGGCGACCCCTTTTTGGGGTTTTCATGGCAAGAGACTAACAGAGGTGGTTTGCCAGTGCCTTCCTCTGCACAGCAACCCTGGTATTCCTTGGTGGTCTCCCATCCAAATACTAACCAGGGCTGACCCTGCTTAGCTTCTGAGATCTGACCAGATCAGGCTAACTTGGGCCCTAAATATATTGGCGTATCGTGTTAAAAATACATGTGAAGTTTTGGATTATGTTGCTAGAAGATTCACAAATGCCATTTTTTTCCATTTTTGGTAAGCTTTGTGGGGAGGAGAGAAGCCCACAATGCCTATGGAAATAATCAACAAATGGGATGGAAAAATCATTAACTACTCAATCATATTTTCATTCATTGGGATATACAAATGGTGTAAATACATTCCTGAACAGATTTTTTCACTAGACTCATTATTTTTTCTCCCTCCCTCTATCAAACATGCCTGTTTGCACTCTAGGCCTTTTTGCATTTTGAAATGTTCAGGGAAGAGGTCTTTGCCAAGGGTAACTTTCTGAGGTTAACAGCAACCACACAGTTTTTGAACATAATCTGTTTTAAATGTTGCTCCATAGACTCTTCCAAGTGCTGATCACATAGGGTACCGTCCCAAATAAAGTAAGAGACTTGGTAAATTGTATTGGCATCTTGCATGTTTTAAGAAGCTATGCACAGTCACTCCCTACATGGTGGGAAGCCAGGATTGCATTGTACTATTAATTTTTTATTTATTTGGATTTATAGCCCGCTCTCATTCCCAGCCAAGGCCTGTCTCATCTGGCCCTGCTTGCCACTTGCAACATTGGAGCAAAGATTTGGATAGGGGCTGACAAATGTGGAGCCCAGCAATGCATAGAATTTATTTGTGTGATTGGGACACCTTAATTTTCATCAAGAAGAGTGCATAAGTTATGTGTATACATCAGACTATATCCTCGTAGACCCCTGTGCAGAATAGCTCCACTGAACCAAGCATTAGAGGAGGTATGTCAAGAGGGGTGGTGTGGGTTAACATAATCCTGAGTCAAGACGCTGTGTGGTGAGTTTGAATGTTTGTGTAATGCCCACTTATAAAGGCCCTGACAGTAGAACAATGGAATCCAGCATGAAGGGCTCTCTTCAGCTATACTGTTCCATATTTTGTAACTGGAATCCACTTAGGGGTGGTTCACACATGCATTCTCATCATTTGATGATACAAGTGTTTTCTGCTTGGGGACAGACTTCTGTCGTCTTTCTGTTGAGCTGCAACGGGGCTTCTACGTGTCAGGTTTCCTTCTAGTTCCATGCCCCAGTCTCCTGGCAGCAGCCATCCCTCCACTCCACCACTTCACCAGTGCTTTTCAGAGTAGGCAACTGACTATGGTTATATCAATATAGCATTACAACAATCTGTCTGTCAGGTCTTGTGACCTCTAGCCCCCTTTTGTTGCAGAGATATACCTCACCTTGTGTATCTTCACAGCACAAAGGGCTAGAAACCCTACTTTTCTTTAAATGAAAGCTGGGAATTCAGAGAACCTGATGGAGAGATCATTATAGCATTACACTGAAATAACAACATTCAGTTGTTAATCTAAATAAAATCCAGCTGGTGGGATGGGAATATCTGCCAAGGAAAAATGCCTACTGTCTGGATGGGCCTGGGAGCATCCAATTTGATCCCAACTTTGCTATGATATTTCTGAAAACTTCACAGTGAACCAGGTTTGTGAAAGACTGGAGAAAAGCTGTGGAAATCCTCGGAGGTGTATGAATGTCCCAAAATGCTATGAGGAAGCAGAAAGAAAACCTGCTTCCCAACAGCATTGAACCCAGGGCAAACAATGCATGTGGAAATGGTGTTTTTGGCTTCAGCTGCAAGTTTTAAGTGATCAAAATATGTTCTTATCTGTGTGAAATTAGAAAATAAGGATTTGCTGAAATTTTTCATGAACAAAACAAAATTATTTCAGTAGCTGAGTTTGGGAACGGAAACCATAGAAACGGGTTTGATTTAAATCTAAGTATAGATGCACTTGGTTTTAAAGTTGCCTATATTGTCAGTTTCTTTACCTAGGTCTCAAGAAAGGGAAGATCAGGAAGCGTGTGCCACATATCTGGGAAACTAGTCCTAGGAGAACACAGATATATGTAACTGGACTTGCACGTTCCAACTGTGTCTGTTAGTGTTAGCATGCCTTCCTCAAAGTTAACTTCAGCCCCCTTCATAACCCTAACCCTAACCCTTCATATGGGAGCTGTTTCCACAGGGTGTAGTCCCATGCTGCAGGGGCACACAAGTGAACAATGCAACCAGCGGGGTAGGGCCCAGTTTTACATGGGGAAAACTGCACAATGTATAGCCCACAGTAAGAAGGGCCACCTTCAGGTTGGAGAGACCCATGCAATGGGCCCTGCCCACATAGTCACATCATTTGTACAGCGTGGGATTGCACCTGGTGGAAACAGCTCCCTTGTGGCCAGCTGTATGTGTGAAAAGATCCTCTTTTTCCAGCTCCTTGTAGCTTTTTGAAAAATTCCTTGTGGCTTAATGTGATTTAGACATCCTTTTTCAAGCTCAAATGTAAGCACATGCCCCCCCCCCTGAAAACTGCAAGTGTATATTTGTGTCAAGCAGCAGCATTACTGCTATTGAGAGGGAAGGGGTGTTGCAAAATTACATTTCATTGTGTTGGGAAGGCCAACCGTTTTAAACCTTTCTATAGTAAAACTGCAGAGAGCCACCATGGTGTAGTGGCTAAGAAAAGCAGACTAATCTGGAGGACCGGGTTTGATTCCCCACTGCTCCACATGAAGCAAAACGGGGCAAGTCACAGTTGGGCGAGTCACAGTTGTCCCCCTGGACAGGAAGGCAAGGCAATTGTAAGCAGCTTTGAGACTCCTTTAATGAGAATACTGAAGAGAATACTGGAGAATACTCAAATACTGAAGAAGAGGAAGAGAAAAACCAACTCTTCCTCTTCTTCAGTATTTGAAGCATTGGGTTCATTATAAACAGCATTAAATGAATCTGTAGTTTTCATCCACTACAAGTTTACATAATGAATAAACCTTTTTTTGGTGGGGAGAATCTGTTTTCTAGGGAAATTACTTTTAAATTTTAAAAAGCCAATCTTGTACTGGGATTAAACTGGTATCCAATAGGGCTTGGGAGTTATATCAATTTTCCTGATAGGCAACTTTCCTCATAAAGTTCAGGTGCAAATCTTGTTTAGTCAAGCAGATTGGAAGGCTTTGCAAAGAGTAGTGAACAGATGCACGCAACATAGGCATGCGTATGCTATAAACTATAGCATGTTAGCATCTATGACTGGAAAATGCTGGCATGTTGGGTTGGGATTCGAACTTCATTGAGTTTCTACCTAGGGTTGCCAACCTCCAGGTAGTAGCTGGAGATCTCCTGCTATTACAACTGTTCTCCAGCCGATAGAGATCAGTTCACCTGGAGAAAATGGCTGCGTTGGCAATTGGAATCTATGGCACTGAAGTCCTGCCCCTCCTCAAACCCTGCTCTCTTCAGGCTCCACCCCAAAAACCTCCCCCCCATTGGCAAAGAGGGACCTGGCAACCCTATTTCTACTATTAATAATACTTTTAATCACAACCTTCAGTGTACTGTCTTTTAGGGTGATGCCTTTAGGAAAGTCCAAATGCTCAGCTTCCCATAAATTTTCCTTCCTTAATGTTTTCCAAGAGGTAGCTTGACAAGCACCTTATTTGGTCTTTTTATTTCAAACACAGGTTATCTTCTTTCAACATCTAAAAGGCTGGGCTAGATGATCAGTGGCATCATTTCAGACTGTACAATTATATAAATTCTGCAGCTGCTATGTAATTCATCCATTGTAAAAAAAATTGCTTCAAACAAGCTTTTCTCATTCTTAGAGCAACTGTCGACCTTGTTTTGTTTTAGCCTCTCTTTTTTAAAGTTTACAATCAGGGCAAAAGGAGAGAAAATTGCTAATGCAGGTTGTTTTCCTTATGCTAGCTTGGCCTAGATATTTCTTTCCACTTATTTCTTAAATTGCAAAGCTTTCTAGTTTTTCTAATGAGCTAGACTATCGCAGAATGAGAGAGTGGGGGAAAAAACAAACAGCAAAATCATAAGTAAAATTGAGTTCTTTTTATCTGCTGCAAGACAGGAAAAACAACCTTCTCAACAGGCTCTGGTTTTTGACACTCAAGGTGTGATCAGAGATTACTTATCAACTGCAGGAGAACGGGGAATGAGTTCATTAAAATTTTGCTTTCTCTCACAGAAGAAAATGTCTCTCCGTTTGATTTGTAGATCAGCCGCACTTTTCCTCCTTCCTGCCACTGTTTTTGCTTTAAAATTCAAGCTTTTGTCTTAGCATTTGCTCCTCGTTTATACTGAGCTTTTAAAAAAAATTAGGCTTCCACTGTAGATTGAATTTATACATGTTTGTGTGGGAAATTACCATTTCTACTTTATAAAAATATGCTTAAATACTTGGTCTGTAGTGTCTTTTAATTATGATAGAGTTCAGAATTTCTCCTGTAGGAAAATCGTGATCTCACTTCCACTATGCCGGCTTTCTGGCGTTCAGTGATTACACCCACACATTGTTGGATGTTATGCTATCATTGTACTATAGCCATCACTTGCAGCTGGATTGTCTTGGTTTTTAAGATGTATTCTTGTTATGCTTGTTTTTAGTCTGCTAACTGCCTTGGTGGCCATGATGAGGGCCAAAAGGCGTGGTATACATTTTATAAATAAATATAAATAGTGCAATACATAAACAATTTGTGCATGCAGCCATCTACTTCCTCATTAGTGTATGCCGGCTTTGATTAATACATACATGAAGTTGCTTTATGCTGAATTTGACTGTTGGCCTATCAAGGTCAGTGTTGTCTACTCAGATTGGCAGTGACTCTCCAAGGCCTTTGTGGCGATCTTTCACATCACCTACCGCCTGATCGTTTTAACAAGATGATGGGGTTGAACCTGGGACCTTCTGCAAGAAGCCCAGATGCTCTGATACTGAGCCACAGCTCCCCAGCATTTTTGTTGTGTTACCAGGAGCAGTGCAGTGAAAACATGAAGAGAAAAACCAGTTATGAGAGTACAGCAGAGAAATTGGCTTCTGCAGAAGCCAAGGGTTCCTGTGCTTTCCTCAGTTGCCAGAACAAATTATTCTCTGGCGCTGACATCTGGTTGCATGCTGTGATAGAAATGGGTGATGTTCCCTGGTAACAAGCATTCTCCGACTCTGGGTCATTGGAAGAACAAGGAAGAGGAAAGAAATCCATCGGACAGCAAGTTGATACAAGATCTCGCTGTATGAAGCACAGTTCTCCTATGATGGCTCTCAAGAGATATTCTGTACTCTTGAGGAAATGGATCATAGCTGTGTTGGTACTGGTCATTACTTGGCAAGTCCTTCATCTTCACAGACTTTCTTTAAATGGTGATTGTGCCAATTCCTGTCTTGGTTCTGCTAAGTGTTTTGTACTTCTGAATTAAATATCCACAGGAAAAACGATGCCTTCATCCAGTGTGTGTTTGTTTGGAATAGTTTCAGGACTGTCTGGTCTTTGGACAGCAAACTTTCTTCAATTTCTTCTAATTCCAGTGGTATCAGAGGGACAAACAGGACAATGATAGGAAAAAGGAGTTTCAGGGAAACAGAATGTATAACGAAGGGGGAAATGCTGGAAGGATTTTTGTGTTGTGTGATGAATTTCATTTAGAAATTATTGTAGCAATGTAGAATTTATTTAATATGAAATTAAATTAACAAACAACCAAAGCAATTACAGAAGACTCATTATGTGGCCTGAGACAAGCTATTAATTCATAGTCTCCCATCTGTAAAATGGGAATAACAGTAACCATCCTCACAGGGTTTTGGCAAGACTTGACTACAAGAGAGTATAAAGGATTTATGGAAAGGATGAAAAGAAGCTACCACATACAAGTAGATGGGCACCATGTAAAAGAGAAATAAATATATTTGGAATATATTTTGCAGAGAAGCTTAGTTAGTGCTCTCTGGCAATCTGTCATGACCACCATTTACTCTTCTGTGAGTATCATTTGGTCTTGTAGAGCAACAAAGAACTGGCAAGCGTGTACCTTACTGAGCCAGACTCTTAAAGGTACCATTTTGGTCTCACACACATATTGGCTGATGAAGAATCAGCTGCGCTTGTGCCTAACTCAAAGAATAAAACGGCTTGTGTTCCTATTTCCTTAGCATTGCTACTAGATGCAAATAACATGGGCTGATTACCAACATAATGTCTTTTAACACACCATGAGCTACTCTGGAAATCAGAGGAGCAATTTTTCTCTGGGCTGAACTGGTGTAAACTGAGTTGCAAGCCTTATTTTAATAGAATTACTCAGCAGCTCCTCGTCTAATGAAGAGCAGAATTGGCCCAATGTTAACATAGCTGGATTTTGTACTGCTTGAATACCCTTTTGTCTGGAAGGAGGTAATTGTTCTCTTTCAGCTAATATTCCAGGAGGCCATTCATACAGGGGATCTCCCGCAAAACAAAATGAATTAGCCCTGTTGATCTGATTCATCAGCTGCCACATGGAAGGTTTTGGAGCATGGAAAGAAATGTGTTTCTACTGTTTAGACAAAATTATTTAACCCTTCAGCAAGAACTAAAAAATGACCATTCCTTTTGTTTTACAATAGTAATTTCTTTTCCTGTTTTGCTGAAATTGCAGAAATGATCTAACCCACTAATAAACCTTTAACAAAACAATTTCACTTTTCATGTTAACTCTAATGGTTTAATTTCTCTTCCCCAGGGGACTCGTGTGCAGGCAGATTACATTCCTCTGTTGAACTCTCTTGCCATATATGGCTGGCAGCTGACTTGTGTGCTTCCCACACCGGTTGTAAAGACAAACAGGTACTGTGAAGAGATGGCCTTTTTCCCAAGTACAGAAGTTAGTTGGAGAGCCATCCTTGCTTATCACATTGGGTTGCTCTTTGTGTCTAGCCTGTAGCAGTAATGTTGAACTGCTTTTATCTTTGCCTTTTTGGTCTTACAGGGAAAGTAGAGGGAGACCTGTGGCAGGTGACATAGCAAGTCTGGGCTGAAGTTACAAATCTTGCCTCAGATCCTTTACACTACTGATACTTTACCTTTCCTGTTCTTTTGAAGGTGGAAGACAAAGTAGAGATTTTCCCTTTCTCTTCTCAGTTGCCTTTCAGCTATAAAGCAGGCATTTTCTTCTCCTCACGGAAAAACGTCAGTTTCCATATCTAACTATATTGTTACCTGCTGCAGAGACCATTGATTTATTTAAAACATTCATTAGCACATAACCTGTCCCACCACCTTTTAAACTAAAAATTTGCATTGTGGCATCCCACCTTTGCAGAACCCAGGTGTAGAGAGAAACATGTAAGAAATGAGGCCAGAAGGTCAAGACATGCAAAGGAGAGCAGTACATCTAAAGCATGTTTTGTGTCTCTGACAAAGCAGGCTCTAGTAGTTCATGAAAACTTATGCAGAACAAATTTGTTTTTCAGATGCCAGAAGATCCTGTGTTGTATTCAATGCCCAGATTACTATGGTAATTCCAGATGGGTAGCAACGTTAGTCTGTAGCAGCAAAATAAAACAGGAGTCCTGTCTAACATGTATTTCAGCATAAGCTTTCGTGAGTCTGAGCTCGCTTCATCAGTTACATCTGTCTGGACTTCTGTTTTAGGTTTCCCTCTGGAACTAGCTTAGAAGTTATCTCTTAGTATTGATCTGTGTGAGCCCTGAACTATCATGAATTCCAGCTGTTGGCCGATGCAGGTTGGGCAAGCCTTAAAAACTTGCCCTGTTGAGCTTGTGTTTGCCTATATTCAAAATACATGTTGAATCATGTACAATACTGTGCCCCACATGGGTCTCTTCCATGACATACAGCTTCTACAAATCACCTTGAGCTGGGGGGGAAAATGTTTCTCCAATCAACTATCAGAACCAGTTCAAATGTACAGCAGTAGCATTATGCTATGGCCTTGTCTATATGTTGACATATGTGTTCCTCAACCTTCTTGTTTCAGCCACTTTGGTGTGTAGCCTCCATGCCCATTCTGCCAGAAAACCTACCCACAAGAGTATAAGAAGAGTCCTGCTGGATAAGACCAGTGGTCCATCCAGTCCAGCATCCTGTTTCACACATCAGCTGTTTACTATGGAGGGCAAACAACAGGGCTTAGAGGTGGTCACCTCCTAGTGCTGGTATTCAGAGGTTTTCTGCCTCTGCACTTGAAGATTCCCTTTAGTCATCCCATCTAGTAGCCTCTGATGGACCTATGCTCCATGAATTTGTCCAGTCCCCTTTGAAAGCCATCTATGCTTGCAGCCATCACTACATCCTTTGGCAGCGAATTCCACATTTCAGTCACTCTCATTGAGTAAAGAACTTCCTATTGTCCATCAACTTCACTGGCTGCCCCCCAGTTTTAATATTTTGGGAGAGGGAGAAAAAGTTGTCTCTATCCATGCTCTCTGCCCCATGCCTAATTTTATATACCCTCTATCATGTCCACCCTCAGCTGTCTTTTTACTAAGCTGAAAAGACCCAGTCTCTATAGCCTTTCCTCATAGGAAAGGTGCCCCACCCCTTAATCACCTTTGCTTCCGTCTTCTGTACTTTTTCTAGCTCTGCAGTCTCCTTTTTGAGATATGGCTACAAAAATGGCACACAGTATTCTCAATGAAGCTGCACAAGGGCTCCTGGGATTGACCAGTCAGACCTTTAATCCCATATTTCTTTAAGATTAATTGGTGTCTTGGCTTCAGCCTGAATTTGTTACACACCCAAGCGGAACACGAACCTGTACTGCAGCTGACCTTTTAATTTTCTGAGCTAATATCCATGACCGCAGAAAAGCACCGCTCTTGTTGGCTTTTCTGGTAATGTTATTAAGAGCTTATAGTTCTGTTCCAAAATAATTTGACAGATGAACATTGTTGACTGGTACTGCTGCCTCAGTTGTATCCAAGTAGGCACAAGTGCAAAAGTGATCGGAATGTTTCCACTCACTCTCAGCTTGCCGTTCTTGAGTCTGGTGAAGGACACCACGCGTTCAGTGCCTCCTGAAGTTGATTTAAATGAACTGTTGCAAAATGTACCTTGCATCTGAAAGTCTACTGCTGGTGAATGGAACTTTATTCTCAGGATTGTGGTTTCTTGTAGGGATGGGAATTTAGCCACTAAGCAGATTGTCTTTCTTCAGAGACCCTTCCTGCCCCAGAAAATCAAGAAGAAACAATCTAAGGTATATGGCCTTGAATTGCTCTATGTGTTTGTCTTGGCAAAGCTTTCATATTCTAATTGATTTTCCACATCAGTAGGAGCAATTTGTTTAATGTTGCTATGATTTAGAAGATTTGCTGAATACTTTTGAACTATGACTTGAGCTGTTAATCTAAAGCAAAATACGGGCAAGAAACTCTCTCAGTTGCAGCGGAAAGAGAGGGATTCCATGTGCTTTATTAGAAGCTCCATCTCCTCAAATGCAATGCCTGTAACACCATGACTTGGGCAGTGGAGAGGTCTGGATTCACCTTTAGAGTCCCTGTGTAACCCTGGGGTAGTTCAATTCTTTTCACTGACCCTTTGTCTTCTCTAGTTTATCTACTCTGTTCATAAGAGGCTTTGCTATGTGTTGCACTTAACCTACCTGTACAAAGAAATACAAAAATGCATATGTAACATGTAGCAATACCAAATCATGTTGTGTATTTACATGAAACACCAACTTAGTTTCTGTTTATTAAATGTGAATGGTCTAACTATAGTATGAATCCTGTTTTTTGGGTTGTTTTTTTAAAGTACACACAACACTGAAGAGCTGATCTGGCAGCATGTCCTATCTGAAATTCATCTCATTAGTAAACATTCTTGCGTTATCAGTGGTGGAAAAGGCCAGATGAGTTTGAAAGACTTCTAAATGTTAGCAAACAACTTGTTAGCAAACAACTTGGTGTATAAGCCCTTATACACCAACTCAAATCTCATGATCTGGCATACTTCTAAAATTCAGGAAAATAATTCAGGAATTATTTTGGGAACTTCATACAATCTGCAAGTGGTGTTCACCCATTAGCTTTGAAATTGCATACATTCCTTTCATACATTTGTCCACATAACTGGCAATAATTTCTTCCATCATAATATCTTTCTGGGAAGCAATGTTAACTTAATGAACTAGGCTGTGTATGCATTAGTAGGCAGACTTACTGAAAAGGTGTAACATAGAATATCTTCTTCCACTGACCTTTTTCTCCTTCTGTTGCACTCACCATAGTTTGAAACTGTTGTCAAGATATGTTGGATTATTGCCTCAGGGTTTGAAAGGGAAATTTATGGAAAGGTAACATGCAATAGGGGAATGTTTTGTGATAAATATGCCAGTTTTTTGGCATGCTCCAAAGACCTATGTATGTAAGGACTCCCCATTTTCACTTATGAAGGAAATGGTCCATGTACATACATGGTTTTTAGTTTGTATACTAAACTTTCTCGGGCTCACAGAACAGAATGGAAGAATACCAGCACTCACACCTCTATGCATGCATTGGAGTTAGTGAATCATGGCTCATACATTTTAAAAACTGAGCAGATCAAAAGGTGCAGTCTTAGAAAGATTAGTTTTCTTTGAGAAGCTTAGTTTACAATGACAGCAGAGATAACATGTAAGCTAGCACCTTTTTCTAAAAGTCCTCTTTTAAAAAAATAGCTCTCATTTTATGATACTTGATTAAATTAATATTCAGCAATGAATGTAAACCTTTTGACTGGCACTTAATATATCTATTTGCAGTTTCATTGGAAATTCTCCAAAGAAGATAGGTACCACAAGCAAGCCAAGAAATCTCTGAAGGCAAAACTAAGCGCCAGAGAGCAGCAGACAGTAGAAGAAAAACAAGGTTTAGAAGTCACAGAAAACACAAGGAATTCAGAATCACGGTTCTCTACCATCGAACGCAGTTTGCGGTTCCCAGTAATCTCAGATCAAGAGCTGGATGGGGTTGAAAATGGAACTGAAGCTCTTGGGCATGAAGATGTGCCCAACTATGAGAATGTGGTGTCTGAAGAACAATCTAATGCAAGTCCTGAAGCTGATCAACACATGGGAGACTCGTGTTTGGATCAGAATGGCAAATATGAGAACTGTGGGGACCCAGTATTCCAAGAGCATTGTGGTCTGGATAGCAGTGATTGGAACTGTTCAGCAGAACCAATGGAAAGCTGTTTTGACAGTCTAGATGACTGAGGGCAGTTATTTGCCAGAGCAACCCACTTTGATGATCACTGTTGGAAATCACTGAACTGTTGGGTTTTTATAAGCACACAGCATAAATATAGTAGTATTGCATTTTGAACTTCGAATTGTATACAAACGTATGCAAGCTTTGTTATTCAAGAAAACCCATCAGTATTGAAATCTGTTTTTGTAGTTGCTTTTTAAGCCAAACAAAATTATGTCCTGTACTATGTTCACTTTTTAAATCAGAATATTATTGGTGTGTGTATCATATTTTTATTTAGTTTTGTCTAATGGCATTCAGGATGGAATTCAGCTTTAAAGAAGTGTCTATAATTGTATTTCTCGTAAATGTTTCTATTTGTATTGCCTTTCATATTACTTATTTCTTGCAAATATTTAAAGCAATAATGACAACATGTGTTTGGTCTGGGAAGCCACTAGTGGCAGAGGGCAACGATTGTCTATTTGCTGAACTTCATATACAATTATCATTTGATCAAGATTATGTTCTGGATATTGAAGCTGCCAGTCAGGTTGCCACAATATTTCCTGGAGGTCAAAGGGAGACTGTCGTACAAAATGCGCATAATGTGTAACTGCTTAGTTTATATTTATTTCCTGAAAGGTTAGAAACTGGGACATCTGTCACCAACTCAGATTGCCGGTATGTGAATTCTCACTGAAAATTTCCTGCAAGAAAAATGTTAGCTAGTAATAGGTGAGTGGAAGCCCACTATGGTTTTGTGTGTGTGCGAAAAGTCCTGTCAAGTCGCAGTTGACTTATGGCGACCCCATCGGGTTTTCAAGGCAACCGATTAAGCAGAGGTGGTTTGCCATTGCCTTCCTCTGCATAGTCTTCCTTGGTGGTGGTCTCCCTTACAAATACCAATCCTGCTTAACTTCTAAGATCTTACAAGATTGGGTATATCATATCACCTTCCCTTCCACTATGGTCCTGGAATACACCAATTAATAAGCAAATTCACTCGCACACGTTTAGCCGATGTACAATAATTGTTCTTATTTTGAAAGTCTATTAATCTTTACAATAAAACTTGCGTGATTTGAATTTGTAATCCTTAAATTCTTAATCACTTTTTAATATACATTCTGTAGTTGCTTCTTTAATTACTAGGCAACCCCCACTTGGGTCTGCATTTGGGCAATGTTTAGAATCTGTAAAGTGTTTTGAAAATGCCTTTTGTCCTTACACAAATTGGAACTCTGAGCCTATAAACAATATAGCTTCTTTTCCCTACTGGCTGATGTATGTCTGATAGTTCCCATTAGTTTTTCTGTAAAGTATTTTGACTCAATAAAATGTGGTCTCTAGGTGCTCATCATGCATGCTTAAGCTATTTTTTAAACTGTCAGATTCATCTGCAAGAGACTGCAATTTGCAAAACGTTTTAAAACAAAACTGTACTGCTTCAAATGGCCACATAAAAGATAATGGAAGGATAGTTTAAATCACTTCATTTCACACAATACACAAAGCCATTTAATATATTTTTTCACTGATTGAAGAATGTTTACTTTGGCTTCAGCAGCTCAGCTGAATATTAGGAAAATTGCATTGTAAATAGCTTTAATTACTTGTGGAATTCAACAAAGGCAGCTGTCTACCCTCAAGCAACCATGTAAAGTCCATGCCATAATCTTTTATTTAATTGCAACTTAAGTACAAGTAACAATGTTAATCCATGTTTTAAAATGGTCAGGGCCATACTCAGTAAAAATACCTAGAATGCCACAGACAACATTAGACATCATTCAATGTAGGGAACCTTTCCATTTCTGCAGAATTTGATCCAATATGGTTGCCACAGAGCGATGCTGCTGAGTACAAAAATCCTGCTATGCCCAATGCCAGGCTTCCATTCTAGGTAATTTCTTCTTTTCCAATAGATGCCGCCCACTGTAACATTCATTACTATTTCCCATCCTGCCTGCTATTAATTTATGCTCCACTTCCTCCCCTGCCAAATCTCCAGGCATCTTCTCCCTTACCATCCTGGGCTCCAGTTCCCAAGCAATCTCTATCCTTATATTTTTATAAGTGTCACTTTGTCCATAAACTTCTGGTGGTCCCTCATGTGGCTGTCCACAATGGAAGTGAGGGGATGCAAAGGGCACGTCTGAATCCCTTTGTTAGAACTGTGCAGGAGCTACGTGATCCCCAAGGTTAGGTTTGCCTGAATTTACTCTGAATTGTTTTAAATCAGTTTCCCCTTAAATGACATAAAATGGAACCATTCAGGCAGATTAAAATAATGGTTCTTCTTTAAAGATTGAAAGTAGATGTCACTCAAGAGAGGCACATGCACCCCTGCATTGTACCTCACCTGGACATCCCACATATAAATTATGCCTGAATATTCTTTCTGGGAGTTGCAACACCCTTGAGACTTTCAGAAACCTATTTATTTGCATAATGTAATAGGGCAAAGTCCATTCTACTATGGTAGCTAGGGATCAGGGAGGAGAGAAATGTCTTCCCTACACTAATCCATAGGGGAAAAATTCTTCTAGCAAAGTTAAGATATATTCTCAATGTAGGAAGAATATACCCTAGGGACATAATAGGAATAAACATCTATATGAATAGAAGAAAAGGGTACTATAGGATGACCATCTAAAATCTTCTAAGAGGAGTAATGGTCAATTCATTGCAAATGACACAGCAACAGTCTTTCTTCGTGCAAAAGGATGGTAATAATACCTTACATAAATTTACTGATAGTTTGGAAGGATTGTACAGCAGGTGCAGACATGAGCTTGAATTTATGAACTGGATTAATCAAACAGAAGGCTTTGATGTATTAAAGAACCGAGTAGTAAAAAAAAACAAGCAGAGCATGGTAAGGATGCAGCTCTCTGTTGTAATCAGTAATATTTATGTGACCGCTATCCCTGTTATGTAGGAAGTACTTGCCTCAGCCAGACTCTTACACCCATGTAATTGCCCCTAGAAGTAATGGTACTGATGGCAGCTTCACAATCCCTCTACCACGGCATGGAGGACCCGTTTGTATGAACGGACACTCCTTTGAGAAGATCGTACCTGCAACAACCAACCTCAGAGATGTTGTGAGGCAAAAATGGAAGGGGATAAACTTATATGCCAACCTCGGCTCGTTAGAGGAAAGGCAGGATAAAAATGTGATAGGTGTGATGATTCCCACCAACCTTCTTTCAAGGCTCCACAGTTAAGCCACTTGGTAGATGGAAGCAACAGTTCATACAAATGGCACTTCTACAAGGCTCAGCAGCACCCCAGTGAAGTCCCTACCTACATTTCCCTCCTAGGGACCAACTGTACAGAGCAATGACGTCAAGATACAGAGCTTGAATCGTAACCAAAGAAAATTTTGCAGATGAAAACAAAGGCTTCAACCTGACTTAAGCTCTTGATACTGGCATTGCCAGGCTTGCAGTGACTAATGTTGGCTTAGTGCACATGGTGGAAAATATGACTGAAATTATTTTCAAATCCTTTTGTTGCCCTTGTCATTAACAGAATCCATGTGGGCTGTTGGCGTTTACAGATGTTCTGGTTGAAACTTCTTGTGTTGAAAAATGGGTAGGGTAAGAAGGCACAGATACACACACATATAAATATCTAGAGTGGCCTTATACTTAGAATTGCCGGCTGTGAGAGCTGATCAACTGTACCATTCCAGAGGCTCAGGCAAAGGTCTGATTAAGCTATCAACTTGAGTTTCAATCTTGGACTTCTTAGGTGCTCAGCCAGAGCAATGGCTCCTTCTTCATCTCTTCCTCTATTTCTGAGCAAAGGATTAGATTTGCTCCCCAATGCTACTGAAAGATCTGTCCTACAAAATACATGCAAATTTTGGCATCCAATACTAAAAGATCATAAGGAGCATGAAGAAGCAGTCTTTATATTTCATTTATTTATGCTCTTATCTCCCGCCCTCCCCGGCAAAGCCAGGTTCAGGGTGGCTCACATCACCATCAATGTTATAAATACAATAAAATACAATAAAGAGAAAGAAGATAACACTAAATTGATTCCAATCAGTTAAAAGCCCCCAAAACAATCATAATACCTAAATCATATTCATAATTCAAAAATTCAGATAGCGCCAATTGCAGAGTTTTGTACTCCATTAGGACCTGCAGGCAGTCAAGGGGTGTTAGAAGGGGAGGCCATTGTTGATGGTAAACTGTAGCTGCCCTCAACCATAAGCCTGGCGGAATAGCTCCGTCTTACAGGCCCAGCGGAATTCCTTAAGGTTCCGCAGGGCCCTGGTCTCATTTGAGAGACTATTCCACCAGGCCAGGGCAGAAAAAGTCCTGGCCCCCAGGTTGAGGACAGCCAGACACTCCTTAGGCCAGGGGCCACCAGAAAATTACTATTTGAAGAACGCAATGTTCTCTGGCGGGTATACCAGGAGAGGCGGTCCAAGGTAAACAGCTGCTACCAAGAGACACACACACACACACACACAGATTTATCAGCCCTACCACGCGGTTGCCTTTTGAACAAATGCCCCAAGTTGCCCACTTTAAAAAGAAATTTCACCACCAAAAATATTTAAAAAGAATCTTTCACACATCCACACTCTACGCCATCACCTGCTGCCCTGTAATACTAAATTCCCGCAACATTTTTCGAATGTAAAGAAGCTTAAGCAACAGTGGGTACTACTGGGGGGGGGGGTTGATCCTCACACAACCAAGACAATTAGGGCGCAAACGCACGGTCGCCTTAGCCTCTTTTATTCCATTTCAGCCAGGATTCAGCCAGGATCAAACGCCTGCGTTTCGCCGAACATGCGTTCGATCCTGGCTGAATCCTGGCTGAAACGGAATAAAGGAGGCTAAAGCAACCATGCGTTTGCGCCCTTAGTCTATTCCTCCCACTATTGTTTACAAGCAAAATGAAAATACTGACATTGTCTTTGAACTGCCCTCCTATTTTCCTTTATGTTAATGAAACTTCAGGTTCGAAAGTCACACTTCCAGAAAATGCAGGACAACCATAGACAACCATAGTCTTCTCCAAGCAGTTCTGCTGCAACATGCACAGGTTTCTCATGTAGAATAAATAAGCAGTCACAATGCTAGTCTGCCTGAGTAATCTTGTATCCTCTTCAATTATGGAGCCTTCACATCAAAGGAATTATAAATTACTCAGTAATTATATTTCAAAAATGCTGTTGTATCACTATTAGACCATTAAGATGCATGAGAAGTCCCAGAAGAGTCATAAGTAAAGCATTCATGCAAAATAACTAGTTCGCAAGGAAGTGATTGTCGCAAGACAAGTTCTATTTGTTTTTTTTGCCGCCCAAGTCACAGCTGACTTATGGTGACCCTGTACGGTTTGTTCACAGGTGGTTTGCCATTGCCTGCCTCCGCATCATGCCCCCAGTATTCCTTGGAGATCTCCCATCCAAATCCTTGCCAGGGTCGAGGCTGAGTGTGTGTGGCTGGCCCAAGATCACCCAGCGAGTTCCCATGGCAGAGTGGGGATTCGAACCTCGGCTTCCCAGATCCTAGTCTGACACCTTAACCACTATATCACGCTGGCTACAGAGCCAGTAAAAACTTAGTTAACCTACACCTGGTTAACTGGTATACCCAAGTCGTTCCCCCCCCCCCCGAGTCTGCCTGGCACTGCTGCCTTTTACTAGGGTGGCGGCAGGTGAGTGAGACCCTCAGGTGCATGCCAGCCAAGTCAACAGAGCGGGCACTACTTGAATGATTAGCTGGCATTCCAGCCAAGTGACTCAAGTGGACACCATTTAGGTCACTCATACGTGGCAGTGAGAGAGCAACAGTGCCAAGTTGGCGGTGGAGAATCGGGCTACAGGTCCTCTTGGGCATGGCCATGGCCCACTCAATGCTGCTGCCTTCTCCTCGTTGGGCAAAAGCTTTGTTAATCAACATATTTGGTTAACCCACAACCCCCTTCCCCCTGTGAAAGTGAGATCACAAAGCCTTTTCTGTTTCTGAAATTCACCTGGTAAGATAAGTCTTGCTGGAACAAAAAGGCATGTAGGGGGACGACCACCTTGTTGAAATGTCTAGGTGTGTGAGACAGCCTGCAATTAGAGAGGCACGTCCTTGTAGTAATCAGTCAGTATAAGGCAATCACAGAATAGAGAAAATGTGAGGGGAGGGGAAGGAGGGAGACAGAAAAGCTAGCAGGAAATGACTGAGACCCTGGCATAGTTAGCATTTTGCAAGGAAGCAGGGCCACATAAAACACTGATTCATGCTTATGCTGTTGCGTCCCTACAAGTACCATCTGTCATATTCTACCTCCTTTTCAGTTACATGCCTATGATTTTTAAAGGAAAGAATTTTATTTTAAATGCCTGCTGTAGAACACTGGTTTATAGTCCCACTTTAGGTCTGACACAGCTACTGTCACAGATAATCTCCCTTTTCAGGAAGATTAATTCCCAGCGGCTCAGAGAATTTAAAAAGATCAGAATTGGCATTTCAAAGAAAAAGGCATCCTCAATATTTATGCAAGTTGACAAGAGCTCCACTCCCTGGGTGCGCTGCACTGAGCCAACCCAGTCTCTCCCCCTTACCCATGAGGGTAATGACATGACACATCTGAAATCAAGGGGAATTAATGCTACCCTAATAAATTCTCCCTACATATCTTAGGAGCGAAAAACATACACTGCTGTTCAAGCCTGCCAGGGACGAGGGGGCGTTTAAAAAGGAGTTGAGAAATATTATGAAGTTGGGTGCCTGTGAGGATTCATGGGAAGGGAGGGAGGAGAGAAGACAAGGACATTTTAGGGGTTCATATTTTCATATATACCTGGGGAATATCTGAGCGTCCTCCCTTGGGCAAGGAGTGCCTCTGTTTCACTGCCTCATGAGAAACACTTGATTCTGAAGCTCGTTGATCAAGCAACAACAGAGGATGAAGAGTTTTCTCCAAAACTGTAAGCTATACAGAATGGATTATACTGCTATATTTAACTCCAAGTGAGAAGTACATCACTACCAGCGGCACGTCACTTGGTGTTAGGTGCTATGACTACCTTGAATTTGACAGCCAGTGGGGTGTCGCTTGAGACTAGTATCTGGGAGATCCTCACTGACATGAACAGCACTAGGGGAGCTTGGGCCAGTCATGTACTTACCTAACCTACAGGGTTATTGTGAGGATAAAACAGGGAAGAAAGAACCACGAAAGCCACCCAGAGGACCTTGGAGGAAAGGCACAATAAAAAAAATGCACTTGGTTGATAGACTGGTTTTTAAAACTCGAAGTTTGATAAGATGTTGACTCTTGAATTATGGCATACCAAATTCCAGCTGGTTAGCCATTAGATAATTGTTTGATTAGGAATCTCCTAATAAGTCTGTAAGGAGCCCCATGGTGCAGTGGTAAGCTGCAGCACTGCAGTCAAAGCTCTGCTCACGACCTGAGTTCGATCCTGATGGAAGTCGGTTTCAGGTCGTTGGCTCAAGGTTGACTCAGCCTTTCATCCTGAGCCTGGTTTTACCGAAGAAGGCGGGGTATAAATAAAATTTGTTATTTATTATTCCAAGGTTGTAAAATGAGTACCCAGCCTGCTAGGGGTAAAGTGTAGACAACTGAGGAAGGCAATGGCAAGCCACCCTGTAAACATAGTCTCCCTAGTAAACGTCATGATGTAACATCACCCCAGGGGTCATTAATGACCTGGTGCTTGCACAGGGGACTACCTTTAAGAAGTCTCTGGGGCATCAACCTGGAATGACTAAAATACCTACACTAGAATCTGTATTTCTATTCCCATTAGCATTTCCATAGGAATTTGGCCCAATACAGTATCACCATTCTGTCAGTTACCTGCTAGGTTATCAGACCAACTGGAGAATTTTTACAGAACACGACACTTCTCATTGAACAATCAGTGCTCCATCAGCAACAATTGCATCCTTTCAAACTTAGACTTATTTTATTTGGGGGCAAAAGAGAGTAGGCACATGTACAAATTCCTCTTGTGTGAAATTGATGCTATACAAAACGTCTCCAGCAGATGTCTCAACCGAGTTTGCTCCTTTCCTAAAGTCAGTCCGAGCATACCCAGGTTAACCAAACTCTATAAACCGATTTCACCAGTCTTGGCATTGCCTTCAGTCCAACTATTTTATTTGTTCCAGCCAACTATCACCATGATAACAATGAACAAAACCAGTGAATGATGAGTGCATTCTGCAAATCAGGTCACAGAAGACAGCCTTGTTTTATGCAAATCTTGTGCCCAATGAGAAAATGGATACAGAAGGGAAAAAAACAGTTTGGCGGTCCAGTCAGTTCTCACAAAATGTACACCACAGAGAATTAAATCAGGGGGAAGATCAGGAGATATATTCTCTGATCACTCCCCTACATGGGGAGGGAGGGTCAGAAGAAACCTGCCTTCCCCAGCCAACTATCCATCTGGGAATATAACATTAAAATGAGGTTCAAACATATATGCCCAACCAGGGCTGACATCCTTTGGTTTGAGAGCACACACATGGCCCTGAAACAGTGCATTGGCAGGGAGGGTGGGCCTCCTTTCCAATAAAACTTCAACAGATGCTGCACCAGACCAGAGTTACTTTCAATTCTTTGGTCACTGACACACGGGCTGTTTATTCCAGCTTGGGTGCAGGTTTTCCCCCCGCTTATCCCCAGTACTGAAGTGCTTCTGGGTATCTTGGGGGGTTCTCATCTTTTTTGTGACCCTTCCCAAGCCTGCTTTGCGGCAATGTTTTGGGAAAGATCCCAAGAAACCATCAGGTTGGCACCCATTTGGATGGGAAAGTCTGGATCGTACCGGTCCTGTCCAGAACTACACCCTTTTCTCACCCCAGTCCCCTGCAACAGCCATTTCCCTACCTAGTGCCTAAAGGCTTTTTTTAAATCAGCAATTGACATATTGTGATGTTATAACGATCAGTCTAGCCCATTCTCTGAATTGCCAACTTTCGGATGAAAAGGAAATCTCTGGCCCCTTTCATTGTGGAGATATATGTTTCCCCTTACTCCACAATGAAAGAGGCTAGAGACTGGCTTAAAAAAACAAAGAAATAATGATGTCTATTGCCATTTAAAAAAACACACCAGGTGGCAGGTAGGGAAAAGGCTGCTGTTGGGAGGGGGACTGGGGGGAGGAAAAGCAGGGCAACCTACTATGTGGAAGCCCTATTGCTTCTGTACTGAACAGAAAGCCGCACTGGGGAAACCACACAAACCTGGCCCTGATGGAAAACACCTTGGTCTAAAAGCAGAGTAACAAAGCAGCACACTGACAGATAATGATCTAGAAGATGAAGAAAAAGGAAAGTCAACAAGGTAATTAGGCTTATGTTTAAACATTTTACCAAATCATAGTATTAGTTTATTTAGCACCTTTTGGTAGCCTCAGGACATTTTATGTAATTAGTTCCTTATTGCCATGGATATATAGTGACACAGCCACCTTTAAATTAGCTGCCTCCCTACTGACTTATATAGTACAGAAAGCATAAATTCACCCATAAGCACATTCATGGAAAGTCGGGTGTGCTTACCCAATGATTACCTACCTGGGAGAAGAAGACAGATACTCAGTCTTGAACACCATCCTCAGAGGCCATTCCCGCTGAAATCAGTCGGATTTTCTCCCAAGTAAAGCATTTGGGGACTGGAGTTTAGTTTTACTAGGACTCACACATTTATTGTTATGTTCTAAACACTTTTTAGAACAGTTCCTCTCTCAGGAAGAATACGCTGACCAATTCCAAGGTAGGCACCATTGAAGGGTTCAACAGCTGTAACTTCTACACTAGTCCTTGTATTTCCAGCTCAGTGCATCTTAAGCTTTGCTTGCCACTTTCATTGCGCTGATGAAGAGACAAAGCCACCATAACGGTGGGCTTGTGAATTTGGCAGTGGGAGATGCTATGGCGAAAGGCGCAGTTCCATTCCCCTGTGCACGACTCTCCTTTGGACCTCAGTCCATATCCCATTCTTACCCAGCCCCAGTATGCATGGGAAAATGTCTCAGACATCATTTTAAAAAAAGTAAAGTAAATGGTGCTTGAGGAAATATATTATTTTATTTCCAAAGTTACATCTGAGACAGTCAGATATACGCATTGGTCATGATTATAAAATGTACTGAGCAAATTTAGAATGAGTACAAGTTCATACAGGAAGTTCTCATTTGTATGATGGAAACATGATTACTGTCTATGAACTGTAGGCATTTCCTCTCCCTTTCCACCTACCTTGCTACAGAGCCATTTTATCACCTTCCATTTTTATTTTTGCGGTAGACAGCTGTTGCTACCACCACTTTTCAAAGAAAATGTTCTTTTGAGCCACACCAAGGTTTCCTAGCAGCTTGGAGATGGATTCTATCATTGGCGGTGGACCACAGATGTACCAAAGTGTCTCCTTGGAAATATATTTTTCTAGATCTTTTCCAGATATTCTTCCTTCTAATAAAAGGAGTTAAGAGATACAGAGTTACAAAAAATCCTCATGTAATTGCAAACCAAAAAAAAAAGTGGGTGGGTGAGATGATGACTAATGTTTCAACAGCGAGATCTCTTTCAGCTGTTTGGGGCGAACTGCAAGGATTTTACTGCCGTCCTTATTAGATTCAGATTTACTGTTTTAGCCAAAGGCCAGTTATTATTAACAAAATCATGGTAAATGTTTTTGTTCTCTGGTATCCCAGAAACAGATCAAAACAACCTAGCTGTGGCATAACAGAAGGTGAAACAAGATCACATCTACCCTTTGGGCCAGTTAATTACTGCCAAAGTAAATAAATAAGATTGTCTTGAAACATAGTGAGAATTCTAATTAGCCACAAGTGAAAATCATAGTTGCAACTAGAGAAGTTGTCCACTATATTTGAAAGATGACACTCTCCCCCATAGATGATGCTTCACTTAATCACTGAAGCCTTTTTTCTTGTAATCGCTTAAATGGTTTAAAACTTAAGTTACGTGTGTGAAAAATCTGGCTAAATAGTAACATTGAACGCACTGAAGCTGCCTTATACTGAATCAGACCCCTGGGTCCATCAAGGTCAGAATCGTCGGCTCAGACTGGCAGTGGCTCTCCAGGGTCTCAGGCAAAGGTCTTTCTCCTCACCTACTGCCTGGTTCTTTTAACTGGAGATGCCAGGGATTGAACTGGGGGACCTTCTGCATGCCAAGCAGATGCTCTATCACTGAGCCACAGTCCCTAGTCAATTTCAGTATGCCCCTCAACTTAACACTGAAGTCAGAATTCACAATACAATTACTACTGTTAAAACGCATCAGTAGTACTCACCCTTGACGTAAGGCTGAAGGTTCTCACAGATTTCTGAACTCTGCTGGGTAACATGGAAACTGCATATGATCTTTCCAGGAAATGCATTTGTTAAACCAAGGATATGTTTCTGAAAAGTGAATGTTATTTGGTCATGGCACAGTCAAATAGATCAAAGAAGGTGTGATCTGCAGAAATCCAACCCCACAGATTTGAAGATTTGTATTAGAATAGACTATTCCGAGTATTCCATCTATAAGGATATGCAACTTTTTCATTTTTACAGTTTGCAATCCAAGCATGAGCTAGCGTGGTACAGTGGTTAAGAGCAGCAGACTCTAATATGGAGAGCCAGTCATCAATAATGTTTCTTGCAAATAAGTGAGCTGGGGGTGGTCACCCACTTCCCCCTCCCCTCTCCAGAATGCTTCTCCCCTCACATTGCACCCGGGGGTGGGAAGACAGGAGGAAATGCACTCATTTGCACTACTGTCTGCATACCTTTCCCCCAACCTCTCTGCACTCTCTCCAAACACCACTGGCCCTCCTGGCCCAGTCAAGCTTTTGAGCAAAAGGTTAGAGGGGCCAGCCGGAGAGCAGCAGGGTAAGCAGGCAAAGTCCTAATTTGGTTCTCAGGCTACTGTGGCAATGCTGGCTGGATCCACTGGGAAGTGGCAGAATCAGCAAACACATTCAGTCCCCGCCATGGGAGGTGACGGGCTCCTCTCTCCACAAACACCAGCCTTGGCCCTAAAACTCTCCTCTTCCCCTCGTCTGACACAGTGGTGTGTCACTGCCTGCCTCTCGCCCAAGATGGCTGCCCTCATGGCCCAAGAGTCACAGAGCTCTCCTCAACCACTGATGCCGACCAAATGAGCGAGAGATGTGTGTTTCATTTGGCTTACCCTAAACAGCAGCTCGTCCGTGTTCTTGGCACTGTACAACAGGCTAGTCGTTCCCATTTTGTACCCGGTTCCTTTCTTTTCTTGTTTTCTATGGAGGTCCGTGACATGGAGCAGTATGGAGAACAAAGGGTTGATTCCCACTCCACCCGCTATGAGTATGAGGTCTACAGGGGAGTCGGCAGGATGAGGGTCAAAGAAGAAGTTGCCTCCCACTCGCAAAGCCACCTCGGAGTTGACAGCGCACTAAAAGGAAGAGAGGGTTGAGAAAAGGACCGTTAGCTAGAAAGCAAACTGGGCTGTACACAAGGGGCCTAATAGCTACGGGAAAGCATTGGCAGGCTGAAGAGACACGTGGTCACAGGCAGCAGTGTTCACTCAGGAAGGAAACGTTCTGTCAGTCTAATATGCACGTTCCCTCAAAGCTAAGAATGTCCTTTGGCAGACTGCTCTGTGGGATAAGAAGACAGGGGTAGTCACATCATTCCACAGATTGATGAAAGCACGCCGGCTCTTCAGAAGAACTCCCAAGAGATTTTAAGATCCCCAGGAGCTTCTTTGATATAGTGGTTATACTTTTTATACTGAAAAACAATTTTAAAAAAATTCCTGGAATCAAACTTTTTAGACACAAGGTTCCCAGGAAAACATGAAGTAATGAGAAGAAATGATGCCGTTCTAATGGATTGCTTTACCTAACTGTTAGATCCATGCAGATCTTATGGGCGTAAGACAACCAGTGGTGTTACCAGCCATAGAGACTCAGGCTTGCTTCTGGGGGAGATCCTTCATCCCTTAAGCGGAAACCAAATAATGAAATCGTTATTTCCTCAGGTCAACTTGGGCTTCCTGTTTAAAGTAGCTTGCCCATGCAAATGATCTTTATATGGCATGTTCTAATTGAACCCTCTTTTTTAAAAAGATCTACTAAAAAAGTCAAACAGCTCAACTACCAAAAAAATGGGTGTGTGTAAAGTGCCTTCAAGTTGCAGCCAACTTATGGCGACCCCTTTTTTTGGGGGGGGTTTTCATGGCAAGAGACTAACAGAGGTGGTTTGCCAGTGCCTTCCTCTGCACAGCAACCCTAGTATTCCTTGGTGGTCTCCCATCCAAATACTAACCAGGGCTGACCCTGCTTAGCTTCTGACATCTGACGAGATCAGGCTATCCTGGGGGGTGTCCAAATACCATTCTAAAGACTTGGAATATATATATTCCTCTCACTCCAAAATAGGCAACATAAAACATGACAGAAATATCTCTGAGACCAAGTATGAGTATGAAATTTTTCCTTAAAATTTTGTAAAGGTTATTTGATTGCTGGAAGAGTCGTTTGAATGAGAGAAAATCAAGAGGGAAATAAATTCCGGCATGTTTTATCAGTACGATGAGAAAAGTCCAGTGAGAATCAGCACTGAGCAATAGTTAGAGGGTTGGACTAGGATCTGAGAGGCCTAGGTTCAAATCCCAACTCTGCCGTGGAAGTGTGCTGCGTGACCTTGGGCCAGTCACACACACTCTGTGTAACCTACCTCACAGGGTTGCTGTGAGGATAAAATGAAGAAGGGGAGAATGTTGTAAGTCAGTTTGGGTCCCCATTGGAGAGAAAACTGGGGCATAAACGAAGTAAACAAATAAAAGAAATCAGGATCAAAATCTAAACGGCTTTTCCATGGAATCTTGTTCAATCAAATGCTACTAAAGAACCTCTGAGATACAATATATTGTCCCTCCATTCAGAAAGTTACTAACTACTCTACACACTAACCATTAGCAGAAAACAATTACCTGTATCCATATAGCCTGTTCTGCATCTTTCTCTTGAGCTGTGAGGGGGAGGGGCCGTGGCTCAGTGGTAGAGCCTCTGCTTGGCATGCGGAAGGTCCCAGGTTCAATCCCCGGCATCCCCAGTTAAAGGGACTAGGCAAGTAAGTGATGTGAAAGACCTCTGACGGAGACCCTGGAGAGCTGCTGCCGGTGTGAGTCGACAACACTGACTTTGATGGACCAAGCCATCTGATTCAGTATAAGGCAACTTCATGTGTTCATTTTTTAATTTTTAAAATATTACTCCGAAAATCATACAGTGTTGCACTCGTATGCACACTAAAAGTTGCGTGAATCAGCCAGTATTCTCCTTTGCCATCACTTTATATATCACTGATACTCAGTGGCTCAACAGTCACATGTGGCTCTTTGCTATGCTACCTGTGGTGCTTCTGCGCATTGTTCCCCCATGTGGCACCTATTCCCATGTTCTGGGAAAGCAAGCAAGGCCACTGCCCAGTAGGGCTGGTGTTTGGCAGGTGATATTCACCTTGAAACAGCCACTGAAGGCACTGGAGGACAGGTAAGATACAAGCCTCCCTGAGCTGCAGGCCTCATGCCAGGAGTGGAAGTAAAGGGGCATCCTCTCAAAAAGAAAAAGAACAAAAAGAACCCCACCCTGCTCCACAGCCTCTGCATCCTCATCCCAACACGTGGGTGACTGCTGAGAGGACGGGGAGGGAGGGAGAGGGAGAGGGAGAGGGAGAGGGAGAGGGAGAGGGAGAGGGAGAGGGAGAGGGAGAGGGAGAGGGAGAGGGAGAGGGAGAGGGAGAGGGAGAGGGAGAGGGAGAGGGAGAGGGAGAGGGAGAGGGAGAGGGAGAGGGAGAGGGAACCCTACCTACTCAGGTGGACTCTGCTAATTAGAATGCTATTGTGATGTATTGACTATTAATAGTTACATTATTGTATGGGTGTGTTTGGCGGGGTGGTGCACAAGGCACACAGCAGTCATGCAGCTCTTTTGGTGATAGTAATTGTAAATGTGAGGCACGGAGAGAGTACAGCTGTTATGTATCATAGCAAAAGTTAATAAATTCTTAACACTGCATTTATCTTAAGACAGAAACCCATGAGTCAGGCAAACTGTCTGAACTATTAGTTGAGATTTTTCTGCGGCTTAATTTTTCACAATCGCCCCGCTCTGTAAGATGTTATTTAAGTACTCTCTCTTTGTGGCAGTATCACAGTTGTCTCCCAGTATCTATTAGCCTTGCAGTTACTAAGAAATTCAAGAACATCTCTTTTTTTAGATCCAGTACATATCTGTCTCCATTTTTGTTAAGTTTCCTTTCTGTTTTCAATGTATAGACTACAAAGGTGAAACAACAACAAAAGAGGAGGGGGGGAAACAAACAGTGTGGTAGGTCAAACTGTTTGATGTATACACATCCTTAGAAGCCCGGCATGAAATACAAGGTGGGACATGTGAGCCATATTCCAGTGTATATGGAATAAATAATTTTACAAGAAGCTTCATAATACTAGAAGGGCTTTTATGTGTGCTTACCGTGCATTATGATATTATACTGTTAGGATGTGTACTGGACTACAATTCTATGTCTGACCACTGAGGAAGGCCTTTTTGAGGCTGAAACGCGTTTGGTCCTTATTTGGTCCTACTTTTGGTCCTTATTTGGTCCTACTTTTATCATTGTACGTCTTCACATCAACTGTGTATGAGTTACATGTATTTATTGATTGTGAATGACTCGCCTATGATATGGGCCTTATGTTTTTAACTTTACTGTGCACCATATTAAAATTTATATACCGTATATACTCGCGTATAAGCCGAGTTTTTCAGCCCAAAAAAAGGGCGGAAAAAAGCCAACTCGGCTTATACGCGGGTCAATACGGTAGGGGAGGGGAGGGGGGAGGGGGGAGGAGGGGGGAGGGAAAACTTACCAGTGCCGTCGCCGCCGGCCCGCTCGCCTTCCCGCGGCCTGGGAGCGGCCAGCGGGGCCTGCCTGGGAGCAGGCCGGCCTCGCCGCCCCCCCCGCCGCCGCCCCCCCCCCGCCGCCGCCCGCCCGCCGCCCCGCTCGCCTTTTCGAGGCCTGGGAGCGGCCAGCGGGGCCTGCCTGTGAGCAGGCAGGCCTTGCCGCCCCCCCACCGCCCCCGCCCCGCTCGCTTTTTCGCGGCCTGGGAGCGGCCAGCGGAGCCTGCCTGGGAGCAGGCAGGCCTCGGCGCCCCCCCCGCCGCCGCCCGCCGCCCCCGCCCGCCTTTTCGCTGCCTGGGAGCGGCCAGCGGGGCCTGCCTGGGAGCAGACAGGCCCCGCCGCCCCGCTCGCTTTTTCGCGGCCTGGGAGCGGCCAGCGGGGCCTGCCTGGCAGGCTACCGGGCCCATGCCACTTTCCGCCCCCCAGAGCGGCCTGGGACGGCCTCCTGCAGCTGCAGGAAAGCCGCCCCCACGGGGCCCGCGCTGCTTTTCGCCGCCAGGAGCTGGTAAGGTAAGCCTGCCGGGGGGGGGGGAGGAGTTATAAGCCGACCCTCGGCTTATACGCGGGTGCCTAATTTTTCCCCATTTTTGGGGAGAAATTAGGCACCTCGGCTTATACGCGGGTCGGCTTATACATGGGTATATACGGTATTTGTAATTTTAGTGTTTTCTAGCTCACCTTTTCCGGATAGACTACAAAGGTATCAGATTTGCAAAGATCAGAATGGCTGTTTTGGAGATACATGTGGACAGTGTGGAACACTAACACACTGACCTAAAATACTGTTACCTATTAATGATAACCAGAAGTAATACAGGCCGGTGCAGCAGTTTCTGTTGCTCTCTCATTAATCCAAATATATCAACATACTTCGTCTAGGATGGGCTACTGAGTGTAAGTGCTTTCAGTGCCACAACACTATGAATGTAATTTTAAAAAATTAAAGAAGAACAGCACATTAAGAAAGGAAGGAACCTCTAAGGAGATGCCTCAGAGGCAGATAATTATGAGGTTAGGTTTTACAAGGTCCCTAATGGGCAACAGGGAATCAATAAGAAATCTCCACAAGTATTCATATTAGCTTGTATGGGCCATACTTTTCCAGAAAGTCTTTTAAAATGAGTTATTTTATTGAAATTCCAATGATGCATGAAACTAACCTATTTAGCAGCAGTGGGAGCCCATTTTTATGGTCACGTGGCAACCGATGGATTAGGATCAACCTGGGGATTCTTTTTGCTCAAGTGATAAGACTGCATTGATTTTACACTGAACTGCTAGTCAACAATACAGGAGCTTATTTCTCTTGACAACCATAAAAACTGAAGGGGCCCAGAAAGAGGAACTGCTGCTCACGCAAACTACTGCAAAGGGTGCTGGACCATGACAGCAGCTGATGTGCTCTTCTGCTGATATTCATGTTAGAAGGAAACACAGTCCACAGAACATTCCAGTCACTGTTTGTGTATGCTGGATAGAGAAGGAATAGATTATTTGTGTATGGGAGCAACTGGACAATCTGGGGGGGAGGGGCTGTGGCTTGGCATGCAGAAGGTCCCAGGTTCAATCCCCGGCATCTCCAGTTAAAGGGACTGGGCAAGTAGGTGATGTGAAAGACCTCTGCCTGAGACCCTGAAGAGCCACTGCCGGTCTGAGTAGACAGTACTGACTTTGATGGACCAAGGGTCTGATTCAGTATAAGGCAGCTTCATGTGTTCATTAAAGACAGAGCCCACAGTTGCAAGAGAAGAAAATGGTCTTATACAGGAACCAAACCAATTACCTCCCCGCCCCCCGGACACTAGGATACAAAATGAATGAGATGCGATATAAATACAAGTCTGGACATAACTGTATTTCACATACCTGTGTGTGCACCCACTGAGCAGGAGGATGCGCGGTATATTTTACTGCTAGTTCCAACTCTCCCTCCTGTTCTAGCAGAGCAGGACTTGAACATATTGAAAATCCACCAACGGCAGCAACGCCAGGTATGAAGAAGTCAACCCTAAAAGAAAATATAAGGTACTTAAGATGCTCATAAGGGACCTTGTAAAACCTAAACCAGATGCTGATTTTCTACATTTCCCACATCTAGCTCTAACTATCCTGACTGTGTTCTGCCTTGTCCCTCTGCACCCTAACTCCAATGGGCCCTTCTTTGTTACACCCCCTCCCACTTTCTAACCTGGATAAAAGGGATGGTGGATCCTCATTCTCATTTGTAACTGATGAAGTACATTTTGACTCATGAAAGCTTATACCCTGGAAGAAGAAGAGTTGGTGTTTATATGCCAACTTTCTCCACCACTTAAGGAAGAATCAAACCAGCTTACAATCACCTTCCCTTCCCCTCCCCACAACAAACACCCTGTGAGGTAGGTGGGGCTGAGAGAGCTCTAAGAGAGCTGTGACTAGACCAAGGTCCTCCAGCTGGCTTCATGTGGAGGAGTAGGGAAACCAACCCGGTTCTCCAGAGTACAGTCCACCACTCCAAATCGCCGCTCTTAACCATTACACCATGCTGGCTCTCTTTAAGGAGCTACGGGACTCAAATTTCATCCTAAAAAGAAAACAGATAATCTAAGGGGTTGAATTAAGTACCTTCTGTGACCACTATAAGTACTTACTATACCAGCCTGAAAAGAGGCAGCTCTACCAATGGTTACTTACTAGTTATACAGTTAGGTCAGTACTAAGGTTGCTGCAAATCAAAGATCCATACGCATCTGCCAGCAAAGATCTGAGCTTATTCCCACTGAAAACATACCGTTTCCCCGAAAATAAGACATACCCATAAAATAAGCCGTAGCAGGATTTCTAAGCATTTACGCAATATAAGCCATACCCCGAAAATAAGACATGGTGATATGCAGCGTACCTGCGCGAAGCGGTAAGGCGCTGTTCGAGGCGGGCGACGCTGCGCACTGCCGCCATCGCCACAGCCCCCCGGTTTAAATCCAACAGCTCGCGCTTTGGGGAGATGGGAACCTCGGGGTCTGCGGGCCGTGCCTTGCACTGACTCAGCCCCTTCGCCGTTCAGGATCTTTGGCGGGGGTGGGGAGAGGTTTGATTCCCTGCGCACCCCCCAAACAAAAGAGGCTTTGGGAATCACCTCCGCTCTTGGCGCACCTGGGTTGAATAACCGGCTGGACAGAGGCTCTGGAAGACCCCCCTTGCTCGCCCGCCCGCCCTCCGGGAATCGTATCGTCGGGGGAAGGTGGGGATTATGAGGAGGATTGGGGCACTCGCCAGCGATGGAACAAAGCCAGATCTTGGCGGCGATCCTTAAATTAGTACAATGCAGGAATTGGGCAGCTTTCCTCTCCACCTTCCTGACTCAGTGGGGTTTGGGTGAGATCCAAAGGAAGAAGAGCGAGGACTGCCTCATCAGGTAAAAACGGCTTCTTTTCTCCGTCTGCAGATGCTTCCCTTCACTATCTGTTTAAAAGGGGAGAATTGTGTACAGGGTGGGGGGAGAACTGGGGGCATTTCTGTCTCTCAGTATTAAGTTGCGGGGGGGGGGGGGACCAGATGCGTGCAGGTTCGGTTCTGTGTGACTGTAAAACGGGCGAGGGGGACCTGGGGAAACTCTCCAGGCTGTCTGTGAGAAAGTAGCCTGCGATCCCGAAGCCGCTTATGCCAGAGTCGGTGCTCTGCAGGGCAACGCCGCCCGGCTTTCGGCGGGCAGATTCGGCTTGGCGGAGTCAGCTCAGGTGTCTACTGCGGCGGGGTTCGTTTCCCATCGAGCAGGTTTAGTTAAGAAGACGACTTAACTATCTTTGAATAAATGTAGATTGTTGTACCATACTTAATAAAAATAAGACATCCCCTGAAAATAAGCCATAGTGTGTCTTCTTAAGGAAAAATAAATATAAGACAGTGTCTTATTTTCGGGGAAACACGGTAGTTAGCTCCTCTGCAATGCTATGCATCCTGTCGGGAGTAGAACCCGCCTTAGAAGATGATTTCTTGCTCTGCTACTGCGTCCAGCATTAGTGCCACCAGCAAGTTTTTCAAGAAATAGCTACAAATTCTTGAAAAGATCTTATGTTCATAAATATGAAGCCTATTCACATTTCATCTCAGATGAAAAAATTAAGCCCATATCATTGATGCTGCGCTGCAAGCTGCACTGTAGCACCCTCTGGTGGTAAATACTTTAGCACACATCAAGTTACAAATACCTCTGTAGGGTTCAGTTTGGGTACAAATTGTGCAAGGAGTTTATCCCCTGTGTGGGAACAGCTGGTTGTTATACAAAATTAGCATCTCATTAAAGAGCTGAAAGCCCAGCCTCCACTCACCTGGACAAACACAGGCTGCCATGTTTCCTAGCTATTGTTCCACCCCCTTCTTTTCCCTTACTGCAAGATTTCAAAGCAGCTTTTGAGAAAATGCAGCCATTTACTATTTAAAGCCTCCCTAGTTCTTTCTGTGTTGGGGGTGAAAGAGATCGGCTCTGACACTGCACACTACTGGCAGATGACAATCCCATCTCAAACCCTTTCCCACAAAGGCATCTGTGCAAGTGTATGTATGTACAACTGGCAAAGGAACAGTATCTTTTAAAAAGAAAATAACGTGACTGAGCCCACAACTCTGAAACAAAGCGCACACACAAGGACTGCATTTATATGAGCTCTAAAAGGTAAAGATCCTCTTTGCAAGCACCAGGTCATTCCTGACCCATGGAGTGATGTCACATCCCGACGTTTCCTAGGCAGACGTTGTTTACGGGGTGGTTTTCCAGTGCCTTCCCCAGTCATCTTCCATTTACCCCCAACAAGCTGGGCACTCATTTTACTGACCTCAGAAGGATGGAAGGCTGAGTCAACCTTGAGCTGACTACCTGAAACCAACTTCCGTTGGGATCGAACTCAGGTTGTGAGCAGAACTTGGACTGCAGTACTACAACTTACCACTCTGAGCCACGGGGCTCAATATGAGCTCTAGGAAAACATTAATACCAACTGAATTGAAAAGCAGCAAGGGGCACAAACAATCTCCATCTACAATTACATGATGCACGGGAATGTTCATGATACAAACCAAACAGGTCACTAGAGTTCTATGCTTAATTCTTTGTGATTCCTGTTGCAAGGTGCAACCCACCAAATTAAATCATAAAGATTAAAAACTCAATCTGAGCAGCGCAACAGACTTTCTGCTGCAATACAGCAGGGCAGATTTGAAACATCAGAGCAGCTTGCAAATAGCAATGGAGGAGGAGAGTCTATTTCCGTATGATGACGGTCTTGCAGGGGGGGGGAGGTGCTGGAAAGAACCGACGGAAACGCCCCAAGCTGCCAGAGTCATGTTTCAAAGGCTGCGCCCCAACCCATGCATTTCCATGCTCAGAATGATGAACAGTTACAGAATCTGCTCAGCTTTATGATGGTACTGCAATATAGTTAACTGCAAAATAATAGCCCAGGAGATGAAGCAAGCTCCCTGATACCTAAATGATGCCGCGACTCAGAGTATGCTCAGGAATCCTTCGCTAATTACAGATAGCAGCAGCTTCCAACGTATTCCACCCAAAAAGCTATAGATATTGAATATAATTATAGTCATATAAATGCTATTTATATGCATTTATTCATAATTAAACATCAGAAAATGTGCTATATTGAACAGGCTATCAACACAAGTTGAACAGAAGCTTGATTAGGAGGGGAGGAAAAATGAAGATTTTTACATAATATAGACTAAAACTCCTCTGAAATGCCATCAAAATGTTTCTTTTCAAAGTTTCTCACATATACCACCTGAGTATTGGGTACAGACTTTCTCCTATCCAGTATACGTGTGCGTGCACGCACGTACACACACAGAGTCCCCTGCATTGCCTGAAAAGCTGAAGCAGCGCACAGAAACCTGCTTCCTGGGACTGCTATCACCTTACTGAGAGTAATTTATTGTTTCCCTTATTCTTCCCCTCTGAATTGGTTCCTGCAATATTGTTTTAGGGCACCTTTGGTAAAAAAAATTAAGATATTGTGGTTTTAAATTGTAAATTTTGGGATTTTATCTGTGCTGGAATGTGGTAAGCAGCTCTGCGCCTGACCTGTAAGTCAGGAAAGGGTGGCATATAAATCAAAAAAATAAATAAATAGTGGCTAGAGTTAAGGGAGTAATTCTAATGGGGGGGAGGATATGCCATCCCCCCCCAGGGGGTCATTCACGGTTTTAGGCTGCCCCTTGTCCCCATTTGCAATGGCTTCTGACAGTAAATGAAGCAGAATTATTTTATGCTGCTAATTTGCAGGCCAATGTTGTGTACTTTGGGGGGGGATCCCAATGTTGTGTATTTGGGGAAGTGATAGTAGATTCAAGGTTAAGAACTGCTGAGCTAAAGTTACAGCATTCCTAATCTGGTGCTTCAGAACAGCCATTAGGAAGACTCCCAGCATGAACAGACAGATTCTGCCTCTGCCAACAACCAGTTTTTCTTTCTCTGTTCTTTCTCGTGCGTCACTGAGATTTTCATAGTATTTGAAAGCAGAGGCCACCTTTACTATTTACCAAAACTCAGCCCCAGCATTCCTTGTGCTTCTTCCATTTATTTATATCCCACTTTTCAACCAGAAGGGCCCCAAAGTGGCTGATGTTTTAAACTTCTTCCCCCCTACACCATTCCCAACACATTATTTGTTATATTATTCTGAATGCATAATCTGGGAAGACCCAAAAACAGAAACTGCAAGTCAGCGTGGTATAGTGGTTAAGAGCAGTGGACTCCGAACTGGAGAGCCGGGTTTGATTCCTCACTTCTCCACATGAGTGGTGGACGCTAATCTGGTGAACCGGGTTGGTTTCCCCACTCCTCCACAAGAAGCCAGCTGGGTGACCTTGGGGTAGTCACACACTCTCAGCCCCACCTACCTCACAGGGTGTCTGTTGTGGGGAGGGGAAGGGAAGATGATTGTAAACTGGTTTGATTCTTCCTTAAGTAGTAAAGTTGGCATATAAAAACCAACTCTTCTTCTTTTTCAATAGCAATACAGAGGAAAACAGGTCAATTCTCTAACAAGGGCGCCGAGCAAGCAGCAAGGTAAAAGAGGGTTGGATTCTATGGAACTCTCCTGTTATTGGGGATGTTTTCCTCTCTCGCCAATGCAAGCGTTCCCCAGGATCCAAACCATCATATTTGTCCTGCAATTGAACTCAAAATACCACTGCTTAGAAGAGAAACACTCAGAAATCTCAGAGACACTACAGATTCTACTAAGCTGCATTTTGTGATAGCTCAAGCCCTATAGGATGACATAACATGAACAAAATCAATTAGACACTGGTAAAAAGAAAAATCAGCACATCTTTTGTGTTCTGCAAATCTGGCGAAGAGACGTGTGCATGTTTGAAGCAGAAAGGCAAACCCTGCCGCTTCATTATAAAAGTCGGCCTTATTAACCTTTTCCCTCATGGCCCAGTTCATCACGCCACTCATTAGAACACAATCACACTTACAAGCTGCACTGGAGAAAGTCAGCATGCCAAACAGAATTAGAATACTTTAAAGAAAGATAATGAAAAGAGTAATTATAATTAAAGATTCCAGTTTTCAGGATGATAATTACCAAAACATTTTGAAGGGTAAATGTTTCTCCAAGAACCAGCCCGCACAAATTTAGTATGCATCTGTGCACATGTGTAAAGACTTGCGGCAAATTACTCCACAAACATGAATTATTGCAATCAACATCTCGTTTTCTTGTTCTAAATGTAAAAGCCTGCAAAATTACCACTGTACTAGTAACTTGTGCTATTAACATCCTTACACTTTGGTTCTTCTAAAACCTGTTCACCAGATGGACCCACAATAGAAGGGAGGGGAGAATCAGAGAGAAACTGACAGGCCCAGTTTTCAATCCACCCTCAAAATGGCATCTGAATGGCATTTCCTCAATACATCCAAAGTAACAAAATTCTAACATGTAATGTTCAATAATGACAGTTGCACTGGAAGCATTAAGGACAACAGTAAGGAAGGGATCACGGCTCAGTGGAAGAGGGTTTGCACTGCATGCAGAATGCCCCAGGTTCATTCCCCAGCCTTTCGAATTAAAGGGTCAGGTCACATAGGAGAGCATTTAGCCTAATAGTCCAATGATTTGATGGAATGAGGCAGATTCATGTGCTCAACCATACTATGGCCAAAGATCCAAAGTGCTACTTCAGGGGCATCCAATGGTCAAACTGTTTCTAAAGACACTGGCCACTGGTGGTACGCAGGTCTACTGACTGAGAAACAAAGTCTACTGCTTTGTCGGACATGTGGAAACAGTCATGTGGTTCACTCAATCAAGGCCACCAATTTTGTCATATATCTGAAGGTATCAAATAACTTGCATCACTCACAGAAAACATTACACGGATATATCAGAAGACCCATTCACAGATTATTTGTTCCAGATGTTTTGATCAAAGCTGGATAGTGGGGAAGTCTTTGTCGCTGTCAATTTCTTGATCTGGATCAAATTCCATGGGGCTAAGAGGTACAACCCTTTCTTCCTGTGCTTTCCCCCCCAGCCTCAAACATTCTCCTGCATCTATTATTTGGTTTGTTAGAGGAAAAATGCAGACATCATTCGGGCAACCTATATATTTTCCACAAATAGCAGCTCCAGGGGTCTATTTGAGGACTGAAAAGTGGTGGTGGTGGTGGTGGTTAACACACCCTGTTTGCAGCCCTAGTTCTAATTGATGGCTTCCCCATGGCCGCTATTTACCAATAAAAACCAGATGAGATTGCCTGGACAATCCATTCACAGGTCTTGTAGAGTCTCATTTTGCTTGTCCCTTAGGCCTATACTTGTAAAATTCTCTTTTTATAAATCCAGAAAAGAGCCTTACCATTGCCCTGCCTTGAAAGTAAATTCTTTATCTGCGACTGCCAGACGAAGCCTTTTAACTGTTTCAGATTCACTGGTGATTCCACACACTTTCGCTTTAGAAATAATCTAAAAGACAAACAAATTTCTGTATGATCACTGCTCTTTACAAGAAAGGTTCACAAGAGTCAGAAGACAGGAAATATCCTGTGTATAAAAGCACATTTCCAGCCATGGATTGTCAATGATGGGTTGTGACAACTATGATTCTCAACTACATTGTTTGGCTAGTACCGACAGATAACCTGTAGTTAAAGTTCTTAATTCCCAAGCATTAAAGATTTCATTTTGCTGATAATCTATAGCTTAATTCCCTTGATATCAGAATACTTTGTAGAGATCAAACGTCTTAGAGTGAAGACATTAAGCAAAAAAGTTATGGACGACTAAACCACTACGTTTATGCTCAGTTTATAGGCAAAATAACTTTTTTTTAAATCTTCTATGCAAGATATTGGGTGTTCCAAAGCACTAAAAGAGAAACAGGGCTTTACCGAGTCCTATGGAAAAACCCCACATGGTGCCCACTGTCTGTACGGTGGAGAAAGGGATCACAATATTTTTTTTCCGTACAGCATCTTTGGAGCCCTGACCACTCAATGTACCTATGCACAAAGTCCATCAGAATGGTAATCCTTCACTCAGACACACAATGCCGTACCCAAATGCAAAGATCTGAAATCTTCTAGAAACTATACTACAGGTTAAACACGTCAGAATATCCAAATGGTTGCAGAACAGATAGTGTCACCCACTCTCCTATTTACTGATGTATGAATAGAGAATCCTGAACATTCCTGAGGGATTCTCTCCTGGTTTGATAGCCTCCAGTCTGTCCAGCCTTAAAAGTAAAAATTTAGTTGCTCCAGATGGCCATTCCTAGCCGGTGCCCTGCTGATCCACTTACAAAGCTCACTCGTGCCCCCCGCAAAGCTAAATATTTGCGTTAGATTACAGAGTTTAAGTATACTGAAAAATCATGTTAAGACAACCACCTCAAGTCTCCATAAATTTAGAGAGCTTAAAAAAAAACCTCATGTAACTACACTTACAACTGTGTCATTTCCCATCCAGAATGACTGGCGTCCAACAAATGAAATTTTAGCCAGTAACATTTTAATTTAAAACATATGGCAGGAAATGAATTTCTCTATAAAAAGAATATTTGAACATATCTACTGTCCAGTAAAACAACAGGATGCTTGCCAACTAAAAGCAAGCATACTTATCCTTAACTTTAGTAGACAACGCTGGGCCAAAAGAACATTTGTACTTCTTAATTATTCTACTGCCGTCATGATACTTGGTAAATGTTATCCCTAATGCAGAAGCACATATTCCGGCATCCCCTTCTTCCCATTAACCTATGACCTGATCTGTGAACACAGTATTGGCAATTTTTATTAGGTTCTCAGTACAGAATTGTTATAGTAAACAAGTTTGAGTCAGAATGATTTAAAACGGTGCGGGGGGGGGGGGAAGCAATGTGCCCTATTTCCCTACTTATTCCCTTTAGAATTATTCTCCCAGACTTGTAACTAAACCTGATCACCAAACAAATGTCAGAGTGTCTCTATGCTAAGCAGACCTTGTAATTAGATGCTCAAGCGCCACAAAAGAGAAGATGAGGCTAAATTGAACCGCATTATCAACTTGCTTACCAAGATTGCAGAGAGTAAACTGCTATTCCTGCTTTCTTGGTAAAGGTATAAATTTTCTGAAGTCAGCAAGAAGAGCTCCCTAGGTCCCATTTTCTTCTACATAAAGAGGATACCAAATTCCTGTTTTGCACTTTTGAAAACTCTCCTACATCAAGAAAATGCAGGATGTGTGCGGAACTAAGAAACATGCATCAAATTTATGAGAAAAAGCTTAACCACTGTTACTATTTCAAGGCAAGTTTCCAACTGTTTCAATTACAAGAGTGTCTTCACTGCCAAGAATAGTAAATTCATGTTAATAATCTTTGTTAATCCTCACAGTACTTGACCAGCAAAGTGCCATTACGAGTGAGGATTTTTTAGAAAAACTATGCAGCTGCATATTTTAAAGATCTGTAGTCATTCTCTGTTAACAGATTTTGGGTGCCAGGTTTAGTTAAAACATTTATACCCTGCCTTATTACCTCCTCAGATTCACAAAACACTCCATTAACAAAATTTTAAAATGCGCAGATAATAGACTTTTAAAAGCAGAGAATTGAAAAGAATGCACAGATACACACTTATAAACACGACCACAACCTTTTACATGGCTGCTGAGCACTGCTCTGTGTTCAGTAATGAGGGAAGAATTAGCTGTTGTAGCAATATTTCCTTTTTTAATGTTTTATTTCAAAGTCCTCTTGTTCAATACAGCCTGCTTATTCACCTGAAGGCATTCAATTCCATAAATGGCACAGAATCCCATAGAGAAGGTTAAAACATTATCACATTTACCAGGCCGGTTCGCAAACCACGGCCGCCAAAAAAACAATATGAGCCCCATGCAAAGGTGACCTCTACTTTCTCATGCCCGACTACCCGGATCCTTCTCAGCCATCCCATAAAAACAACTCACATGACTTGTTCACACAAACAGGCTTATAATTGGTTCTTTCTATGCGCCCCATACTCCCCTCCCCCACCATTCCTTTTCTCTCATTTATGTCACATGAACACATGAAGCTGCCTTATACCGAATCAGACCCTTGGTCCATCAAAGCCAGTATTGTCTACTCAGATTGGCAGCAGCTCTCCAGGGTCTCAGGCAGAGGTCTTTCACATCACCTACTTGCCTAGTCCCTTTAACTGGAGATGCCGGGGATTGAACCTGGAACCTTCTGCATGCCAAGCAGATGCCACGGCCCCTCCCATCTTTCCATCCAGGAAGCTCAGGGCTGCATACATGGCATCCTCCCGATTTCATTCTCCCAGCAAAGCTGTGAAGAGACACTGAGACATAACTGGCCCAAGGTTATGTTTTCCCCTTTCCCTTCAACAGAGGCTACTGGATTAATAGCCACACTACCAACACCTTGCTGAGATCACTGTGCCCCTGGGGCCTGTGGAATTTTATCAGCCTAGTTGTCCTCGCAGGCTGCTCTGCACAACACCAATTCATTTCGGTCAGCTATGCTATGATACCAACCTCCTGCCGAAAGTCATTTGCTGTTCTCTCCAGATGATCCGACTTTCTTTTGGATTTCATTTTGCTTTAAACACAAAGAACAAGTTACCATTTGCCCTCATCAGAATGCACAATCTATCTTTTAAACGGGGGAAACCATATTTTATTTGTTTATGTTATTTATAGTCCACCTTTCTCACTTGAACTCAAGGTGGATTACAGTTAACATTAGTTGGCTTACAAAATAAGAAATTTTGTTAAGAAGAACAGTTGGTTTTTACACCCCAATTTTCTCTACCTTTTAAGGAGTCTCAAACTGGCTTACAATCGCCTTCCCTTCCTCTCCCTACAACAGACACCTTGTGAGGTAGGTGAGGCTGAGAGAGCTCTAAGAGAACTGTGACTAGCCCAAGGTCACCCAGCAGCCTTCATGCGTAGGAGTGGGGAAACCAACCCGGTTCACCAGATTGGAGTACACCACTCATGTGGAGGAGTGGGGAATCAAATCCAGTTCTCCAGATTACAGTCCACTGTTTTTAACAGCTACACCACGCTGGCTTAAGAGGTGGGATAAAATATTTAAAACTGATTTTAATCAACTAAATGTAACAACACTAAAACTTATGCTTAATTATGTCTCAGAATACAAGATCTATAGTTCTTATGGGAACGTTTGTCTCAAAGGCTGCTTTCACACAAGTTGGATATTGAACTTTCAATATAAGTGGATTTTCCTGTTTCATACAGGAAGATCCACTTGCAAATTATCGTAAAGTGCATTATCCAATGTGTGAAAGCAGTCTTAGTGTGCAATCCTAAAGTCAATGGACTTAGAAATGTGTAACTCTGCTTAGGACTGTACCATTAACATAATATGTAGGAGTTGAACACATATACAGCACACAAATGTTTTGAAGAAATAAATAAACCTTACCCATTTACTGTGCAGTAACATAAACCTGCATATTTTGGCTGTAAGAATGATGAACAAATGGGAATAACTCCAGCAGCACCTCTCAGTAATGGAGGAATAGCAAAGATAGCAGCACGGACCATGCTGTTCTTTAAGTCTTAATTCCACCTGTAAATGCAATTTTAAAAGCAAACGATTAGAATGTGTTGTTATTTCTTCTTTCTCTCTTGCAAATCAATAAGGAAGCTCAGACAACAATCTCAAACAGCCAGACCTGTTCAACTCTAAAACAGACAAATGATTTGGCATCCGATCAACGCCCTTGTTACCTTTATCACAAAAGTATTTGCTAGTTTGAATGGGGAAAAACATAAAAGTAATCCATTCCTGGATAGGTGGTGACATCACAGACACTTGCCTTGAGTCAGGTGTTTGCATCATAACTACATCCCCCTTTCTATCTGTGGCTATTCCAGCCAGACACACTTCCTGGCTATTCCAGCCAGACACACTGGCTATTCTATGTATTCCCTCCAAATTCCTAAAGACTGGTTCTCCCATCACCGAACATGTCAATGGAGTCCAAGCCAGCTGACAGTGAAGTCATGGGTGCAATGGAGAGCAAGAGATGGGAGGATACAGACCAGGAAATATGGCTGTCATGTTGATGCTGGGAGTTTGGGTGCTAGAAAATCCAGGTCCCTTCAGCCACCCACTCTGTAGCCAGATGCAATTCTAGTGTGGAGAGGCTGTGCCTCATGGCGAGTCTGCTGGGGACTAAGCTCCATTCCTCCCTGTTAAGTCTCCAGGCAGGGCTCTCTACCCATCAAGCCAATTGCCGCTGGCAAAAGCAGGTAGGGTGCCTTCATGCCCTGCCAAACCCTTTGGTGGGGCTCCATGGGGAGGGGACGGAGAGTTGTGCATTCCCACAAGGCCTCACTTTAACTTAGCCTTAGCTTGTGTTTTTGCTAAAAAAAAAGAAAGAAAGAAAAAAAGAGACATTCTGGTCTCTAGATTGCCTATGGGGAGCAACTTGCTGACCCAGATGCCAGCAGCTATAGGGCATGATGGTGTAATGTGCAATCACCTAATTAATCCTGGAAGCCTATCAGTCTCCTCTGCTGGCCCTTGTTTTAATATCTTCTATTGCTTAGGCAAATTTGTTATGACCCTCCCGCCCCGCCCCGCCCCGCGTCAGGCATTGATCTTAGGTAAAGGACACAGCTTTTTACAACCATGGGAAAGGTTTCACTTTTGAGAGAGATAGTTAGGGAGGGGAGATTACACCCAGCTGTGAAAGATCACCAACTCCCTTCCTGCCTCATCCTGGAGACATCTGAAGGACATTTGTCTCCCTAGCAACAAATCACTCTTATCTCGGCTGACATGTCACAGGTGCCTTTGATACTGCAGTCAAACTGCACTCTTGACATGGCCAGCTGAATGTGATCTGCAATCCAATCAACCAATGGTTTATGATTATGGTTTGATCTTCAATTGGTACTGGCCAGGCCTTTGAAGTTCTAGCATAAAAGTAGACCATGGTGCCTTGTAGAGTGTGTGTCTTTTGGGAAATGGCTGGTCCATTCCCTGAGCTCACCAACACTTGTTGTTGTTTTTTGCCCTCTGAGGGGGAACCTATGATGGAATTATTTGGAACTCGAAACAACCAACTTATGCTGACTTGAAACCTCTTGTGGAACTGGTATCGTATACTTTTGAATGCCTTGTCAAACTTGCCTAAGCTGAAATGTGTAGCTAGAATATGCTTTATTATTTTTGCTTGCTTGCTTCTCTGAACCTTTGCTGCGAAACTGCACTCTTCTTAATAAACTTGTTAGCCTTAAAATTGGAGTTTGTGACTTTTGCTTTTGGTGGTTCCAAGCTAAATCTGAGTGTCTGAAGCCTTTGGCTTGCTACCGCAGTTTGTAATCTCTTTTGAAGGTAAAGCCTCCCCCTGCTAGGTCTCTACCTTGCAGGGCGAGTTTGCTATTGTGGTGCTAAATAGCTGGCAGAAGCTTTGCCCTTAGGCTCTGCTAAGTGTAATCCTTGTGAAGGGCTGGTGGCAGATCTACCCGCTAAACTCAGAGGGGAAGCTCTGAGTGAAGCGTCGTGTGTGAGCAGCAGCTTTTGTCTATTTGCCTATTTGGGTCCCTTTGCCTGGCGGAGGCTGGCAAGGTGCCCTGCAAGTGGCAAGGCTGTCTGCATTCTGACCCAGATAGGAGCCTCCCACTCCTCGGTGCTAGGCATTGAGGGCTGGAACTCCTTGACAGGAGGGATATTAGAAAAATACATCCACTCACCCAATCAGGGTTTTACATTCTAGAGATCCTGGGGAGACTGCCAAACCCTGAAGAGTGACAAAGGCAGCAACTCACACTGCAAGTATTTTAATATGGCACCTGAAAACTTAATGGAATAGAAAAACTTTACCATGAAGCAGATTGGTGTTAATCCAGATTCACAGATGGGGGATCACGGCTGAAGCCCAGAGCCTTTCCCAAGGCCCCTAGCAAATCTCTGGCACACTGGGCTGCCCTACTGTTTTGTACTTCAAGGAAGATTTAAGTTATGTTCATACCCAGGTATGAATTATTTATTGGAGGCTCTTCTTGGTCTTACATAAGTTTTTTTTTCATCTTCCTGTCAATTCACAAGCCAGGCCTTAACATTCTCCCCAGCTCCACAATCTTGATCACTGGTGCCCACCCCCATGTGTTGCAGCAGGTAGAATGGACAGAGTTTAAATTGTAACCAGGTGTAGATAGGCAGAAATCTACTAGCCATTGATAGATCTGCCCACCATGACTTTGTCCAGTTCTCCTGTTTTAATTAAAAGCAATTTAGGGTGATTCCTAATACCACATCATGTAGTAGTGAGTTTCATAAGTTGGCTATACCTGAAGTAGTATTTTTCTTTGGTCTGCCTGTAACATAGGCCATTGGCTTTGTTGGAAGACAGAGTTCTATTCATTACAAAAAACATTCCTTTTATGCAGCTATATATTACATGTATTCTATATTTTATTTATTACATTCTACACTGCTGTTTCCTCCAATAAGTTCAGGGCAGCATGCATACCCCCTCTTGATTATTTCCTCACAAAAATCCTGTCAGAGAGAGACTGACTGGCACAAAGTCGCCGAGTGAACCTTGTGGCAAGAATGAGGATTTGAGCCCAGATCTCCCCTGGACCAGTACAAGACTCTAATCACTGAGCCACACTGCCCTTCTCTGTATGCTGATAAGAACTTTTAAAGTTCATTTCGCACGTCATCCTTAGCCAGACCTGGCTGTGTTCATTTTGCCTCTTGGATGATATACCTGTTTATTTATAGTCAACTTATCTTACTGACCTAATTTATTATATTCTTGTCTAGTAAAATGTCCAGGTATGGCAAAAATTAGGACCAGTTCTATTTGCATTTGCTTATTTGTAATGATTAATTGGCACTGGCAATGTTTTATATAAGCTGAAATGGTTGGTTGTGATCTCTAATTGATTAACAAAAAAAAGATTAAATGTATAATAATGCTGGGGGGGTCAATAAATTTTTTATCTTAAGTCCAGTATTTTTATTGAAACGATCTGACAACCCTGTGCTATATTTTAGGTATTGATTTGTATTTCCAGAAATGTTTGTTAGAGGATTGTGATTATTTTCGTTGTCTGTTTGAAGGTGTACTCCTTTAATCTGCAATAACCAGCATTTATCAGTATTTAGCACACGTATTTGCATTGGTGTGATCATAAGTTCTTTATTAACACACAACTGTTTTACTTTTCATGTTTTACTTAAGATCTTGGAAGAAGCATGGTGCCTGGAGTCGGGCCTGGTCAGTACATTGGAGATTTTTTTTAAATACATGAGTCAATTTTTATTATTATACATATGAGGTTTTGAGGATGATGTCAGTGATTGTTTTGTTACTTTAGAGGCAATTATTGAGAATTATTTGAATTGTGATTTTTGTAAAAAACTTTATGGTGAAATAATTAACCTGCAAACTAGAAATATAATGTACAGGCCAGACTTGGTGGTCCTTTGTCTGGGTTTGTTGGTTTGGGGCATTTGTCAGGGGAGCTGTCTCTCCTGTGTGTTTTGCCATGAAGGATGACCCAAGGGAATGATGCTGAAGATGGCTGCAGATGCACCAGGGAGGGGGGCATCATACAACTAACAAATACCTGCTATACCATGGATTGTAAGTACCTAGTTAGTAACTTTCCTTTTGTTTATTTTGCTTGGTGCACCTAGATCTGTTCATGTAGCACCCTGAGCTTGTGTCTTGTAGAAATAAAGTTATTCAATTAGAGAGTCTACGCATGTCCTTATCCACCTGCCTCAGCTACCTGGAACACTACTGTAATACACCCTTGTGAGTTCCGAGGTTGATGCCACAAGAGACAGAGGGGTTAGATTTTACCCGAGGTGTCAACAGTAAAGGAAGGGCAAGCCAGTGGCTAGTCTGACCCATATAGGTGACAGAGGTCACAACAGGTGCCAAGCAGGTACAGGCCCATATAGACATCATAGTTACTTCAACTATAAAACTGTACAAATGTTAATCCTTCCTTCCAATGTATTCAGTTGAGAGAGTGGCTATTTGGTATTGAGAGACAACAGTAGCCAATGGCAATTTTCAACTTCAGGTTTTGTGACGTGCTGGTCATTTGCTACGTCTAGGAATGGCTTTGGAAGTTTTTCTAGGCCCCCTCCCACCCATGTTCAGCTGGCTCCTACCTAGATCAACCAATAAAGAAGTTTCTTGTTGTCTTCAGCACAAAATCTCTTCCAGTGAAGGGGTGAGTTACATTAGAAGTTGGGTCAGAGCCTTTTGAGTTGTGGCCCTATAAAATCAGCAACCTTCTACCTTTCAACCCCTGTGCAGAAAACAAAAAGCTTGCTTCTACAGTGTAGCTGATGTGATTCTCACTATTATTTCAGGATGCAAAAAGACAGAAGCCTTCAGAAAGCACACACGCCTTGCCACTCTCACTCTGCAATTGGTCTGTGCAACATGTCTAAGGAGGGTACAGGGCTGGATTTAGGGGTTCACACACCATTTTAAATTGGTGGGGGTTCACAGGTTGCTAGGGGGCAGTGGATGAAGAACCCAGTAATAACACCAGGGAAGGCAACGAAGGGGGGAAATGGGTCTTTGGTCTCTGCAAATGACAGAAGGGTCATCTGAAAACTATATCTACCGAGCAGCCTTGTATGTATTTACTCAAAAGAAAGCCCTGATGAATTACAAGGTTCCCCCAATAGGCCTACGCAAACAAGTACAGGATTAAAGCCTTTAGTTAAAGAGGCACTCACCAGGGAGACTAGATTCTACCACCATCTTATTGATGCATATGTTTATGCCCTGCTTTCCCTCCCAGTGGGAACTTAAGGCTGCTTATTTTATCCGTGGACTGCCAAAAAAACAAATCAGTGTGTTATAGATCAAATCAAGCCTGAACTGACCCTAGAAGCTAAAATGACTAAACTGAGGCTGTCGTATTTGAGACGACAAGAGTCACTGGAAAAGACAGACATGCTAGGAAAAGTGGAGGGCAGCAGGAAAAGAGGAAGACCCAACAAGAGATGGACGGACTCAATAAAGGAAGCCACGGCCTTCAAATTGCAGGATCTGAGCAGGGCCGTCAAAGATAGGACATTTTGGAGGACTTTCATTCATAGGGTCGCCATGAGTCGGAAGCGACTTGACAGCACTTAACACACACACACATTTATACTAAGGCCCCCCCACCCCACCATGCAGGTTAGGCTGAGAGTGACTGGCCAAGGTCACGCAAGGGAGCTTCCATAGCTGAACCCACCACCCAGCTCCCACTGAAACCACAGTGGAAGACAGTTCCAGAGTCGTGTTGGTCTGCAGCGGAAGAGCTAGATGCGGGTCCAGCAGCACCTTAGAGACCCACAAGATTTTCGGGAAATGAGCTTTTGAAAGTCTGACGAAGGGAGCTTTAATTCTCGAAAACTTGTATTGGTCTCGAAGGAGTTGAAGGCCGCGGGAAAAAACAAAGGCCCAACAAGAGATGGACGGGCTCCATCAAGGAAGCCGCGGCCCTCAACGTGCAAGACCCGAGCAAGGCCGTCAAGGATAGGGCACTTGGGAGGACTTTCATTCCTAGGGTCGCCATGAGTCGGAAGCGACTTGACGGCACTTCACACACACAAGGGGCGACCGGGCTCGAGTCTAGCCCCACACTGGGAGAGGCTTCTTCTTCTTCCCGCTCAGGGGCGCCTTTCCCCCTGCCCAGGACGAAGGCGGCACTTACTTCCCCCCGCCGGCTACAAGCACCTCCAGCGGCGCCCCCGCTCAGGAAAAGCCGCCGGTATCCGCGACGCGACTTCCGGCCCCGCGGTTGCCAAGCGAGAAAAGGCCGGCATCTTGTGGGAGGTCAGGTGACTCCGAGGCCGGGCCTGCCGGCAGCCGCCCCAACGCGAGCCTCGGGGGGAAGGGGGAGAGAAGGGGCGCATGCGCGTTCGGGTCTTTCTCTCTCTCTCTCTCTCCCCCCCCCCCATGAAAGGAGAGAGGCGCGTGCTTGATGGGCATCTCCGTCCTTAAGGGGCATTTCCGACCTCAGATTGTACGAGGCTCCCATGCTCGGGTAATTCCAATACAAAGTCTCAAAGTGCTCTTTTTGTATTTTTATATCTTGGTATTTTTTTGGTTCATTTTTTATGTGATTATAATTTGTTATGTTTTTTTTATTATAAAAACTAATAAAAATTTATAAGAAGAAAAAAATCAAAGCGATTTCCACCATAGGGATAACCAAGGATAGAGCGTGGCCGCTCCTCGCCCACTTCCGGTGCAACGGCAATACACCGGAAGTTCAAGTTCTTTCACTCCTCTGTTTTCGCCGGTTGTTTTCTCGCTCCTCCTTTTTTTCGTTCACGGCTCTCCTCTCACGATTATCCACGAGGCGGCAGAAGGACGCGGCCTTTCCGACGCACGCGTACATTTCCCCCCATATGGTTGGCTGTCTTATTCATTCGCAATACGTCAATGAAATGCGACACGGTATCCCTGTGAAACTGGTAGTCGCGGTTCGCCTCCGTCACCGACCCCTCACAAAAGATGGCGGCTTCGGGCACGTAGGTGGGCACGTATGACGTTCCCTGATCGGCCGTGCGTGCGGGACGCTCGTAGGGCGGGGCGAGCTGCCCGGCATGTCCGTGTTCCACGACGAAGTGGAGATTGAGGACTTCGAGTACGATGAGGAGAGCGAGACCTACAGCTACCCGTGTCCGTGCGGGGACCGCTTCCTCATCACGCGGGTAAACTGCTCGGGGCGGGGGGGGGGGTTGGTTGGTTATTGAGCCATAGAAGCTAAGTAGAATCTCCATAGGAGCCCCGTGGCGCAGAGTGTTAAGCTGCAGGACTGCAGTCAAAAGCTCTGCTCACGACCTGAGTTCGATCCCGACGGAAGTCGGTTTCAGGTAGCCGGCTCAAGGTTGACTCAGCCTTCCGAGGCCGGTCAAATGAGTACGTAAAGGGAAAGATGACTGGGGAAGGCACTGGCAAACCACCCTGTAAACAAAGTCTGCCTTGGAAACGTCAGGATGTGACGTCACCCCATGGGTCAGGACCGGTGCTTGCACAGGGGACCTTTACCTACCTTAGAATCTCCATGACCAGAGGGTGCTTACCTCTGAACGCCAGTAGCGGGAGAGGGCGACGGTGTCCCTGGCTTCCTGCTCTTGGAAACTGTAAACTGGCCTTGGTAGACCTTTAGTCTGATCCAGCAGGGTTTGGGAGCGGTGGAAATTTAAGGCTGAATGCTAATTTTGGAGTCAGTCCCATGTAATTTGGTGGGATTGAACCTTGTATGATTGGTCACATTGTGAGAAGGCAAGAGTCACTGGAAAAGATAATAATGCCTTGGTGCCTGACAAGCTGGCATGCAACAAGTCATTTCTTTTCTTTTTTAATTTTTTTATTACTTTCCACTTATATCACACTTAGTTTCATCATTCAGTTAACATATTTGTATAACATAAACAATCTTTGTCTAATCACTACAAATCTATCTTATTTGACTTCCCCTCATTTCTGAGGGTGTTCTGATTTCATGTTCTAGAAGAAGAAAAAGAGTTGGCTTTTATATGTCGACTTTCTCTACCGCTTAAGGGAGACTCAGACTGGCTTAGACTCACCTTCCCTTCCCTTCCCCTCAACAGACACCCTGTGAGGTAGGTGGGGTTGAGAGAGCTGTGACTAGCCTAAGATCAGCCAGCTGGCTTCAAGTGTAGGAGTGGGGAAACAAATACAGTTCATCAGATTAGCGTCCGCTGCTCATGTGGAGGAGTGGGGAATCAAACTCAGTTCACCAGATCAGACTCCACGTTCCAGATCACCGCTCTTAACCACTACACCACACTGGCTCTAGAAGGCTTTAGATGTCAGTGCCAGAATCTTTAATTTATTACAGAAGTGAAATGGTAGTTAGTGCTGCTCCTCAGCACTGGTGTAACATGGGTTGTGTAGTTACCAAGTTTGGCAGCCAGTTCGCTGCTCAAGTGGCCCCTTGTGGTGCTAAATTGGTAGATACCAGCAGCATGATAGGAGGCAATGGATACGGTTTATGCCTGTTGTTACCTCTCAGCCCTCTGCTTTCACCACCTGGGTCACATCCATGAAGAGACAGTCCCTTCAAGTGCTTAAAATGTGCTGAGCCAATTAATGTGCAGCTGCATTTGCCTTACTGATATTGCTGAACTGCCTTCATGGGCAGCCTCATGCACACTGGATTGCAGCAATGTGCTCTAGAGAGCTGGTGTGGTAGTTAGGAGCGGCGGACTCTAATCTGGAGAACCGGGTTCGATTCCCCACTCCTCCACATGAAGCCTGCTGGGTGACCTTGGGCCAGTCACAGTTCTCTCAGAACTCTCTCAGCCCACGCAGAGACAGACAATGGCAAACCACCTCTGAACGTCTCTTGCCTTGAAAACCCTACAGGGTCGCCATAACTCAGCTGTGACTTAAGGGCATGCATGCGCGTGCACACACAATGCACTCTAAAAGTTACAGTATTCAGTCTGATGCAAAATACCCCCCCCCCAGTTATGCCATCAAAAGAAAAGAAAAAAGAGGGGGCAGTCTGAGGTTTGCATACAAGTTACACTTATGTTCAGTTTTAAAAAGTGTATTTTTAAGGGGAATCGCCTTACATTCAAGATTGTCTTCCTTTTGAGTAAATATAGTATCAGGGTATATATGACAGTGACAGGATCACTATGATCCCTAGCAGAATGTGCTGCTGCCAAATCTTTTCCTAGTAAAAGGAGGGAGATAAGGACTACCCCTAACCAGCACAGCTGGTCTTTGAGAAGGGCCTTTCAATCTGGGGGTACCACGATGTGAGCTGTTTCCTCTGAGGCTGTTGCTCCTGCTTTGGTCCTTCCTTGTTTTCCTTCTACATGCTTTTCTACTCTTGAGTCTTGTATCCAGCATTTGATGGAGAATTGAAATGAACGGACGCTCTTGTCATGAACCACAAAGCACTCTGCTCCATCAAGAATGGAGGAGGACTGTGTTTGACCCTAGTTTCCCTCTTGCATCCTTGCAGTTTGTATGGGTAATCTGTGTTCTGCCTTGTCTGTGGCCTAATTATGCTTTTTATATTATTGCAGGAGGATCTGGAGAATGGTGAAGATGTGGCCACCTGCCCTAGTTGTTCACTTATAGTGAAAGTAATCTATGACAAGGTGAGGGATGGACACTTTTTATAGCCTTGTTTTGTTTGGGGAGGGTGGCTTTTTCATCTTTGCTCAAACACATCTGCCTTACGATCAGCTCTGGTAATGATTTGCATGTTATGTGGTGCTACAGCAATAGTTAGCAATGTCTTGATGGTCCAGAAATTCTGCAGATGATGTTATTTATGTGTGTGTTGTCGTTAGCTTTCTTTCTAAATTTTCTGGTTTTCCACTTGTACATGAGGGCGCTTGTGTATGTACCTTCCTATGTATGATGGGCAACCCATTCCTGAGGGGAGGGGCTGCGCTGGAGGCAGCGCAGCCAGGCTGCCTCCAAAGGGAGGATTCAGCGCCGCCCCCCCCCCCCGAAGGCAGAAAGCTGCCCTTACTTGCAAGCCCAGTGGAACCGCTCCTTAGCGTTCCACGGAGCTACGCCACCTAAAAAGGTGATGTAAGGGCAAGGGGGCGTTCCCAGCCTGAAAGGGGGTTAGGAGGCCACCTAAAGGCAGCTCTGCCCTGGGAACACCCCCTGGGACGATGGCACATGGGAGGTCGAGCCGGTGTCCCGGGGCTGTGCCTGGATGCTGCTGTCTGTGCCCCAACGCCTACACCTGTGCCGGTCGCAGCAGCACAAGTGGTGCGGACACTTGCGCGGCCCCTTGCACACCTCCAAACAACTTTCACCCGCTCAGCTCAGGAATGGAAAAGCACAGTACGTCACTCTCGTGGACCTGGCTTGCTTGTTGCCCAGCAGAGAGGTAAAATATTTGGAAAGGAGGATGAATTTTGCAGTTCCAAATCTTAAGTCAGTCTTGTTACCCCTGAAATTCAGTCGAGCTGTATAGGTTACACCTATGCTTATTTGGAAGTAAGTTTGACAGAGTTGCTGAGTCCCAAATCAACACGCATAGGATTTCAGCTGTAGTCTCAGGTATTTTCAAATATTTTTTGGGCTGCGGGTTGTATTGTTATGATGGGGAGGAGCTGGGGTTAGGTAAGCAGTAGTTAAAAAAAGAAAAAGATTTTTTGCATAGCTTCACTCTTTCTGGAGGTTGTTTTTTCATTAAAATTAACTTGGCATATTAAATGGATGTGGAAGCAGGTATATTATTAGTGCCGGTCTCAAATTAACTCGTACATGTAATTATTTGAGGAGCAGCATGCTTTCAGTGTAATTTTATTCTCTTCTGTTTACAATGCACGTCTCTTTTTCCTTGTTAGCCACATGAGAGGCTGATGGTGTTATATTGAAAAATGTGTGAATCTTATCCTTTTTTAAAATTTTAGGAACAATTTATGTGTGGTGAAGAAGTCCCAGCGCCTACCACAAACAAGGAGTTGGTTAAATGCTGATGGTCATCTGGTGAACTGTGCTATCCGTGAAAGATGGGGAAGCAGAATCTACGCGGAAGATGCATGATTGTTTCTCATAAGCTACTTCTGTACTATGAGAGAAAGAACTGTTGTCAAAAACATTGGGTGTGTTTTGGTGCCTTTAGAGATGCTTACTATATTTAAAGACATGGTAATCTTTTTGGCATGCAATGGAAGCAGGCAAAATTCCGGAGTTGCTGAAATTGCCCAGCGTATTTATTTTAAGCCTGGCAAATACTTTCAAACAATCAGTGGATTGCAGATCCAGGATCCTGCCTGATGGTGTTCAGAATGACGCAGGGGGTCCTGAACCGAAGTGCAAGGATGCTGGTTTGCCGTGCTACTTGAGTCATTTTGTGAATGATGGAGCTGTGGTCTGTATCATAGGCCCAATTAGTTGAAATTAAGCTTGTACCAATTTTCTCATAGGTCTCTTATTTAACAAAGTTGCTTCATGTCAAACTCATTGTATTTGGACAAATTTGTCAGCTAACTAGGATATTGCCATCCGTCTTGGTGGGTAAGCAAAGGCAATAGCTGCTTGGGTGTTTCCAAACAGCATGCAGCCGGATCTTATGCATTGTTACATTCACCTAAGTCAGCTGACTTAACGTTTTCAGTTGGATTTGCAGTTTCAGGATGCAATTCTGCTAAAACTTTTCTAGAAGAATATTTGTAAAGGTATTAGCCATTTCCATTAATGGCTTTATTGTAGAGATAATTTGTTTGGAAGTTCATTGTAGGTTGTTTTTCTTGGACTACTTCCTGATGAGATGTTGTCTCAGTACAACTTAAATATTCAAAATTCCAATTAATGTTTTATAATTTGCATCTTAAAAGTATGGGCAAGTATGAGCTGGTTCATCATCTGTCTTCACTGTGATAACCCATTACTGGAGTATATAAACCAGGCCATGTGATTAACTTCTGGTTGAATATTATAGAGCCATTTTTGCCAGCCTTCAAGATCAACTTTTGACACACACACACCCCAACTTGTTATTCAGTGTGCTGACGGCAATTGCTTTTGGTGATCTATAGGTGGCACTAAAACACTGTGTTCATAACAGAATTTAAAGAAACTGCTTTTATATTGTTTTTAGAAATATTTAATTAATATTTTAAATAAAGCTTAAGGTTTTTAAATTTTAGTATGCTATATTATAGCTTCACTGGGATGGGTTTGACTAGAAACTTGGGTATGTGTGTGAAATATTACATTTCTCAAGCAATCACATTAGGGAATCTTTTGGAGTCAAGCAGCAAAGTAGCTGTTACTCCATCAAGTCCATAGTGGACACTTCCCTGAAAGGTCATGACAATCTAGTGACTTGCCAAACCAGGTTATGCAGAACTCTTCAGTAAGCGTTTTGATGCTTTACTTGCTGCATTAGCAGTAAAGCTGAGGCAAATCTAAGATAATTATACCTTCACCCATTGTATTATTTCTTCACAATTATATTTTAATGTCAATACTTTTATGAAACCTGTAAGTGTCAAAAATGTGCTTTCCACTGGAATAGCTGAAACCTTGGCTGTACACAACCATAAGTATTGAAGGTTCAGAGAGATCCATGGTGGAACCGGAAGACTATGAAGCGATACAGAAAGAAAAATGGATTGCTGAGACATGAACCTGCAGGAATACCTTTTGAAGGGATAAAGAAATAATCATGGTAGTTTAGGGAAGGGAAGATAAAAGATTGTAATGGGCTGCAGAGTGGGGAAAGAAGGTGGTTGAGGTGTTCAGAGAACTGGTGATGCAAAATCTGAAGCAAAAGTTCTAGGATCTAACCTGTAGTTTGCTTGAGTTGTCACTTTTTATTTTATTTACAAAATTTGTATTCTGCCTTTCTGCCTTTATAAGGGCAACCAAGGTGGCTAACAATTTAAAACATACATGATAAACTAAATTTCAAAACCATTAAAATTGGCAACCCCGAACACACACTTCATTCAAACAATTTTTAAAAGAGTTAAAATACATAGCATAAAAACAGCAACCAAAACATTGGTTAGGAAGGAGGGATTACTGAGGGAGTGCCAAATGAAACAAAAAAGTCTTCACCCACTGGTAGAAAATGGCAACAAAAGGAGACAGACAAATCTCCCTGGGGAAAGAGTTCCAGAACTTTGGTGCCATGACCAAGAAGGCCCTCTCCTGGGTTGCCACCTGCCTAATCTCATAAGCGGGGGGGGCACCCAAAGCAGGACCTCTGAAAAAGATTGTTGTGGTTGACCAGGTTGATAAGGGATTAGGTAGTCCTTCAGGTATGTTGATCCCAAATTCTATAGGGCTTTGAAGGTCAAGAGAAGCACCTTGAATTGTTTCAGAAAACAAATTGGGAGTCTATGTAGATGAGCCAAGACACGAGTGAGTCAACATCCTGGCTGTAGCGTTCTGTACCAAATGAAGTTTGCAAACGCTTCTCAAGGGTAGCCTCTATTCTGATATTTCTGACAGGTCACGCTGACTTGCAGTTAATATGGGTAATAATTGATCCAGCACTTTGACATCATGTATTAACAGCATGCTTGAAAGTGTATGCATGTGTGTGTGTGCTGTCACATCACAGCTGACTTATGGCGAACCCATAGGGCTTTCAGTGCAAGAGACATTCGGAGGTGGTTTGCCATTGCCTGCCTCCGCATGGGCTGAAAGAGTTCTAAGAGAACTCTTAGACTGGCCTAAGGTCACCCAGCTGGCTTCATGTGGAGGAGCAGGGAATTGAACCCAGTTCTCTAGATTAGAGTCTACTGCTCTTAACCACTATACCACACTGGTTAGAATACCAATGACTGATCTGTAAGATAAAGGTGGTTGTGGCTATGTACACTTGAAGTCTATATTCTTCCGCATTTACATAGCAAATGTTTCGTACTTTTTATCCTACATGGCAGCATTCTCCAGAGTTCTCATATACTTAGCATTCTGGAGAGGAAGCAGGTGGTCTCTAAGAGCAAGTGGACTGGGTCTCTGTAAGAGTCTTTAGACAATCCTAAGAATACTTAGTGCAATCCTAAGAATACTTTCCTTTTGAATTGTCTTGCATAGGATTGCTCAGAATCCTAAGGCTGTCTGTCTAAAAGGCAGTAGATTGGGTGTGTGTGTGTAAAGTGCCTTCAAGTCGCAGCCGACTTATGGCGACCCCTTTTGGGGTTTTCATGGCAAGAGACTAACAGAGGTAGTTTGAAGGCAGAGGCCTTCCTCTGCACAGCAACCCTGGTATTCCTTGGTGGTTTCCCACCCAAATACTAACCAGGGCTGACCCTGCTTACTTCTGAGATCTGACGAGATCAGGCTAGCCTGGGCCATCCAAGTCAGGGCAGTGGATGGGTACCTATGTGCAATTCAGGATTAGGGTAGAATTTAACAAAGAGCTTGTATGCTTACAGTGATTTCACACATTATGGTTTCCGCACTGAAGTTGTTTGAAACAGCCTCCAGTGGCAACTGGTTTGCAGCAATGGCTTATGGTAGCAGGAAACTGCCCAAGACCAAGGCAAGCAGTTCAAGGGGTCCAGCTGTATTTAATTTTTGGTGAGTGCTAGCATAGAGATGTTGTGGCAACAAATGTAACTTGCTACATTTGTGCCTGTTGTGCAGCTGTTGAAGGCACAGGAATCTTGACGTACACCCCATCTCCTGTGACATACACACACTATTTCCTGGGTAGAAATCAGCCTTTCCAAGGCACCACTAGCCCTAATTGGGGTGGTAGGGGAAGAGAGACAGAACTCTTTCCCCTCTGCCAAGTCTAATAGTTTGGGGAGAGATGGTTTCTTAAGGAAATGGCACAGGGCAGAGGATTAACCCCCCTGCCTCAGGACCTCTGCTACAATACAAATTCATCCCCAAGTAGCTGATTTTGGATGAATTAAAGATATTGGAAGGTCTGATTGGAGTTAGCTCTGAATCTCCCCAAGATTCTTGAAATTCTTCGAGAAGGATTACAGGTTTTTAAAATGGCAATCAGTCACATTAATTAGCAATTTGAGAAACTATTTGGAAAAATTCTCCACTAAGCCTTCTTAGTTCTTCAGGGAAAGAGACCTGTTTTCCACTGAGCTGATAATTCACCAATATGAGCCAGAGAAATTCTGTCAGTTTTTTAGCCAACTGAAAGATCTTCTCAACGGAGAATTTGACAGTCTGCCAGGTTTAGCCAAACTCTTCATTCATAGGCCGTATCTTCCAGTCCCCCACAGTCTGTAAAAGGCCACCCAAATGTAGAATTTCCACTCAGGAAGGCCAGCTTTCCCTTGCGCTCTCTCTTTTTGAAGTGTAACAGGGCTGTACCCTTGGTTTCTTTCCACACCAAACAAAGCATGTGCGTACTTAGTCTCATTCATTTTTTAAACTATTCAGTTCTGTCAGCAGCACCTGCAATAATATGGCTTCTACTATTTGATAAATTGACCAAAGACTATGCAATCTACAATGTTGACAATATAAATATTTTGCAGGCCCGCTTAATCTTGCTGTAAAGTAAATGGGAAAACATGAAATCTGCCACTGTCAACAATATTTGTTTAAATCGGAACTATTTTAGGGCATGCATTTAAGTTAATTTAGATTTACTTCAACATGCAACCCTGGATCAACGTTTAATGTCGGGTTGCCATAGTTTTGACCATTATCTTGCCACATCTGAGCATTAAGCCCCCCCCCCTAAAAAAAGTTCAGTGGCCAAGAAGAAACAGCAAGAAAAAATTTACTTATGGTAAATGTTTGTAAAAATTTGTGCTTAGCCCATGGCATTTTGAATGCTTGTATTATGGGTGAAGAAACTTTCAGCATTGTTATGTATCTGTTAGCTATTGTGTTTTAATTCCAAACAGTCTCCATTCTTTCAGATTATCTAGATAGGGTTGCCAACTGTAGCCTGGGAAATTACCGGTAGATATAGGGGTGGAGCCTGGGAAGGATAGTATATGGGGGAGGGATGTGATGCCATAACCTCTGAACTTTTCATTTTCTCCAGGGGAGCTGATCCCGGTCATCTGGAGATCAGTTGTAATTCTGGGAGAACTGCAGACCCCACCTGGTGGTTGAAAATCCTACGCTATCTGCATGCCTGGGTTCTCCTTCGAAGTACTGGCATCAGATATCACTTCTACAACTTCCTTTAGAAAGTTACCGATGAGTCATGGGGTGTAGTTTACACCATACAATGCATATTATTATGTGCAATGGTCAGCACTCATGGCAAGTACGAATGCCAAAGTCATGATATCACCAACCAGCAGTGCCGCTGGGGTCTCTTGAAGCCAGCCTGAGGCAACAGCAGGTATAGACTCACTACTCATTCCTTCCTCCCACGCTCCTGCCATCTGGGTCTGAGTTGAGCAAGCTCTGCAGAGACTGAACTGGCAGAGGCACAGGAGAAGGTGATTGCCACCCGTCATTGCCACTGTCGCCCAGGTAGAGTTGCCAGCTCCGGGTTGGGAAATACCTGGAGATTTTTGGGGTGGAGCTTAAGGAGGGCAGGATTTGGGGAGGGGAGGGACTTCAGTGCCATAGAATCTAATTGCCAAAGCAGCCATTTTCTCCAGATGAACTGATCTCTATCGGCTGGAGATCAGTTGTAATAGCAGGAGCTCTCCAGCTACTAACTGGAGGTTGGAAACCCTAGGCCCAGGTCCAAGGCAAAGGTCCTTTGTAGGGCTGTCAGGTCTGCAAAGGCTGCTTATCTCAGCTTACTCCCGGGCTCTTTTAACATCCCAATCTGCCATCAGTTTAAAGACCAGCAGAATAATGTTTTGTTTTTATTTGTTTTTGTTAAATTTAAAACTTTCTGAATGGTACATTTCATTCAAGTACAAATCTCAAGGAAACCTTCCAGATTTAGCTAACAGTATGAATCCATCAAGCCTCTTTGCCAAACAGTAATGTGTTTGCTTTTCCTAGTGGTTGTCTGGAATGTTATTTCAGTCACGCTAGTGGAGATGAAGCGAAGTATAAAGTATGGAGGGCACAAGGTGTACAGCCCAGTGCCTGTTTCTTTGTCCAGCAATTGCTAAAAAAATGTAGCTCCTAGATGTCTATATAAATAAATCTCATCTTTTTGGAGACTGCAGCTGTTTATAGCTCATAATTAGAGATAAGGCTTGAGTGTGCATTGTCTGATGGGGACAGCATGCATTCAGTTCAACGTACTGTTAAAGGTTACAGTAAAAGTCATATATTATGTAGCTTTGATTCTTGTTCAGATAATAATAGATAAAATGTTCAGTTTGTTGGCATGGGGTTGCTGCTGAATCATTAATTTTTTTTAACCTAAGTATATCCTGAGCATGATTTGTGACGTTCCTAGGACCATCCTGTTTAAAATGGTGAAAAAAATAAAACTGTTTTAATTAGGCTGTGGAGTGGCTGCAAGGAGGTGTCCCAGTTGATGCTTCCTCCATCACCACTAAAGGATGGGACGGAGGTAAGCTCTGCTTTTAAAATGGCACAGGTCAGCTTGCTGCTGTGCACCATTCTCTCCTCTTAAAGAGAGATCTTCTCATCACATATTTAGAAAGGTTATAATGTATGCATCCATGGCTTGTTCTCACAATGGATGTTTACAGACCATCTGTAGCCTGCCTGCTACAGGGGTCAGAGTCACTATTCTGGGGTAGCAGTCAGGAAGATCAGCTGCACTGCCTGGGGAAAGCATGGGAATTTGTGGGGCTGTGTCATTGCGGGGAAGAGGGTGAGATGGCATGACACAGGCCCCTTGGTGGTAGATGGATACCGGAACCAAGGCAGAGAGGCGCCTGTATGAGTGCTGGCCAGCTCTGTCATCTGCAAAATAGCTGCATAGCAGACCCCAGTTAGGAAAAGACATGGGAATAAAGGGGAGAGGCTGAAACCCTTTCACTTGTATATTAAAAAAATTGCAACAGAACCTCTTGCTAGCCAACACCATGAGCAGATGGGGCCCTGCCAAGACCTCCTGCCCTGCCAGCATCACCAAGTCCCCTGCAGAAAGACCCAAGGAAGTGGCCCACACAGCTCTGGGACAAATGTGAACCCCCTAACCCCATCCAGCACAATAAAGATTTAATTTGGGGTGGGGAGAGAAGAGCATCTGTCTCCAAATGGGATGGTTGTGGGAATTAGCCAGAAATAGTTCCAGCAAGGAACTGAAGCAGGGGCGGGGAGGCACTGGTTTTCTTAGCGTGGCCACACCCCTTCTCTTTTTAGTAGGAGACTTTTAAAGCAGTACCAAAGTCAAATAATATACCAGGAAGAGCGTACGCTTCGCACACAGTCTGGAGAAAGCTAGAGGCTTTCAAGTCAGTGTGAAATAAATGGAGTTGCAGTGTTTACGTCCCAGTTGATTTCAGGGAGACGGACAATGAATAGTCTTGGCTGGTCTCCATGGCCCCGAGCCAGACCTTCTCTTGAGCAGCGGCTCATGCAGCTGCATTCAAGAGCCTCTCTTTGTGCAGACGGTCAGCAATTATCTTGTAGGGAAAGAAACCATCTGCTGTGAGTGAACTGGGTTCAGTGCCCCCCTCCCCCAGCACCCAGCCAAGAGACAATCAGTGGCTGATGGAAGCAATATTGTCAGTCCTCAGGTGAGTCCCGCTCAACAGTGCTGATCCTGGATGCTGGGCTTTTTCCTGCACATACAGAAGAGAATCCAAAGGGGTGATCCAGGCTCTGAAATAGGTTCACTAGATCATGACACATGGCAGCAAGGTATCTTTAAGAATTAGTTTGGTGATGATCCAGCACAGAATTAAGCATACCTTGTGGGATGAAACCCCTGAGGGCTGGGGGGGGGGGGGAGTCCCATTACCCTTCCTGGCTACTCCCCTCATTCCAGCTTTAGCTTCCTACTAACACAGTAGCCCTGTCCACAAGTTACAGTGGATGTACCTACAATCAGTGTACAGTGTAACCTTCATTCTTTATTCATGCATTGAGTAATTCTCATGTGACATTCAAGTACAGCTGAATGTGTGATTGAAACACATTTATCCAGATCCTGGTCATTTGTAAAGTGAATGCACATGCATTCTTTCTAACAAACAGATGTAAGCATTGTTGGGCAGCAGGACCCCACCCAACTTTAGCACCTGCAGCAATATAAGTCCCACCTTTCTTCCCCATGATGACAGCAGACAGCCAGGCCATACTCTGTTGGGATCGCACCAGCCTGACCTCGCTTGTTCAGGCTGGCCTGGTGCCACCTACCTGAGCCACAGGACAACTAGGGAGGGCTCAAAGGGGATGGGCTGCAGGGCTGGCTTTTGAGGAAAGGAGCAACTTAGCAGGCCTCTGGTGGGGTAGGGCTGGCCTCTGAAGTAAGAGGCAGCCCTATAGACAGGTGGTGGAGAAAGGCCTCTGGCATAATGTTGGATGGATGGGGGCAGGATGAACATGCCCAGGCCAGTGAGAACTTTCCACCAACCTGCAATACTTCCTGGTCACATGGGTGGAATGGAAATGGCCAAAAGGGCGTGGCATCCCAAATGGTTCTTTAAAGAAGGCCAGAAGCAGGCCAAGGATGTTGTAGCTGAGAATCCTTCCCCTACTGGTGTTGCTGCCCTTTCCCTTCTTCTCACTGAGGCATAGGAGGCCATCTAATGGTAGAAGCAGTTGCATTGGAGGGGCAAGCAGTGGGCCAGGGGCTAGGGTTGCCAACCTCCAAGTACTAGCTGGAGATCCCCTGCTATTACAACTGATCTTGAAGTGCCTATAAACTTCATTTATGGGAAAACATATATTCTTTCACATGTATGAATACTCACAGGTTTATAAGGTGCTATGCTCAGATATAAGAGCATAACATCAGGCACATATATATTCTTCACACATATGTAAAGGCGCTGCCCCATGTATAAGGGGTAAAGAATTAATCTTTGGTTCAGATTCACTAGTGTGTGATCACTGGGTGAGCATAAGCTGGCAGCCACTTCTAATCAGGTGCCAGTGAGATCATCTTTGCTCGGCTGGTACCACTAGCCGCCTTAACGAGGCCTACACCAATGGTTGAAGACACCAGAAGTGTCAGATAAGAATGTTAAGTTTTGTTTCTTCATTAAGAGATCATATAGCCACCTAAGTGAACGCCTTAAAGACCACTCTAATTGGATATGCTGATGGTTGTATACACACACACACAAATCTAATGTGTATTGGCTGTAATATTCTGCGTAATTCTGATTACTGCCCTCTATGCTAAACTCTATAAAACACGATGTCTTTCTTCTGGGTGGGGAACGCTCTGACACTTTAAGGGCATTTTCCACAAGCGCTGCTCTTTTATTGGCCAATAAAAGAACTGTTTGATCCTGATAACCGCTCCTGAATTACTTTATTGGGCAATTGAGGTAACTGAGGCATTTCAATCTCCAGCCGATAGAGATCAGTTCACCTGGAGAAAATGGCCGCTTTGGCAGTTGGACTCTGGCATTGAAATCCCTCCCCTCCCCAAACCATGCCCTTCCCCGGCTCCGCCCCCAAAACCTCCCTGGCAACCCTACCAAGGGCAAGAGCCCCACACACATGTGTATGCAGAATGTACCTGCATTCACTGTAACCTGTGCACAGGGCAAGTCTCCTATCCCCTTCTCTACCCTTCCTTCTCCCTCTACGTGGGCCTTCCTTTCTCCTCTCTTCTTCCCCATGCAGGCTGTCCTTCCCCCTTGTGAACTCCTTTTCTTCCTCAGACTATCCTCTTCCCCTTTGCTCACAGATGCCAATATTTACACATTTTCGTGGACGTTGTGATGTCTGCACATGCACAGATATTGCCATCAACTTTGTGGGGAGGGGCTAACCCAATAAAGGACGATATGACTAGTCAGATTTTTTGAAAAATGTTGGTGTTGCTTTGGCGTTGCAGAACCCTAAATCATAAATGTGGGTGGCCTAGTTGAAGAGATTTGCTTATCCACACAATGGTCATCCCATGGCTATTTGGAGAAAGGAGAATTTACCCATAGTAAAAAAAAAATAGTGATATTTTAAAAAGACACCCAGGTACCCCAATATGTTGATAGTATGCTGGTGCAATATAATCCTGATGTATCCTTCCATTTTGTGTGCTTAATCAGCAATTCAGATATAAAATTCACAATATATGATTCATTTGCAAATAAAGTCAACTTGACCATAATTTATATATCAGTTCTCTTATTTTAAATCTTAAATATTTGGCTTTTGTTTAAAATCTTTAAATTGGGATTTATATTATTTTAACCAGCAATGGTTGAAAATAAGTATTTGAAGCACAAAAAGGGGGGGAATTATTTGTGCTAGCTGTAGATTGTTTTATATTTTTGCTGGATCCATTTAATCATTAGTCAGGGCTGTTTGTGTTGATCCACTAACTGTGATTATTAGGTTACTTAGAAAGTTATTATTGGATCCTAGAAACGGAGGTTTGGTAATGTTTGATAAAATGTTAAAATTCATGGGGCAGAATCACAGTGAACTTGTCACGCCTTCACTTGTCACGCTGATGCTCTTGAAAATAAATTCTTAACCTTCCAAAAATAATAGTTTTAACTTATTTTAATAAATTAAGGAGTATATTAAAATAAATACATGTCTCCTGGTATTTGTTTCCCAGCTTTCTTTGAAAGACAAACCTCAGTGTTCAGCAGCTATGTAAGTGAAACCGTTATATCTTGCCATTCCATTTAATTAAGAGTTCTGGATAGGTTGAAAGCATGTAGAATTTTACGTAAAAGTTATCTTAATAAAAATCAACAACCCTCATTTCACTTATTTTGTATCTCAACTCCTGGGAACAGCGGGGCATCAGCTGCCATACCAAACCACCATGGTTAGTTTTTGGGAGAATTGTATGAACCTGGAGTCTGCATTATTCATCTTCTGCTTGGGGAAGAGACACAGACCTCTTTCCATTTCTCTCAGCCTGGAAATAAATGGACTAAACGACAACAGGTTTAGGGAGCTCTTCATTTCATCTCTCATCTAGGTGGAATGAATGCTCAAACTGCCATATCAAATTGGCCTTCTTGTTACATTTTCGCAAACACAAGTCTGTCTTCAAGGCCTCAATGCATTTACCGGAAAGAATATGGACAATCATTCCATTCTGCACAGAAACATTAAAAAAAAAAAAAGTTAAGCTGATCATCAACATTGCCAACAATTAAAAAAACAGCCCCAAATGTGCTTAGTGTTGTGCTGCATGCATTTTAACTGATGGAAAACCAAATTCAATTCTACTTCATTGGTTCCTATGGCTTCCTTCTAGCAAGTCTTTTTTCAATGGAGAAAGATTTCCTTTCACAGAGGAAGAGTTTCTCCAATGCAGAAAAAAAGTTATCTGTTGGAGGAATTCTTTTTGTCTTACAGGAAGACTTGGCAGACAGGAGTCTTATTAATGGAATGGAGTTATAAGATTCAACCCAGTTTTTAATGAGTCTTTGTAAGCTATCTCAAAAATCTGTTGGTTCAGAGAATGTGTGTGTGTGTGTTAAGTGCCGTCAAGTTGCTTCCAACTCACGGCGACCCTATGAATCTATGTCCTCCCAAGTGTCCTATCTTTGACAGCCTTGCTCAGATCTTGCAAATTGAGGGCTGTGGCTTCCTTTATTGAGTCAATCCCTCTCTTGTTGGGTCTTCCTCTTTTCCTGCTGCCCTCAACTTTTCCTAGCATGACTGTCTTTTCCAGTGACTCTTGTCTTCTCATAATGTGACCAAAATATGATAGTCTCGGTTTAGTCATTTTAACTTCTAGGGTCAGTTCAGAGAATAGCCTAGAAATAATTCATGTAATTAATAAATGATTTCCATTAAAAATGTGTAGGTGAGCCACTTGGAGTGTGTTGCCCTGTTGCACTACTATTAGGTTGATGTAGCAACTCCTCATACACACAGTGTTACTTACACCCATGATGAAAAAGAACATTGTTAATTTGGTCCTCTTGAACCCTGAATAATATCATAACTGAGGACCCAGATGAACAGTTTCATGCTTACATCGCCTCAGAAGCCAGCCCTGTTCTGGTATTCATTGTCTTGGGGCACACTCATTAATTACCTCCTCGATATCCCAGTGTTGTGAGCTGTTTTCCATTGCCTTTGAACAGTTTTGAAGGACAACTTTTTCGTGCCTGACATCAAAGCACAGCTGTTGTGAAGAACCAAAACAGATTTCCTTCATGGCATTGTATTCAAAGTGCTAAGAAACAAAAAGGACAGCAGAAGTGCAGAAAATGAATATTAAAGAAATAATTTCCTGCTTGCAGGGGGGGGGGCTCAAATATGTACCAATTTAAGAATGCATTTTAAAGTGCTTTGCACCCAAGTTAATGTGGAAGGGATGTGGTGTTTTCCTGAGACTGTGAGATGTGGACTAAGCCAAACTAAAATGTGAAGCCAGGAATATACTCTGGGTTATAATCAGGGTGCAATCACAGGCACTTTAAGGGTTTTCAAAACATTCAGAGATGGTTTGCCATTGCCTCTGCACAGCAACCCTGGACTTCCTTGGTGGTTTCCCATCCAAGTACTAATCAGGGCTGACTCTGCTTAATTTCCAAGATCTAATGAGATAGGGCTATCCTGAGCTAACCAGGTCAAGGCATTTCTTAATTAGCAAAGTTTTTTAATTAATATATTTCCAAGACCTTTACAACATACTGGCTTGGATCCCACCTAGAATTTCCATGGGTGAGTGTGTGTGTGTGTGGGGGGGGTCGTTTTTTGCCATTTTCCCCCTCCCACAGCAGCCCCAAATGCCCCCTCAAATACTGCTGCTGCAGGACAGGAGAGCACAAGGAATTATTTGTGGGAGAATCAGAGGTCTCCTGTGAAAGGAGGGAATTGATGAAAATCATTCATCCCTTTGTATCTATGGAAATTCTAGGCAGGATCCAAGCCACTGTGGTGGTGGTGGAAAGTGCCATCAAGTCACAGTTGCCTTATGGCAACCCCATAGGGTTTTCGAGGCAAGAGACATTCAGAGGTGGTTTGCCATTGCCTGCCTCCTTGTGGGCTGAGAGAGTTCTGAATAATAATCCCAAATTTATCCCACTGTAAAGTCCGTTTCAAAACACTTTAATTCCCATTTTATATGATTTATATCTGTATATGGCAAGGCAAGCACACTTTTAAATTTTAACATGGAAGTATTGTCTGTACTGAGTGTATTACTTTGATTTTTCGTGGAACAAAACATTTTTACCTTTAGCCACAATCCAAATAATACAATAAAATACCATAAATATTCCACATAACTTCCATGAGACATCTATACTAAAAAAAAAAACCCACTAAAAAACTATACAGCAACAGTAGTCATGCAATCCTGAAGAGGGGGCTGGAACTGTATAGGAGCTGGCGTGACCCCTGCACCAGCATCCATGCCACTTGCACTGTCCAAAGTGGCATGGACACTGGCACAAGGTCACTTACACCAGCTCTGGGAGTGACACTACAGTGTAAGGCTCGGGCGCCAGTGCTGCCTCCTTAGCAGCATTTTTCTGGTGCAAGTGTCCATGCAGGGGGGTGTTCTCAGGGACAGAGCTGACATTAGTCAGCTCCCAGAGCCCTTTCACCCCGGGAACACAATATTTGCATGTGCTGAGTTATGCCTGCAAAACAGCTGGTGTAGCCCCATTAAACTCAATGGAAGAGTTTCACAGGGTTTTGTCAAAAGTCCAGTTTTAATTTTTATTTTCAGGCCAGGATGCCTCTCAGGAGGTGGCGTGGCTGCGCAGTCCCTGTTCATCAACTAACTACTTCCCCCTTAGGATTGGGTTGCCCAAGTAAAATAAATTAAAGAACCAGCAACAATAATTATGCATAATTGCTAGGTTGGTGACTATTCTAAAAAAACTTGAGCAGGTACCTGAAGGTCATAATAGTATGCTCCAGCCAAATGGATGCAGGGAGGGAATTCCATCTGTGAGAGGCCAGCAAAGGGAAGTCCTTGCCTCTAACTGCCATCTCAGAAAGCCCTCTGAGAAGAGTATAACTGGACAGATTCATAAGGTAACCCTTAAGATACCCTGAGACTAGATTGTTAAAGACTTTCATGGTAAGCACCAGCATTCTGAATTGGTCAGAACTGGTTTCTTATGGCCCATTTTAATGGCACCAGAATGGTGCAGAAGTCCTATGGTTGGAGTAGCTTTATACTAGCCATGAGCTGAGTGATAAGGGGATTTAGCAGCAACATGTCCTACTCTAGCCCTCATGTCTTGCAGAGGGTTTTGCTCTGGCCATTGTGATGTATTTGCTTTGGCCATAACAGCTATAGCTGGGGCATCAGCTGGCAAGTTTAATTGGGAAGTAAGCAACTTAGGCGGTGCTTATGTGCAGCCTATAGGCTGCTCTTTGACAATTCTTCGCTTTTTTCTTTCATGCTACCTTTCTTCCTCTTTGATATAATTGTTTCTATGTTTTCCCTTTGCTCCTTTTCAGTTTTCCTTGAATTCTATCTTGGACAGTGCTCAATTTCTTAGATTGTGCCCTGTTATCTCCTCTGTTTTCACAGTTTGCATAAATCCTTTTATTTTATTTTTAAATCTTATCTAATATTTCTTCATTCATTTTCTATCCAATTTATTTCAGGTGAACAATGATACAGCATGATTTAAGGAAGGTACCTAGACCAGAAAATGTCCCCATTTGGGTAGAGCACGATCTCGTTCATGAACATAAGAAAGGCCATGCTGGATCAGACCAAGGCCCATCAAGTCTAGCAGTCTGTTCACAGTGGCCAACTAGGTGCCTCTAGGAAGTCCACAAACAAGACAACTGTAGCAGCATTATCCTGCCTGTGTTCCAAAGCACCAAATCTCTCTGATCCTGGAGATAATAGGTATGCATCATGAGTAGTATCCATTTTTACAAGTAGCCATGAATAGCCCTCTCCTCCATGCTTTTGTAAGGTACCTCTACGAGTACCCTTGTGAAGCAGAGTTCTAATATATTGTGTTAAAACACTGCTTACCTGGTTGATATTATCATCGCACGGGGATAACTCAATGTGACCACCACCAGCATCCTGTTGAGTCTTATACTCTGCACAGAATCCAGCATCAATGTTGTATAGCTGTAAAAAATATTGATACTCAAATAAGGTAAAAACTGTATTAAATTTAGCTGAAGCCCTTTCTCAACAGGCACCATAGTCCTGATCAAATCACGCCTGAGGCATGTGGAAAGTGAGGAGAACCTGCACCTCTTGTCTGATTGTTACACAGGATGGAAGCCCCAGACCCAACCTGTCACCTGTAATGTCTGAACCATCAGCAGGTCTCTCTGATGTTATCTGTACTCCGAAAAGCCCTCTGTTTCTTGCTGTCTCTATGTGACTGACTGGGTCCCATGCTCTTTGCAATCTCAGTTCCATCTCTCTTCCACTCATTCCCTCTGCTCTCTTCCACAACTAAGCAATATGATAAAGTCATGTGACTTCATCAGTAGTCCATTGCTTGGCTCATTTTTTGAGATTGGCTCTGCACTTTTTGAATTATATACCATTAATTTTCTCACTGTTCATAGGCATAGTCTCATCTTTAGAGCCTCCCATCTGTAAATGATATGTTTTCTAGAATGTCTTCTAATGGCTTTATCCTTATTCTATGCTGCATATAGCTGTACTACACATGTGACCTGACATATAGCATACTTATGACACAATTGCAGTATATAGTTTTGTAGTATAGATTATTTTAGATTGATTCATGGTGACTTGATATATGTGGATAGTATTGCCTGGTGGCACAGTATTTAATAGTGGAAGAAAAAAGAGGGGAATAAGACCCAACCTAAAAACAGAAGCTGGGTACCTGAGGTTGGGTCAAATGAAAAAAAAAAGGTATATAAATACTGTAAATATAACTTATTGGAAGCGCTATGTAAAGGTTAAAATATTTTTAAAACATTAAAATAGCACTATGGCATATCCTAAGGTTGACATCTGTAACCACAACTACAACCTCGGGTACCCAGCTACAGTATTTAATAGTACATTCAGTAGTCATGCATCTGAGGAACAAAACGTCTTCTGTGGGCGGTGCCCACTGCTCCACCATTTTGTGACTGATTCCATCCTAAATCACCATTTTGTGGCTTGTGGAGGTTGGTGGAACCCAGAGCTCTGTTTAAAAAAACAACCACCACCACCACCAAGCAGATCACGCCAACTCAGAGTCAGCCCATATCTAACCCTGTTTTTACTCATTAGAGTTTATTTTAATATGATCGTATCTGTGAAGATAATAAAAATTAAAGAGACACTCTCAACTGTATTGAAGCACTGAATTATTGGTTGAATCGTAGCCAAATTTATTCAAGTGAATGGAAAATCCAGACTAACAGAGTATAAAAAAGTGTATAGTATTTCACTTGCCTTGCCTGAAAATCTTATTCTGCGCTGTAATGGATGAAGTTCAGGATATACATTTGAGATAAACCACTGGAAACCTTTGCATCCCAATCTCTTCTGCAGCTGAAAACGCTCACTACAGTTTGGCCTCCAAGCCTGCTGACAAGGCATCAAACAGAAGGCTAATTAAGCATCCTTACATTTATTTGAAGGTCTGTATGCACAATTTGCCCTGACCTGGATGGCCCAGGCTCATCAGATCTCAGAAGCTAAGCAGGGTCAGCCCTGGTTAGTATTTGGATGGGAAACCACCAAGGAAGTCCAGGGCTGCTATACAGAAGAAGGCACTGGCAAACCACCTCAGTTAGTCTTGCCTTGAAAACCCTATAAAGGGGTCGCCATAAGTCGGCTGTGACTTGATGGCACTTTACACACACACACATGCACAATTTACATATGTAGAAACAAGAATTAACATGAAGCACTTAAGAGTAGGAGTGAAAACACAGTTTCTTTTATTTTGTAATAAAGTTTTGCTGTTTTCCTGGAGCTGCAACCCTGGTATTCTCCTCCAATATGCTTCAGATCTTCAGATGTTAATGGAGCAGGACAGAGGACTGCATGCTGTAGCAAGTTCTGGTCCCTGGCAGTTCCTTCAGAAATAAGATACTGTAGAATCCCCTCTGACTGCACCCAAAGTGACCTGAGTCATTTCAGTCATGAGGGAAATTACCCCAGTTAGTTCAATTGAGTAGGACTAGAATACCCCTGAACAGAACTGTGGTAAGTAATTCAAAGCAATTGCTGGCCTCTAACAGGACTACTTGGAGAGTGGCAGTCAAGCTTCCTCTCTTTCAAAAAGCAGAATCTCTCAAATGACCTGAATGGGAAATAATATCAACAATGCAAGAGAAAAGAAAGAACAGAAGGAAAAGAAAAGAGCATGAAAACAGTGTTGTTTTTTTAAAAGACAGATGGCAAAATTATTCTTACAGCTTTAAACATTCCTTTAGCTCTTTTTCAAGAAGCTCTACTTCTGAGGAATTTTACCTTGCTTATTAAATATGCATTCCTGTTCTGTTCATAAAAGAGTTCTTTAAATGTACCCAACCAGGTCTCAGCTATTCGGATTTTGTTCCTCACTATTGCATCTTCGTCTTGAAAGTTGTATGGAATTCCAGCTTGATAGACATGTCCCACATGTGAGCATGGGAGGATTTCTACAGACCCACCACAAAGCCAGGTCTAGAACAGAAGCATAGACAAAACTATTCAAATGTGTCCCCTTAAAAACAGGATTTTTTCCCCTCCTTTTCACTGGGTGCTGGTTCCTAGTTTTGCAGGAAAATTACTGGCCACGGGGCCCTTACGGAGAGCAGGAATGCAAATGGCTTGTCCTGGTGCTTTTTTCTTACCTGCCCAGGTAGGGAGGAACCAAAGTAGAAAGCAGTGTGCTTGTGGTGGAGAGAAAGGGTGGGCAGGCTTGATGCTTCCAGGGAGGACGGAGTCCTTGCAAGGGGGCATTAACACCATTGACATTGTTAAGTATCATGAAGAGGAAGTACCTAAACTACAGGGATGGTATTGTAACCTCTAAGGTACATCGGAAGGAAACATTAAAAAGAAATGGCTGCTAGCAACAGCCAGACTGAGCTGGAACTGGGAAATGCAACTGCTCTTGCAAAAAGGTGAATCCCAGTACTTCTTAGTATGGCAAGGTGAGTGGGCCAACACACTGCAACTACTACCCAGATGAAAGATCTGCTGAGGAGGCAGGTCTCCTGCTATAATGGGGGTCCTCCTGGCCCAGGCCCCTGTTCTCTGCCTGACAGGCCAAAGAAACTGTCCCTGCCTTCAAATTAGGGATGCCAGCTTCCAGGTGTCCTTCCCAGGCAATATCTCCAACTCTCCAGGAGTTTCCCAACATGGATCTGGCAACCCTATCCCCCCATCCTGCTCCAGTGGCCAGGGGGGACCTGGCAACCCTACTCCAAATGCTCTTGCCCAGCCAGCTGTGACATCTGCAGCTACTGGTTTATGAAACTCCCTAAAGATAGCCCTGCTTTCACCACCCCTTACCCCCCATACTTTGATGAAGAAAGGTGGCATCTACTCCAGGATTCTTATGCATCTTCCAAGGCAGTTCTTTCCATCAGTAGACAACTATAACTCACCACTTGCATTTTGGGGGGGGGGGTTGATTTGTAGGCATGCACAACCAACTTCAGTTATTTTAACTGGTTTTCAAATCAACATCTTTCCCCAAATTCACAAAGTGTGTTAGGAAACTCAACATGAGAGGTGCTGATAGGGAGAATGTTTCTAGCAGTGAGTTTTCTTACTGACAACTAATATAGTATTAAATCCCAGAGGTGAACATTTTTGTTCATTATATTTTTGAGAGCCCCATGGCCGGGACACGTTTTGTCCACTGAAAATGAATGCTTGTGATTTAATTATTGTTTGAACTGCCAATAATGCAATTTTGATTTTTATACTGGCAATATTATTCTTAAACATGAACGTCAAGCACAGAGAGAGATATTTTACCTCAGGTGCTTACCTTTATTGATAGCTCAAGATTTTCAACCCCCAAAAAGATCATTTCAGAGTCATAACCCCCTGTGTTTTGGAAATAACGTCTGTCCACAGCTACTACTGCTCCAGGTATTGTTGGACTCCTAGGGAATTTTAAAATATTTTAGAGGTTTTAAAATTTTATTTTTCCAGTTCTGATGTTTTGAACTGCCTTTAGTGTGTCGAGAAAGCAGAATACGAGTTAACAATGGGGGGGGGATCATTCTTGAATTTTTTAACCACCCACTCCCATATTCCCTCCAAAACAGCAAACCCAATGGCTGTATGTGGAAAAGAGAAAAAAGTCTTTTAAAATAATCACAGAATTACATGTAATGTTTTGTTTTTGCCATGAACACAAGTGGAATAGCACTGGAGAACAGAAAGCTTGCAAACATTACGATATTTGCCAGGTATGCATATATGATCTTCAAAAGCTAAGTATAGAAGGTATTGTTAGCACAGTGATCTTCAATTTTTCCAGACCCAGAACAAACCTTTGACACCCAGTCAGTAACATGGGTCACCTTGAGTTGCACACACCCTGCAGAAAGTCACGTGACCCCAGAGTCATATGACAAAACAGGAAGAGCCAGAGTTGTGATCCCACTGGGTGGGGAGGAGGGCTATATGCTGCAAGCATGCATGGAACACCGGAAGACCAAGCAGTGGGGCTGTGGAGCAGGCTAGACCAGATCAGAAAGAAGGCAAGAGAGAGCTTTTGTGGGTAGGGGGTCCCTGAACCGAAGGCATGGTGGCCTTGTGTTCTACACATGCAATTAGCAGCAGCTTGTTGGAGCTTGTGACTGAGCAAGTGGGGTTCACCTCCCAACCCATAGGCTGAAAAACACTGCACTGGCAGATTCTCAGAGGTTGTATTATTTCATTAACCATTACCTGATGGGGCTGATGGGAGATAGTCGTACTTTCTCTTCACGTTCTGGCAGCGGCTTCCAGTGGAAATCTAATTTCCAGTCAAAAACACCTCTTTGCAGGTCCATAGAGGGATAATACTGGAAGGTCTTCCAGTCAATTACATCTATGACAGGAGAGACAATCCGACTCCTGAAACAAGAAAATTGTAATATTCTTTATTGTCACAACTAAAGTTGTGAATCAACTGCTGGTGGTTATAGAATTTTATATAGAGGAGGGGAGAAGCTTGTTCATTGATAGAAGTTCCTTGGAGAAAAGTCATGTTAAAATGTGGTATTTTACAAAATGCAGCGGCAACACTGTTATAACATGGTAATTAACGGGGTCACGTCTTATCAGTTCAAACAAAACAACACTGTTTGCCTATGTGTTTCTGGGCACTATTTAAAATGCTAATAGCAGAGTGGGAGAACCAGTTCTGAACAGCCAAACTGAATGGAGGTTGAAGGATTAAACTCCCATCTTCCTTTCCTGCACAGCCCTAAAACAAACTGAGGATGTATTAAGGCACTTTATAGGCAGCCTGAGAGGTGTGATGTTTGTCTTTTCCATTTGAACCTTCAGTGATTAAACTTGCTAGGTTGCTTGGACATGATTTCCTTTCTATTTCAGACCATCACAGGGTTATTTCAAGTCAAAAATGTACTCAGAACCCCCCTGGGATGCTCCTGTAATAAACAACTAAGAAGAGATTCCCTGATAGATTCATGAAATGCAATACCTGCCCCCATAAAATTCTACAGTTCACGAGTCTACCTGGAGCAAAATTACACATATTATTCATTCTGAAAATACATTGGCACAGGTATGTAAAGACAAGTGGAACACAACAGAAATTGCACTGTGTCTGAAAAGCAACAATAATGGAAGTAGCCTGACTCACAGAAGGAGAAGTAGCAGAATGCCCTGGCTTGCTGTTATCAAGTGTTCCTACTGTGTTTCTCTCGTTTCCTTTTATGATAAAAAAATTGATACATAGAAGGTGTGGTTAAAATAAATCTTCTCTTTACAAATGATTGACTGTTGGGTAAGAATATAAAATACACATAAAAAACAGTGAGGCTGAAGCCAGGTAGAAATATCTATGAAGATGTTTTCTCCTTTGTTGCTTTAAATCTTTCACTAAGAAAAATGAAGTCATTTACTTTTCAAAATGAGTTACAGACTCAAAATGGTCTTTTAAAGATATTGCCTCAAAAATGGTAGAAGTGCCAGCTTTTTATGGTTTATAGCTGAGATAGTATTGCAAGTTTAAGGATTAAATGTTCTGCCAGTTTAGATAAAATGGTTTTGTGGAAATCAAATTGACATAATATGATTTACACCAAGCTCCAGTTTGGATGCAAATTATTATGGCATTCTTTAAGCATAACCAAAAGAACTCACATATGGGAAACTTGACAGAAAAAAGTCACAGATGATAATCAAACTGTGTATGTTCCTATTTGTATTAAAATGCTTATTGTGAAAGCATCTGTTTTTGTCACACTTGCTGACAAATTTAATCTTTTCATAGAGCATTTACTACAATGGCAGTCATTTCAAAACAATGTAACAGAAAGTTGGAAAGTGCTTCTGTAATTCCTTTCATTTTTTACTTAGAAACTGGCAGACAATCAGCAGCGCCTCAACACTTTGAAATGGTTCATACATATTGGCAAGCAACCTCTAATGTTATTATACAGAATCTGGAGCAATGGGAAAAAAGACCCCAAAACAACTCATAAGGGTGTTGTTGTTTTTTAATGGCTCTTAAAATGTCATTGGCAACACTGGTTTCAGGCAACTGGATCATCTGGGATTATTTCAAATGTTTGTTTTTGAATATAAGAGCAACAAAAGGTCACACTTCAATTTTTAAAATAAGCCTCACTTCCTGAATGGGATTGTTTGGGTAGAACGTAGCTGCCCATGAAATGGTTTCCCTTAGCTCTTTTTGTAAACAAGAACATTATGTACTATTATTGGGGGTCTGAATAAATAGAGTTAATTAATCCATCTGTTTTTAAGCTTAAAAAGGCATTCAGTGATCTTGTTATTGATTTATATAAGCCATGGAGTGGAACATGCCATGATAAACTATTGCTTGTATTCTCAAATCTTCCTTCAAAGCGAATCTGTATAAAAATTTAGATAGATCTGGTATGTACATTGTCAAATCCAGATGTGGCTCAGATTTTGAAACAAACTGACCATATCATGGAGAACCACAGAAAGCTAAAGTTTTGTAGACTCTCATCACATGGGAAACATTCCAAAGAAATATGAACTATGAAAAGGATGAGAAAGGCTGGATATACATGAAATTTCTTACAGACAGGAATCATTGGTTTGCCAGGCATAGTACAGTAGGGCTGTTGAAAAAACAATTCAGTAAAATTCAGATTCGGCAAAATTCGGCTGGTTTTTATTCAGGAAATTCCAAATTCCCCCTATTCGGTATAGGGGGAATTCAGCTTGAAATTCGGCATTCCCGAATAAATTCGGCCAAATTTTGCCGATCTGGGCTTTCCGTGGCTCTGGGGGGGCATTTTTTGGGGTAGAGGTCCCAAACTTCCAGGGTAGCTTGGAGGGACCCTCCTTGCAAGAACCCCCAGGTTTGGTGAGGATTGGGTCAGGGGGTCCAGAGTTATGGGGTCTGGAAGGGGGCAACCCCCCTTCCCCATTAAAACCAATGCAAACCTTTTTGCATTGGTTTTAATGGAGAAGGGGGTTGCCCCTTCCAGACCCCAGACCCTGACTCAATCCTCACCAAACTTGGGGGTTCTTGCAAGGAGGGTCTCTCCAAGCTATCCTGGAAGTTTGGGACCTCTACCCCAAAAAATGCCACCCCCAGAGCCATGGGAAAAAACCTCAAATTGACTTCCTTTTCTTTTCACACCTTTTTCACACCTAGCCTGGGAAACTAGGTCAGACTAATTAACCTGGCCTCTTTTTTCCCATGATTGGGTTGCATAGAGGGTTTTATTTTCATTTTGGAGTTTTTTTTAACAGCCCGGGGGGGGCATTTTTGCAAGTAGAGGTCCCAAACTTTCAGGGTGGCTTGAGGGGACCCTTCTGGCAAGAACCCCCAAGTTTGGTTAGGATTGGGTCAGGGGGTCCGGAGTTATGGGGTCTGAGCATCTGGATTAGACCATGGAAAAAGAAAAGAAAAACAGTTCAGGAGAAGCACATACTCCATCTCTCAATATGTCTCATTCTGACCTGTGGATATTACAAAGATATATGATAAGAGAAAGAAATGCATGTAGGAAGTGTAAAATATTATTACTACATTTATTCATTGCCCTTTCTCTTAGATCTCCTTTAACCGTGTCTCATACGTGAATTAATGCGTTCCATTTAGAAATTCCAAGGCTGTTTACTTATGAATATTTCATAAGCCTTAGCTATATGAGAAGTAAACGTGAAAAGGCCACAAGTCTGCTGTTTTTCCATCAAATGCTTGAGGGCTGATGTAAGAAAAGGAGAAATGCTGAAGGATTCATGTCCCACATTAACATTGTTAATATGCTTGATTCCTTCTGTTTACATTGATTATGCTAATTTAAATTATTCTGTATGGGTACAGTGAGGAGTTGCTACTACTTAAATATGTGCGATCTTTTTTGCCTGACACAATGCTTTTCAAGATTAACAATCTTGTTGGTTCATTAAATGCCAAAAAAATTACTTTCATGCTCAAGTATTATTTTATTATTTTATTTTACTTTATTTCTAGCCCCCTATGATGGAATGTTTTTATTTTGTTCTCACATACACCAACTCTCACTATCTCTGTTGAGACTTATAACTTTCTATGACACTGTTGCCACTAATTATGATAGATCTCTTATTTTCTATAAAAAGTCAGAAATATATGGCACTCAACAGGCTTTTTGAAGTACAACTTAAAAATAGTTTTATTTGTCTCTTTTGAGGGGATTTAAAAGTCAGGTTAGCAAAGCTTCATAACTGGAATGTGGGTTGTAACAGAACTGATGAACTTGAGACAGTTATGTTCAAGTGATATATTGTAATTCCAAATGTATCAAGGTGGTTCACATACAAGTGTTTAAACTTTTATTTTCTACTGAGAGTGATTTCTCTTGGCAGTCACTGGTTTGTTTCTTAAACTTAAGCTTCTTTTACACAGTGGTTCTTTAGTTGGAGGTATTAGGAACATTAACACACTTCCTCAGTTTCTCCTTTAAACTGGCCTGGGATCACTCCTTCAACCAGAGCTATTTCCCATTAAACTCTTAGGGATCATTTTATCAACCTTAGAGCTATTTCCCTAGATAACTAGTTATGGATCCTTCCTGATACAAAACCCAAATGTGTTCCTTTTCATTCTAGAGGAGAATCCTCCACCAGACAGCTTGCACTTCACACCGCTGTCTCCAAGCTCTGTCTGTTAACTTCTCTCTCATTCAACTGTCAGAACTCTCCAACTGCCATTCTCAGAATTCTATTTGAACTCCCTGTCAATCAAGGGGTTCTATGACCAGGACAACTCTTTGGAATGCAGCTGTCCATCACACTCATGTTTCTCACTGAGCCCTAAGGTGGATTACACAGTGTCAGTCAATACAATCCATAGTATGAGACATGTGATAAGCAATGTAATAGGACTAGGATTATAGCAATCTGAAACAAAGCATGATATGTTAAACAATGCAGAAAATGTTATTACATAAAATAAGGGTTACTGTAGTCCATTCAATGCTGTCATGCAATTCTCATCCTTTGCAAAGGGGTTTTGGCTAAGAAGTTCACTGCATACTAGATGAGAAGAATGAAAATAATAATGAGTTGGATCTAGTGCCTTCCTTCTGCTAAGCAAGCAGCCTTGCTCATTTGCAGGGTTTCCTTTGTTGGAGAAAAAGTTGTCACATAGTGGAAAGGCTGGATCCAACCAACTATGTTTAGGAAGAAGACAGGAACTTAAAGTACAGACAGGCTGTTATGGAGGGGAAATATAGGATCCAACCCTGCATTTCTGTTCTAACACTAAGGTGAGCATGGAGTGGTAGTACATGTGGGGGGAAGGTTAGATTTTTTTTTAGCTGGATCTTGAAATAAAAAAATGGCCCATTTGTGGGTCATTTGTAGGAGATAATCAATGTAGGAGAATTTATGTGCCCACCTCTTTCCTCCCAATCTCTCCACCACCACTGCATCAGCACAAAATAAAATACTGGTTTCGAGGAAAAACACATTTGCTGATATAAAGTCCTGTTCTGCACATAAAAACATGGTTAACAACTGCCCATGTTGCTTTTCGTTTTAATCAAGAGTTTATGAGAACCTGTGCATCATGACTGAGTATTGGCCGTTTGGTACCCACTGCCCTTCATGCTAGAGCAGTCCATTTGGCAAAGATGCACTGACACAATAGTTGAACAGAATAGTTACTTACCTGTCACTGGCTAGTCTGTCCAGCAGAGGTTCTAGCCAGCCTTTGAGACACTCGCAGTGGGAGTCCATGAAGACCACAATGTCCCCTGTTGCTCGTGCAGCACCAAGCATACGACCCTGGATGACCCCTAGTCTTTTGTTGCTCCTAATCAATTTCACACCTGCCAGCTTAGAGATGTGCTCACTCAGGGATGACTTTAAGTATCCTGCCATTAAAATAACAATGGTTTAGATTTTAGGTTAGTCTGAAGATGTTTCCCCCCCCAAAATAATTTCTTCCAGAAATTACTTGGCTGCCAGTTTGTATATTTGATCCACAATGCTGTGGAGTAGAAAATATGAGAGTAATGAATTGTTGACACATTTTTCATAGCAGTGTTTATGGGAAGGTGTGTGTGCGTGAGGGGGGAAAGGAAATGCCTGGCAAGTTTTATTTCACGCTGAGGTGTAGCTTACATCCAGCAGTGTTCTTGCTGAAGTGCATTAAGGTGATGAATAGTTCATTCAAACCTACATTTATGATGTGTCACTAAATCGTATGCATCTGAATATGTGAACTCCTCCACTGAAAAGTTTTTGAAGTCATGTGAAGTTCTGTCTGCAATGTGTTATGGATGATGATTCTCCCCCCCCCCCACATAAAAACCTCACTTGATGTTGGAGCAATGAAGTAATGAATGTCTGTGTGGACTGAACCTAAATTAACCAAAAAGTAAGAGTGAATACAGGCACTTTCACACAGCCCAAATAATGCACTTTCAATCCACTTTCAATGTACTTTGAAGGTGGATTTTACTGTGTGAACTGGCAAAATCCACTTGCAAACGATCGTTAAGGTGCACTGAAAGTGGATTGAAAGTGCATTATTTGGGCTGTATGAAAGTGCCCTAATGCCACTACATTGTGATTCCAGTTCTGTGTTAGAAACATAATATCAGCAAGTTGAGTATTGGATCAGCGAGTTGCTTCCTAAGCCAAGGAGCTGAGTCAGCTCTCATTTTTTACTCACTCTTTGTACATGGGTGATAGGGGTGCCTGCCTTCCCCCTAAATAGGATTGCCAGGTCCCTCTTCGCCACCTGTGGGAGGTTTTTGGGGAAGAGCCTGAGGAGGGTGGGGTTTGGGAAGGGGAGGGATTCAATGCCATAGAGTCCAATTGCCAAAGCTGCCATTTTCTCCAGGTGAATTGATCTCTATCAGCTGGAGATCAGTCGTAATAGCAGGCAATCTCCAGCTAGTACCTGGAGGTGGGCAACCCTACCCCCAAATATAGTTATCCTTCCTCTCCCCACCACAATTCACAAACATTTAAATTGATTGGAAAACGACTTGGTTGACTGTGTGTTGGTGATGTCACAAGTGGCAGCCCATAGGCAACTAACTCAGCTGGCTTTTTCACAGTTCCGACTAAACTGTGTTGCAAACCTGCATCTCTTTTCTGCCAGAGGTTATCCCATATGTATGCTTGGAAAGCAATGAGAATACTATCACACTGCCTCCAAGTGTCGGAAAGTTCCAAGAGACTGAAGATGGAACACAGGCAGGATGGTGCTGCTGCAGTCGTCTTGTTTGTGGCTTCCTAGAGGCACCTGGTTGGCCACTGTGTGAACAGACTGCTGGACTTGATGGGCCTTGGTCTGATCCAGTAGGGCCTTTCTTATGTTCTTAAGATGGGCTGGGAGACTATGAGGTCATCTACAATTTCTGCCACCTTGCATTTAGACGTTACAAACAATCTACATGGTTGCATACTGAAAATGATGAGCTTACAAGTGATCGTTACATGGCAATTATTTGTCTAGTTCACCAAAGGAGACGTTCTGTTGATTGTCCTAGCTCTGATGAGTATCTAGAATGCATGTTGTTTATCAAAGAAAAAAGAGACAAGCGATTGCTAATAGTCTGATAAGGACCTGTAATAATGATAATCACCTGTAACCTAAATTATTCCAAAGAGGTAGTGGTATTCGTCTGTTGAAGCCGAAGACTTGTGGCACCTGACAACATTTTAATACAGCATAAGATATTGTGGACTGGAATTGGCCTCTAGTCCATGAAAACATATGCTCAAATACACTATTGTGAGCCTTTGTGTTTAACTCTTGTAACGGCCTTTGGCCATATGCAATAAACTAAACTTGAATTAGTACCACAAAACTGTTGGTTATTCTAAGCTCATTAATTTACTGTACCCACACCCATACACACACACACACACACACACACAAACAACCATTTGGCCTTTACTCATCAAGTTGAACTAAATTCTAATTAATAGGGTTGCCAGGTCCCTCTTCACCACTGGAGGGAGGATTTTTTGGGGCGGAGCCTGAGGAGAACAGGGTTTGGGAGGAGAAGGACTTCAATGGCATAGAGTCTAAATGCCAAAGTGGCCATTTTCTCCAGGTGAACTGATCTCTATTGGCTGGAGATAGTTGTAATAGCAGGAGATCTTCAGCTACTACCTGGAGGTTCTATCAGAACAATAACCTATGCTGAAAATTATGGCTATAACAAGAAACAACAGCACGTAGGGCTCTTTAAGAAATAGCAATTTACTGTGTAAATTGGACACACGGGATTTCATTAATCATGTTGAAAATTTTTCTTTACCACCACAGGCAGCCTTTGTATCTTTAGATGTCTCTGCCCTTTACACGAATATCCCATTGGAAGAGGCACGCAACATTTGTTCAAGATAGGCTGGATTCCCGATCTGATTCTAATCCTCCAACTCATTTTTTAATGTCTTTACTTGACATTATTTTTGATCATAATTTTTTCAGATATGGAGATCAATTTTTTGTTCAAACTCAAGGGGTTGCCATGGGGGCTGCTTTTGCTCCCTCCATAGCTAACCTATATATGATAGCCTTTAAAGAAAAATTTCTTTATGGTAGTGAGTTTTTTCAGGATCATGTCTTAATTTTTTATAGGTATATTGATGATTTATTTTTCATTCTTGATTCGGCTTCCAGCTATAGCTCCTTACTTATTTGGATAAATTCTCTGGATCCACATTTGAAGTTTTCCGGCGATTGTAATTGCCAGTCCTTATCATATCTAGATGTGACGGTCTTTAGGACCGCACAAAATCTGGCAGCCGTCAAACCTTTTTGTAAACCTACCGACCTGGGGGCAGGTCTTCATTTTGCGTCATATCACCCTTTACATCTCAGACGTAATCTTCCATTTAGCCATCTATTAAGGCTCAAGAGGAATTCTAAATTTGAGCATGATTTTTCTTTGTCTTCAGAACAATTATTTACCAAGTTAAAATCTAGGGGATACAGCGATTCTATCATCTCTGAAGCAAGAGTTAAAGCAGCAAAGAAAACCAGAATGGAATTATTGGCATCTAAACCTTCTCAAGATCAATGTGCTTCTAGAGTGTATGCTTCACTTCAGTTTACTCACCTGTCGAGTGAAATCAAGAAAATTATTTTCCGTCATTGGCATATTTTAAATTGACCCCGTTATTAGGGCTACGAAAAACATCATCTTTACGCAATAGCTTGGTGAAAACGGACCATCTCCCTGTCAAGCAACAGACCAAACCCAATGGCCATTTCAAATGTGGCACATGCGCAATGTGCAGGTTTAGTCTACCGGTTAAAGAGATCAGTTCTTCCGCCTTTAAATTCAGATATCAAATCAAACAATTCTGTAATTGTTTGTCTGAAAATGTTATCTATGCGGTCTCGTGCCCGTGCTCTCTCCTGTACATCGGTTCCACATCTAGACAGCTCAAAGTAAGGATTGCTGAGCATAGAACACGCATTCGCGCACGTGTACTTGAAGCCCCACTCACGGCGCACTATTTAGAAAAGGGTCACATGGAGAATGATCTATCTTTCTTTGTACTGTGGAAATACACCCCCAAGCCTTACCATAAAGAAGATGTCCTCACCATTTTGCATAGACAGGAGATGAAGATGATATTCCTTTTTAAAACCCTGGCCCCTGGTGGCCTCAACAATGAATTCGACTTGGGATGTTTTCTTTAAGTTTGCTTCTAGCTCTCTAAGTTTTTTTCTTCTACTAACCTTTCACTGCAATTCCATTGTAAATGCCCCTCAGCTGGGAATGTTTTACACTCAAACATAAGTCACAGATAGCTGCTTGAGAAACTTCTATGCTCATTGTAGCACAGGAGAACCTGGAGGGTCGCTATTTTGTTCACATTGGGTAAGATATTTTCAGCTCCTGACTTCTTCTTTACTTACATTACATGCTTTTGTTTATTTATGCATATAATAATTTTGTATTGTAGAGGCATTTGCACATTGGAAATATTTATTGAACTGATAGAGTGTGCCTTTTGAATCATGACCATGGTAAGGCTGCTTATTTCACTATTTATTTAACGTAATACATGTTATAAGTAACTGATATTAAATGAATATTATACATTATTTACAGAGGCACATGTGCCCTTAGATACATTATGGAAGAAATTGATATTAATATTGAATCACTGATATACAACTGAAGAAGCTGTTATCAAGCGAAACGATCACCAATCTGGAGGTGTCGTCTTGTGTTGTTGTGGTGCTGCTGTGGAAAAATCATCTGTATAATTGTCACATTTATTCATTTATTTGGAAGCACATGGTGAATTAACCTATTTATGTTTATTGATATATGGTCTCACCTGTCTAAAGTTTCCTGTATGAAGTAAATACAAACTTTTGGATGTCAAATTGTATGATGTAAATACAAAGTCTTGGATATTTTTCTCATAGATATTTTTTCTTATACATATGCTTGTTCAGTATAAATATTTTACACGGTAAATTGCTATTTCTTAAAGAGCCCTACGTGCTGTTGTTTCTTGTTACTACCTGGAGGTTGGCAACCCTACTAATTAATGTTAAAAAGCTGTGAGGGAATCTTTCAGTTTCAGGACAAATATTGCCCAGTAATAATATTAGTTCATGACCTTAAATTACATCACAGGAAATAATCCCAGGAAATGCTGAGAATTTCCAGCATTATTATTTTCCCCAATAGTCAGAAAATACGATGGCAACCATGCTTGCAGGAAACGCAAGATTTGAAAGAGGAAGTGCCCACCCCTGACCACCGTTTATTTTCTTATCCTCTCTGCTAAACCAGCAGATCCCATCAGACTGACTATGGGAGCAAAAGAAGAACTACCTTGTGTGCTGAGGTCATCTACAAGGATGATTTCTCTGAGAAAGGCCCTGGGGGCTGTATCCAAGATGCTATGAACAGTCCTCAAGAGAGTCGACCAGGCCTCATTATGGAAGCAGATGATGACACTCGCCGTAGGCAGATTGGGACTGGATTCTTGTTGCAGGCACCTTAGAAAGGGAACAAAAGGTACACCGTGCAAATTAATCTGTTTCTTTTAGAGTTTTGCCCAATAAAATATTCTCAGTTACTCAAAAATTTGTATCGGCATGACTGGCTTAAAAACAAACAAACATTGCTTTATCCATTTTGCATCCCAGACTTATTTAACGCATTGTGCATCTGTCGTCTATAAATCTTTAATTATGGTATTATAGAATTTGGTAAGGATTATATAAAGTGCATGCAATTCTATTGTGTTTCATAATATTTTGTTAAGTAGCAGCACTGCTTATAAGCCAAGGATTCCTAGGGAAATATTAAGTAGGAAATTATGAGCTGCATTCTATTATAATGCAATTACATACTAGAATAAACTAACATCGCTCAAAGGTTTGTACACCTCACACAGCTTTTTCTAAAACAAAACAAAACCTTCTTAGATGCTTCTGTAGATAAGAGCCGGTACCAGCATGCAAGGGGACATTACTAAAAAGAATCTGAAAGGTCAGTACTAATTAATGTTAATTTAAAAAGTGATTTCTTTGTAAGTGTACAATCCATAAAGGATTGCCAACCTCCAGGTAGTCCACAAGAAAAGAAGGCTCAGTGCTGTAAGGATAATTGGAGCAACCCAAAACAGCACTATAACACTATAAAGCAAATAAGTGAATTTTATAAAGTGCAAAGTGAATAAATATATACAGCATATACAAAGGGAGTACAACCAGATACAAAATTTACAATAACAATCCAATAAATATGACTTATCAAGAGGATGCCAAGGATCCTGATTCAACAGGTAAGTTCAAGTAATCAACCAATTAAGGTATCATTTGATATTAGAATTTTTTGAATCATTCAAATTCTTTTTAGGTTGCAGTTATTGGAACAAAGCCACAGGAAAAAGATGTCAGACGTGTTGTCTAGATCGGGACCACGTTTCGCATATGGCTTCTTCGGTGACCTGTATCTGTGTATCAAAAATGCATGTATTCAACTAATAAATCAACATTTATAATAGACATTAAAACATTATTAAATCAATAATAAAAAGACTATGCAAGCATAAATATTCTTACCAATAATAGATATAAGTATAAGTGCCTTAGTAGGTGTTGTCTCATAGGGACCGCAAAGATTTGTATCCAGGTCTCCAAAAGGACAGAATAGTCAAGGAAAGATAAGGATGGTATTTAAAAGTAAAAAGGATTTGGCTCTTAAATGATCGCAGCTGTAGCAGACAGGCTCAGAAAACACTCAGAAAAAAAGGGTTCTTAAAGTGATGCTATCCTAAAAAACAGGAATAATCTAATTCATTGTTTAGACCATTGGGAGACAATGTTCCCATAAGGAAAATAAGTTTAGTCTCCATTTGGTGCAATATTTTTTGGATATTTTGCGAGTCATAGGGTCGACCACGGAATTGCCATAAAACACAAAAGGAGAAATCCCTATCTCCATGTCCTTTTTCCAAAAAATGGGCAGTGAGCGGGGCTTCTAAATTTCTGGAGCGAATTCTAGAAGAATGTTCAGAGATCCTGATCCTCACGGGACGTATGGTGCTGCCAATGTATTTTAAACCACATTTACATTCCACGCAATAAACAACATTTTTTGAAGCACAATTAAAGAAATTTTTTAGAAAAAAACGGAAACCAGTGGTAGCAGATGTGAGCTCTTTAACTGTAAGGCATAAATTACACACTGAGCACGTACCACAACGATGATGTCCTATTGCTGGCGGCAAAAGTAAAGAAGTGGAAAAAGAAGGCTGGGGAGAAATGTCAGTGTGAACCAGGAAGTCACGCATGGATCGTGGGCGGCGTAATCCGCATAGAGGTGGATTTTTACAGCCAGGTAAGGTTTCTACTAGGTGCCAATGTCTTTTGATTATGTTATTGATCAGATGAGCCTTGGAGCTATGTTGTAAGGACCAAGTAATGTTAGTAGAAGATGTAGGTGGTTTTGATCTTAAAAGTTCCTGTCTGTCTTTCAGATCTGCTCTGGTTTTGGCTGACTGTAAGACGTGGGGTGGATATCCTTTGGCTGACAATGCATTGTTTAAAGAAGCAGCTGTATAGTGATAGTCTGTTGAAAGAGTTGAATTCCTCTTTATTCTTAAAAAATGACTGTAAGGAAGGTTGTTAATTAAGTGTGGTGGATGAAAAGAAGAAAAATCAAGTCCTGCATGCTTAGTTAGGGGTTTGGTATAGGGTTTTACTGCCAGAGTAGACCCAGCAGTAACAAACACTTCCAAATCCAGAAATGGAATGGAAGTCTTACTGAACGTACCAGTAAAAGTAAGGTGAGTATGAAGAGTATTAACCCATTCTAAAAACTGTTTGTAGGCAGCCACTGACTTGAAATTAAAGAACAAATCATCAACAAAACGTTTATAAATAAGAATGTCATCTGAAAAGGGATTGTTTTGGAATATGAACTTTTTTTCGAAGTAAATCATAAAAATATTGGCTATTGAAGGAGCGCAAGCTGCGCCCATACTGACTCCATTAACTTGTAAATAAAATTGATCTTTATACCTAAAGTAATTATGCTCAAATAATATATCCAAAAGTTGCAGCAAAAATTGGGTAGGCGGTGAGGGGTCATTTCTAGAGTCTAAAAGATCTTGGATAATATTGCGCGCTTCATTAAGGGGTATATTCGTATACAAAGATACGACATCTAAGGTAGCAAAAATACTATCAGATGGAATAGATTTGTTTTCCAGTTGAAAAATAAAATCTCGAGAATCTAGAAGAAACGAAGAGGTAGAAGAAGCATAAGGTTTTAAATAATAATCTAGGAACTGGGCAATAGGTTCTAGAAGTGATCCTGAGCCGGAAATAATAGGACGGCCAGGGGGAGGGCGAGTAGTTTTATGCACTTTGGGTAAAGTATAAAATACAGGTGTTCTAGGAAATTTATTCTGTAGGAATTCAGCAGTTTGTGATGTGATATAGCCAGCTGCAAGACCTTCATAGACAGTTGTTCTAATAATTAATTCTATAGCTTTAACAGGGTTAGTAGAAATGGGACGATAGAAAGCAGAATTGGAAAGCTGTCGCAAATTTTCATTGTCATAATCACAGTAATTTAAAATAACAATAGATCCACCCTTATCTGCCTCCTTTATGACAATGGATTTATCTTTATTTAATTGATCAACAATCATTTCTTGGGCCGGAGTGAAATTTATTGAAGTGGGAATATGTCTCTTTTCCATCAAAGACACATCCCGAAGAACTAAATGTTGAAAGGTCTGAATGAGATGATTGGGGTTAGCAGGAATGAATGTGGAAGGACATTTAAAAGGTTGCCTCGCAACTGATGAACCCTGAAAAAAATCCTTTAGTTTTAATTGTCGGAATAATTTAAACAGGTCTACTCGGGTGTAAAAAGATGAATACTTTGGAGTAGGTGCAAAGCCAAGCCCCAAATTCAATACTTCTAATTCAGCTTTAGAAAGAGGTCTGTCAGATAAATTAAGGACTAAGTTCTCTCGTTTTGATTCCTCCCGCCTTGATTCCCTTTTTGTGCTTCAAAAAATGTTGTTTATTGCGTGGAATGTAAATGTGGTTTAAAATACATTGGCAGCACCATACGTCCCGTGAGGATCAGGATCTCTGAACATTCTTCTAGAATTCGCTCCAGAAATTTAGAAGCCCCGCTCACTGCCCATTTTTTGGAAAAAGGACATGGAGATAGGGATTTCTCCTTTTGTGTTTTATGGCAATTCCGTGGTCGACCCTATGACTCGCAAAATATCCAAAAAATATTGCACCAAATGGAGACTAAACTTATTTTCCTTATGGGAACATTGTCTCCCAATGGTCTAAACAATGAATTAGATTATTCCTGTTTTTTAGGATAGCATCACTTTAAGAACCCTTTTTTTCTGAGTGTTTTCTGAGCCTGTCTGCTACAGCTGCGATCATTTAAGAGCCAAATCCTTTTTACTTTTAAATACCATCCTTATCTTTCCTTGACTATTCTGTCCTTTTGGAGACCTGGATACAAATCTTTGCGGTCCCTATGAGACAACACCTACTAAGGCACTTATACTTATATCTATTATTGGTAAGAATATTTATGCTTGCATAGTCTTTTTATTATTGATTTAATAATGTTTTAATGTCTATTATAAATGTTGATTTATTAGTTGAATACATGCATTTTTGATACACAGATACAGGTCACCGAAGAAGCCATATGCGAAACGTGGTCCCGATCTAGACAACACGTCTGACATCTTTTTCCTGTGGCTTTGTTCCAATAACTGCAACCTAAAAAGAATTTGAATGATTCAAAAAATTCTAATATCAAATGATACCTTAATTGGTTGATTACTTGAACTTACCTGTTGAATCAGGATCCTTGGCATCCTCTTGATAAGTCATATTTATTGGATTGTTATTGTAAATTTTGTATCTGGTTGTACTCCCTTTGTATATGCTGTATATATTTATTCACTTTGCACTTTATAAAATTCACTTATTTGCTTTATAGTGTTATAGTGCTGTTTTGGGTTGCTCCAATTATCCTTACAGCACTGAGCCTTCTTTTCTTGTGGTTTACCATTATGGCTCACAAACTCGATATGTTTACATTTAGTAATGTTGAAAAAGGAAATATTTTAAAGACTATGCCTTCATTATGTAATTTGTCCACTTATACCCAGGATATAGATGGTACCACTTTATGGAATTTGGTCAAGAAAAAAACTAGACTTGATTTGCATGCTGCCTCATTAGCCGATTATTGTAAATCAGAACTAATTCCTAGGGGTCTTAGAATTCAAAAGGCTCCTGCTTTATTCATTGAAAGTTCTTCTTTTAAGGAACGGTGGGCTGCTATTTTGAATCGCTGTTCAATGGACCTGATGTTATTAATCATCCAACAAGCCTCCAGTGATTCCAACAAAATGGAGGATGATATTAAAAAAGCTAAGGATGATTTGCGTATAAAAACTTCTGCAGATGATTATAAAAAATATTTGGATAACTTAGAAAAAGACCTTGCTGAATATGTGCAGAATATAAAATCCATGAAAATGCGAAAGTTTTCTAGGGACAAAAATGATTATGCACAAAAGAAAATATATTATTGGGAATACAAGCAGTCAAGTCCCTCTCATTCTTCCTCCAGAAGGAATTTCTATCAGCCACCTCCTTCCAATAATGACCGTGATTTTGATTCATATAGCTCCTCTAGTGCAGGTTCATCCTTTTCTAATACTTCTTACAACAGAAAACCTTATTTTTTGCGAACTGGAGGACGACCAAAGAACTACAGACCCCCAGGCTCCCGCCCACGAGGCGGGAGGAATCAAAACGAGAGAACTTAGTCCTTAATTTATCTGACAGACCTCTTTCTAAAGCTGAATTAGAAGTATTGAATTTGGGGCTTGGCTTTGCACCTACTCCAAAGTATTCATCTTTTTACACCCGAGTAGACCTGTTTAAATTATTCCGACAATTAAAACTAAAGGATTTTTTTCAGGGTTCATCAGTTGCGAGGCAACCTTTTAAATGTCCTTCCACATTCATTCCTGCTAACCCCAATCATCTCATTCAGACCTTTCAACATTTAGTTCTTCGGGATGTGTCTTTGATGGAAAAGAGACATATTCCCACTTCAATAAATTTCACTCCGGCCCAAGAAATGATTGTTGATCAATTAAATAAAGATAAATCCATTGTCATAAAGGAGGCAGATAAGGGTGGATCTATTGTTATTTTAAATTACTGTGATTATGACAATGAAAATTTGCGACAGCTTTCCAATTCTGCTTTCTATCGTCCCATTTCTACTAACCCTGTTAAAGCTATAGAATTAATTATTAGAACAACTGTCTATGAAGGTCTTGCAGCTGGCTATATCACATCACAAACTGCTGAATTCCTACAGAATAAATTTCCTAGAACACCTGTATTTTATACTTTACCCAAAGTGCATAAAACTACTCGCCCTCCCCCTGGCCGTCCTATTATTTCCGGCTCAGGATCACTTCTAGAACCTATTGCCCAGTTCCTAGATTATTATTTAAAACCTTATGCTTCTTCTACCTCTTCGTTTCTTCTAGATTCTCGAGATTTTATTTTTCAACTGGAAAACAAATCTATTCCATCTGATAGTATTTTTGCTACCTTAGATGTCGTATCTTTGTATACGAATATACCCCTTAATGAAGCGCGCAATATTATCCAAGATCTTTTAGACTCTAGAAATGACCCCTCACCGCCTACCCAATTTTTGCTGCAACTTTTGGATATATTATTTGAGCATAATTACTTTAGGTATAAAGATCAATTTTATTTACAAGTTAATGGAGTCAGTATGGGCGCAGCTTGCGCTCCTTCAATAGCCAATATTTTTATGATTTACTTCGAAAAAAAGTTCATATTCCAAAACAATCCCTTTTCAGATGACATTCTTATTTATAAACGTTTTGTTGATGATTTGTTCTTTAATTTCAAGTCAGTGGCTGCCTACAAACAGTTTTTAGAATGGGTTAATACTCTTCATACTCACCTTACTTTTACTGGTACGTTCAGTAAGACTTCCATTCCATTTCTGGATTTGGAAGTGTTTGTTACTGCTGGGTCTACTCTGGCAGTAAAACCCTATACCAAACCCCTAACTAAGCATGCAGGACTTGATTTTTCTTCTTTTCATCCACCACACTTAATTAACAACCTTCCTTACAGTCATTTTTTAAGAATAAAGAGGAATTCAACTCTTTCAACAGACTATCACTATACAGCTGCTTCTTTAAACAATGCATTGTCAGCCAAAGGATATCCACCCCACGTCTTACAGTCAGCCAAAACCAGAGCAGATCTGAAAGACAGACAGGAACTTTTAAGATCAAAACCACCTACATCTTCTACTAACATTACTTGGTCCTTACAACATAGCTCCAAGGCTCATCTGATCAATAACATAATCAAAAGACATTGGCACCTAGTAGAAACCTTACCTGGCTGTAAAAATCCACCTCTATGCGGATTACGCCGCCCACGATCCATGCGTGACTTCCTGGTTCACACTGACATTTCTCCCCAGCCTTCTTTTTCCACTTCTTTACTTTTGCCGCCAGCAATAGGACATCATCGTTGTGGTACGTGCTCAGTGTGTAATTTATGCCTTACAGTTAAAGAGCTCACATCTGCTACCACTGGTTTCCGTTTTTTTCTAAAAAATTTCTTTAATTGTGCTTCAAAAAATGTTGTTTATTGCGTGGAATGTAAATGTGGTTTAAAATACATTGGCAGCACCATACGTCCCGTGAGGATCAGGATCTCTGAACATTCTTCTAGAATTCGCTCCAGAAATTTAGAAGCCCCGCTCACTGCCCATTTTTTGGAAAAAGGACATGGAGATAGGGATTTCTCCTTTTGTGTTTTATGGCAATTCCGTGGTCGACCCTATGACTCGCAAAATATCCAAAAAATATTGCACCAAATGGAGACTAAACTTATTTTCCTTATGGGAACATTGTCTCCCAATGGTCTAAACAATGAATTAGATTATTCCTGTTTTTTAGGATAGCATCACTTTAAGAACCCTTTTTTTCTGAGTGTTTTCTGAGCCTGTCTGCTACAGCTGCGATCATTTAAGAGCCAAATCCTTTTTACTTTTAAATACCATCCTTATCTTTCCTTGACTATTCTGTCCTTTTGGAGACCTGGATACAAATCTTTGCGGTCCCTATGAGACAACACCTACTAAGGCACTTATACTTATATCTATTATTGGTAAGAATATTTATGCTTGCATAGTCTTTTTATTATTGATTTAATAATGTTTTAATGTCTATTATAAATGTTGATTTATTAGTTGAATACATGCATTTTTGATACACAGATACAGGTCACCGAAGAAGCCATATGCGAAACGTGGTCCCGATCTAGACAACACGTCTGACATCTTTTTCCTGTGGCTTTGTTCCAATAACTGCAACCTAAAAAGAATTTGAATGATTCAAAAAATTCTAATATCAAATGATACCTTAATTGGTTGATTACTTGAACTTACCTGTTGAATCAGGATCCTTGGCATCCTCTTGATAAGTCATATTTATTGGATTGTTATTGTAAATTTTGTATCTGGTTGTACTCCCTTTGTATATGCTGTATATATTTATTCACTTTGCACTTTATAAAATTCACTTATTTGCTTTATAGTGTTATAGTGCTGTTTTGGGTTGCTCCAACCTCCAGGTAGTAGCTGGAGATCTCCTCCTATTACAGCTGATCTCCCGCCGATAGAGATCGGTTCTCCTGGAGAAAATGGCCGCTTGGGCAATTGGACTCTATGGCATTGAAGTCCCTCCCCTCCCCAAACCCCGCCCTCCTCAGGCTCCACCCAAAAACCTCCTGCCGATGGCAAAGAGGACCTGGAAGCCCTAAATCCATAGTATACATTGTTGTTTATTTAATTTTCTCAATATTAAGATGTAATTAGATATTGCATGCTGTACATGCTCTGTGAATTGTCCGATGTATAATTTGTATATATAATTTTAAAAATAAACAGCCAATTGCCCCATAGCACCCTATGCATTTCCACAAGTGGGATCCTGTGAACTGACCTATTTACAGTGAATTCCTAAGAACACTTTCTTGGGAGTAAGCTCTATTCAGAAGACTTGAGTAGAATTTTGAGTAGACATTAGGGATTCCAACCTCCAGGTAGTAGCTGGAGATCTCCTCCTATTACAACTGCTCTCCAGCAGATAGAGATCAGGTCACTGTAGTGGAAATTGCGGAAGACAATTGTACTCACGAGGAGGTAGGTGGTGCTCAATACAGCCCTTCTGCATGTGAAAGCAATCTCAGGGAGTTAATTGTCACACTACACTGTAAATAATGAGCACCTGGTGATGGGGAAATAAATCTGGCTTCGCTAACTACTGAAGAGAGGAGGAGAAGAGGGCTCCAGATAAGAAGCCAGAGAAGGAGCGTCTGCAGAACAAGGACGGGCTACCAGACAGGATGAAGTGGCTTACCTCCCAGTAGACGACTTCCCATCTTCCTAAGGTTATTAGCCTGGATACAAGGTTATTTTTGTTTAATAAAGCTGCATACCTTTTCCTCCCCAATATCTGCCTGTTGGAATCCATTTTTTTTTAACCATGGGTAATACAATCACCTGGCGAAAATGACCACTTTGGCAATTGGACTCTATGGCATTGAAGTCCCTCCCCTCTCCAAACCCCGCTCTCCTCAGGCTCCACCCCAAAAACCTCCCACCGGTGGTGAAGAGGGACCTGGCAACCCAAGCAGACATGCTTACAATTGCTCTCTTTATGTTCATCTTGAGTGTGTTCATGTGCATGTGTGCATGCATATTCTGAATCTTTGTTTGTTTACAGGCTTTGGGGGAAGGGCAAATTGTCATAACTGTATTAAATCCACTGTGGTTATTTTTCTTACGAGCACTTTTAGTGTAATCCCACCTTTAATTTATGGAACATCTTTTCTAATGATCAGTCTTCTGTAGATAATTTATTTATCTTATTTATTTAAAACATTTTTATTCCGCCTTTCCACCCAATCAGAGTGTTAAAGGTGGTGAACATAAAGACATTAAAACAATTAAAATAAGTTTAAAATATAAATATAAATTTAATTAAAAACACGTAAACAAACATCACTAGAAGGAGGGCCAAAACCTGCTATTGGGGGCATGCCGGACAAAACAAAGAAGTCTTCGCCTGCTGGTGAAAGACTACGATAGAGGGAGACAAATGAATCTCCCTGGGGAAGGAGTTCCAAAGTTTCAGTGCTACGACAGAGAAGGCTTTCTGACAGAGAAGAAATGCAATGGTTATATAATTTGCAATTGTTCTATAATTTGTGGTTACCTTTCTCATAGTAAGCTATATCATTAGAATATGTACAGAGTGGTGAAAATTTTAAAAAGGAAAAGGAGCCTCCTTGTCCCAAACTGGCTGAGCTGCTTGGACAATAGCAATCAGTCTTTATATTTCAGACCTGAAAATTATCTTTAACAATTGTAACAGTTGTATCCATAAATAGCAAAGGTAAGAAGCAATGAAGTGTAGCATCTATTCGAACAACTCGTAAGCCCTACCCTGTTCCAGCTGCAGGTGGTACATTTAAGAATAAACCATGAATTCATTCAGAATTTGTGCTTTGCAGCTGAGATTTAAGACACAAAAAGGAGTGGTGTGCATGAGTAGAAAGAAGACTACGCACGTATTGTGTTAGATTATATACAGTGCAATCCTAATCAGAGTGACACCCTTCTAAACCCATTTACTTCAATGGCAATAATTATGACAAAATGAACAAAACTGAAACCTATTAGCATCTTACAGACCAACAAAATTTTTCATCAAATACAACAAAGTGAGCTCTGACTCACAAAAGCTTATAGCCTGGAAAATTGTACTGGTCTTTAAATTGCAAGTATGCCCGAATCTTGTTCTACTAAAAAAAAAAGATTTTCTCTACCTTTTAAGGAGAATCAAACCGGCTTACAATTTCCTTCCCTTCCTCTCCTCTCCCCACAATAGACACCTTGTGAGGTAGGTGGGGCTGAGAGAATTCAGAGAACTGTGACTAGCCCACGGTCACTCAGCTGGCTTCATGTGTAGGAGTGGGGAAACCAACCCGGTTCACCAGATTAGAGTCCGCCGCTCATGTGGAGGAGTGAGGAATCAAACCCGGTTCTTCAAACCCGCTGGCTCTCTAACTTGGCAACTCAGCTGAAACTATAACACAAAGGTTACCACAGTGACTGATAAACTGTCTTCACTTAACATTTGGGGAGAGGTGAGGCTTGTCAACATTTACAGCTCTTCAATAAAGTAAGAGATCAACAACCTTGTGTTGGTTTCCAGACTGTTGCAGGATTGCAAATGTGCAGTGATGCACATTACTGGAATTCTGACAAAGAAGAAGCATTGCCAGAATGACTCCCACTCATCTGCAGCCAAAAAGGAGAATGGCTTAGTTCCCAGCAGCATTTGAGTAGGAGTTATGGATCTCGAAGGCAGCTTAAAATCTTTTAGACCTTTTGGGTGTTTGCATTATTAAAAACGCACAATCTTTGTCTCCAGAACTCCTGGGACAAAACCACTAAAAAAAAAAGATTTTCTCTACCTTTTAAGGAGAATCAAACCGGCTTACAATTTCCTTCCCTTCCTCTCCTCTCCCCACAATAGACACCTTGTGAGGTAGGTGGGGCTGAGAGAATTCAGAGAACTGTGACTAGCCCACGGTAAAAATGCATGTGGAGAAGAAGCCTTTGGTATTGAATTGACGAGACAGATCTGAATGGCTCCTTCTTCTTGGAAGTGCACAAATAGATGAGCCCAGAGGCCAAGTGAATACGTACTTCCCAGCATCCCGACACGGTTGGGGAGAGCCACTGTGAGCCCCCAGGCAAACATTCTCTTGGAGCAGCCCTCACACTATGCAAACCCAGCCCAAATGAAGGAGGGAAACAATTCCCTTTACTTGCCTAGATCCATGGCTCCCAGAGTAACCAGGGCCCTCAAAAATGTTGTCCCCGTGTTATTCCTTCTTAGCAGTATTGCTCAGAGGTTTGGGCAGGCCCACCAGGCTTGTTTACTTTCTTGTCTTTGAATAGCAGATTCCCATGCCATATCAGAAACTGGTTTTTTAAAGAACTTGCCTCACTTTCAAATGTGGTTAGCCATGTGGCACGAGGAATTGCTACTTAAGAAACACAAGGCATTCAAAATGGGCTGCCCTGTTCTATAGATCCCATACTTAAAAAAAACACCTGAATGTAAATTGCATCATATTCCCTAATAAGGCAAGTCCAGAGACAAGACTACCATTGATCTGAACTTGGGAATCCAAGCTCTATGCTACGCTGACTTGACTATGCACAGAACCATATCTGAACTCTAGGCGTCTACAGAGCAAATGGGTAACATAAGGTTTGACAAAAGGGAGACATTGTTCAGTGCAGATCCTCACTGGTTGATCAGCTTGGAGAAGTCACCTGTTTCCAGATTGGTTGTGGTGAAGATAAAATAGGGATATTTAGGTAAACCACATTGGGATGATGGGGTGAAATGCACAGTACAGCATATGTTTACTCAGAAGTAGATCCATCTATTCAATGGGACTTGCTTCCCAGTAAGTATGTGGAGAATAACAGCCCAAGTTAATGTAACAGATTGTGGTTAACAGTGCACGCCACTGCCATTTAACATGGTTCAATTCAAATTAAAAGTGCATTTTAAATGCTTCAGTTTATTAATCAACAATACTGACGGATAAATACTATCAACTTAGATGGGCAGCCCATTCCTGAAGGGTGGTGGTGGATGCGCAACATCTGGGTGTGGCACAGCCTTGCCGCCTCCTCAGAGGATTACCGGCCGCCGCAGAGAATAAAAAAGCCTTTTTAAAAATAAAAAATGCAAAAATCGGGAAAATGCCCCCATCGAAAACAACAGGGTTGTGACACCAAAAAAGGTGTTGTAGTCCCGCTGCAGCAACGAGGGACATTCTAACTGGAAGGGGTTAGGAAGCTGACTAAAGTCAGCTCCGCCCCTGGGAATGCCCCAGGAACATCCCCCCATGGGGGCACCACCGTTCCCTTCTGGGATTTAGTTCCCGAGGAGGCTGTGCTGGTGGGGGAGCCCCATGCAGCTCCGCAGCACCCAGGCACCAACAGAAATGCCCCCCATGCCAGTGTAAGAACCCCTTATAGTGTGATAAGTGGGCACTTGTGCTGGTGCAGGATTACGCCGCCTCCAAACAACTTTCAGCCCACCCCTTCTCAGGAATGTGCTCTAACTGTATTATGCTGCTTGGGGGGAAAATAGCAAAAAGCAACTTCTCCGTCTGCCAATAAATAACACCCTGAAAACCTCTCATGCCCATGTGACATGAAGAAATGGACTGCTGATGTCATGCTACCAGATTGTTTAAAAAATAAAAAAAAGTTCAGGAGCCAGATTTGAATATTTCTGGGATTTTGTTTTGGGTTTAAAACCACAGAAGTCTGGAAATAATGATATTTCCCATAGCTCTTTAGGATTAGGACCATCCTTGCAGGTTATATCCACAACTGTTGATGGCACTTGAAATCAGTTTGATGACTGCGTGTGCTGAATTCTCAAATGAGACTGTGCCCAGAGTTCCTTCACAGAGCACCACAGCCAACCCCGCCTGCTTCCCAGCACGCTTCGGGAATTATATGGAGCTCTGGTCTGTAATGGCAGGGAGTGACCTTACATTGTTTCGGATCAGTTTGAATTCCATTCAGATACCATGTTGGCCAAGCAACTCTTTGGCTCAAGCTACCAGTAATTTGATTGGGGCTTAATGTAAACTTTACTGAAACAAAAGCCAAATCATACTGTCCACAGTTTGAAACAAGCAGTTAGAACATATATATGCTGTATAAGTAGCTATATTAGTTTTGTGTAATTAGTTGGTGTCACTTCTAACTTGCTTTTTAGACCATGCTTACTATTGCAGCAGCACATACCTTCAAAAATGTGCAAATAATATCACAGTATACTTCTTGAATGCTAAACTTAGGACGCAAGTTAAGTCATGCATCATAGAGGAGGGTGACATGAGGAGAGAGTTACTGCCATCTGTAAATGACTGCTAGGTTTCCGTTCAATAGAGGCAAGGACTCCTGATACATATTGCAACTGTACATCATTGCTTAGAGAGACACTGTCCTTCAGTGTTACTCCTCTGAAGATGCCTGCCACAGCAGGCTGGCGAAACGTCAGGAAAGAAAATACCAAGACCACGGTTACACAGCCCGGATAACCTACAAGAACCATTGCTTACGATGTTTGAAAATACGGTAGTAGGCCTGAGAATTAGTTTTTTTCTTGTGTAAATCTGTAAACACGCATTTCCTCCACTGTTCTAGCAAACGTAGAATTTTCAGCCTTGAGAAGGATACCTTATGAATCAATGGCTTCATGCCCACAGTAAATCCCAGAATGAAATAAGACTTTGGCACAATTATTCTTTGGGATGCTTAGAGGTGTCTTACATCACACTTATAGAGAAAATGAATTAGGTGGCTTAATAAAGTCATGTGATGCTCACATAATTATGTAAGATAGCATTGCCCTAAAACCCCTGAATCTCTTAAATATGGGTTGTAGGGAGACTATCTGATCTTTCCTGAAAAGGCTTGGTAAGAATGTTAGAGATTGCATTTTATTTTTAAATACAGGCCAGGTAAGAAAAGGATGACATGTATACGTTTTATTTGTAATCTCGTTTACATGTGCTAATGTTTTCTGTATAATTGCTATTCTAGTTTATTTAATATGTTCAAGAATAACTAGAGTGATTTTAAATATGATTCTTTAAAGACAACATTGAGTGATTATTACAAAGTTTTCACCAAGACCTGGAATAAATAAACTTCTGACTTCTCTTAAGCCAGATGACTGGTACCTGTACTGAATGAGCATTGAAGAGACTGATCATTGTTCACACAGCCTTGTGGTTTAGTGGTTAATGTGTTTCTTTAAAACAGTTAAAGAAACTTTTGTTTTAAGTAATCCCCCCCCCCCCACAAAGGAGGGAATAACTTTGCAGGTAGAATGTAGAGTGCACCTCCTGAAACAAAATGCTTGCTGTGACTCTGATGCGATTCTCACGCTTGTCAGTAGAGGACACCAAACACCTCATTAAACAGCTAAAATGGAAAACCTGGTTTACATACAGAACATGCAACTTGCCATCCACCTGTGCCACCATTTCCACTAACAATATAAATACATTGTAAAAGTAAAATTCTTAGAATAGTAAACTGTTTGTTTGCTCGTCCCTCAGTGTGTGAATTGAAACCTTTAAGCCATTACACCAGCCTGTATGATTTGCCAAATCCCAGTGCCACTCAAGGTGTTTTTAAAAAAGTAAATCAGAAAGGGTCTCAATGAAATAAGTTACATAGTTTCTCTTATTTTTTTCCTTTTTAGTTTCCCTCCTGAAAGATTATGTGACAAAATATATTTTTCCTGCAAGTTATGCATAGTTCTTTCTAGATAATAGCAGCTGCCTTGACTTCAACTTTTCAAACAAATACATTCACAGTCCCTTTTGTTTGGACGCAGATCACAAAAGACACACTATTGCCCCTGAGACAGGAAGAAGTCCTACATCTAGGTGAACGATCGCACCAGGACAGGTTCTAGTGGAAGGTGTGTTTCTGGAGGACTGAGAGACATCAGGGTTAAGTAAGAAGTTTTTACTTACAAATGATGCCGTACCTCAGGAAGCTCCCTGTGCAGAGGGATTTGTTGGCTGAGTGCTTCATTAAACCCATGAACTTCTAGACCAGCCATAAGCAGTTGTTCACTTGCATCAGCCTGTTCTCCCACCTGCAAGGGAAGGGACTGGAGCAGGAACTCCGGATCTTGCACCTGCTTTTTCTCCTCTTGCCTTTTGTTTTGCTGCCTGACCATCCGGTACCCTTTCCTAGGTTTGAAATGTTTCCTCTTGGCTGTTGGTGCCTCTATGGCCACCAGGAGCTCGTCCTCCCTTAGGGAGAGGAAGGGCGACAGTCCCTCCAGGGGAAAATACTGCTCGCTGTTCTCCGGAGAGTCTACGATTTCTTGAGGCTCTCCAAAATCCACCTGGTACCCTTCTTTGGGGTTGTAGTTTGCAGGCGGAGAGATTCCTTCCTTGTTCAGGTCTTTGGGTGCTGGGTTCCGCACTGACACCATCAATAGTAAGAAGGTGAGGACCAGCACCAACAAGAGAAACTGCAGTTTCCGTGATCCGTACCTGCATCTTTTCCTCAAGAGCATAGTTTCAGCAGCAGGGTAATGCAGATGCTCATATTAAAAACCAGTCACATCTTTCTTGCATCTTAACAAAGGACCTGCCAAGAAGTTTCACCCATTTCAGAAATCCCTACTGATGCTTCAGTCCAGTTCTTGCATGTAAAACATTTTTTTAAAAATCCCAATTTCAAATACTTGTGAAGATGAAATAAATCCACTTTGCAAAAGAATCTTTTATTATAACACAGAATTCCAGATGGTCTGGTGGAGGGAAAAATATGATCAGCTGCACAAAAAGGTTCATTAAAGATATCTTAGAGTTGAACTGTTTTCCTTTTTAAGTCTGAAGTGTGGAGGGAGATCAATCCTCTTGCTGGTTTCCTTCTGCATATTGCCTTGTGACTGCAAAAGATTCGCAAATGTTGCCCACAAAAGTATTTCTGTTGTGGTCAGGTTTGAAAGCTTTTCTCTCTGCCTTATGATGCTTCAAGTTCCATTGATGCAAACTACTCAGTCTCTGACTTGGTTTCACACATAAGTATGCACTCAGTCAAGAAGCACTTTGCCAGACATAACAGAGCTGTGTGTGTGTGTGTGTGTGTGTGTCTTTCTCTTGGTCCTAATGCCCTCGCTGTTCTTGCAAGCAACAGAAGCCAGGATTTTTTAAAAAAACTCAAAAATAATTCAGGATGCTTGTTCAACATTTCCTTCCTATACAAGGGAGTGTTTCTTATAGAAACATGTTTTGTTCCCGAATTTAAGAATGTTTCTGATTAACCTACACAATAACAATGCTAGTGACATGAAAGGAAAACAGGCTATTGGAGAAACTTGTGCTATCTTTCTTGAACAAAGAGGGAAGAAGGGAGGTCAATTCCACTATTAAGGTTTCTAAAGCTAGACTTGAATCTATATTATCTGGAGCTAGATTATGGGATACAGACATACAAGGATATGCCATGACTGGGGAAAAACATTGTTATCTGTACATAAGAGGCATTAAGATATTTCATGATACATTTGAGTTCTGTGTAATAATTTTGCGTTACTGGATGCCATTTGCATCATGTGTTGATTTATTTGCATGGAATAAGGAACGCCAGCCCAGCAGGGCTCAGAAGAAATGGATGTCCTTCGTGCCACGTGCTGTTCACATAGTAAGGCTGAGACTGTTGGATGGTTCAGCCTGATTGGATCATACTTTAGTAACAATGGTGCAAGTCACTGATTCATGCTGCCGCCGCTAAAACGAGTCCCTAGGATCAAGCAATCCAGCTTCCCTCTCATGACAAGCAACAATAGGGTTGCCAACCTCCAGGTACTAGCTGGAGATTTGCTATTACAAATGATCTCCAACTGATAGAAAGAGAAAGTGGCTGCTTTGGCAATTGGACTCTTTGGCATCGAAGTCCCTCCCCTCCCCAAACCCTGCCCTCCTCAGGCTCCGCCCCCAAACCTCCTACTGGTGGCAAAGAGGGACCTGGTAACCCTAAGCAACAATCACCTTTTTGGGGGAAGGATAGAGAAACCGCTCAGAGGAGGGCTGGGTTCAGAGGAGGGCAACAAAGATGGTGAGGGGTCTGGAGACCAAGTCCTATGAGGAAAGGTTGCAGGAGCTGGGTATGTTTAGCCTGAAGAGAAGAAGACTGAGAGGGGACATGATAACCATCTTCAAGTACTTGAAGGGCTGTCATATAGAGGATGGTGCCGAGTTGTATTCTGTTGCCGGACCAGAACCAATGGGCTGAAATTAAATCAAAAGAGTTTCCATCTAGACATTAGAAAGAATTTTCTAACAGAGCAGTTCCTCAGTGAACCAGACTTCCTTAGGTGGTGGTAAGCACTCCTTCCCTGGAGGTTTTTAAGCAGAGGCTAGATGGCCATCTGTCAGCAATGCTGATTCTATGACCTTACGCAGATGATGAGAGGGAGGGCATCTTGGGCATCTTCTGGGCATGGAGTAGGGGTCACTGGGGGTGTTGGGGGGGGGGAGGTAGTTGTGAATTTCCTGCATTGGGCAGGGGGTTGGAGTAGATGACCTTGATGGTCCCTTCCAACTCTATGCAATGTTTCAAGCATGCCTGTAATATTCTGTTCCTTGTATGCAAAACTGATGCATGCCATTCCGAACATTTGTCTTGAGTTAAAAGCTTACTGTAATATGGAGTATTAATTAAGTTTTCCACACAATGTCTTCCTGCTCTCTGAGCATCTTGGATCAATTTACCATAGGATCAAGCATGTAAACAGACATCACCTTTAAAAGTCTAATGAACATGCTAAAGTTTCCCCTCCCTGACATAGCTGTATACATATATCACACACCTAGTTTTATAAATGATATCATTGCATGGCACAGTTTACTGAGACTATCCTCTGTGCAGACTACTTTAAGATAAATGGAATTGCCCGTACTTAAAAAAAATTGGCCAGATGTGGTGGTGGTGGGGAAGACACACACCATGTCTACAAGCCATATGGCTGATTCTGTGGTTTCCAGGGGTTCTGGGTGGCTATATGATATAATTATGAACTGGCTCATCCCACAGGTCTATGATGAATATTTTGGAAATTTGGAAGTGTAACTTATTTGTTGCAGTGGCTGCTATTTTGCATTCTTGGCATGTTTTAGTACTTTGTAACTTCAAAGGCATTTTTTAGTAGTGTGTTAATAATAAATTAGAACAGAATTTCTGAGAACATACTGTTTGAGGTTATCGGAGCTCAATGTTCAGAATTCTGGATGACTCACAAGGAGTTTAGCATGGAATTAAAAGGACATTTTCTGCCTTGATGGAAAAGACAGAGCTCCGTTATATATGACTGGGATTTTATATTTTGCCCAATAAAACCTTGAAGCATTGTAACATCTGAAAATGATGTAATTATGTAGGATTAAGTACATTACAATTATATTTCTTATCCTAAGTTTTTCTGTTCTGCATATCCATAGAATGAGAGGGTATCACCTAGACTGACTGAAATGCTCTTGTGCTGAGTGACAGCCTTTGATCACACAATCATGTGAACATATGGTAACTGCAGGGAGTGTCTGTGCGTGGCAGTTCCCAGTCCACTGTGCAAGCGAAAAGTGTACACATATTACCAGGGTCCATCTTTTTCCATGCCACCAGAAATACCAGTTTTCCAGTATTTGCTGTGGTGTGACTAAAGATGATACTACGCACAGTGAAAGAGTCAGACAACAGGCTTCAGCTGGGAACTACCACTAGGGATGGACACCTTATAAAAATCAGTGTTTTTCAGATCTGGATTTCATAGAGGGCATAATGATCAATAGTCCAGATCACTCAGGTCTCCAATACCAGTTCAGTATTCAGATTCAGTTGGGGGGGGGGGGGGAATTCTGAATTTTTTTGGCTCCATTATTCTGTATGGGGAATATTTCTAGGAGGGATGGAGAGGCAGTTTTTTGAACAAATCAAACCAAAAATTGCAGTGGAGTTGGTGCTTCCTGTCCACTAAAGAAGTGCCAACTTTCTTGTGAACTGGACCAAGGTGTCCGATTCTATGGACCCCTGAACAAGGTACCCCGGCCATCCTCCATTGTTTCCTATTGGGGAAAAATCCATGCTTTCTCCATAGCAAAGAATAGCCAAAAATGCACTAAAGCAAGCAACCACTGGCCTAAAGCATCCCAATGGAAACAGAACCAACAAGCTCAATAGAACCAATGCCAAACCAGAGAATCCCTGCAGAGCCACAGGCCAATAAGGCAAGCCCAATACATCCAATGTCAAAACACAGAATCCGAGCCAAACCAGCTGAAGCAAGGGAAGGGAATCCTGCCCAAAAGAACTAATGTCAAACCATAGAAGCCCAGCAGAACCTAGGGCCAATGTGGCAGCACCAACCCAACAGAACCAACGTCAAATCAAAGACTCGCAACAGAAGCAACCTGGCAAGCTCCCCCTAACATGTGATTCCCATTTGTTTGTGAGAACTGCCTCCCTCCCCCCACTACTGCTGTTGCTGGGAAAATCTGCAAAAAGCAAAAAAACAAAACCCCAAGTTTGGTTCTTTAAAATGCCAGCCCCAGATATTCCTGAATATTCCTAGGAATATTCTTGATTGGGTTACCAGTATTGACTGGGATTCTCTATTGTGTATCTGGGTCCAGAATATGCCCCCCCCCCAAATACCAGAATAAATTAATATGAAGATTTTTGGGGTATATTTTCGGACCAGATATATCTGAGTGGATATCCCTAGATACCAAACACAGGTTTTAAATCATGTAATCCTAAACCAAAGAACCCCGTGGCGCAGAGTGGTACGCTGCAGTACTGCAGTCCAAGCTCTGCTCATGACCTGAGTTCAATCCCAGCGGAAGTTGGTTTCAGGTAGCCGGCTCAAGGTTGACTCAGCCATCCATCCTTCTGAGGTCGTTAAATGAGTACCCAGCTGGGGGTAAAGGGAAGATGACTGGGGAAGGCACTGGCAAACCACCCCATAAACAAAGTCTGCCTAGGAAACGTCGGGATGTGATGTCACCCCATGGGTCAGGAATGACCCGGTGCTTGCACAGGGGACCTTTACCTTTGCCTTTTAATCTTAAACCGAGGTATAGCCTTCTAAACCCACTCACTTCAGTGGACTTACAAGAGTGTAACTAAGTTTAGGATTGAACTGCAAACGCTTCTTCTGCAGCAACTATGTGCAAATGGTTTTGTGAATTATATTTAATAACAAATATTCTTTTTGTTTCTCTCCAGAACAGAGAATCTGAGAATGCTTTAAATGCTCCTCCCATGACTTTCTGTCTGAATTTTGGTAGTCTGAATTACCTGATCTTATTTCTGAAATTCACCTGGTGCATTAGGAATCCTCTGTTCTTCCATTTTCTTGTTTCCAGATTTTTTGCAAAGTACCCCACACGTGCAAGGTGTTGTACCTTTTAGTTACCTCAGTTCATCCTTGTCTTTCCCCTGTCCTTCTCCATTAATCATGTCCACATGTATGCTGATAAAACCCTTCAAAAAACAAAAACAACAAAAATGTTGATGTGATTGGATGTATGGTCATATCAAAATGTTTTTGTCTTTTTTTTTTTACCAAAGCACAGGAGCACATGCATGCATCATTAAAACACTACAGGCCAAAGAATCTTTGTGTAATCATATATATGATGACATCAAGATGTTGTTTTTTGTTTTTTGGGGGGTTGCAGTGCTTTATCAATGCACATGTGTGCATTGGCAATGTACAGGGGACAAATGAACTGAAGGGAGTAAAAGCTACTGCAAACTGTAAATGCTCCAGTTTTGAAACTGAGTTTAGAAATCCTGCTAGTTAAACCAGTATTAAGGAGATGTGAAACACAGCACAGTGAAGGAACAGATGGGGCAGCAGATATGCTGAGTGACCACATCTCTTCCCTAACTCACCGCTTCTATGCCAACATGCCCAAATTTACCAAAAATCCAATAGGAGATCTTCCATCTACCAGTTGGAAGAGTCTGGTTCTGAATGTTAAGACCAGATGAAATGAAATCTGCAGATTTTAGGCAGTAAACTTCTCTTCCTTTATTTTGTTCTCATGAGCTTAGGAGAAAAAAAACATTAACCTATTGTTAAACGGCAGCAGTGGTGGAAGATCATTTTGTTGGTAAATAACACAATTCTTGTGAAGCTATGGGGAGAAAATAACTGCTAACAGTAGTTTTAAGCTGCTCCTGCTGAAATGCAATTTTATGCATGCCACCAGTGCAAGTTAGAATGATAAAATCACCAGAACTGTCTGTGGGATGTAATGAAGTGTAACTAAATACTGGGTAAGAAATAATCCCCAGTTGGAGGACTGGAAGACAAATTAATTTCACGCCCCTAGTGACATAACTTGGCTGTTGTTTAGATTTCTCTGATATTCATTAATTTTGTTAGGGACACATTAGGAATTATGTGGCTTGATAAACATATAGAAAGCAAAGTAGAGATGCTGACTAATTTTGCCTTTCCATCCCACCAAAGACCCACTTAGCTAAGCTTCTCACATGAACACCAATCAAACACTTGAACAGGAAGACAAGTCGCCAGGCGGCCAACATTGGCAGAAGAAAAGGCTCCTATGGCCTGATATCAAACTGGGGTTGCCAAAGTGGCAATCTCTGAGGCTCGGTTACCAGGTTAAAAGGTAGCATATATTCAGAAGATTTTTAACCCATCCCTGCATAGATGGTGGACGGGTGGGTTGTGGTCTCTTAAGAGATACCTTGTCTACCAGCTTGATTCTAAATTCAAGGTGCTGATTATAACCTAAAGTCCTTTACCGTCTAGGACCCATATATTTGAAAGGCTGTCTCTGGGGTTGCCAACTCTGGCTGGGGAAATACCTGTAGATTGGGGGGGCAGAGCTTGGAAAAGGCAGGGTTTGGGAAGGGGAGAGAGCTCAGCAAGGTATAATGCCACAGAGGTCACCCTCCAAAGCAGCCATTTTCTCCAGGGAAATGGATCTATGTAATCTGGAGTTCAGTTGTAATCTCTGGGAGATTTCCAAGTCCCTCATGGAGACTGGCAACCCTAGCCTGTCTCTCCCTACATGTCTCTGTACACCAATTGCCACATGTCTCTGTACACCAACTGCACACTTGGCATCTACCATAAGCGCCTGTTCATTCTCTACAGTGGCTCCCACCTTATGGAATGAGCTCCATGAGGAGTTGACGGGCCTTGTCTGTAGACGTTTTTAGAAGGCATTGTAAGGTCTTTTTATGAGGGCTTTTAATGGGGTCTCAGCTACAGGTGTTTTCTTGGAGAGGGGGTTAATAGGGTTTTATTGTATTTTGTATGTATTAAATGCGGAACTGTAAACCACTTGGAAGAGAAATATGTTAGGCAGGGCATTAAACACATATTCACAGTAAAGGAGTTTGAATAGAAGTGAGAAAGGTCATGCGTCTTGGTCTGTTGCAGATGCATGCAGGTTCAGGCAGCCTCAATATACCTTGAGGCTGTGCAGGAAAAGGAGAGGGGGTTAGTCCTTCAATCTCCATTTAATTTTGCTGTTTGAAACTGGCTTCCCTGTTCTGCTTCTAGAATTTTAAAGGAATACATGCATACCCTTTTAAAACTTTATATTTTATACACAGACTGAGACATGATCTTTGCCTCATCTGTTTGAGCCCTCAGGGTATGAAACTTGATGCTTGCCATTCTCCATAGATGGACAAGCGATGGATGTGCCTGGCCAGAGGCCTTAGTTGTTATCTGTAAAGGGCATGTGTCAAAACTGCTACATAGCACTGGACACAGGGCCGTCTTAATGCATGGGCACTCTGGGCAGTTGCCCGGGGGCCCCACAAGCATAGGGGCCTCATGCTAATCTATTTATGTTGTAAAGGGTCCCATGCTAATTATGTATGTTGTGACTTGCTGTCAATAAATGCAGACAATGAACAATATTAATGTTAATTTGGGTTTGGATTAAGAATAAATATTGAAGTATAATGTAAGAAAGGGCTTGTTCATTATGGAAGCACTGATGAATATATCTTTAATTTTATCGACCATTTACATTTTTATTCCTGTGAGTGGTTGTGCAGGTAGGGGCCCTGGTGTACTGCTTTGCCCGGGGGCCTCTAATTCTTTTAAGACGGCCCTGACTGGACAGAACGTTGATTGTATTCTTAGAGAAAATGGACACAGTAATCCTTGTGTTGACTGAATTGGGGACCATATTGATTAATACAAAAGGAAATCTTAAATATATCAGTTGACAGTGATTTGAAGGCACCTTTGGGAATTAAACACCAGTATCTTCACTGAATATATTTATTTCATTCCCTAAGTTTGGTAGCCATTGTGAAAAACAGTGTTTTTGGATGACTGGCATGGAATAGGGGTCACTGGGGTTGAGTGGGGGAGGTAGTTGTGAGTTTTCTGCATTGTGCAGGGGGTTGGACTAGATGACCCTGGTGGTGCCTTCCAACTCTATGATTCTAAGATTCTGTGTGTTCAAACAATAACATTCTAATACTGTCAAATGTAATACTGATTCTAAATGCCAGATTAAACATGGGTATTCCCCAACAGCTTCTTTCCCTAGTCTTCTAAAATACCGTATCAGTCAAATTCGGAAAGAGCAACAGGAGGTTGACAGGTGTCAAAAGTGAAACATTTTATAGTATTTTATCAGTCTAGTAGAATTCAAAACACAGTGAAGAAAAAAGTAGCAATATTTATGATTCTGGGGAAAAACATGTCTTCACAAATGGGCTCATAAAGTGTTCTGGCAACTAAAAAGTAATAGCATTTAAGCACATGCAGCAATTGTTCGTCTGGCTGCCTCTCTTTGATCTCCGCATCAGTGAACTTAATCTTTGTAATAACCTGTTTTGTAAAACTCGAAGATACTTAATTAGTAACAATAGTTCCCCAAGGTCTTATACTGTACAGGGTAAATTAATAGATTTCTTATAAGGGTCATTGAATTAATCACCTTGGAAGAAACATGCATTCACAAGTCAATATGTATACGATCAGCCAAGTGTGGTATTTCCTTTGAATCTTTTGTACATTTTCTCAGTACCCAGGCTATATTTCATCTAGTGGGTTAGCAATTGCCTTACGTTAAAGGGGAAAAAACTGATTGAGCCTTACTAGTTCAAAATCATAATCTATTTCCATGCCTGGTTGAAATGGCAACTATAAAATAGGTTTCTTGACTCCATCCATGAGTCAGACAATGAGGCCCTCCATTAAAGGGACAGGACATTTCCCCCAGGCAACCCTATTTACACACGACCACAGAGCGATTCCTAATTGTCACATTGTCACTCCCTTGACTGTGAGCAGAGCCTTGTCTTTATTCCATTTACCATGCAAGTGAAATGTGTTCCAGAAGTCTGATTGCTCTATGAAGCCTCATAATGAAATTATTAAATAGCTTGCATCAGTCTAAACAAGTCGTTTGTTTAGTTGTAGCAGCTGAAATAGTTTAAGAAGTGGTACTTTGAATAATGAAAATCCTTTGTTTTATAAAGCAATGACTTGAATCCCAACAGCTGCAAAAATGCTTATTATATCATAGGTTTACACGCTCTTATCCTTTTTAAAATTCGTTATATTCTTTTAAAATATATTTGCACTAAAAATACTAAACTTTGTGGACTGCTAAAATTAGGACATTAGAGTAGTTAGGACACTAAAAGGAGAAGTATGCTTTGCGGGGTGGGGGCGCAGTCTGAATAAGGAAACAGGAGTGGCCCCCTTTCTGAGCTTTGAAAGAGAGAATGGAAATGGCAGACAAGGCTCTTACGTGCAGAGCTAATTGATGCTTTCTTAAAAGCCCTGAGAGTTTTAGTTTGCGAGATGAACATTTGTATTTGCAGAGGCATGACAAAACCTCTGTGGCTCTCTTGCACACTCGTTTGCTCCGTTTATACATAAGTGCCAGCTGTCTACAAACAATCCCCGCACTACTGTTCGGCACGTAATAACTGTGGCAATCACAAGGTAAAGATGTAACATTTGTTATAATCTGCATCATTCAAAGTTTCACCCAAAAAACCAGGCTGGTTGCCATATCCGTAATATATGCCAGACAGATGAGAAGTCAGTCAGTTTTTATTTTACGGTCATTTGACCAAAAAAAATAGAACACATCTAATCAGAAGTAACATACATTTATAATAAAAACAGTATCAGTCAGACAAAGAGTCCACAAAATAAAATATATCAGTAAAATCCCATCTCTAAAGAGGCAAATAAACTAGCTTCTAAAATATTTATCTATCAAATTTTACCTTTGTAATGGGATCAAATGTCACTTGTCTCTGGTCTCTTCTTAGTCCTGATTATTTGAAGACATTGTTTGCTGTGGTCTCTCTGTGTGCGTATAATGCTTTTAGTTGAAAGTCAAGACAGCAATGCTTGTTCTTCAGTCAGTTTGTTCTCCTTGCGGTCTTCCTGCACTTCTTGGGTACAATCTCAAAAAAGTTAAGCATACAAAAATCCCATTGATTTCAATAGGATGTAATCTCATCCGAGAAAGAATGCAATAGATTCATATGGCTACCCTTCATGAAAAAAGATTAAAGCAATCTAAACATTATGTTTACCAAATGAACCACATGAACACATGATGCTGCTTTATACTGAATCAAACTATTGGTCTGTCAAGGCAGAGCAGTATTGTCTGCTCTGACTGGCAGCAGCTCTCCTGGCCTTGGACGGAAGTCTTTCTCATCACAAACTACTTACTCCAGCGTGGTGTAGTAGTTAACAGCGGTGGATTTGAATCTGGAGAACCAGGTTTGATTCCCAACTCCTCCACATGAAGCCAGCTGGGTGACCTTGGGCTAGTCACAGTTCTCTTAGAGTTCTCTCAGCCCTACCTACCTCACAGGGTTTCTGTTGTGGGAGGGGGAAGGTGATTGTAAGCCAGTTTGATTCTTCCTTAAGTGGTAGAGAAATTTGGCATATAAAAACCACATCTTCTTCTCCTTCTTCACTGGAGATGCCAGGGATTGAACCTGGGACCTTCTGCATGCCAAGAAGATGTTCTACTACTGTGTCATGGTCCCTCCAAATACCACAGCAGTTCTAATAGCAACACATTGTTTAGTGAAGCTATTTGACCTTTTCATTTGGTTTTTGCCAGCTTTCGACATAAGGCAGCCAAGGTGCAAGTCCCAGCAGGACAGGAAACTTGAGACAGAATGCAAAGGCAGACCTGGTAGATCAATCCAAAAGTTGTTGATAGTAGGATAGTGTCTGAGCCAAGGAGTTTGACCAAATGGGACTAGAATGTGGATTAAACAGCGAACAGAAAGGATTGTACAAACAGCTCCTGATCCACACATTGCAGAGTATACAGGGTGGGTCCCCATCCTGTTTAACTGTCAGATACAAGTTGCAGTTCTCCTCAGGATCACAGTATGTATGGAGGGGTTTCAACCTCTCCCAACTGGACAGAGCCCTTGGGGTCATGTTTGGCCCACTGGAGAAGCCCACATAGGCAAGTCCAGACACTAGCTGCTGCCCAGGCAAAAACCTATGCCTTATCTCGGACCATTTATAGCAAAGCCATATCATAAGAATATACAAAGAGGCTTGCTGAACTAGACCAAACATCCATATAGTCCAGTATCCTGTGTCTCATATTGGAAACACTGTACCCCTGGGATGTCCAAAAGAAGACATGAATAGCTCTTCCCTGCTGTTGTCCCTAGCAAATGGCATTCAGTGACTTACTTCGTCTGAACTTAGTGTTTCTGTTTAGCCATCATAGCTAATAACCATTGACACATTGCTACCTGGAGAAACCAGGGGAGAATACCTGGGGGGGGGGGGAGAGAGAGAGAAGGAGAAAAGCCATGGTAGGATTTGAGAAGGAAATACTTTCACATTTTCCCTCCAATCTGCAGCTTCCGTGAATTCTCCATAGCCAACAAGCAAACCAGGAAGTTTAGGCCTGAAATCCTGGTTGAACTTGATAGCTTTTTAAATTTTCTTTATTTATTTTTTCTGTTAGGGGTAATTTAGAAAATTTAAAAAATTAAAAATGGAATTTGATAGGTTTGAATTGTCCATTTCTTATGCAGTTCAAAGATTTTTGTTCTCGAATAACCTGTGAATAAAATCAGTAAATTATATTAATGTAAGCTTCAAATGTTTTGAAAAACAATATAGCTCTAGAATGAGTAGGAAAAAATAATCCAGAATAAATAAATCCGGTCTAACTAAGGTAAGACTGGGCAGGTAATTGATGTGGATGCATTAAGTTAGTCTTGTAATATTTTATATCTTCCTGTGTTGAGTTACTTAAAAAAAAAAAAAAGATTTCGCTTCATAAACCATTTCAATACAATAAATAAATGTACTCAATAGAGAAAGAATTGGACAAACTTACATATGTGTTGTAGAACAAGCCAATTTTTTTTTTTACAGGTGGATTCTGGCTGTTTGGGGTTTTGATTTGCCTTTTCACCTTTCCAAACTGAAAGCACTTCTTGTACAGTCAACATTAAGAAATTGACATTGGCCAGAAAGAAAGCAAGGCCAGCATAGAGACATGAGATATCTGATGCTTTCTGCTGGAACCTCTGCTTGTTTATTGGGAAATAAGTCCTGTTGAGTTCAAGGGATTATACCGTAGTCTGCAAACCAAAGCAGGACTTTTAAATATCGAAAGGTCCAAGCCAAATGACCCCTGAGACAGGGCTACTAGGGTTTGAGACTGCCTGCTCTTGACTACCACTGGGCCCCCGGCAGCGTCTCATTGGGAAATTTCCCGGTATGTTCAATAGCGTTTCCATCCCTCTTTGCTTTCATTCCTACAGAAACGATGTTCATGGAATGGTGTGCATAGATATAAGAAGCCAGGGCCAATTGTCTCATTTTGCTCCTCTTACACAGAAGTAGCCCTGGTTTTGAATAAAGAGTTGTGCAAATAATGTTGCTAAATTGACATTGGTATCTTTCAAAAAACATTAAAATGAATCCTCAAGTAGTTCATGCATTTATTTAATTATTAACAAGTACGTAATTTATGTTTTCTTTCCACATAAGGGACAACATAAGGACCCTCGGAATGTGCGTCCTTCTGATAGCTTAATTTTGGCTGGGTAGACTGACAGCTCATTGCAAGTGCAGTTTTTATTACCTAAGGAGACATTTTAAATGTAACAACAGGCTGGAGTTGCCTTTGCTGTTATCAGCTCCCAGCATTGACGCACCATGTTAGAGCTCAGAACAGAATAGTCAAGGATGCTCCCAGTTAAAATTCCTGCTTTAGAAACTGGTGGGGTAAACTCTGCTGGATATAATTAGTTGCTGGCCATTTGAAACAAACAGATGCTGTTCAGAGCACACGCCCCATGGTACTAATCATGCAGAGTATTCCAAGGGGAGAAGGTGGAACACATATAAGCTGATGAAAATAAATGGAGAAGATGCTGAAATGGAAAAGGCAGTGGAACTGGAGAGCAATAAATGTAACATATTTATTAACAGCTGGACATAGTTTATGAACAATGCAGCTGAGGAGCTACATGTTGTTTGGTGAGACAGAATGAATAGCCAGTTAGGGAGAATGGAAGGAAATGAATTGCAAGTAAAGAACCATCAACATTTGAAGGAGGGTGCATGAGTCAGTCAGAAGGCTCCCAATAACTCTAGGTAGTTGAAGGGAGCAAATAAGTCTCCAGTCGGTGATAAAGAACTAGTAAATAATGACCTGCTTTACCAAGCTCTTCTGAGAAGTGCAGGAACGTGTTACTCAATGCTTACTAAACTGACATCCCTAATAATATTCATCAGGCTGTCAGCCTCATGGGAAAGGGGAACACCCACTCATGGTAAATTGTTTCTTAAAGACAGGAGGTTTTGCTTTGTCAGTCTCATGGTGAGGTTCCTCCCCCCAACCTTTCCAATAATAGAAAGCATGTGACTTTTACCCACCCCCCAAAAAAATTAAAAGCAATTTTAAAAGGCCAGAACTGAAATTATTACATATTGTGGATCTTTATTGCCTCTGCTGCTGCCAACTTCCTTATTTGGCATCAGGAAGGATATCTGAAAGTCATAGGCTGCAATAATGATATAAATAGATCCCACTGACAGAACAGAATACACATTCAGAGGATTAGGATGAGAAGGCTTGATCCAGTATACCAAGGGTGCAGCAGCCATTACACTTGCAGCGTTTCAAAATATTCATCATGACTGGCCTGTGCTCAGGTCTCATACCCCAGTGATCCACAACTGGTGTTTGTGGGCACCATGGATCCCTCTAATGCGCTTCCTGTGCCCACTTGCTTCTTTCCCAAAACTTCTCTTACTCAAAGCAAAGAGCCAGTCCTGGCTTTCCTCCACCTCACTGGAGCACGAGGTGCTTCAGAAGAGCCCAAGAGGCTACATCTGCAGAGAACACCCATGTGGAAATAGCTGCCTCCATCCTAGAGGGATATCTAGCTTGGAATACACATGAACACATGAAGCTGCCTCATAACTGAACAAGACCCTTGGTCCATCAAAGCCAGTATTGTCTACTCAGACCGGCAGTGGCTCATCAGGGTCTCAGGCAGAGGTCTTTCACATCACCTACTTGCCTAGTTCCTTTAACTGGAGATGCTGGGGATTGAACCTGGGATCTTCTGCATGCCAAGCAGATGCTCTACCACTGAGCCACAGCCCCTCCCCAAATCTCCTAACATTTTGTGGAACCTCCATGTTTGTGGTTGGACCTGCTAGCCCCTGTGGCAGCTCACTTTGCTGCAGTGCCCACTGCTTGTTCCCAGTATTCTAAAAGTGCCCACAGGTTCAACAGTGTTGGAGATCTCTGTCATATCCCAATCCAGCCTCCCCCACACACACACACTCACTCTGATAAGGAATGCAACTTGATTGGCTTTGCAGGTGAAATGTTGTAATGTTTCTAACATTTCAGTGATTTGGTGTGTTGATGGTATATTTTAATTCACTTTGGGTTTGTAAGCTGCTTTGCGGGGGGCTTTTGCTGAGAAGTGGCATGAAGATATCTTAAACAAATAACATGGGAGGGGGGCACTGACCTTCGTGTTCTCAGAACAAATATGTACAAAATAAATCAAAATTGGGTTTGATCCTATAGATCCATTGTGCTTATGTTGGTGCTTGTCTCCAGTGCAAAGTGACCTTCTACCACGGAGAAAAGTCAACCATTGGAAAAGTCTCTTGCACTGGAGGGAAATCGATTGTAGGATCCAGCCCATTATCTGTGTCAAGCCTGATAATTTAATTTAGTAACACTTCTTATGAGGACTTTTGGAATTCACCACAATGTTATTCTTGGAAATGGCATAGTAGGCATCCTGCTGTGGGGCTTGTAAGCCATGTGAACTTTCTCCCTGTTGCAATTCCATAAGTAGGGTGAGAATTCTTTTACCTGAAATTGCAGTGTCGGGAACAGGGAACCCCTTTTCCCCACTATAAATCAGAAGGGTCTCCTTTGAATCTGAGGGGCCCCAGCTTTCTATCTGGGCTTCCATTTTATGAACAGTAATATCTTCTTTAGCAGTGTCCTATATTATTTCCATGGCATCTCGATGCTGTTTTTTCTCTTATTTGCTGGGAAAAGCTCATCTTTTCTAGTTGGGTAATTAATTAGGGATTGAAAACCGTATCAGCACAACTTTATATTGAGATGCAAAATATGGTTTCCCAGCTTGGAACCCAAAATCAGCTTGTAAGAGAAAGAAGACAAGGATAGGCACATAATGAACTTCACCATGGATCTGATGTAATATCTTTTAAACAAATGCCATGGGGATATCTGTGTTAGTTTGTTGCAACGAAAATAACAAAGAATCTTGTGACACCAGAAAGGCTAACGAAATCTTTCAAGATTTCAAGATCATGATCAAGAAATGCCTTTCCGTTTGTTTATTCTGTGGTCATTCCAGTAGTAATTCCTTCCAAGCCACAAGTAATCACCAAATACCTTTCTGTTTGTTCTGTGGTAATAACAGAAGACATCATGGTCCCAGGAAAATGTCCAAATATGTTGGTGTGATGTGATGTGATGCTGGCTGAGGAGAAGAATAACCTAAAATGACTCACTATACTACTGGCTAACTTTGTCCAGCTATAGCTATATAATACAAACATTTTGCCAGACAGGAGGCTGAATATAGATAAGAAAGAAATACTGAACAACACTTTGTTTTATTCTGTCCTTCTCCCAAGTAGTTTAGTGTGGTATGCATGGTTCTCCCCTCCTCCATTTTTTCATTACAACAACCTTGTGAGGTAGGTTAGACTGAGAGAGAATGAATGGCCCAAGGCCATTGTGAGAGTTTCATGACAAGTGGGGATTTGGACCTGGATCTCTCTAGTTGTAGTCCAACACTCTAACCACTACACCAACTGGTTAAGGGATTTCTATTGATAAGGAAAGTCCATAAGCTACAATTCTGTGCTTATGAAACCCTCCAGTGTACATTATACAAAATAGCTATAAGTATGTGTTGCAGGAGAATTTTACTGATACCATGAACCCCACCAAAAAAGAACCAAATAAATGGGTTCTAGATCAAATCAAGCCTGAACTCTCTCTATAAGCTAAAATGACTAAACTGAGACTATGATACTTTGGTCACATCATGAGAAGAGTCACTGAAAAAGACATTAATGTTATGGTTTATTAAAAAAATTATTCAATGATACAATCCTTAAGACAATAATGTTATGAAAAGTTGAAGGCAGCAGGAAAAGAGGAAACCCTACAAGAGATGGATTGCCTCTATAAAGGAAGCTACAGCCCTCTGCAATACCAATAGGCTGTTAACAATAGGAAGTTTTGGAGATCATTAATTCATATGGCCGTCATAAGTAAGAAGCAACTTGATGGCACTCACACCCACACCCACACACACAGAGAGAGAGATTGGAGTAACTGTGCGTAGTATTGTATTGGAAATGTGTTCCTTGAACTGGATGAAAAGACTACTTTATTTTATATTCCAAAAAGCCATGCTATACACCTGCACTCCATTGCTCTGGAAAAATGAACTTTGGTTTGGAGGTCAATAAGAAGAAAAAGAAGGAGAAGGAGAAGAGTTGGTTTTTATATGCTGACTTTCTCTACCACTTAAGGGAGACTCAAACCGGCTTGCAATCACCTTCCCTTCCCCTCCCCACAACAGACACCCTGTGAAGTAGGTGAGGCTGAGAGAGTGCGACCAGCCCAAGGTCGCCCAGCTAGCTTTGTGTGTAGGAGTGGGGAATCAAACCCTGTTCTCCAGATCAGACTCCACCACTCCAAACCACCATAAATTGGAAGCAACTTGACAGCACTTAACACACACATTTTTTTAATTCTGTTTGTACGATTTTCGTTCCTGGATTTACAGAACAGTTCTGTCACAGATTTACTTCTGATGGATAGGACAGGATGTCCTTTAAAGTACCCGCTTGCTCTGGTAGATCACAGTGCTACAGCCGGGGGATGCAGTGCATCATCCTAATAAACATCAAGTATGTGGCTGACTGAATTAGTGGGGAAAGGAACACACATGAACACACATGACGCTGCCTTACACTGAATCAGACCCTTGGTCCATCAAAGCCAGTATTGTCTACTCAGACCAGCAGTGGCTCCCCAGGGTCTCAGGCAGAGGTCTTTCACATCACCTACTTGCCTAGTCCCTTTAACTGGAGATGCCGGGGATTGAACTCGGGACCTTCTGCATGCCAAGCAGAGGCTCTGCCACTGAGCCACTGCCCCTCCCTCAGGCATGCCCTTCCTGTTCCATGGGCCAGTCACATTGCTCTTCAGTTTGTGTGTGTGTTTGTGTGTGTGCATGCACACCTTTACACCTCTTTGCAGGTCTTTTCCTTGGGATCTGATAGCCCGGAACTGAATCTTGATCTCTTAACCCTATGCTTTTCAGTTGAGCTACACCTTCACTTGGGGACCCTTCAGTACTGGGGTACATGTTTTGGAGCTCTCCTGTGTTGTGGAGAAGAACAAGAAGAAGGGGGAAGTCATGGGCTTGGCCCCCTAGGAGACTATGGCTGTTTACAAACATATTAGATACAGGAACTGATGTGGGGTTTTGCAAGATGAACTCTGCTTACCCACATTCATGCGCACCTAGTTAATCTTTGCCTCTCTGATGATACACAGATCTAGTTTCAAATTCTGTGCTGCTTTCTCCCCCAGCTCTTCAAGTTTCTGCCAGCTTTATAAAGGTAAGGGTCCCCTGTGCAAGCACCGGGTCATTCTTGACCCATGGGGTGATGTCACATCCCGACATTTTCTAGGCAGACTTCGTTTACGGGGTGGTTTGCCAGTGCCTTCCCCAGTCATCTTCCTTTTACCCCCAGCAAGCTGGGTACTCATTTTCCCAACCTCTGAAGGATGGAAGGCTGAGTCAACCTTGAGCCGGCTACCTGAAACCAACTTCCGTCGGGATCGAACTCAGGTCGGGAACAGAGCTTTGGACTGCATTACTGCAGCTTACCACTCTGCGCCACGGGGCTCCTAAACAGCTTTATACAACATCAGAAAAAGAGACTTTCACACTGCTCAGTGCTAGCCTGATAGAGCTCTTGCAATGTTGGAGACTCTTTCCTTCCTCCACTAGGCAAACCACGTTATGGCTCTTGCTGTTCTCCATTTGCTACAGCTCTCTCCCTTCTCCTCCCCTGATATCTATGAGCCTGATCAAGCCAAGGATGTGGTGGCAGCGGCTGTATACTATCCTTATCCCCTGTATTGCAGTGGTGGAAAAAAAAACACATTTATGGCAGTTTATTATTCTGGATAATAAACATACTCTCCTTCTGCATTGGGAGGGTACTGCCCCAGGCCATAAACATGAAAGCAGCTGCATGACGTATGTGCAGCTGGTACAATTTGGCTATCTGTGGAAATATGACACATCCATATATCAGGCACTCTGGGAAAAGTCTTCACCGTCTGTTTCCTCCAGCAAGTTATACGTTTTAACATGACTGCAAGGACTGAATGGTTTTCAAGGAATTATGTTTGACTGAATCACTTGCCTGTTAGAACATCCCGTTCAGCAAAATGCTAAGCATTCAAGAAAATGACCACACATCTACCCAATGTGCAAGAAAACAATTTGTAAGAAACAAAACACTTATTTTGCTGCAGCTGAATTTCTAATAAGATTCCTACAAATCAGTTCTTTTGGTTTGGGTAGCGTGTTTGGAAACATAGCAATAAAAAGTATTAAAATGGGGAACAGACGTGTAGAAATGGAATGAAGCCAATCCAAAATACACTGGGAAACTCTTCCAGAGACAGGTCACTATTATGTGCAGTGATCCAAGCTCAGTTCTCCCAAATGGCAGGCCAGAATGGAGTTGTAAGCAGTGGAAATTATTACACGTACAACTGCTGTCAGGCACTTTAGTCATCCCACAATGACTACAGACAAAAAGGGTTACCAGACTCTGAAAACATTTATTCTCTGGACTGAGAGAATAAATTTTCAGTCCCAGGAAGACATTAAAAATAGATTGGTCTGGTTCTTTGCATTGCTCCCAGTAACTACTTAGAATGAGGATAATAGCAATGTTTAAAAATTAATTTGTGACTAAATAACTTGGAAGGAGCGAAAGCCTAAAATCTTTCTTCCTCATTAATGGCCATACTATCTTACTTGAGCTCAAAAAAGATGCAGGTGGCCTCTCAGATATTAATAGCTTTGATCCTATTGTGTGTAATGGGAAGGAATCTGCTGGAGAAGAAAGAGAATCAAACCTGGTTCTCCAGATTAGAGTACGCCGCTCATGTGGAGGAGTAAAGAATCAAACCTGGTTCTTCAGATTAGAGACCGCCGCTCTTAACCAATATACCTTTCTAGGCCCATTGTGTTACTTTTGTGAAATATTCACGTTCCCAATGTAAGTTACTTTCACTTTGCAACAAATCCCCATTGAGCAGTCACTGCCATTGCTCAATGGGGCATTCATACAGGGGCATTTGACGGCTACTGTATGCATAGGGTTGCCAGGTCCCTCTTCTCTGTCGGTGGGAGGTTTTTTGGGTGGA